>NC_133575.1:46706358-47331358 GCF_048773025.1 Camelus bactrianus
ACACATTCTGTATTCATGTCTCATTGGCCACCCTAAGAACAAGAGAGGAAAGGGGCTTCAACAGAGGTAGATGTAGGCAGCACAGAGGTGCTACCAAAGCCAAATCAGCAGAGGGAAAAGGGACAGGGACAGGCCCAGATAAAAATAACAGGTAGCCACACACAGGATTTCATAGGCTCTAAAAAAGTACCCTCTACCTTTAAGAAGATATCTCCTAGCCAAGGTCAATGATAGCTGAAATTTCATCAGTAGAGATTTGTTCCTTTGGCTGAAAATTTGGTAGTGATGGTAGTAGTATTAATAGCAACAATAAGCACCAGCTTTCATATATGAACAATTATTACTCACTAGGCACTTCGTATACACTACTTCATTTAGTAAGAATCACCCTGTGAAGTAGAGAGTCTTATCTCCACGTTGGAGATGAAGAAATAGATATTTGTCTAAAGTCACATCATTAGTAAGTCACGAAGACAGGGTTTGAATTCAGATCTAAGACCAAATCTCACAATTTAAACCAATATTCTAGAGCCTTCTTACATCAAAGTGCAAAATGTCTCCATTAAGAGAAATGAAATGTTAATTTTTTAGTTGTTGGACACTTTGCTTAAGTAACCTATATGGTACACTCAGAGGATGACTTGTTATATGGTCATATAAAATATTCATAAAGACTATTTCATGCCCATGGAAAATATTTCAGTAATATTAAGGAAGAGTAACTAACAAGATTTCAAGAGCTCAATTTTGTAAAATGTATACATAGAGAGGTTACTGAAACCATACTCGAGTGTTAGTCTTGGTAGTGATCTTGTGAGTGCATTTTTTCTTCTTTAAATTAAAAAGAACTAATCTACATTTTCTAGGGTGCTCACATATTACTTATACTATTGGGAGGGACTAAAAATAGAATTATCAAAGATGAAAATCCCCATGGAGTAGGTGAGACATTAAACCTTATCAGTCTTTTGACACCTCTGGGCCTTTCCTGAGCACAGGGGTCAGCTAGCGGGGAAGAGGGAGCCAGACAGCAATTTTGCCAGCTAAACAATTCTGATGAGGACCAGGCCTGGGGAACAATTTTGTAAATAAATCTCACCAGGGAGCCAAGGAGGAAATCTATTTCAGGATTGACAATGGGACAGGAAAGGCCCGGAAGGCAGGAACAAGTAAGGCAAGTACCCCAGTGGGAGACAGTGGGCAAGGTTAGTCCAGCTGACTCAGTGTTACCTAGGCTTCCTGGCAATCTACTGACCTCCATAGAATGGGCTCTTATAAGGTAGGGAGAATGAGGTCCAATGGGCTGGAATTTGGCCTCAACCTCAGCCTTAAATCACCCTTGAGCTGAGTCAGGGGAGACCTCAAAAACACCAGTGACTTGACAGGATAGGAAAGAGTAGAAAAGGGATAGTGGGCTTTTTAGTACATTGAGAGATTTCATTCTCACCTTAATTAGAGTCTTAATTAGTCTTAATTAGAGTTACCTCTCTATTATCTAAGACTCAATGGGTATTCACAAGATATTGGCTAAATGAACAGTACTAACCTAAGCAAGTCGATATAAGAGATAGATATAGCATAATATACAGACTCAGAGGTGGGAACATCTAACACCATGACTTTTCTTGGTCCATGGACCCTTCTGGGAAGTTGGATGAATTCTATGGACCCCCTTCTCAGAATATTTGAAAATGCATGAAATAAAGTAGATACAAAGAGACAAATTATATTGAAATAGTTATCAAAATTTAATACGTACTTCTTTGTTATCATATTACATAATTACCTAACACTGGGTCTTACTAGTTATTACTACTCTAATTTCATCTTCAGCATAAATGATATTTTGAGAAATCTATAACAACTAAACTGTAGTATAAAAGTATCCTAGATTTCTACTGTTTACAAAGTCACAGGCACTGCCATTACTATTGCCTTTTTGGGGGAGGGGGGCTACATTCATAGTTGAAAGAGGGGCTAATTTTCAGTGAGAGGCTAGTGAAAACAAATATGTAATTTTCCTCCATCCAAATCCATAGATCCTTCCCAATTCAAATGATACCCATGGACTTCATGGAGGCCCAAGGACTCCAGGTTAAGGAGCTTCCTATGAATTTATTTCAGTTTACTCAACATTAATGGAATTCAATGTTTAAGGAACTATGGCTGCAGTACAGCTGTAGGACCAGTCTGTGACTCCAAGGTACTTACTGAATAACAGGAAAAGTATAATAGACAAGGGGGACCCTGAGAAGTACCATAGCAGAACAGAAGAAACCTTTTGTGGAACTACAGAGCCACAGTTCAAAGTGGTATTTGCACTGGTCTCTAAAGATAACCTGGATTTTGAAAAAGGGAGAATGTGTGAGTCGGGGGAAGAGCACCTGACTTTCCCAGGTAGAGAAAGCAATATGTGTGATGGCCCAAAGGAGACAGAGATGTAAGCATGTAGGCCTACTACAAGGTAAATGAGGCCTGCAGACTGAATGAAGAGTCAGCAGAGTGGCCCAGACAGTAGGTGGAGAGCCTTGAAGAATATGCTATAAAGCTGGGCCCTAATCCTGTTGACACTGGCCAGCCAGCCTGAAGGTTCCAAGCAGGGTGGGGCAGAATCAGAATACGGCTTTTGGGAAGAAAGCACCGAGGGAGGAAACTGAGGAAAGGAGTGGGATTTGAGGGAAACATTCCACAGCCCAGGAGTTCTTTTTAATTCACCCTACTGGGAATCATTTTCAAAGGAAATTCAGTGTCTCTTGCAGATTGTGTTAATCATAGGTCATGTCAATCTAGCATCTTCAGGCGCTGGCCTGCGAGTCCAAATATTTAACTCAAACATTTGCTAAATAAATGTTTCTTAAATAAATAAATAGGTAGACAAGGACTCAGCTTGGTTAGGAATAAGCATGTCAGAGAAGCTAGTGCTGTCCATGCTTCCTCCCTCCTACAGATAGAGCATCATCGCAGAACAAGGGCTCGCCTAAACTCTGAAGATGTCCAGCTGAAACCAAACTGAAACCTACTTCTTCAGAATCCCTGTTCAGGGTTTCTGCCATTCCACTGTGGCTGCTTCTCCAGGGAAAGCAGCCTATGGTTTCCTGAACTTCACTGTTGAGACAAATAATCTTAGGTTTAAAAAAATTAGAAAAGCAAATACAAAGGTACTTCTATTCTTGCCACCACTTAACTCAGAAGAAAATGTGAGTCATGAAGACAGGGTCATGGGTCTGTGTTCTCCTTTTTTCTATGTGTCAGAGGTAGGGGAGAGTAAGGGTAATGGCATAACTGGGGCTGAAAGTTATAGGTAGAGGCAGGAGTTTTGATCAAAGAAGATCCCTTGTTTTCCTTAGGAGTAATCTGGGACCCAAATGTGTAAGATGAGCTGCAGGCCCAGGCCCACTGCCACACAGGGCCCACTGCCTTCCTTTTGGGCCTGGTCTCTTTAATCTCAATGAGGAGAAGAAGGCAATGTAGGTTGGGAGGCAAGAACATAAAACTAAAGCCTCCAGAGTTAGCAGAAAGTTCCTAGGCAGCCCCTCAGCTTGGCAGGAGTGGAGGAGCTGGCCTGGGTGGGAAAGCATTTCAAGATGTGGTCCCCATCAGAGAACTAAATCCCTGTCTGAGCCTGTCCCTGAAGACTGTATCGCTGGAGAATATTTAGGGTTTAAAGAACAAAAAATGTCTGGGTGTGGTGGTGGGGGGAGGGAGGCAGTATCACCCTCTCATACACACTAGCCTTCCCACCCCTAGGCCAAGAACAATAAGTCCACTGTTATTTATTGAACAAGTGAACACAGACACTTCCCACACCAAGCCCTTCACTGGACACTAATAAGCCCATCTCAGTGGTCTGCTGTGCAAAGCCCTCAACAAACTGGGATCTCTCCTGTGTCCCCAGCCGGCTTGCCCAAGAAACAAAAATAACGAGGTTAGATGCTACTTCTGCCTTGGATGCAACAGCTGGGGTGCTTTGGTCCCTGGACCTGACCAGCTTCAAATAAGGGACCTTCTCTTTCCTTAGGGCCAGGAGCTCCCAAATGAACAGTGGCCAGGCCACAGTGAGATCAAGGCAATGTTTCCTCTCACTTGCCCTGTGTCACTGAATTACAAGATGGCTCTTTCCTGGAGAGAAATTTGGGGAAGACAAAGGAGAAAGCAGAGAGAGAGTCATAATCACAAGTAATTTGCTTGAAGCACAGAACTGTAAGCTGGAAGGAACTGGCATTACTAGCCCAACATTATGGTTGAGGAAACTGAAGAGCATAAAGGCAGGTAACAGAATGATGGAAATGAACTCTTACTTAATAGCAACTATGTGCCAAGCCCCGCCACCTGCAGTCTCACTTAACATCATTGAAGCCACATTTACTCAGCCAGCAATTGGTGAAGACGAGTCTTCTGGACATTCCTGGAGCATCACCCATGACTCCACCTACTTCTTCAGTCATCTAGTCACACTGTTTTCACTACTGACTTCAGAAACTGCCTTGGCAACTATTTTGGCCCAAACACTCTGGCATAGGAAGCCTGGGCACATCTGGGAAGCACTGCTTGGGAAGGCCTCCTTGCCAGGGCAGAGCTTGTGAGTCAGCCTAGTTGAGTCTAAGCTCAATGACCTCACCCCTCACCTGCCACCTCCCCATTCTCTTCAAGGGCCCAACTCCTCTGGGCTATCAGTGGCACGGCTGGTATGGAGAAGGCAACGGTAAGCATTGGAGGGTGGCCAGAGGCAGGACAAGCCCTACCAGGGCAACCTCAGAACTTCATTCTCTTCCCTGAACAGAGAGCAGTGACCACAGTGTCACTGAAACTGCCTAGCCCCATTATTTAGGCTCTAGCACCCACCATTTTCCTGCTGCCAGAAGTAGGGTGAGGGCAGGGCAGTGCAGGGTAGGGCCTGGTTTGTCCTGCCTCTTGGGATGACAGTGCTGCCTCAAGCAGCTGTTTTCCATAAGGGGAAAAACAAGGGTTGCTTTGAAACTTTAGCCTAGGAGGCATTCTCCCCCTCCCCCCGCCTCCGTTCCTCCTCCACTGACTCACTCACTTCCCAGCAACTCAGCCTCTTCCCTGTTGACTTAGAAGTGGTACCTGGTACAGCTATCCATTCTGAGCTCTTCCTGACCATTTCCAGACCCTTAACACCACTGGCAAGACCTGCTGAGGGTTAACCCTTCCTCTGCCTGTGCTTTTTCCCTGCAGTTTCTAGAAATGACAACCACACCCAATGCCACATGACCCATACCTTTAATGAGTCAGTAGTAATTCTTCAATCACTCCAACCACTGCAAAAGGCATGGGGGATAAGGCAGGGTCCCCTTTCACTTGCTTTGGCTCAATCCTGCCTTCCAAAAGCTCCCTGAGAAGCATTTCAACTGGGAGACAAGGGCATATTGGAAACTGGATGTTACTCCCCCAGTTATATATTTCAGGGAGTAACCCCAAACAAAACTAACCCCTCTTAGCAATGAGAATGTAACTATATTGTCACTATGGGAGGAGAGCTCAGGACAGAGACCAAAGCTGAAAAGGTCAGAAACAGTGAGGTTACCTTAGAAAACTACAGCTTCCCCATTAATCCAGCCTTAATTGCACAGCCTTTTGCTAAACCTCAGGCTGAGACAGAGTCCCCCTCTTCCTCGCAATACATGAAGGTCAGGAAGGAAACTAGCTCCTCACCATTTACACCTAACTCCAGGACTTATTTTCAAAATCAGCTCAGCCAAACCATATTCCAGAAGCAAACAACACCCACTCCCCTACCCACCACCCAGCTCATCTCTCATTCCTAGGCACAGGGCCTCCCCCACAAGCTCCTTATCATGGCCACTCCTCCTCTTTAAATTTCCTAAAGATTTCAATCCACCCATCCTAGGATCTCATCTGGCTACTCCAGAATAACACCTTTCTAGGACTTCCCATCCTTGTTCTCCAAGAGAATTAACAATCCAGAATCCCAAACTATCAACCTTAAAGGGACCTCAGAGGTCACTTGATTCAAACTCTGCAATATACAGCTAGGGAAACTGAGGTCCAGAGAAGGGGAGGCACTGGCCCAGGGTCACCGAGCTGCTGGACAGTGTGAGAGTAAGGATTAAAAACCTGGCTCTTGGGGTAGAGAGATAGCTTAAGTGGTAGAGCACATGCCTAGCATACACAAGGTCCTGGGTTCAATCCCTGGTACCTCCGTTAAAATAAATAAATAAGTAAAAGAAACTAATTACCCCCCCAAAAAATAAACTAATTAAATTAAATTAAAATTTAAAAAAAACTAGCTCTTGATCCACTGGCCCTAATAAGCCAGAGAAACACCCTAGCACTTAGAAACCAGTAGACACTTTAGGTGAACTACTGTTGATCTGGAACAACTATGGAACGACTATGTGGAGGAGGTAGGACCAGTTTTGCTTCCACAAAAAACTCCAGGCTGGCACTGCTTGGGAGTCTAGCTTATGACAGAGGGCAAGTCTAACTTTCAGGCTCTGATACATTCACCATCACCTATTCTACGGAGACTAAACCTTTTATAACAACATGGAAGGAAATGCAAAGATCTCTTGTTTCTAGGATAGCTTCTTTTGCAAAAACTTGGATAGCAACTGATTGGCAGCAGGCACAGCCAAGACCCAAGCTGGAGGTTGGGATGGGACAGGATGGGGGACTGGTGACGACACAGCAGGGAAAGAGGTAGAATTTGAGGAACGGATTTATATCTAGGTAGCCAAGAACAACAGATTTTCAATTCTTATAAAACTCTGAAGTTGCTGAAATAAAAGGAGAGGGCTCATCAGTAATAAAATAAGTCTCGCAAATGAGAGAAGCCCCCTTTCTGGGGCCACACCCAGCTAGGTTTCAGTCTCTAGCATCAGTTTCCTGCTTGACCCAGCTTCCTGCCTACAAGTTTCACAGGAAGTATTTGTAGGATGGAAACACAGACCACTTGCAGCTGCCTGGAGACGCCAGTTCTACCCAGAGCACCAGAAGAGGGCTCTACTCTCTGCTTAGGAACACACCACAGCAACCTCCAGCATCACAGCTCTGAAGCACACTGGAGCTGACCTTAGCCTCAGCTTGGGTTCCATCCATTATTCATGGGATTTCTGCCCTGTCTTGTGCTCCTGGGTGTTAAAATCGCTGAAGCTAGGACCGGTCAACTATGCAAGGGAAGGGGGAGGCTTTGAGACTAAATCAAAAAGCTCTCTTTTCAACCCCACAGCTAAGCTAAGGCTGACTTCCTGCCAACCTTGCTGGTAAGCTAACAGCCAAACCTGGTGTCTGGGGAACTCACAAAATTGGAGCCGTCCGCCAGAAATAATGGTCTCAATTATTTGAGGAACGAATCATGGTATAGGAGAAAGAGGCTCTGGAGTATCTCTGACCTTATGAAACTCAGTTTTCTAATCTATAAAATGGGTCTAATAATATCACCCTCACAACAGCGTTATTGGGAGATTTAAGGTAAAATAACAGACATGAAAGAATCTGGCACATCAAAGTACAATGTGACGATTACTAACCCCTCCTTTTTTAGCCATATTATTACAAATATTCTACCTCTCAGGAATAATTTAAAATACAAATTTATTCAACTGCACCTGAGGGCTAGGGTCTTCCCAAGAAGACCTCCAGAGAGCCCTTCTAGCATAAAGGACTCTTTCACATTGGGTGCAAACTCTAAAATGTAATTAGATTTCTATTTGGTTAGACAATTTGAAGCCATGCACATCAGGTAGACACACACATACCCTTGCATTATTTTAAATGTTTTCTCTCTTGGGAGGGATGGGAACTTCCCCCAAGAAGCAGAGCCCTGAGGGGAGACAGAACACAACAGAGTGCTTATGTGACCTTGTCCTTTCAAAGGCTGTCTGATCTTCTTTCCTTGTTCTGGGGTCTGCCTTGCCACTTTCTCCAATCATGTCCCATCAGTATACACAAGTCTCCACCCCCTTAACACAACCCACCAAGATGGCCAAACTCAGTTGGTATCCAGAGAAATCACAAACTGAGTCTTCAAACTGTTTCATCATCATCAACTGGGAAAATTTTTAAAATACAGACTCCCTGGCCTCACCCATAGAGATCATGGTTTATTACATAAGAAGCAGGGCCTAGGTATCAGAAATTAAGAGCTTCAGGTAATTCTATGGCCCAGTCAAATTTGGGAATTTCTGGCATGGATTACAGCTCCCTGAACCAACCAGTTTCTCATGGACTGGTATTAATATGGCCAGAGGGATGTTTGATGGAAGGGAAACACAAGTTAAGCAAGTAAAGAACAGTAACTTCGAGGACATCTAGGCCACTGGCCTAGTGAAAGGCTCTCCAGAGTTGAATGCAGCCCACCACCATGAAAGATCAAGGATGCAATCCGTCTGGCTACTGGCCCCAAAGCCCTCTGTGACCTGGTCTCCTTATTTGTAAAGTAGGGCAGGGATTATTCTTGCTCCTCCCTACCTAGTATCATCACTTCCCACTACCACAGACACTATTGTGCACTAAAGGAATTTCTCTATTGTAGAAGGAACATAGCTTTGTACTCTAAGAACCTGAGTGCAGGTTCCAACTCTACCAATAACAAGCCATGGCTTCTTAATCTTCCCACCTGTAAAATGGGCATAATGACACTCACTTGGCAGAATGTTGTGCAGTGTTAATGCAGTGTTTCCCAAACTTAACTGGGAATAATTTGGGGCACTAGTTTAAAAATCCAGATTCCTGGACCCCACTCCAAGTTTACTGAAACAGACTCTCCAGAGGTGGTGCTTGGGGATTAGTAGTTTTGTCCCAGGTGATTCATATCCTCTGGGACATTTAAAGAAAAGTCACCTGGGGTGCACGTGTCATCCTGAAGTAGATTTCCTTCTGGATACAAGCCCAGGAGTGGGATTCCTGGAAACAGCCTAAATGTCCATCAACAGGTGACTGGATAAAGAAGATGTGGTATATTTATACAATGGAATACTACTCAGCCATAACAACCGACAACATAATGCCATTTGCAGCAACGTGGATGCTCCCGGAGAATGTCATTCTAAGTGAAGTAAGCCAGAAAGAGAAAGAAAAATACCATATGAGATCGCTCATATGTGGAATCTAAAAAACAAAAACAAAAACAAACAAACAGACAAAAACAAAGCATAAATACAGGACAGAAATAGACTCACAGACAGAGAATACAGACTTGTGGTTACCAGGGGGGTGGAGGGTGGGAAGGGATAGACTGGGATTTCAAAATTGTAGAATAGATAAACAAGATTACACTGTATAGCACAGGGAAATATACACAAAATGTTATGATAACTCACAGAGAAAAAAATGTGACAATGAGTGTGTATATGTCCATGAATGACTGAAAAATTGTGCTGAACACTGGAATTTGACACAACATTGTAAAATGATTATAAATCAATAAAAAATGTTAAAAAAAAAAAAAAAGAAAAGTCACCTGGCACAGATGCTGTTGAGATAAGATAAGAGATTGGACCAGAGCTCCGGTTCTCCAAAATGCTTTCTGGCTCAGAGATCCTCATGGCAGGGACCTTTAGGTTAGGACCCAGCAGAGCAGGCTTTGCAGGCAAGAGAGGGAGGAGAAGACTTTGGAATTCCAATTGGAAAGCTAAGTGCTTTCTAGAATGACCAAACCCTCAGGCAATTGTCCAGGGCCTTCCACTATTCTCCCATCTAGTTAAGAATTAGGCAGTGGGAGGAAACAACTGGTGCAAATACCTCAGCAGCTAAAACACATTGATCAAAATGATCTAATTAGGACCCAGATCAAAATCTTCTTGAGTTCTCTGTCCCTTAAACAATCTCTCTTAGAATTTTCAGGCAAGGAGCAGACTTTAAATGACTCTCCCTTTCCTGGATGCTTTGGGAACTTGTGAAACAGAAAACATGGTGAGAGGGTCTTGCATTTGCATACAGATGTGAACAGGTTGGGGGTGGGAGGTTAAGAAAAGTGATTAATAATGGTGCACTGAAACCAGCTTGCACTAGAGTTGATGGTGAGCCTCTCTGCTCAACTCCTCCTTCAAGGATCTCATGTGGTAGTTTGAAATTAGCAATGGTGAGAGTATTTACACCATAGGGATTGGTAAACAGTACAAATCACGGCTTAACTAGAGAGTCTGTTGTTAAACACTTACCAGAACATGAAACACATATGAGGTAAGCATCCTTAAGCCCATTTTACAAATGAGGAAACTGAGACTCAGTGAAGAGAAGCAACTGCCATTTTTTAGTTGCATGACCCTGGCCAACAGCCAGGTCTGTCTAACTAGCAACAAATCCCTGGCTCTCCCTACCAGCACCCTAGGGGAGTAGGAAGCCCCTCATCAACAAAAAGGTAGCTGACTCAAAGGACTCTTCTATCAACTAATGGCCAAACAAGGGCACCTAAATGTGTCCAGTGTACCACCAAGGAAAGCAAGGGGTAAAGAGCCCAAGACTGAGTCATGAAGGCAACAAAAGATAGTCTCATTCCCACCAGAGGAAAGAGACTAGAGTAGGGCAGAGAATGGGTTGGAAAGCCCCAATGGAAACCACAGCAATTTCTTAAGGTCTCTTCACAAATATATGACAGCGTGTGGGCTCTGGAGGGCAGCCCTAGGCATCTTGAAGCATCAGTTTCCCTAGAAGTAAAATGGGAGAAATAATGTCTACCTCACAGGAATGTCATAAGGACATTATCTCCTTTACTTACAGGAAAGGACCTGGCTTGGCACCTAGCAAGTATTAGATGTTTGATACATTTTAGTTCCTTTCTCCTGCAACCTCATTATCCAATCCAGGACCTCTGGCTCACCCTTATACAATAATAATCCGAACCCCATGTGCACAGTGCTTTACAATGTAAGACACTTGTCTAGATGCACCCTCTTACTGAATTCAACTCTAGGAAAGGCAGGGAGGGCAGAGACAAGCACCATTTTATAGATGGGAAAAACAGAGGCTCAGTGAGGTGAACAGTAATTTGCTCAAATGTGAAGGAGACAGTACTAGAACCTAGGTCTCCCCAACTACTATTAGGACACTGTTCTTTGCCCTTCCAAGTTTCTCATATTTAAGGTTGCAAAAAGGTCTTTCCAAAGGCTTACTTATTATTTATTTCATCCAAGAAATCTAGTGGCCTCTGGCCTCTAGCTCTGTCTCAGGATGCTACAAGAGGGGCTCTCCTTGGAATGGGAGAATATCAAGGCAGCATGGGGTGGGAACAGTCTTTCTTGTCATGGAGGGAGCCACACCTTTAGCTGGGAGCAACCAGCCAGGAATAGTGGGCCAGTAACCTTGAGATAGTCCCTTCTACCTCTAGATCTGAGTGTCCCCAACTGTACTGGGTAGGTCTTGCTCAGTGGTTTTCAATTTTATTATTTTTTTTTTTTAGCAGCTTTCTGCCTCTTCACTCTCCCAAACAGAAAATCACATGAAACTTCCGAGATATAAAGTATCTAAAAGTAGAACTGTTCTGGTTGAAGGAGAGCTACAGTTCCCCAGGCAGCTCAGCCAAACACAGTTTGCAAACCAGTGGACTAGCAGCTTGGGGCAAGGGAGAGAGCAGCAGTTCTAACCTTGTAAAATTCGACTCCTCTTAACTCTGCCACTAATTCCTCATAGGACTCAAAGACTCTCTAGGCCTCAGTTTCCCCATCTACACTATGAGGTGGTTGGACCAGCTGGCCTCTAATGACCCTTTTTTGCATTGTGATTCTAGGAAAAGGGAGCCTGACAATCCTTATGGTAGGGAAGTGTGAAGAGAGACCAACAAGAGCAAAGCCTCATCCCTATGCCCCACAGAGCCCCTCAGTCTCTAGGTACTCTGAACTCAACTCTTCAGGCAGTTCTTCAAGCACTGGGTAAACGGCAGCTGGGCGGGTGGGCAGACAGGCAGGAAGGCGGGGCCCCACCCTCCCTTGCACAGGAAGCTAGCTACATCCTCTTTTCCCCACCCCAGGCAGCACATCTCCAAAGGTCCCCAGCAGTAGTGGGGGCAGGGAAAAGAAGAGGATGGGGCCTGAAAGGAAACTGAACATGCAAATCACCTCAGTGTGCTAGGGAGCCATCTGTGGGGAGGGGAGTAACTAGGGCCTGGGAACGAGCAACAGAGCAACCCTAGTCTCTACCTGGGCCCAGCTGCCCTAACAGAGCCTTGGCAAAATGGACTATGGCTACAAGAGTCACAAGGAATGGGCTGGTACAGTGAGCCAACCCACTTCTTGCCACTGAGTTTCTCCAGCCTGAAGAGCTGGCCTCATTCACAGGTGTTTACAGTTCTTTCTTAGAGTAAAAGCACAGACATGCCGTGGGTGAGTGGGTGCACACAGGAGTTAACACTCAAGAATAGAGGGGCTTTTTATGCCTGTCAAAGCAAGGAGGCAGGCATCAACCCTCATGGCCATACTACCAGCCTACTTTCCCGTGCCCACCCCCATACCCTGTGACTGGGGCCCAGCCCTCCCCACATCCTGTTCTCAGAGAACACGTGGTTGCCTGGGGAAAGATAATGTCATTACCACACTTCCCCTCTCTGGAGGAGGCGTTGGTTGAGTGGGGAAGGAGTTGGAGTTCTCTGCTTGATCAAGCCGAAAAATCTGCAGTAATCTCCTAGTTTCACAGGCAGAGACAAGAAGGGTGACCAGCTACCAATGGGAGCACCTTCCACACTTGGAGGATTCATGCCTAGAGAATGATGGTAATGGTCCAAAATCCTTCTAGAAAAATGAATTTTCTGGGAAAACACAAACTGACAACTACTCCAACATTTGGAAACTGAAAGACAACATGCCAGTGCTCTTCCTTCCTTGATTAATGAAGCAGGAGATGCAAAAACCCAATAAACACATTTTTATAAAGGCTCCCAAACATCACTAAGTCTCACTACACATAGATTTTAGATGTCAGTATCAGCATTTCCACTAAAGCAACATGATTTGCACACAGGCTTAGTGGGCCTAGAGTAGCTTTGGCTACTGGGTAAAAGAAAACAACTTCAGACCAAAAGGAACAGCTCCCAAAAAAGCTCAGAGGAATGGGTGGCAATGGGGTACCACAGTCTGAACCCACTCATTGTTCAATTTCCCTTCACTCCTCTTTGACCAGCTGACTCCCTGGCTCACCCTTGTCTTTCTTTCCCAGACTATAAGTAGCAAAGAATGTGGCTGAACATTCCATGTGAACATTCAGGGAGAGCCTCCTCATTTATCCAGGGTGAGAAATCAGAAGGCAGATGCCATTCCACAGCACTGCCTCACTAATTGCAGACCTTTAGTGCAGCATAATCCTGGGCTAGGCTTGTATAGGAGACCTTGGCCAACTGAACAAGATGTCCCCAGTCCCACCCAGCCTGCTGTTCTCCCACACCTAATCTTGCAGCCCAATCTAACTCTTGCTCCCATCAAGGCTTATCACATAGGCCTTAAGAAAATACTGACTCTCAGCACCTGCTTCCAGTGGACGTGCTGAAGGCTGAAGAGAGGTGTCACACCTGCCCTAGGTATCACTGTTTGTAGCCACTAGCTCACAGTCTTCATTTTTGTCATGATTACCTTCCTGGGAGAAGAGGTTTAGAGAGCCCAGATAATGCCCTGGAGCTCTGTAGATCTGTGATTATTTTGGAAAAGTCCTGGGGCGCAGCGAGGGAGGTGGTCACTAAAACAGGGACATGATATCCAGTTTATTACTTTTGGTCCCTATGTAGATTGACCTAACTTCTCTAAAAACGCTTTGTAAAGCCACATCTTGCCATCCAAACCACAAGCTCAGCTACTATTTTACTGAGACTAGTAAAAACTGTTTAACCTATCCAACCAACAATGCCAGGGTTTTTAGCACCCCTACCACCAGAAACATACAATCTTTGTACCCCTAATGCTAAGGTGAACATGCATGAAACCACTCACCCCCAACACATACACACATCAGAGTTCTTAGGGTAGAACAAGAAGCACCCCTACCCTAACTCTGGTCCAGTTTCTTTAGATGGCAGCAGGAAAGAGGCCCACCAGAATCTCTACAGAAATTAGGCAGCAGCCTTTCTAATGGTCCAGGCAATAGGCATTGTTCCATAATCCAAAAATGAGCCCTAAAATTTTACATACAGTCTAAGACCTAGAAAAGTAAGTATGGCCACCTTTTACCTACCTCAGGGGTTTTAGAAAATGACCTCCACCCCTGACACAGTAACATATACACACATGCTGGTTCCATATACCACCAAGTTAGACACCCAATATGGATCAGGCCTTGAGACGATTCTAATGTTTGCACATGTGTATGTGTGAAAGCGAGTGAGCAAGGGTGTGAGAGTATTTTTTTGTTGGAGAGGGGATGCAAGTAAATGGGGAATTACCATGTTGTACAGTGAGGGCAGCGGTAGAGGGAATTAGAATTGTGGAAACCTAGAGGGCCACCCAAACCATAATGGAGAAGACAGGAGGGCAGGTTTCTAGAGAAAAAGCAGACCTGTCCTGAATGATAAATATTATTTTTGCAGAAAAAAGATGTTAAAGTAAAAGGGATGATCATGGTATTCCAGGTAGACAAATAGCTTGTTTAAGGACACAGAGGAAAGAAACACAGTGTATACCCTCCAAATGCCACAGGAAAATACACAATATGTGAAAACGCTCCCAAAAGTATGAAGTTAAGGATCAAGGCCTCCTTTCCCAGCTCCCTGACCGTCTTCCCAGAAACTGTCAGAAGAGAATACATTAGAGATCTTTCCACCACCACAGGATTAAACATCAGCTCATCAGATCTGGGGGAGAAGTGTGCCACAGGCAGAGACAGAAGTCCCTGATGACAAAGCCAGACAAGGTAGCCTAATATACAAGATACGGTTAGGAAGCTGGCTCTGTTCCGCATAGCCCCACCAAGGTACCAGCTTAGATTGATGAGCATTCCTTACCCTAGCTCCCACAAACTTCAGGGGAACCACTCTACAGATCTTGAGGTCCAGATCTTGAGGGACCAAAGATCCCCGCTGCACCCTACCACACACACACACACACAGACACACACACACAGACACACAGACACACACACACACACACACACACACACACACACACACACACACAAAGAGGAAGTGAAAGCTACCAGCACAGCAAGAGCCTGGGGTGAGCCTCAGCTGCCTGGCTTTTGCAAAGGGGCGGGGACCCACTGATTTCACAAACTGTTTTGCCCTCTTGAGTAAGGGTTCCTCTAACCATTTTCTCTTCTGCACATTCTCTATTCTTCCCATCCCATAACCCTCCTGTCTAACCTGGATATCTCATGATATCTCTTCTCCTTTACCTCACTCCCTGGGACTTTTGAGGCTCCCCAGAGCTGGGGTTCCTCTTCACAAAGCAACAGACACACCCACACAAATCCTCAGACTTTTGTGGAGGAAGAGGTAATTAGGTTTATTTATTTATTCATTTACTTTTAATGGAGGTAGTGTGGATTGAACCCAGGACCTTGTGCATACTAAGCAGGCCCTCTACTACTTGAACTATACCCTTCCCCTACTAATCCTCAGACTATTTTCCGCCAACAGGCTGCAATGGAAGATAGTGCAGTACAGGGAGCACATTCACAAATTAGAGGCAAAGCTTAACTAGGATCCTAAAATTCTTTGATCTCAACTACTTAAAGAGGGAACAATACAATGAAAGAAATTACGAGAAATAGGGCATTTATCAAGCACCTTCAATATGCCAGGCACCCTTCTAGGTGTA
The DNA here is from genome assembly GCF_048773025.1 of Camelus bactrianus. NCBI lineage: Eukaryota > Metazoa > Chordata > Mammalia > Artiodactyla > Camelidae > Camelus > Camelus bactrianus. Next base: position 46,722,072 of record NC_133575.1, read on the forward strand.
CCTTCACCCTTATGAGCTCTTTTCTCTCTCATAAATCCCAAGGAAGTGGGTATCATTTTTATCTCCATTTAAAAGATGGAAAACTAAGTTTCAGAAAGGTTAAATACCTTGCCCAAGGTCATGCAGCTATAAATAATGGTTGAAAATAATTCTACATAATTGGGCCACTTCACTTATCTTATGGCTACCATCCTCCTTTCTCTAAAGTCACCTGAACAATGCTGACCAGACACCCGCCCAAAGAAGTCACAAGAAAACCTGAGGCAACTCTACTTGGAATGCTCACCATTAACTGTCACCTTAAAACCATAAAAACTACCCTCACTCACTCACTATCCACATATATGCTTCAGTCCCTAAGGGTCAGAAACATCTTTGCACATTCCATAGGTCTTCTATGCTGTTGTGGGTAGAGATGTAGGGCTTTGGGGGCAGTAGGGAAGGGAACAGGAGGACCAGCCCTGGTGAGTGTTGTCCACTCCCTTGTGCCCTGGTTACCCCTGGTCAGGAAGCTCAGTAGTTGAGTTTCCCAGGCCTAGTAGCCTAGAGTTGGGTGGACAACTGCCATCCTAGGTGTGCTGGGGAAGGGTAGGCACAGCTGAGGAGAGAAGAGAAGGCATTCCAGAGAAGATCCAGTGCAACTCCTCTTAGAACCCTGGCTTTTCCAAAATGACTCAGCCTTGGCAACATACTCTATCCATTCCAGGATTCCCAGAGCCTTGGCAAGAATGGGCATGGGTGCACAAATATGTGTGTCCCCACATAAACACAAAACAGCTAACAAAGTGCAAACCCCCAGAACACTGGGTATAAGGGCTACAGATGGAGCTGGGAAGGCCTCCATGTCTAGGTATGAGCTACACTCTAATATCACCCTCCACAACAAATGATCTCAGTGTCTTACTCCAAAAGTCCCATGATTCCTTCTGTCCAGGCATGCTATCAAAAGAACACAAAGGAAGTACCTTCTCAAAAAGCCAGGCTTGACTGCAGGAGGCTCAGCAAAGCCAGGGATAAAGTGTGAGAAGAAGAGCAGGAAGAGTTAACCCCAGCTCCAGAATCCTCTGCTTTGGACTTCTGTATTTTTGTTTTCAAATCTCCTTAATTACCATCAACAGGAGCTATTTACTTATCAGATTGCGGTCCATCTGGGATGAAAAGCTAAGTCTTACACAGTAACAGTGAGCTGGAGGAAAGCATCATCTACTGGGTTCGTTTCACTCCAAGGATACAATTCTAACTCTCCCAGTGACTGTGACCCCAGGCGTATACCAGAAGGAGACAGAGTAGTTTGATTATTTAGTAACCAACAGGGAAGGGACTGGCTATAAGCAGCCCAATCATAAACTAGGATTCAAAGGCCTACCATGTGCTTGGCTCAGGAAAGAAGTGACTATTAAGGAATCATGAGTTTGTAAGAAACTGGTGTATAATAAATTGGTAGTGCAAACCATAGACTACCAGGGGTTGACAAACTGTTTCTGTGGGCCATGTATGGTCTCTGTTGCACATTCCTCTTTTTTCTTTTTAACAATCCTTTTTAAAATGTGAAACTTATTCTTACAATACATACAAAATCAGTACTCATGGGCAAGTTTGCTAATTGCTAAACTAGACCAAATGTTGGCTGGCTAGTAACTCCTCTCACTATTTGCAAGGCCTCAAACCTGTACTAACAGCTCTCTTCACATTCTGTCCATAGAAGATGGGCAACAAGAATCTATCTGAAAGTTAACCAAAGAAAACTGGACCAGACAATCATATACAGTAGCCTACTCCCTTCTTAAGTAAAGGCACTGGGGAAGAAAAAGGTAATAAGCTTAGACCACTAACCATCTTCCCCAAAGGCTCATTCATATACTAGAAAGGCCCTGGGCCACGCTAATCCCCCTCAAGAGCAGGCCCCAGACCAGGTGCTGAGTCATGGAGTGCCTGGCCCCTAGGCCTCTAGCTCAAACTTCTGGCCTTGAAGAGAAAGAGGCATGCATGGAGAAGAAAGAAGAAGGGGACCTTCCCAGCCAGCCTATTAAGGGCTCAAGAAACAAAGGGACATATGTGGCTTGCTTCCCTCCCTATCCTCTTAGAAAACATTTGGAGAATAAAAGGACATCAAGTTGGAGACGCCAAACTCAGTGGGAGGGAGAGCTAAGAATAAAGCTAACACCAACCTCAAAGCTCCAAGGCTATAACCTCCCTTAGTAGCCAACACTGCACACAAGCCTTTCCCCTCTGGACTAGGTCAAGGATCTTCAGGGTCCAGTTAGCACTTCTCTCACCAGGAAGTGGTGAGTAGAAACAAGCATTAAGGAATGGCCACCTTCCAACCTCCCACTCCATGCCTTGGCTCCTCACACTTTCCCCTCCTGTAGGAAAAAAAAAAGAGAGAGAGAGAGAAAGAAAGAGAGAAAGAGAGAAAGAGAGAAAGAGAGAGAGAGAAAGAAAGAAAGAAAGAAAGAAAGAAAGAAAGAAAGAAAGAAAGAAAGAAAGAAAGAAAGAAAGAAAGAAAGAAAGAAAGAAAGAAAGAAAGAAAGAAAGAGGAAAGAAAGAGGAAAGGAAAGGAAAGGAAAGGAAAGGAAAGGAAAGGAAAGGAAAGGAAAGGAAAGGAAAGGAAAGGAAAGAAAAACATATATGTGTAAAGCATGTGTACCCTAAAAGTCAACTACTCCTAAAAACTGTAGGCTTCTGGATACAAGGAATGTCACCAATAGCCAATGCTCAGATGCAGCCCTTTCCTCCTCCTTATCCTCCAGACTCTTCCCCCAGGAGATGGGCTGCTAGGGAATCTAGCCTGGTTCAAGGGAGGGAACAAAAGAAGAAATGCCTTCAAAAGCTATCAGCAGCTATTGAGCACCTGCAAAGTACAGGGCAGGGTACTGGGCACCAAGAATACAGAGATTATGACAAATCCTTACGTCAAGGTGTTTCCCACCTAGTAGTGAAAAGATGTAATTACTGGATCCCACGGAATGCAGTGTGTGCTATATCCACCCTACAGTACCTAGTCACCTTTCTCTCCAAATAAAAAGTTCCCTTGGAGTCTGGTGGGAGAAAAGAAAACAAGATGTCTTCCTGGTGCTGCCCAGTTCTCCACATTAAGCACCTTTTCGTGCTCCTGGGAGGACTGGGAACAAAGTCCTCTTTCCTATCATGAAAGGAACTTACTCTCTAATTGTGGTGCCACATACAAAACAGTGGAAGAATCAAAGACCATACTGTGACATGGTGCCAGGGCTTATGTCAGAGAATGGTGCACTCAGAAAGTATAGGGGCAACAGTGGCAGGAGCCTAGTCAGGTGTAAAGGCCATCCAGCTGAAGCAGGAAGTGGAGAATCAGCAGCCTTTGGTTCCAAAACACCTTGCCTTGGACACAGGGCAGGGTCCCAGTCCAGCACTTCTATATGCAGCTGAGGAATAAGTCACCACCAAGTCCTTGGACTCTTAACTCACCAACTCCCTGTGACGTTCCCACTAACTGAATGCCATGGTGCCCACAGCATTACTCACTTTCCATCCTTTCCTATTCTTTCTCCCCCACCACTACTGGCATGCACATGCCCAGACAGTGAACTCGTGCTCTAAAGAGAGCTGCTTACCTCTCTGGGATCCAGTTAGTTACTCTGAACCTCACCCTTTCTTCTAGCACTTGGAGAGGGCAGTGTATAACTCCCACCTCATCCAGACCCAATAACCAAGTTTAGAGGCCAATTGGGCTGTCACAGCTACCTTTACCATCAAGCTACAAGTGGAATGGAAAGAGCCCTAGACAAAGTGTTGGCTCAGCTCAGTTGTATACATGCTGTGTGGGCATGAGCAGCATAGGCCTCCTTTGCTCAGGCTCTGTTTTCTTGGATGTAATATGAAGAGGCTTCAGTTAGGGATGTAGTTATCAACGCTGGCCCCAAATTAGAATATCCTAGGGGAACTCTTAAAAAATACTGATGCTCAAAGCCCTAAGCCAATACATTAATCAGAGTCTACAACATGCTTCCCCAAGCTGGCCAAGACCAACTGTACAGGCAAGCTGGACTTCCCCAGTGAATAAAAGTCAAGGAGCCTAGCTGGTCCCATGCAGAACTCAACACCTGACTATAAGAAGGGCAGCTCTAACAGTTAAACTCCACCTTCATTCTAGCCCTCAGGGCCAGTAGGGTCATGAGTTCAAATGTCCCCCTTTCATAAATTGGGAATTTGAAAGTTGCACCTCTTGGGGAGTGATGGAAATGTTAGCTATCTTGATTGTGGTGGTGGTTTTATGGGTGTATACATATACCAAAATTCATCAAATTGTACATCTGAAATATGTGTAGTTTACTGGACAGGAACCATACCACAATAAAGGTGTTAAAAAAAGTCCCCCTTTACCCAACTTTGCTTCAAATCCACAAGGATAAATGTTAAAATGTATCAGCACTAGTAAATTCAACCTCACATGCTTTGACATCAAGCAAGCATTATGACTTTTCCTTCCTCTAAAGGACGAGGTCTATCTGCCATTATTGAACTGGGTTTTTCCATTTGCCGCATTGGTCTCCATGGCCCAACTTTAAGGACCTCACACTCTACACAAAGGGATGGTGACAAGGAAGAGCTGTTCTTCCTGCTTCCATAACCTTTGAATGCTCTTGTGTCACATTCCCTAGTGACAGCGTCATATTCCTGAGTGCTTACCAACTACTTGTGACCAGGGACTATCTGGCCAGGGACTACACTAAAGTATCTACCTCATGATGTCATCCTATTTCCTGTTTCTGGTGGGTTCCCCAGGAACTGCCTTTCCAGACACCTCTTCCCTCCTCACCTAGATCAGGCAAGGTCTGACTATTGCCACCCTTGCCTGCCTACCCCTCCACCCACTTATGCCCCACAACATTTCCAAGGCCCTTTTATGAAGGTTCTTCCTTTAAAAGCCAGATGTAGCTGACCAACCCCAACCTCTCAGAGTTGATAGAGTTGTCTTGGCCCAGTTTCCCACAGAATGGGAATATTTCTGAGATGTTTGCCACCATCCCCCTACCCAAAGTGGGGCAGACCAGCCTCCATTGTTGGCACAATATAATATCTCTGAATAAATCATAGACTTTCAGAGCAGGAATGGGCCTCGGAGATTAGCCAAATCAAATCCTTGTAGAACAGACTATGACCCCAAAAGGAGCAGCGGCCTGACCAATATTGCCTTGGGAAGCTAGCAGCAGAGCTCAGACTATAAACTACAGCTCTTCAACTCCAGAAAAACACTCTTTCCACAATTCCCTGATACCCCTTCCACTCGATGACAAGTTGGACCAATGTTCATGTTCCCACCAAAGTAAAAACAAGACCCTACATTAGCTAGGTCTGAGCAGTCTCCAAACAATTCTCACTTCTTAACAAGCAACATCTATGTGTCCAGAACAAGGCAAAGCCAAGTAAGTTACTGGCCCAACCAGGTGGAAAGTTCAACTAGCCTTGAAGGCAGTGGTCTGACATAAGCAAGAAGGGTGACATAGGAAATCAGCTGCAAACCAAGAGTCAGGCCAGGCCCCAAGCAGGCAGGACACAAACAATATGACAGGTGGACATCCATACACAGACTCCAACTACTAGAATTCTCTCTAAAATTTATTCTTCACTCATGATATTTGAGAAGAGACTAAAGGGAGGTTGAGCAACTATTAGAACAGGGGACGGGCCTGATGTTTAAAAGCTGAAACTTCTAGCGTCAGAACTCTGGCCTAACCATGTCTAGAGCTTCAGTCCAGGCCTTTAGGAAACAACTCTTGTCTCCCATTTCCACACCCCACCCCAATGCAGAGTCTAAAACCAAAGTCTTCTGTTTTCCACCCAAGTCCAGGCTCCCTTATTCATTAGCTGAGTAATTTCTACAGAGTCACTTAACCTCTTTGAGCCTCAGTTTCCCCGTATGAAAAAGTGGGGTTAATAATTCCTAAACTGCCAAATGGAGAGAGTTAATAAATATCAAATGAAATAATAATAGTGATAAGGAGGATTTTGATAACCACAATGCATATCACAAATGTAAAGAATTATCAGTATTCTGTTGGGGACTTTTTTTTTTTGGTCCAGACATGGGGTGAGAAAAGCTAGGAACACTGGAAAATAATTGGAGGGTAATGCCAGCCAACCTATAAAGGAACTCCTTCAATTCACATCTGACAGGGCTGTTTTAAAAAACAGGGAACTACTTGAAAGACAGCTAGCTACTCCCTAAACCTACAACTCCCTCCCTGCTTCCTAACCCTAGTATTCCCTTCTCTGGGCTGCTCAACAGGTAGAGATTCCAGGAGCTTGCCCAGAGAGGTCTCTAGTAGTTCTTTCAAAATTTCTTCAGTCTTGCCTCTTCCTGACAAAGGCTAAATCCCAGCAGAATGGGAGGAAGGGAGAACTGTTCAAATCCTCATTAGAATAACAGTCCCTATAGGGTAATCTCACACATGGGTCTTTCCTAGCTCCATTTTTTGAATGGGTGCCTCTCTGCCGATTAATCCCAGGTTTATAAATTTGTCAACCCTACCTGAGTTCACAGCCTGGAGGGATGTTCATAGAGGGCAGAAATGACCTGGGAAGTAGAAGCCCATCACTTTCCTTGCCCAGATGCCAAAGTTCACCATTTTCCTTTCAGTTAAGGTCAGTTATTCACATTACCACAAGAATAATATCCTGTGGATAATTCAGTAGTAGCCATCTAACCACTTTACTTCAACAATTTTTTGGAAATATTTACCTAATTATGTGTTGTTTGGACTATCAGAAGAGCCAAGGGAGTTTGCATTTCCTGGGCTCACATGGCTTAGGACAGCAAGTCCACACATAGCTAGAAAAAGAATGTTTTGTTATGGATATTTGAGAGCTGATTATATGGCAATGCATCACCGGTCCCAAATGGTCTATAAATGATCCTCCACATAAGTGAAGTTATCCTGATAACTGAGGCTTACCGTTTTAAGGGTAACAACCATTGTTAATGGTGAGGTGAAAGTCTTTAATCCACTGACACACTTTACTGCCTTTGTCAACAGTGGCTGTTAAAACATGATTTAAGCTTCTCTGAGCACCTGAATCCTATATGCCTGATTTTCTACAGAAACAACAATCAACGGCTTTCTAATGTTATTGAAGTTTCACATCAACCCTGTGGATGATCATCCCCAACTGTACCAATGAAGAACGGGAGGCTCAGAGAGGTTAAGGGACTTCCAAAGGGTCACATAGCCAATAAATGCTGAAACACAGATATTCCTACAAGCCTGGCCTATAATAAATGCCTGAGGATACTTCAGATCCAAGCCTTCTCAAGTAGCCCAAGAAATTCTTTATAATGTCATTCATTTTCCCTTTTTAGAGTCTGACCTCAGAGCCTTGCTCTCCCTGCACCACAAGGGTTCAGAAAGCTCCAGTCACTCAGAATCTGCAGGCAGCTTCCTGTTTGTCTAAAGGGGAAGGCAATAATGCGTGCAGTGGCCTGTAGGCCTGGCCGAGTCAAGGTCAACCTCTGGTGGCAGAGGCTCCAGGATTAAAGGCTGGGCAAGCAGAAGCTCAGCTCCACCCACTGTGAAAGTCTGGGAACCAGGAAGACAAGAGAAGGGCAGGACATGCCATGAGTGGGCAGAAGACAGCCTGCATTTCTGGTAATCCTGCTTCTCCTTGTCTGGCCTGGTTCCTCCAACATGCTCAATAACCTCAAGCTAGCAAGTTTCTAAGATCAGCAGTGATCACTTGGCTAGCTTTTTTTTCCTAAATAAACCGCATACAGTTGACTCTTGAACAACATGGGTTTGAACTGCACTGGTCTACTTATATGCAGATTTTTTTCAATAAATACCTACTACAGTACTACAAAATGTGCAGTTGGCTGAATCAGTGGTTGACTGAATCCAAGGATATAGAACCAGGGATATGGAGGGTCAACTGTAAAGTTGTATGCAGATTTTTGACTACACAGGGGTTCACGCCCCTCACTTTCATGTTGTTCAAGGGTCAATTGTATTTATTTGCATTTCACAAATCACTATCTTCCTCAACTCTTCAACTGGATGGCTCCTATGACTGAGTGCTCTGCAAAATCCCACCTTCCTGCCACCTGGACAAGATCCCTGGTAAGTATGGGGTGAGGGGATTCAAATCCAGCTTCACTGCTCTTCTTTGGGGAAGAATGGAAAGGCAGGTGCACACCACCAACACACATACACACAAAGCTTCTTTCCTTAACCTCAGATAGCTACAGCAGCCAGAAGTCTTCTGAGGAATATGGTTCTCAGCCAGGTACTGTTTAAAATCAAACTACCCTAAACTGGCAAAACCACAGAAAAGGGAGTGGGCCACATTAAGCACAGGAAAGTGGTTTACCCTACCACCAATCACTTCACTAAGATCACTTAGGCACAGGTGAAGTCACAGAAATCTCTACAAGTGGGGTCTACTGAGCTTGGAAATGGGGACAGCTTTCATCATCCTATCCTTCATCCCAACGGAAGGGTCCACAACTCCCACCTTCTCCAGAAAGCTTTCTCTCTCAAATAGGCAAGCCCTTACAATGGTCTCTTTATTTTCCACTCAACGAAGAATATGGGCCCTTTTCATTTGTGTAGATTTTAACAGTTCCACTTGTTTGATCATTTGCTTATTGATGAGCCCATAAAGATGTTAAAAATATGATTTAACATAAAAAGATAGCCACTACATAGTAAGTTAAAAAAAACAAGTTGCAAAACAGTATAGATTTGTGTTATGTGTATATTTAAAGTTATAAGTGTATAAATGCATTTTAAAAAGAGTCTAAGCTCACATAACTAACTGGTTAATGTTGGTTCTCTCTGGAGAACAGCGCTGGGGCAGAAGACAGGGGATTTTATATTTTTCAGTGCTGTTTTATTTCTTACAAATATGTATTAGTTTCATAATGAAAAATCACAAATCAAAAATTGTAAAATAATAACTGAACCACTATGCTGTACACCAGAAGCTAACAACATTGTAAACTGACTTTATGTCAATAAAAGGAAGAAATAAAAAATACAAAAAAATAAAGTCTGGTTGTATTTAAGTCTGCCCTACCAAAAAGCAAAGACTGTGTCTGTCAACATTCTTTTTATGGTGTCTAGTTCAGCACTGTAAGAACAGATGGAAAAAGTCCTTTAAAGACAAGATGACCTTCAGAGGCTCTTGCTATTTTAGGGCCCCCAACCCTATCTAGTAGGCCTAAACCTGTACCTCCCAAATGCTGGCCACATCCTTCTCAGGAGTGGGTGGGAGGAAGAATACCTCCATTGCTCCCCAAATTAGCCTACCTTGATTAAAACATGCCCAAATCTGCAAAGATATGCAGCTCTGGGTCCTGAGACAGCCTGGTGGTGGAGGTGGTGGTGACAACAGCATCAACAGCAGAACACGGCTGCTGGGTGCCCCAACATGATGATCTACGGGATCTCCCTGCTGTCCTCCCTGATCTGTGTCTGGCCCTACCCATCTCTGAGCAAAGAAACCAACTCAATCCTTAAACCGCGGGAGCACAAACCTCTCAGGTTTAGATTACACAATGCAGTCCTGCCTGCTGGCCATGCCACGTACAAAAATTTAAACATTTTCAAAAACTAGGTAATGCTTCAAATATGCACTGTAGGGCCAAACTCTGGGTTGCTTCACAAAGGCAGATAGAAATGCTTGCATGGCTACCTGTTAGAATCCATTAAAACCTTTGATTTGAATATTCTCCCTTGGCGTGAACACTACTGTATTGTGTGAAGACTTGGGAAAAGGGAATGGAAATTGGCTATGAACAAGCTGGTCACTCACAGGTAAACAGGCTTTTCAAGGTGTACAAGAGGGACAACTCTTCCCCATTGCTTGGCAATACTCAGCTCCATTCTGCCAGGGCCCAGGTGGGTCCACGTTAGGTAATTTCCAGTGAGCCACTGAAATTGTTCTTTGGCTTTCTAGTAGACCTAGCCAAAGGAATCTGTGCAAGACAATTCCAGCTTGACAACAGTAGCTATTAATGTATCTGTTCAACAAATATTTGCTGAGTATCTCCTCTATGCCAGGCACTATGCTAGGTACTGGAGATGCAGTGGGTAGTGGGAAACTGTCCCTGTTCTCATAAACTTTACATTCTTAGTGGGCTAGGCTGATAGAATGAAAAGAACACACTCCTGAGAGTCTTGGCTTAAAGACTTGCTTTTGCTCCTGACTCCCACTACAAGACCTTGAGCAGGTCTCCTCCCCTTGTGTTTTATAGCTGACCTACAGATCTTCCATAGATTCAGGTAATTTGCTTCCTTTATAAAACATAAAATCCTGTGGGATTAGGGGTTTTCAAAGGGCCAGGAAAGCAGCAATAAGCCATGAGTAGTATGTGGAGAAAACAAAAATCACACTAGATGGAGGAGAATCTCTATCAAAAGACATTGAATCAGGCTTGGATGGTTCCCCATGAGCTGTTTGCCCAAGACAGGTGGGATGGGCAGGCCTTTGAAGAGCACATAGTCAGTGACAGACACAGAGTCCTGTCCTTCTAACAATACATGGCTGGCTTGCAGCCTGAAGGCCTAGAAGGTACCCAGTTTGACTGCAGTGTCTGTAAATACTTCCACCTCCAGCTGAAGGGATATTAGAAAACCCTCTACTCTAGTACCACTCATGTGCTGCTGAAGAACTGGGGAGAAGGTGGTACGGTACCTTCCTTCCCAGCCACTTGTGGCCATTCTTGAGTAGGGCTGTGCTGGGGCTGTTGAAGCCATGCTGCTCAGGTAAGTGGGGGAGATGGGACTCCCCTGCATACCTCGCACTAAAAGCATCAGGTAGGTGGGCACCTGTGGGAATGCTTGCTCAGGGAAACCATAGCATCTGACATCTTGGTCTCAGAAGCTTGATGGGCAACACACATAGGAACAGAACTTTAAGAGGCCAACTGGAACACAAATTCTGGGGTATCCTGAGCCTACCCCACCTTGTGCCCCACACCTCACAGAGTACTTCCAGAGGCAGATGCATTGACTGAATCATCACCATAAACCTGAGAAGAAGGGTGCTATTACTCTTTCCATTGTATAGATAGGAAACTGAGAGCTGGAATGGTTTGAGAAGTTTGCACTGGTGGGTCAAGGCCAGCAAGACTCTCTCTCAGGCCTCTCCTCCTTATAGGTTCCAATGCACCCTTCCCTTCTCCAAGGTGTATTTTCTCTGTTACTGGTGCCTAGTACATCCTACCAGGTGCTCATCCAACACTGTTAGAGCCTTGACCTACATTACAGCTGCTTCTCCTTTCCACATATGTCACTGACTATAAGCTCTTCAAAGGCTTGCCCATCCCCAACCATCTCCACCCAGACAACAGCCCCTTCTTGAGATGGAAGGAGTTAGAAACTTTCACAATGACAAGTACACTAAAGGAGAAAGCATGGGAGCCCAGATGGCTGCAGTACCATGTGGTAAGGATAATGACAGAAATTCTTACATAGTACAAGTGGGCCCACAAAAGATAGTGCAACTAATACTGGGTGCATTAAAGAAAGCTTCCAGAGGAGGTGACATGGGGGGAAGGTGAAGAGGAGACACTCGACATTTCAAGTTGAAAGAAAAAAACATAGGCTCAAGTTGAAAGATATAAGAGGTATGGCTTACTTGGGGAAACTTGACCCCACAAAGCTATAACATAGCATACAGGTGGGGACAAGTGGAAGCTAAGTGTGGAAAGAGGGCTAGGATGGAGCCAGGTATCCAAGGTCTCTCCATATACACCATGCTAAGGGGTTTAGATTTTTCTTGTTCATATTCACTGCAGTGTTATAAATGGTGGCAAATTCTGGGACTAGTCTAAATGCCCCCCCAAAGGGGGAATGATTAGTAAATGATCACATAGTCATTGACAGAATTTTGTAAAGCCATCAAACTGTTTATTTTTCAAAAGTAAATAGCATTTACTTAAGTTTGTAGTGATATGTTAAATAGGGATAGAAAAGTAAGATTTTGTATGTATCATGCGATTACACCACAGAAAACTAAGGAACCTAAATGAGATATGATAAGAAATACACATAAATAATAATTGCTATGTTAAAATGGTGGCTTTATGGAAGATGTCTCCCTCTATTTGCTAAACTTTGTCATATGCCATGTCAAGTTTTATAAAAAGGGGAACTACAAAAATAAAGAATCACTCTTCTTACATTTGACTCCTTTTTCCTTCTCCCCTTCTCCTTCCTCCCGCTGCTTCCCTACTTTCCCTCACCAACAGTCTTTCTAATCTACCACCTGTGACTGGAATCCTTAACAACAAGGCCCCTAGAAAGGAAAGGCTGCCAGCAAGGTGGCTGCTCCCAGCAGAAGGCTCCTACATGGTCCAGAGGCCATTCCAGCTCGATGCTAGAGAAGAATCTTCCACCCAAAAGCATCGTCCAGCTTTACTAACTAAGACTTCTCTGATTAAACTGCCCTAGGAACTTGTCCCCACAGGAAAGAAGACAGATGCCAAGAAGACTTCTATCTTGCCCTTACTCCAGGAGGCTCAGTGCAGGTGAAGTTCAAGTTGATGGCCAACTCCCAGGTGGCTGAGATACAGCCTGGGATCCTTGATTCACAAGCAAGGACTGTACAAAATGTCAGGAAGGAGGAAGAAGGGTGAAAAACAATCCAGCCAAGGGCACACCATCTCCAGGAACTTGCTTATGCCCCATAACCCATCAGGCCCTCACAGGAAATTCAGAAATCCTTCCTCTTTGATCTACAGGTCTAACACCAAAGGAAGCCATATTCACAAAATGCAGGACCAGTTGAAGTCTGAACACAAGGCTTGTGGCAATCTCCCTCACTAGAAATTCCTCCCCTTCACTCCACCCAAGACCACATCACCTAGCTCTCCCATCCAAAGGCAACACAGACCATCAGTGACTCAGACGGAAGAAGGGGAAGGGGAGCTTAGCAATTTAAGACTCAGCCAAAAGCAATTTCATAACCCTAAGGAGAGGGATGTTGTGGGGGAAGGGAGTAGAGGAAGTTAAATCTCATTTGCAGTTCAGTTTTGGTTTGTTTCTTGGTCTTCCCCTTCCCCACTGGAACAATGACCAATTCAAGGGTCTTCTATTCTTCCTGGAGTCACCAATGACCCAACAGCCAACAAGTATTCTTTGCAGGCTGAACTCCAAGGCCATATACCCAAGGAACTCAGTCAACAGTTGTCTCTCCAAGCCAGGATACCCATCGCAAGCTCTGTGGTAGGTGGACCCAATAGGTCTAAGCAGAACTCACTGAAATAGAGAGGGCTACTTACATAGTGATAGCTGGGAGGTGGGGGATGACACTCCTAATGACATTCTAAAGAAGAAAGGACAACTTCTGCAAACAGTTACTATTCTCTGTTCTGTTATACTCTTTCCAAGAACCTCTTACTATCTTCTTAAAGACTAGGCATAAATAATCAGAATGTCAGAAAAGCTAGTGCCCTCATTTTACAGATATGAAAACTAAAGTCCATAAAAATGCCTTGCCCAAAGTCGCACGGGCAGAGACTGAAAACAAGATATCCTGGTTCAATCTGTTAGTCTTTTCACTAGACCATTTCTACTCAAAAGCATTTTTTAAAAAATCCAGACAGGTACTTCAAGCTGTAAGTTTCAAAAGCTCAGCTCTTCTAAGCTAGGGCTCAGGACTAGGGATAAGAGGCAGAGGGACACTGGACCAGCCCACTCAGGAAGGCCAAGTGAGAAGCCTAGGTGTACAAAAGGTGCACATAAAGAACTTACCTACTGGAAGGCTTTAACCTACTCCAAAGGAATAGTTTCAAATGCTGAGAGCCCCACCCACCCCACCCTACCCCAACACTCTGAGCCTTTTCAGGCAAAGTAATACTACTCTTAGGCTATCAGAGATCTAGGTAAGAAGCTAGAGAGAGGTGACCAGGCAGGGTGAAGAGGGCAAGGGGAGATAAGAAAGCAGGGTGGAGAAATCACAGTCATTCCAGAGCTCTCCCATCTTCCTCTCCCTTTTCTCATTGCCCCCTTCACCTCATCAAAGAGCTTCACCTCCTGCTCTAAACAAGCCCTAAACAAGCAGAAAGAAAAGCCTGCAGGTGGCACTATATAAACTTGAGAAAGGTATCCCCTGTACCAAAGGAGAACAAGTTGAGGTAGCAAAGGCATTTGAGGGGGGAGAAAATAGCCAAATAAGGCATACTTGACTGGTAAGGAATCATCAGGAAAGGTTCCAGAAGCTGACGTCGTGGGGAGGAAGCCTTTAGTCACTGGTTTCCTCTGGCAACTGGCCTAAGGCCAGGAGGCAAACTCCTAACCTTAGGAAAATGCCCAAGCTGTGGCAGACAGAAAGGAAACTAAGGCTAAATTTTCCCCAGGCCCTCTTCAGGTCCCACTGGAGCACCTCTCCAAGTACCAGCAAAGAGGTGTGGTATAACCCTGAAGCAAAGCAGCAGATGTTCTCACCACACATTTGCTAGATCCACCATGGCCCAGGTGCCAAGAAGAGTAAGGAACCTGGGAAAAGGGGCTTTACTCTACTCCAGTTACATATTTCTGGTATTGTTGATATTTTCAAGTTAAAAGAAAAAAATTCAAAGACAAAAATGGTAAGTGACTTTTGTTCTCAACAAGGGAATTCCTGTGGGTTAGTCAAGCTCCCAGGAATATCTGCAAGGATGTTTGGAGAGAAGTTTTAGCTCACTTAAAACACTTGGAGATAGCAAAGATTTGTACAACTTAATTAATGACACCTAAATTGCCAATTATCTTGACCTCCACCTTCCAACTCTATACCACATAACTGTCAACCCCAGTTAAAGATTACAATAGGTAAGGGCCTCTTGGTATACTTCATCTAACCTACAGGCTTTCTGAAAAACACAGAGGGGTGGGAGGGGAGATGCACAGATTAGACCAAGACAGTAAGATCAGGAGCCTTATCTAAACGTACTTCACTGGAGAAAAGCAAACCTTGATCTTTCCCAGGTATTTAAGGGAGGCCAGGACTAAAGAGAGGGAAGGAAATGCTGACCAAGCTTGACAGGTAAGCCTTATTCCCCCTCCTAGGCCCTGGCCCCATCACCTCCCAGATATATATTCAGGAAAGGATTTTTCAAAATTATACTTTATTATGTATGACCAAATGCCCACATCTAAACTTTTCTCTCATTAGGCCCTGATTGATACCCTGGCCACATAAAATAGCTATCAAACTCTCACAAAGTGGAAGAGTCACCAGAGACAGGAAGATATTTCAACCTTCGAAGTCACCCATCACAGGAGCTACCTGGCAAAACCTTACTACTAAACAAACACAGGGGTAGGTCACCATACCAATGGCCTAGGAGCTGTGTTAACCCTTACCTTATATCACAACAAGCCCACTGAAAGGAGCATCAAATCTAGTTCTATCATCAGGCACAGACAAAGAGCTGTGCTTTTAAAGTCACCCAAAAGGCCCTTTCTCTGAGTTTAAGGCCCAGATACTGCAGCTGGGTCCTGGCCGGAAAATGCCACACTCCTCAACCTATCACAATCACACGCTAAAGAAATCCTCCCCTTATTTCCATCCTTTCTCAAAGACCTATCTCATAGCAAAGCCACCGAGAGAACTGAAAGCTGTTTTTAGGTTGCTGGCCTAAAGAGAGTATGCACTAAGCTCTACTCCTTGGTTTAGTTCACATGGAAACACGAAGGAAAGAGCCTCTCAGATACACACTTGGGCAACAGAGACACAAAAAAATTTGTTTTAGTTAATTCATCCATTTCTGGAAAACCCAAGGTACAGTCTACCCTAACACACCCCTTCAGAAGGGGTTTGCCAATTAAGACAGGACTGTTGGCTCCAAATGACCCTAGAAAGAGCAACTTGGTCTATGCTCGCATGTAGTCTGTGGCTCCCCTTTAAACAATCGGCACATCAAGCCTTCCTTCATTTCAGACAAACTCAACTTTCAAGAGAGCGCTGGCCTAGGGCCACCTGGTTTACAACCACGCACCAAAACCACATCACTGCTTCACCCAGAATAGCCACTGCCCCCAAGTGTACACATCCTTCAAGACCCGTTTCATGTCCCAATAAACTCTCTTCTTCTAAAAATCTACAGAAAATTCCGCCTAAAGTATATATTTTTCTCAAACTGTTTTTAAGTGAGTTAGCC
Source organism: Camelus bactrianus (assembly GCF_048773025.1). Taxonomy (NCBI): domain Eukaryota; kingdom Metazoa; phylum Chordata; class Mammalia; order Artiodactyla; family Camelidae; genus Camelus; species Camelus bactrianus. Next base: position 46,738,195 of record NC_133575.1, read on the forward strand.
CTAAATCTCCAGCTAAATATGAATTCTATGAAGGCAGCAATTGTATCCTCCATTAATTTATTTGTGTCCCAGTCATAGTAAATAGCAACCACTCAATAAATGGTGAGAATGCAGCTGCCTGCCTTCTTTCTCACCCCCTCCTACCCAGCACGTGGTTGGGCATATAGTAGTTCCCTAAATAACTAATAATAACTAACATTTGCATAGCACTTATTGGATGTGAGGCACAGTTCTAAGCACTTTATAATAACTGCTTCATTTAATCCTTACAACAACCCAACGAGATAGGCACTACTATTATCTTCACTTTGCAGTTGAAGAAAATGACGGACAGAAGTTAAGTAACTTGCCCAATGCTACAAAACTAGTTGGTCATAGAGCTGGGATTTGAATCCAAGCAGTTTCAGAGTCTGTGCTTTTCACCAATACTGTATGCTCCCTTTCTGTAAAGACCTGAAAAGTCCTTTTTGGCTAGCTACCTTCACTGGGCTTGGCCTACAAAACCTACAGGTGAATAGTGAGAGTTAAGACCAGGTGACTCTAGCCTGGATCCAAATGGTTGCAACAGCAGCAAATATGGTCACTACAGGGGAATAAAGTACCATAATGTCCTTCTAACTCAAGGAGCAGGTCAAGCTGGGGCACTGAGTCAGAATACAAAGAAGTCAGAGCTCAAAACTGTAAATGGCAAAGAGAAAGCGGGGAATTTAGGTAAGGGGCAGGCAGGAAGAGAAAAAAGTCATTCTGAGGCCCCAGAAGAACTGAGTCACCCACTGACTGAAACCTGCTATAGCAGAACCTATTTAGGGGAACTCCACTGTGGCTATATTCTTAATGTAATCACCACAGGGCCAGTTCTCTGGAAGTCTACGTCCCCTGGGTGAAAAGAGTCATCCTTCCAAGGCAGGCAAGTCCAGTGAGAGGCCACTAACTTGGGAATCGGGAAAGCAAAGTTCTCCTTTCAATACTATTACTAACTTTCTGTAATCCTGAACAAGGTAGCTAACCTTTCTAAGTATGAATATGGAAAAGAAAGAACTTCATAAAAATTCTTATGACAACGAGGCCTCAAGCAGGAAACATGGCTAGTCTCCTCTCCTTACCTACTCAGTGCACGCATCTGCTTTCTACCACCCTTCAAAGCCAAAGCAAAATACTTAACTCCTGGGAGGTGCTATAAAGAATCCCAACAGTAAGTCGAAACCATCTCCATTATCTCCATAAAAAGTAATCTCTGAGATCAGCTCTACATACTCAGGACTTGCTCTTCCCAGGACCATATTAACACTATGGTTAAGTCACCCACAGTACAGAGGGAATAAAAACACTGAGCACCCTGCAGTGAATGCCATTTAAAAAGGCAGACATTCAAAATTCTTCCCCTAATCTGGGGACCAGGCAAGCTGGATTTTACTCCCAGCCTTATCACCAGTTCATTCAAATCATTTCTCTTTCCTGGGCTTTGGTATCCCTAATCTAAAACATAAACTAAATGAACTAAAAAGTTTAAGGCCAGCTCAGTTGCTCTGTGATTCAAAACACTCCTGTGAGAAACCTAGACCATCCAGAACAATCAGCTAAATGGGAAGCTTAAGGCTGAGGAACCTCTGGGTCTTCATAAATGCAGATGCGTTTGAAATGTTGCATCCCACAACAGCTAACCCTCAGCTCACTGGTGGTAAATACCTTAAGAGGTTGGTTTATGCCTACCAGCTCCTCACTGTCTACCACTGTATCTAACTACCACACTCAAGAGGTTATTTGAAGCACAACTCAGGGAGAAGGGGGTTATGCTACAGGCAAGCAGTGAGAAGAATGGGGGGCATGAGGTCTTCAATGTTTGACTGAGGCTCTTCAGCTCTTCAGTCAAACTACAGCCTTCACAATATAGTCTCAGCTGGCTTTCTTCTTATTCCACAGTAAGGAAAGATGTAGCCCTTTCTCCTCCATAGACTTAAGAAGAAACGGCCAAGAATACTCATGCCAGTGTTCTTTTCAGAACTACTAGTGAGACAAACTGACTCCCAAGCTAGAAACTCTCTATTCTGATCTTAGTACCCAGGAAGAAACAGCACTCCAGAGGTATATGGGATAAGAAGACACTTTAGCAAGTGCTGTTCAGCTTTGTATTCCCAGCAGAGCCTAGCACACTGGTACACAGAAGGCATTCAAATTTAAAGGAAAAAATATCTGAAGGGATAGAAATACAAATGGGAGGCTTGAGGCTGTACCATCAAGGCTTTCAAGAACATCAGTACTGGAAGGGTCCCTAGAGTGTATCCATTGCTAGTATAGTCCATTCATGACAAGCAGGAAAGACTGAGGGCCTGAAGAAAGAACTTGCCTAAAGGTCCACTTCATTTGGATCATTTTACTGAGTACAAGGAAGATGTTCTTCTTACATGGAAAGAAAAGAAGAAAAATTATCAGGTCAGTGTTACCTGTCATTTTCCAACATCCACCTTCCAAATCAATGGAGTCCTGAGCTAACCCTACAACTGATTGCTACTGTACCACAAATCAGAACCTGGAACTGAAAAGCTTTTCAGCTCTATCAAGGATGAAATAGGAGGAGGGAAGAACAGCAAAACTAGTCAATCATGACAAGATCACCTCCTTCATTTGGCCAATAGACTGCCCCAAAGGAGACCACCTTTGTAATGGCTTTTTTGGGGGTGTAAAAGAATGAAATGGGACAGCAGGGAGAAAATATTATGTCTTAGGAAAGATACACATGATAAACTCAGTTCTATCTTTGAAAGATCAGAAACAGACTGTATCAAACCTGTAATGATGCCAATTTTCAGCAACTCTAGCTGTGAAAGGCCCAGTCCTAGTAGTAATGATAGCCAGATAGCCTCCCCTCTGAGGACCTTGAGTCTTGAAATTTCAGTAAAGGGGACTCCCAGGAAGATACAAATGAACCTAGATATACTGTTGCCAAGTAACACTACTAGAACAGAATTCAGAATAAATGTAGCTGACATCTCATCTTATCCAGAGAAAATTGGAATTAGAGTCAGAAAATAAACCAGATGACCTCTAAATGTCCCTTCCAGCTCCACCATTCAGTTAAGCAATCTCCTGAGAGGAAGAAGAAAGAGAAAAGTAAGAAGAACTTTAAAACAAGTTATTGTTATAGGCAGCTGGATAATAATGAAGAGTTAGTAGACTAGTGATCAATACCATCTCTGTCACCCACACAGAGCAACTTTTCCTTCTCCAAGTCTAATATAATAGAGTATAGATTAGTTAGTACCTTCAAGGGTCCCACAAAGGCTCTCCTGCGCCACTAAACCCTCTCTGCTCAGAGAACTATTCAAAGAGAAGCCTAAAGGAAATCTCCAAGATGGTTCCTGCTCTATCATCTAAACTTTTAAAAGGGCGAAGTGAACTGGAGAACCAAAGAAGTGGACAGATGCAGGATCTAAAGAGTCAATCCCTCTTACATAACCTCCATTCCTGCTCCTTTGTCCACCCTTGAAGTCTGCAGGCAGAGCTGATTCAAGGGTTAAAAGACTGAGATTCTGTCTCCTATTCACCAAGTATCACTTTAGATTCTGCCTCCTATTCACCAAGTATAACTTTAGTGCCACTCGAGTGGCTCAAGCAATGCTAGGAATGGCAGGAGAATAAACAGTCCACACAGCCCCTGTTAAAATTTAGCTGGATACAGACCCAGAAGCCTTCAGAGAGTTTAAGGAGCTGGGCTCCTTCCATCTGCTCATAAGTTTGGCCCCATCAATGACCATTTGATCACCCTTCCCCCAACCTGTTGAGCTAGGGCTAATAACCCAGCAAATTAAAGAGGTTTTACCAAGACTGATCATTTAACTAAGGCCCAGATTAAAATCCTAGCTTTGCTACTGACTTGCTGCATCATCTAGGTCAGTCTCTCTCTATATGTGGGTCTCAGTTTCCTCATCTATACAATGAGAACAACTGGACTTGACAGTTGTGAAGAGCCTTTTCAATTCTAATAAACCAAAAACTCAAGAACACCTTGAAAATTCAAAACAATCACTTTTTAGGGAATCCAAGAAAAGTCCCAAAGACTTTGTGATCTTAAAAAGAAAAAAGAGGGTTGAGAGGAGAAAGGAAGAAACCTTTTTTTTTTTTTAACACAACTGTCTTATCACCAGAAAGTATAGATGTCAGTTAATAAGTTTCTTCATTCTAGCTACTAAAAGAGACTCAGAAAACTGGGAACTTGAAGTAGAATCCAAGAATTGTAGTGCAGAGGGGCATGTTTTAATGTATTTAAAGGGAACTGAGTAACTAAGGGAGACAATTGGCTGTAAGAGTGAAACAACACTGGAGATACTGTAGACATGTTTCATATGAATGAATGAATTTGATTTTTCCACTACCCTTCCCTGTCTGTCATACTCCAAAAATAACCTAAAGCACACTTGTGAAGAAAGAATGGAGAATAAGGAATTGCCTTCCTTCATTAAAGGTACTAGCTGGTATGCAGTGAACTAGAGTGTGCCCCTGAACACCTCAGCATTGGAATAAGAAATGAGAAAAGTAACAGGAGGCACCTTGTGACACTTCCAGCTCTCACCAGGAAGACCACACAAATTCCAACATTGGTTACTTTGCCCAAATCATCCACTTCCTTTTATCTGAGGACCAGAAAGTCCTGAGAATAGGAGGCAATTTGCTTTGAGCAAGAGAGGGGACTCAACTTCAAGAGTCCTTCACTGATTCAGCATAGAGGGTAAATGGGTCAATGAACATCAAAAAGCATAGACCCCCCCCATCTTGGTTCTGTCACCATCCGCCCTTAGGTAATAGGTCCTATCCTATAGGCCTAAATATTCTCATTAGTTGAGAGACAGAGAAATGTACTAGATAGATAGTGTCTGAGGTCCCTTTCAAGTTAAGATTCAATAGTCTTAATAGGCATGTTATAGTTGTTTTCCCTAAAAATTGATCAGTCCTTGAGCTAAACATCATGGAAAACCCTCCAAAGCTTCCAGGCTATGAAAATTCAGCCCTCTCTTTCCAACTTGATTCAGTTTTCAGTCAATCTGCATAAAAATACTTCCAGTAAATATTTAGGTACTTTCAGTACCCTAGGCCTGATCTCAAACAGGTCATACTCCAGTCTCTCTACATAGCCCGCAAAGATCACCATGCTATCTTTTGTACTACTTCCAACTGAAGTGGGATGGTTAAAATGACTTTGAGACGATTTCCAGGACCATCAAGTTATGTTTAAATGAGAGCTATTTCAGAATCAAGGATAAGAGATGCCACTAGAGAAGAGAGGTTGTGGGGCACAGTTTATTCCCAGAGATCTAGCCACTTAATTATGCAAAGCCACATCTGAAACGGAGTCAAGGAGTCAATCACAGAGATATAAACCCAAAGAGAGGCTCCTAGAAGTATCTTTATAATCCTCTGTGAAGGCAGAAATAGTGGGTTTTTTGCCCTCTCTTTTCAAAACCATTCTTTCAGTTTGTGTGTATGTGGGGTGGAGGGAGTGTGGAAAAGCTCTATGTCATAAAACCATGAGCAGTTGTAAAGAGAGAGATGGTAGAAGTATATACTTGTTGAAAACTTGGTGTTTCTGAAGGACAGGGTTCTGGAAAGGCAAGAATGACTTAGCAGTAAGGCAGGAACACAGCAACGTGGCAACCAAAGCTCAGCACACACCCAAAGAACTGGGCTCCCCACTCCTCTCTTTCAGAAACCCTCAGCCCTCCTCACTATCTCAGATCTACAAAGCTCAGGCAGGCCTAGGGAGAAGAGTCCAGGAGAAATGCACAGCCTAGGCCAGTGCAACAAGCTGCTTGGCCTAAGGGACTCAAGCCAGGGTGGTCACCCGGCCTTCCTGAGCAAGGGAAGGGCCTCAGCAGCCATTTGGCATGACTTGCACAAAAGCAAGCAGGGCTCATTATTCAGACACACCCCTCCCCCCTCCCTCCTGGGCATCCGGCCCCCTAGGCCCCGCTCCCGGGAGGCTTCTGTACTTCTCATAACAGCCAGTGGGGTAGAGAGACCAGATCCTAGAAGCTACCACCACTCTAGAAAGGTGTGGCCCCACAAGGAGAGAATCCACATCTCACAGAACAGTCCAGAGGGGCTAAGAGGAAATAGAGAGCCAACCTCAGTAAGTAATGGGAAAAGCAGGGAGTGGAGAGGAGGAAGAAACCAGTCTTCTCCCCTGGGAGGTAGGGCAGACGGTCTCTTTCTTTAGACTGGTGCCTAGCGAAGTGTTAGCCACTCCGGGTAAAAACAAGCAGCCTCGATGAGTTCCCTCCACAACTCTCTCCTTCCCTCCTAGAGGGAAACAGCTGAAGGCACCTGGGGTGGCTGTGGGAAAGGTAAGCGGGGGTGCGGGATCCGCCCTGAGCAGCTCCCACCCTCCCCCTTGCTTCTCGAGTCCCATGGCCCCTCCTGGACAGTGGCAGCATTGCCCCATAAAGGCGCCAACTCCTGGACTGGGCTAAGTGTTCTCCTCTGGACCAGAGTCCTCTCCCCAGCGCCGATGGCCCGTCTGGGCCAAGAGACCTTGGGCCCCCAGGAAGCCTTCCCTACTGTCGCATTCCAGCCACAAGGAACTGGAATCTGAGAATGAGGCTGCCCCCGCCCGGGCCACACTTTTACCCCCCGGACCCCCTCAACCCGCGAGGGCGCGCGAGACCCGGACTCCACCCCCACCCCTCTCCACGCCAGGCCTCAGCAGAGGGCGCGGCACTGCGAGCGGGCGGGTGGCTGGCCAAGCCCCCAGCCATCAGTAAGGGGCTACGAGGGTCCACTAGAGCCCCTGGGGCCCGCAGCGCCCACCCCCTGCACTCACGGTCTTGGGCATGGTGGCGGCGGAGTTGGCGAAGTTTGGCTGGAAGCTGTCGGGCAGCGCTGAGCAAGCAGTACACACGGCTCGAACTCCAGGGACTGGGGGCTCGGATTGGGTCTCTCGCTAGCGCTGGGGCGACTGCTGCGCTTCCTGCTAACGGGCCACGACTTCACAAACCCCACCCAGGAAAGAGCCGCCCCCGTCGCGCCGCCCGCTCCTTTATGTGGCGGGGCTTCCGCGCCGCTCCCCGCCCTCGCGCCCGCCTTCTTGCCGGCCGCCGGCCTTGCCCCGCCCAGCCCAGCCCTGTCCAGCCGGGCCACACCAGCAACTTGGGGTCCAGGCTGGGCTTGGGGACCCCAATAGGGGGGTCATCCCCTCACCCCGGCCCACCATGACCCCCTCCCACCCCCTTCACAGCCCCTGGCCCTCCGCATCCGCGCCACCCGGCCCCACCCCCAAGTAGGGCCGGGCCCTAGGCCGCACCCTGCAAAGAAGCTTACAGCCCTTGACTGCAACTTTCCACTAATGGGGAGCTCACTACCTATAAAAACTACCCATTCCCTCTCAAGATGGCTCTGACTCTCAGAAAGTTCTTCCCGTGTGTATTTGAACTCCACTTCTCTGTGGTTTCGCCTGTGGATCTAAGTTCTGCTCCTTGAGGTCACGCGAATCCCCTGCTCTCCCTAACAACTCCTCAGAGATTTGAAGATCCCATATCCCCGTGAAACTTCTCTTGGCTAAACTGCCTCAGCTCCTCCAACACTTCATCAGTTCTCTTCCGTAGGACACTACATCCCTTTCCCCACCATATTTTGTCCCCATCCTTGCTCAAGTCTCGTTTTTGTCAGAATTGGACTCACTTCCCCCATATCTGTTCTCTATTCATTTTCCTTCCTTCAAATCCCGGTCTCTACCTTCTTCAAATCAACGCCCTGATCCTTTAGACCCCTCCTCCACCACATTCACAGATCTACCAGATTCACTTTCTGATTAGGCTATAATTCCTTCAGGTTGGTTGCACCCCCAGTCCACTCCTTTGTGATGTGTCTGCCAACCTCCTTTCTATTTCTTGTCAAGGTCACAGAATCCCAAGACAGAGGTGTTCTAGACTGTAGCAATTATGTGGTTGAGTTTTAGTTTGAAAGTGATCAGCCATAGTCCTTTTTTTTCTCTCCTATCCACTGGCAATTATGCAGAGGCATGGTCTGAGTATCCTCTGTGCAGCAGGGCAACACATACCTCAGGGATGATGAGCCAGCCTGGGGCAGTGAAAAGGATATTTGAGAGAAATGGTCAGGACACCTGGCTTTTAGTCATAGCTTTGCTATTAACTCACTCTGTGACCACTACATAGCCTTGGGTAAGTCCCTTTTCCCTTTTCTGGGCTTGAGTTTCCCCTTCTGTAACAAGAAAGGGCTGGACTCCTGGGCTTCCAAGGTCCTTTCCCACTATAACATTAAAAAAGAATAAGAATGGAAGTAGACTCCCTAGGACAATAGATGAGTCTATCAGGATTCCATAAAGACTGGCCTCGCATTTGCTCTCAGGAATCAGCAGTCCTATTCTCTACTCCTCTGCTTTCCCAGCTCAACAGTGTCTGTGTGCCAATGTGCCTCAGTTTCTCTCACTGCTGCTGAGATTCATCGATGTACGCTAGGGTAGACAAAGTTCCCTGCCCACTATCTTCCTGAGCTGACCATTGACCCGAGGAAGAGAAGAATTCCCCATAAAGCCCCAGCAGCATGGGTAGCAATGGCATCCAATCACATTCCTTGACATTGCCATGGCCCTTTTCTCCCAGAAGTTCAAGGAACTCACTAATTCCCTCATTCATATTCTCCTAGAGCCCACAGGGGCCTGGAACTAGGCTAGGTGCCTAAAGGGGGAGGGGAAGTTGATTGGAAATGCCAATTTTTGTTATCCATCCTGGAAAATGGAAATCCCCTGTGTGTCTTTCCCCACATCCCATGCCAACATCCCCCCTCCCCACCAAACACACACACACAAGAAAGCTGGTTAGGGAGTGTCAAGCATTTGAATACAGTATTAAAAGGGAAAGGAGACACAGGAGTCTGAGTGTGGGAAGGAAGGTCAAAGGGTAGGGAAGCTAAGAAGGTTGATGGAAAGAGGGACTGAGAGAGAAGGAAGTGGTTGGCTCCCTCGGAAGGAGAAGGGTGGGAAATGAATGGAAAGCATACTCAGAGACTGTTTAGTCTAGCCCACATTCAGGCCAAAGGAACTGAGGATCTGAAAGAGGAAAGAACCTACCCAAGTGTGGAGGATGGATTCAGGGGTAACAGAAAAGACAAAGAGCTCAATTAAGCTGTTGCCATAACACAAGCAAGAATTTCTGAAGGCTAGAATCAGGAGGGTAAGGCCGCCCCCACCCCCACTTTGCCAGACAGAAGCTGGTTATGGTGATTATGGTCAAGCAGCTGGACATGGCTTGAAGGTTATACTTGAAACCCTCTGGCTAGGAGGAACCCATATTTGGTATCTCCCTGTCTCCAAAGCAGAGTGGAGGAAGCTAAGGTGCTGTCTTGTTCTTCAAAATGGCCAGGGAAACACACCTTTGTTTCTTACCTCTTTGTGAAATACTTCATGCCTATATGGCCAGAACTTCAGATCTCCCTCACCCACCCCAAACCCTACCTTGATCTCCTGTGAATTGAGTTACCTCAGTCTTCTTGGGATCAGATTAATCCTGACAATTAGGTTTAGATCTGATGAAGTTTATATCAGTGTTTGTGGAGGGAAGACATGGGAATAAGGGCTAAACATCCTTATGTATTTTGGCTACCCTAGGTAAAGGAAGTAAGAAGTATGAAGACACTTGGGTTTTTAGAAGAACTGAAGGGAGGAACAGGCAAGTTTTTTTTTTTTTTCAAGCATGAAAGGTAGGTGAGGGCCAGTATGAAAACAGGGTGACATAAGGACATTCTGGAGCTGGAGTCCAAGGAAGCTGGGGGGATCTGAATTAGATGGTAGGAGATACAAAAGGAAAAGATTTGACCTGAGCTTTAGGACCAGCCATGGGGTCTTAGTGGAAAGGCTCAGGATTCCTAGAGGGGGCTGGGACTGTTTCAGAGCTGCAGCAAGCCTGGATCTCAGAATCAAGGAAATGCCAAGCAGGAACTGCATAAGGCTGATTTATGTGAAAGCCTATGCCAAACTCAAGAGAGAAATGAGACTGGACTTGTAATCACCTCCCACTTAAGATATAAGCTCACTGTAGTAAAGAAGCTTCTGCATTCTAAATGGCATTCCTCTTTCAGAGGACACAAGAGTACAGGAGAGGCAATATCAGAGGGGAACTGGGTAGGGAGCAGTCCTGAATCCCAGGAATACTTTGAATAAAGAAGCACTCCTCCCCAATCCATTGGATGTTGGCATTTGAAAGTTCCCCACCACTGAGAACTTTCTGAGGGCTGCTTTTCATTTTTATCAGTGTTGGAAAATCCTTCTTTACATCTAAATTAAATCTCTTCTGCTTCACTCAACACAATTGCTCTTGGCTGATGCTTGGGTAAGGAATTACCTAAGCCTCAGATTTGCTCTTCTCCATTCACAGAAAAGAAATGTGGCAGAGAGAGGAGTACAAACATAAGTGTAAGGCTACACACTCATAGTCTTTCTCTCTCTCTTTTCCTTTCCCTGGGTCAGTAGCTCAAGCACTAATCTAGCTGTTCCCTTTATACAAACAAGAGAATAATCAGAAGAATATATTGTTGTCTCTCCAAAAGGAAGAAGTCCTCTTGGTATAATATGGCTAAGAGCACAAACTGCAGCAGTAAAGAAATCTTGCTTTTAACCATCCTCAATCTTCCATCCACTTTTGGGAAACAAAAGTTAGAGTTTGGGTAAAATGTGAGAAGATAACATTAATGAGAAACTTATCATATGCTGAGCAGTAGGGAGGCCATTTCAATATATAAAAAGAAACTTCAGGGGTAGAAATGAGGAAATTATTTACAAAACAGAAACAGACTCACAGACATAGAAAACAAACATATGGTTACCAGTGGACGGGAAGGGATAAATTGGGAGTTCGAGATTTGCAAATACTAACAATTATATATAAAATAGATAAACAAATTTCTACTGTATGGCACAGGGAACCATATTCAATATCTTGTAGTAACCTATGGTGAAGAAGAATATGAGAACGAATGTATGTATGTTCCTATGCGACTGAAGTATTCTGCTATGCACCAGAAACTGACACAACATTGTAAACTGACTGTACTTCAATAAAAATATATTTAAAAAATAATAAAATAAAATAGATAAACAACAAGGACCTACTTATAGCACAGGGAACTATATTCAATATCTTGTAGTAACCTATAATAAAAAAGAATATAAGAAAAGAAAACAAAAACAAAAAACAAAAATAAAAAGGAAAAAGTATGAAAATGAATATATGTATGTGTATGTATGCCTGAAACATTATATTGTATATCAGAAATTGACACAAGATTATAAATTGACTATACTTTAATAAAAACTAAATAAAAAAATTTTTAAAAAAGAAATGAGTCTCTAAAAAGTTATCTGAAAGTCTATTTGTTGATGGTGGGACAGGAATTTGGGCCCGGGTCTTGTGAGTCCACCTTCTTACCACTAGCCTGACCCGTGACCTTCTCAGTCCCAAGCTGGGACCAGACAAACCTGAGAAAGTAGGTGGCTTTTAAGATTCTTATCACTCCTGCACCTCAGTTGTCAGACTAGACAGCTCGTGATAGCCAATGGGTAAGAATAAACAGTGGTAACGTGGCATCTTGCCAATATCGAGTGCCTGGGAATATTTATTATTAATCATACTAATGGACCACGGTGAGAGGGAAGAGTTTCTCTCTGGCTTTTCCTCTTATTAATAAGGCTGGAAGCTTTTTGAGAGCTTCTCCCAGCCAACCAATATCAATTCAATTTGAGCCAGTGCCCTCTTGGAATATGAAATTAGCCTTGCAGAGAGGGTCTCCCAGTGTCCGAGTGGCATCTCTAGCTCCTAGCCCTGTCCTCAGCAGCCAGTGACCAGCGACCACCCATTTGTGGCCAGACTGCCTCTGGGGCCTAGAGAGAAAACAGCCTGCTGGAAACAGTATGGCCCTTCCATGGAGAGCCCGCAGCTCAAACTCAATACACCTAGAAAGGAACTATCTATCTGTCCTCCCTATAGGCCTCCAGCAGTGACTAGGTGCCTGCTAGGTGCCCAGTTCTACATGAGGCTCTGCATGGAGAGCTCACCCTCTTCCTCCCCAGGATCTCTCCTTCCCCACGGCTCTGTATCTGTTGGTGGTTTTGTTGTTAATGCCGCCCTTTGTGTGCATGATGTTGTCATCTTTAACTTCTCTCCCTGACCCCTACCATCTGGTCACGAAGCCCTGCCTTTGTCTGTCTGTCCGTCCTTCACAGCTTCTCCCCCTCCCATCTCCACTGCCAGTGCCCTAGGTCAGCCCTCACTGACTCTCCCTGGTCACCCATGCTCCAGGCTGCCCCATCCAGGCCATCCTCCACGTGGGCCCCACAGTGATCTTCAGAAATGCAGCCTTCACCTGTGCTCAGAGACGTCAGGTGACCCCCATCCACCCAACACACACACTTAACCTTTGCAGGCTTCTCATTCTCCCACAGCTCCTGAGCACAGCCCTTCCCCTCGAGCCAGGCTCCTGTCACCGCATGCACACAGCACGGTGTGCTCACTCTGGGTTCTGCACGAAGCCCTCCCTTGATCTCTCCTGCCCTCCTTGTGCTCTCTGCCTCCCCAAGCTCCTGTGGTGCCCAGGTCTGCAGTGCTCATCTGGCCTCTGTCCCACATCCTGCTTTGTCTTGTCAACTGCTGCTTTTTTTTTCTTTTCCTCCATTCCAGGCTGGGCTGTAGTTGCTCCCAGAAAGGGATCCCACTTTGTGTTCCATGCAGAAGGAGCACAGCACATTTCCAGGCATATCTTTGGAGCTCAGAACAGATTGCTCAGCTAAAGAGCGGGATCCACTATTCTTATGTCCAGCCCTGCAGGCCTATCAATTTGTATTGTGTCTAGATTGTCTAAAGGCCCAAGTTCCCCCTTACATGCTTCATGTTCTCCCATTAGGAGACAAAACTAATGGAACAGAGCCTCCTATTCTTCTCATTACTTCTCCCCCCCCCATTCACAACTCTGTGTGTGTGTGTGAAAACACTTAGGGAAACACTCTGTTGTGCACAAAGAGACATTTACAAGGACATTTACTGCAATACTGTAATAATTAAGGGAAACTAAATGGCCATCACTAGGGGACTGATTACATGCTTGGTATATTAGTACAACAGGATATTATTCAACCTTTTAAAAGCATGAACTACCATGAAAGGAGGTTTTTATAAAAATCTTCTATGAAATCACAGAACAATATGAATAGTATGATACCTTTTATGAATTAAAACATCTATGTGTTTATAAATATGTTTGTAAGTCCCTAGAAAAGGGGAAAATTTGTACAGCGAACTAATACCAGTTGTTGCCTCTGGAGAGAGGACTGGGATTAGAGAGGAGAGTAAAGGGAGAATTTTTACTTCTTAATGTATATATTTCTATATTATTTGATTTTTTTCAATGAGCCTGAATTGCTTTGTAATTATTTAAAATGATTTTTTTAAAAAAAAGATGAATAGGAGGAAGAAGAAAAGGAAAAGAATATCTGGGAGAGAATGTAGGTAGGTTGAGCAACAGAGTCAGGGTTCAAAAAGTTTATAACAAGCCTCAGTGATGGGAAGCTTAAAAGGAGAACAGATGTAAAGATTGTGCTTGGGTCCAAATGTCAACTTCCTGAGGAAAAGACGGAAAAGATGAGACTTAGCAGCGGTATGGTTAAAAAGACCTCTGAGGTTTTCTTGTTAATAAACTACATAAATGTTGGCAGTGAGCTGTGGCTGCCAGGAGAGTTAATTCAAACTCAGAAGGCTAATTAATGTCTAGGAGGAAGGGGACAGTCCTGCCTTTTGCTTCCCTGGTCAGACCCCATTTGAAGGACTATATCCATATCCTGCTGTGCCTCCCTCTTTAAGGGGGAGACACACACACTGGGGAATGTGTATCTATAGGAGTGTGAGCTAGCTGGGGAAGGAGCTGGAACTCAGAACACATGAAGAATAGTTGAAGGATCTGAGGTTGTCAGACCTTAGGAAAATTCAGGGGCTTGTTCTCCGGGTCTTTGGACTGCTAAATGATCACCTTAAGAAAGAGGGAACAGATAGGCTCTATATGTCCCCAAAGGGCAGAGCTGGGAGAAAGCTATAATAGGATGTAAGGAGGAAGGTTCTTATAGGCATATATGTCTAAAACTGGAGAGATTCACTCAATGAGTACTGAAGTCATAATTGGAGGTGTATGAGCAAAGGATAGATGATCCCATACTCTGTGGGGTTGAGGATGAGATTCCCAAACTCTGAGAGTCTATGAAACCAGTATGTTAAAAACACTCAAGTGAAAACAGGGCTACTTTGAAATCATTATCTCATTCACTCCTAAGAAAAACTTAGGTAGACAGAGTAGGTATTAATCCTTATTTGACAGATAAGGTAACTGAGGTTCAAAGAAGTTATGTTACTTGGCCATAATCACACTACAAGTAAGAACTTGAAATTAAGCCATTTGACTTTATTATTCACCCATCTATTCATTTTATTCATTCAGAAAATGTGTGTGTGTGTGTATGTGTGTGTGCTTACTATACACAAGGCACTGTACTAGGCCCCAGGTTTATAGACATGAAAAGATGGAAGTCCCTACTCTCACAGAGCTCATTGTCTGATGGGAGAGACAGACAAGAAACATATCATGGAAATCATGTGTTCTTTCTACTACTCCCCACATCCTAGGTTTGAGGGAAGGGGATCAAAGGATTCATCTCAACAGGGCCAATTGAAATCATTGACCTGGCATAGAAAGCACTCATGTTCTGAAAAAGAAGCTCATAGGCGAATGGAGAAGGAACAGAAGGGAGGACGACCCAGGGGTTTGAGCAGTCTCTTCTCCCCATTACTGAGGCCTCCTTAAGAGTGCTGCTCAATACCTTCTGCTGGTGACTAGAGATGTATATGTTTCATGTATTTATATATATGTGTGTGTGTGTGTGTGTGTGTGTGTTGTGTGTATAGACATTGACTTTATTATTCATCCATCCATTCATTTCATTCATTCAGAAAATGTGAGCACACATATACAGCATATAAAAATGTACGTATATGCAGCAAGACAGCAGCATGATTTTTTCTATGTGTATGGGAGAGAAAGGAAGTGCCACTTGGAATGCAGCATGAGATAGTATAAACAGCACTGAGTCTGGAACCAGAAGACCTGGTTTTAGTCTCAGTTTTGCCATTTATTAGTTCGATAAATTTAGGCACATCAATTGAATAACCCCAAGCCTCAGTTTCCTTATCTGTAAAAATGGAGGTAGTAATAATTGATACTTCCCAAGATTGTTGTCAGAAAGATATATAAAGCCGAACATGAGAAGTGTTTTTGCAAACCATAAGGTGCTTGCATGTGGGAAAAGGATGGTCATAGTTATGTGTGTGTGTATATATATATATATAAAATATATATACATATATATATATAATTGAAGTATAGTCAGTTTACAATGTGTCAGTCATGCATGAACATACATATATTTGTTTTCATTTTTTTCACAATAAGTTACTACAAGATATTGAATATAGTTCCCTGTGCTATACAGTATAAACTTGTTTTTCTGTTATATATTATATATATGTATATATGTATGTGTATGTGTATATATATATATATATATGTATGTATGTATACATATATAGTAGTTAGTGTCTGCAAATCTTGAACTCCCAAATTATCCCTTCCCCCGCACGTGGTAATCATAAATTTGTTTTCTATGTCTGTGAGTCTGTTTCTGTTTTGTAAATAACTTCATTTGTGTCTTTTTTTTAGATTCCACATATAAGTGATATCATATGGTATTTTTCTTTCCCTTTCTGGCTTACTTCACTTAGAATGACAATCTTCAGGTCTATCCATGTTGCTACAAATGGTATTTTTAAATTATTTTTATGGCTGAGTAGTATTCCATTGTATAAATATACCACAGCTTCTAACTATATTTTGAGGCCTTCTTCCCTTTCTTCCCACCGCCATCCCCCTCCCCTGGCGCTTTGCTTATGTTCAACCCAGCCATGTGTGTACATGCAGATGAGAGCCCACATGTAAATATCTCTCAGTGGGGAAAATGCAGGGTCCTCCACTGGGTTGGATGTGCCTCTCAGGACCAGCCACATCATGTGTTCCCAGACCTCCCCAGTGGCTCCAGAAGAAGTGTGCTGGTGGGTGTAATGCCTCAAGGGAAAGAGAGCAGCTGTTCTCCACTTCCCCTCAAGTACATACCACTCTCCAACCCCTTCAGCCTCCCCTTCTCCAATGCTTTGGGATTCGGGGCCCGAGAAGTCTGGCTCTACTTTCCTCAGATCAACAAAGTTTCAAATATGCTACCAGATGACTGGGTCCCAAGACATTCAGACAATTATTCTGAGTGTCAGAATGTTTGGGAGAAGATAGAGAGCCCTGTGTCTTAGAGCTGGCCTGGTCCTTCACCACTGCCTAATCCCTCCCCTCTCATATTCTTGTGAAAGGATGAAGACAGAAATCAGAATCCTGAAATATCAGACTTCTAACATCATTTTGGCTACATGTCCCTATTTTATATGTGAGGAAATGAAGGCCAAGAGAAGCAAATGAACTTGCTCAGGGAAAAACCTACCTCTCCTGACTCCCAGGCTTCTGGGTCTCTAGAATCAAGGGCAATAGGTATCAAACAAGTTAGTTAAAAAAAAAAGGAGGAATGGTCCTATAGCTCTGTTGCTTTGGGGACATCTGGAAATAAGACCTTAGTGGTTCTTAGGGTGGAGAATGAAGTACAGAAGCTAACTGGTGAGTCTCTCTTCTGAAAGCAAGCCTAAACAAAGTACCTACCATGGCTCAGGGCAGTATCTGAGACCCAGGGAAAATGTGGGCTTCTCTTGTCCACTCGCTGATCTGGAAATTGGGTAGGTCTTATTCCTCCTATGACATGATTCCCAGATCTCCAGCCAAAGCTCCTGAAGTCAAGGATTGTGGCTTTTATTCTCTCCTCACCTCACAGAAACTTGCCCAGCTCCAAGCCTCCTGATTGATGATGTTTGCCATAGAGATGAGATCATTCTGGGTTCCTGGGCAAAGGCCTCTGTCTGGATCTACCCACTGGCTGACTGTGTCCTTAAGCTGGAAGTCCACCAACCCTTTGGTGCTCCACATTCTGAGTGTCCCCATCTTCGAGGGAGCTGAATCAGCACAGTATACCCCAGGGTTCATCGGGTTGCCTGCTGATCTGGGGGGGAGGGTATGCTGCTTCTCATCCCTAAGGCTCTAACTTCATAGACTACATGGGTAATGGAGTTAAAGGTAATGAAACTCCATCATTTCCTAGCATTTATGCATATATCATCTCATTTACTCCCACAAGGTATTCTGCTCCTACTTCAGCTTTCCCACTTTCTAGGCAAGGCTGGACTTGGGCTCCTTCCAGATACATTTTCCCACTTTAGGGCTTTCCAGATGCTGTTCCTTCTGCCTGATACACTGTTCCTGGAACACTCTTCCTCTATTTACATAGCTGACTCCTTCCCTTCCTTTAGGTCTCAGCTTAAATATAATTCTTTTCCTTGCCCATTCTTTCTAAAATACGAAGCCCCCCACCCCCACCCCCATCCCCAACAAAAACCCTTTTATTCTCAATCTCAGAGGTTTGTTTCTTTCTCAGCACTTACTATAGTTTGTAATAATGTATTTTATCTATGTATTTACTTGTTTAACATACACCTCCCTGCAGTAGGCAGAATAACAAAATAATGACCCCCTCAAAGATGTTCACATTCTAATCACTAGAACCTATGAATATATTTCATGAGAAAGAGGAATAAATGTTGCAGATAGAATTAAGGTTGCTACTCTGCTGATATTGAGATGGGGAGATTACCTTGACTATTCAACTGAGCCTAGTGTCATCACAAGGGTACTTATAAGTGGAAGAGTGGAAGAGGAAGGCATGAGAGGAGGTCAGAGTGATGTGATGAGGATTCAACCTGCCATTACTGGCTTTGAAGATGGAGGAAGGGATCACAAGCCAAGGAATGAAGGCAGTCTCAAAAACTGGAAAAGGCAAAGAAATGGATTCTGCCCTAGAGCCTCCAGAAGGAATGTAGTCCTGCTGAGCCATTTTAGACTTCTGACCTCCAGCCTGTAAGACAATAAATTAATGTTGCTTTAAGCCACTAATCTTGTACTAATTTGTTATAGTAGCCTTAGAAAACTATTATACTCCCCATTAGAGTATAATTTTGATGACGGCAGGAACTATGCTCTGCTTATCATCATAACCCCAGCGTGCAGTAAAGTGTCTGGAACATAGTAGGATCTCAGTTAATATTGGTTGGTTTAGATTAATGAATGGAGCCTGGGCATGCCTTATACACCTTCCCTCCAAGTGGGGTGGCCTTCCACCCAAGGAGCTGAGTCCAAAGGAGGCCAATACATCCCCAGCCAGTACTTGGTAGGAGAAAGAAACTAGAAGCCTGGGAACATTTATATTTTTTATTTCTCAGAAAAGGAGGCCTGTGGACTCTATATCAGCCACCTGTCTGTCCACACAGGAATGTACAGCTGTTCTGTTTTACACTTTCATATATACAAATGCTGATTTTCATACAAGAACCTTTTCTGGAGCAACTGCTATGTGCCATGTGCATTGTTAAGAACTTGCTCATATATTATTTGTACATGGTGGTGGTGATGTTCTGTTTTCCCACATGTTGATCTTATTATCTCTTTTACTCCTGGTTTTGACAAGGTAAAGATTCCCAGCCCTACTATGAAAGAGCTTAGAGAAGGTATGAGCCCTGCCCAAAACCACACAGCCAGTTAGTATAAGAGCTGAAATTAGAATCCAGCTTACCAGACACCAAACCTAGTAATAATTTTATTTTTTAACTACCACCTACCTCCACTATTCCCTTGTATACAATATTCCATACACTGGACCTATATTATTTTCTCCCTTAGACCACATCCTAAACATTCTATCATCTCCCTCCTGAAGTGATACACCCTACCTTTTAGCAACCCCTTTTTCTTCATTTTCCTTCTAGTGAAAGAAAACAGTAAGTTGAGTAGAAAGGTCTTAGGATATGGCATCCTGGCCTAGGTTTGAGTGCTCACTTGGGGACACATTAACAGTGTGATCTTTGGCACTCTCTCCCAGTCCACAGCCAGGCCCTACCTTTCATTTCCAGACTCATCTCTCCCTTTCAAATGCAGCTGAATTTCTCTAGTCAAGCTAGTGTCTCCTTTGTCCATGTCCACTCCAATCCCCTACCACACACACACACACACACACATGTCCAACAAAAATAACTACAGTCAATATTTATTGAATGTTTATTATGTATCAGACATTTTGCTCAGTACTAGATATGCATTATTATCTTATTTAATCCTCATAACAACCTCATATCATAGGTATTATTATCTTTGTGCTGTAGATGTGGAAGCTGAAGCTGAGAGAGATTAAGTAACTTGTTTAAGGTCACTGGTGCTGGAAGATGACAGAATATGAGCCCAGATGCACTGACACAAGACCTATGCTTTTAACTATTACACTCACTGTGTTTTTCTATATTCACACACACACACACACACACACACACACATCCTGCACATTCACACCTTAGAGACTTTCTTCTAGCTACTCTTTCCTTCTGGAAAGATGGGGTAAGGGCTAGGGAGTAAAGAAAGTGGTGCACCAGACAGAAGGAACAGGATCTATAAAGTCAAGGAAGCAAGAGAAATCACAGAAATTTAGAGATCTGCCAGCAGATTGATGAGGCTGGAACATTAGGCCATGTGGCAAAGAGGTTCCACCTCACAGATGCCTCTAACTCAACAGTTCCCAAAGTTGGATCCCTTCTGATCTTCCCTCTCAAACATGTCCTCCTCCAGAAACCTAAGATTCATTTTTAACATCTCCTTCTTTCTCACCCCTACCACTTTAGTCCATTGCCAAGTCCTGTCAATGGGCCTCATAAATAGCTACCAAATCTACCCACTTTTTCCCATTTCCACTGTTACTACCCTGGTCCCAGCTGAGTCAAATGGACAACTGCAGCAGGTTCTAAACTGATCTCCCCACATCCTTTCTGGCTGTCCTCCAATCTATTCCCCACTAAACAGCCAGAGGAATCTTTTCAACATCTAAAACTGATCCTGTCACTCTCCAGTTTAAAAGGCGTCAGTGGCTACTCCGCTTAGCTCTTATGATGGAGAACACAATCTTTGTCATGGGCCTTAAAAGCCCTTTATGGTCTGGTTCCTGCCTACCTCTCCAACCTCTCAAACAACTCTCTGTTGCTATATGTATCCCAGTCACACTGGCGTTCTTTCTGTTCCTAAAATGGATCATGCTTCCTCCAATCCAACCTCTACAAAGGTCTTTGCATACTATTTATTCTGCAGGGGGCACATACTTCTCCACTCCTACAATTTACCTAGTTAACCCCAACACGTTACTTCTTTTAAGTCAAATACCACTTCTTGTGGAACTTTCTAAAACTTAGTCAGGCCCCCTGCCATTATGTCCTCAGAGAACTAACCACCCTTCTTCCAGAAAACTTACCACAGCTTGTAAGTATACATTTATTTGAGTCTTTAGTTGATTAATGTTTGTCTCCCCAAGTAGACTGTAAGTTCTGTGAGGGCAGGAGCAGTGCATATTTTTTATCACTATTGAATGCCAGTGCCTAGCACAGTATTTAGCATATAATATAGTTGGTATTCAATAAGTACAAATAAATGAGAGGTGGTAAGTTCCCAAATGGAGTTGCACGTCACACAATGAGTCTTTAATATTATCCTCAGGGCAATGAAGAACTGCTAATAATTTTAAAGCAGAGGAATGACTTGATCAGGATTTGCTTTTATAAAGAATAATGTTGCAGGCCAGATTAGAAGGGATGAGATAGGGTGTGGGATATAGAACTCACTTTGGAAGCCATTGTAATAGTTCAGGTGAAAATAATGAAGATCTGAATTACTTTATCTCCTGTGGGCCAACCATCTCTCAAGTCATTCAGTTTTCAACTCATTCCATAAATGATCTGAGGTAACTCACCACAGAAATGCAATAAAGTTATAAAAATAAATAAATACAATTTGTAAATCAAGATGACAGACATTAGAATCAGGAAATCAAAACTGAGGAACCCTGTTGATGATGGTGAGACAGGAGGTTAAATTGGTAAGAATAGAGGACAGATATAGAGGCCACGAAGGCTCACATAGTTGAGCTATGAATTTGGCTCTGATCATCCTGTAGTCCATATGAAAAGGGACACATGATCAGTCACACAGTTCTCTTTGTAAAAAAGGAAAAGGCATACTCATTCTTCAGTACTGGATGAGGATGGTAGTATTAGGAATGAAAGAAGAGGATAAATTACAGAGAGACTAAAGAGGTAGAATTGCTAGAACTCAGTGATTAGAAGCCATAGAAGAGGACCAGTTTGTGGTGCAAGAGAATGACGAAGTTTGGGGACATGGTAAATTTGAGATACCCATGAACCATCCAGGTGGAGAGGCCCAGGAGGCAGTTGATCAGTCTCATCTCAACATTCACTCCTCCATTCCCTGCCTGACTTCACCCTACCATGCATTTCCTCTATGTGGGAACCACATCTAATCATCCCCAGGTAGGGTCAAAAATCTGTTTCTTTGAGCCTATTGTTCCTTCAGTTTTATAATCCTTCTCCCCCTAACCAATCCCTACCCAGCTTCACATTCCAAACCAAATGTCACTTTCTCTAGGAAGCTGCTCCCCACCAAAAAAAATATCCCTTCCTTCACTATGCTTTGGACACCCAACTCTCTTACTGTTCTATAATTGCCTTCCTCATCTGACTCAGTGGATGAGCATGCTTCAGAGAAACTCCATGGGAGAGAAAGAAAGAGAACTCTGGGGACCTGAGAGTTGAAAGGTAATGAATCCTTAAAGATGGATGGGGAGCATTCCCCCAATGCAGATGGGAACAAGAACCAGAGCAGAGATCTTGAAGGACTCATTGCCAGGGGGCAGTACCTGCTGGGGTTAGAGGGGCTCAGGGTCCCTGGATCCCTAGCCCCAGATCAACCTGGGAACACACTCTTTGAGGGAGAGCCTGAAGGCCAGCCATCCTGAGCCCAGAGTCTACCTGGCTCAGCCTAGACTTGGCCCAGACAGGGGAGGGTGGAGCTGAACCTTTACACAGGAGTTGGGCCTCCACCCAACCCAGTATCCCAGGTATGAGTCAGAGCTAAGCATCAGCTCCATTACTCAGCAGCTTGAGCCAGGCAAGTGAGTGTCTTGTTCTGAGGATAACTTGAGGATAACTCTAACTTTCTCATTGTTTTTGTTAATCCCTCTCTATTTGCCCTGGAGTTAAAAGTGGTTAAAGAGGTTAGGTATCTATCTGACCTAAGTTTAAAACCCTTCAGTGGTGTTCTGACATCTATAGGCTAAAGTTCAAACTCCTTACCAGGGTACATATAACCAGCCTCATATGTCCATCTACCTGCTCTCCAGTCGTACCTATCACTGGACTAGGCTAAAGAACCATGTTTTCTGGCTCCTCTGGGCCATTGGGCATGCTGTTCCCATTGCCTAAAATGCCCTTCCCCTGCTGGTGTCCCCCTTAACACTCCTGTTTACCTGAAGAACTATTACTTTTCATTCAGTCTCAGCTTATCTCATCTGCAAGGTCCTTCCGGACCATAGCCACTTTCCCAAGCTGAATTCGGTTACCCTGCCCTGAACTCCCACAGTCCTTTGAGTTTCCTTTTCTCTTTGTTCTCAGACAATGTTTATGGGAGAAATTAAATATAGTGTCCTCAAAAAGGACATATGGGTTGACAGTAGTCAGGGAGGTGGTTGAGCAATGTTATATAACTCTGGAACAAAAGGGCTGGGCATCAAGGTATGTTGAGTTTGAGTCCAGGCTATGGCATTAATGAGCTGTATGACCTTGGATCAGTTATTTTACCCCCTAGACCTATTTCTCTCCATCTGTTCAATGGTGGGATAAGACTGAAAGGTGTCAGTAGTCCTTTCTAGCTCTGATATCCTGGGATTTTTTAAATGTTAGAGGAAGAGGTAAAGGAATCCAGGGGAGAGAAGAAAAGGATAAATGAGAGCCAGCCCACCACCACAATGGACATTGCAGATTTAACTGGCAAGAATCCTGTGACCTTTACAGCCTGGCAGGTACTGCTTATTATTTATAACATTTCATCCAGTAGTGTGTGCAATGCTTTACAGATCACTGAGCCCTTTCACTAATATTATTCCATTTTACAGTGGCCAGTGGGAGAGGCAGAACAAGCATTGAAAGGCTATCCCTGCTTTACAGAAGAGAAAACTGAGGGAGAAAAAGAAGTGTTTGTCCCAATCTGTGCTCCAATAAATGACTTAAGGTTTAAATACTGGGAGTCATCCTGTGCCGGGTGACCAAACTTTCCAGTTTGCTGGGGACGTGGGACTTACAGTTTTAAAACTAGAAAAGTCCCAGGAAAACCAGAAAGTTTGGTCATCTACACAAGTAACTAGCCCTCCTGCCCCTAATCAGCCTTGAGGTAAGGGGTTGTAGCTGGAGATAGAGGGATGGTACCATCCCTTCCCCATGGTTCTGTGCTACTGAGAATGAGGAAGCTGATTTAGCCCTGTTTGTTCTCTCCCAAACTGGATTATATATGACTGGGCTTCTCTTAAGTTGGTGGTTCACAGCCCTGATTGCACATTAGAATCATTTGGGAAGATTTGCAAAAATAACTATGTCTGGACCCCACCCTAGACCAATTAAGTCAGAATCTTCTGGCTTGAGTGAAGTCTAGCATCAGTTTTTTTAAAAGCTCTCTAGGTAATTCAAATGTGTAGCCAGGCCTAGGAACTACTGAGTTTAGCTGTTCTAAGCTTTAACCACACAGTAGATTGAGCCCCTGGATAGAAAAATTCCTCCCCAGAGACCTCCTCCCCTCTCTGCCTTGCCTAGCTTCCCAGAACACATAACTTCTCTAGACACTCAGAAGAGGCCCTCTGCAGATGCAGAAGCCCTTCCCCACCCCTCCCCTTTTCCTGGCAGCTTAAGGTGATCCCCTTCCCGGAGTTATTGGCATTTTTGCAAAGGAACTTTGGAATGCATTCAAGATTCAGAGGACAAATCACTAATGGTGAAAAATCAGACATTGGGGAGGTCTCTTAAAACAAGGGGATTGGTCTACTGCCCTTGGAATCACACCCACCTAGGTAACCACCTACCTATTCAGCCTAACAATGCAGCCAATTTAAACTCTCTGACCCAGAAGGAGGGGGGAGCTGTGGGAGTTCCAATCTCCTTGCTGGAAGTGCTGCAGTTCCCACAGGTCAGAGGCTATGGGAGAGGGAGGGGCTGGTGGGGTAGAGAGACCAAGAGATGTAAGGAGAGATCTCTCGGAGGGGCTGGCAGTAGGAAGCCAGGCTGACTGTGGTCCCACCAGGCTTTATACCCAGGGGCTCCTGCCCTTGCCTTTCCCATCAACCCCAGGCAGGCAGAGCTGGTCCACAACATTTGTGGAGTCTGAGACTCTCAAAACCTAGAAGGGACTGACTTGGAGGCTATCTGACTCCCTGACCCTCTTTTTATGTACCTTCAGTGGTGAGAAGTTCACTTCCCATTTCTTCCCTGGAATTTTTTTTTTAATCTTCCTTGGCTCCAGCACATTTACCTCTTTCCCTGAGTTGGGTCCACTCCTTTTTTGCCTACTTACTTCCCTCTCCTCTGGACAGACCCCAATTTGTCATTTGTCTTTGTGCCTGTTAACACACCATGTCCAAAGCTGAACCCTGGAAGACTCTGCCCAATGTATAGATGAACTTCTTCTAGAAATGACATTTTCACTAATATAGTCCAAGATTTCTCCCTCTGTCTCTCTCTTTCTCTCCCCCTCATATACACCCCACCCCACACATATCAATCATAATTTACACTCTCTACGTGCTGATTTATAATCTGCTTTTTTCACACAAAAGTATTTTGTGAGCATCTTTGTATGTCAACTAATATAAGTCTATTTCACCATTTTAAGAGGCTGCATAGTGTTTCATTGCATCGTTGTAAATAAACCATAGTTTATTTAAGCATTCTGCTATCAAAGAACACTTAGGTTGTTTTAAATTTTGTACTATCAAACATTGTAATGAATAACCTTATGCATGTATCTCTACTCACTGGTCCACATTTATTATTCAGTGAGTCAAAGGGTAAGCAAATTTAAAATTTTGATACATGTCACCAATCTTCAAAGAGATTGTTCTCATTTCCATTTCCATAAGCAGTGCATGCAAGCACTTTTATCTTCACACGCCCACCAGTACTGGGTATCAGTCATTTTAATCTTTGCCAATTGCTAGACAAAAAAAATTCCCTTTGTCTTTATTTCATTTATATAATTACTAGTGAGGTTGAGCATCTTTTCATGTTAAGTTAGTCATTTATATTTCTTCTTTTATAAACTGATTCATATCCTATGCTCAATTTTTCCTGAGGTGTTCTCTTTTTATTATTGATTTAGAAATTTTCTTTATATTTTAAGGACATTAGACTTCTGTATGTCAAATATCTTGCAAATATATCACCAGTTTGTCCTTTGTCTTTTGACTTTAACTTTCTCAACACAATTTTTTAAATTTTTCTGTTGTTAACCTTATCAATATTTGTTTTGTTATTTCTGACTTGTTCTGCCAAGGTTATAATATTAATCCATATTTACTTTTAATACTTTTAGGCCCTCATTCTGGATACTGTACATTTCCTATTTCCTCCTCTGCCTCCCATCAGAAATCCGCAACTGACACCCACTTTCTTCTGCTTCCTGCTAGGTGACTGCTAGATTAAAATTCATTAACTGAGATATGCTAATAGCTGCCTATATGTTCTCAGGTTCCCAGGTATGCTGTCCTGACATATTGATAGGGAATTCTTGGAAGTAATTGCTATCCCTGGAAAGCTAGGACTACTTTTCTAATGGAGTAATTTGGAGAGCTAAGACAGGTAGGTGAAAGAAATGATTTGGAGGCAGCAGGTTCAGGGAGGTAGGAATGGAAACAGTGGAAATAGTACCAGGCTTAAAGTTAAACAAATCTTTATTGGGGATCTCAGCACTAGCTGTGTGTTGTAGCCAATTCATATTCCCTCGTTGAGATCCAATTTCCTCATCCATAAAATGAGAAGACTACCATGTGTCCTTTATGTTTATCACCTGTTGGCCATCTGTGTCCTCTCCCCCTGGTCTCCTTCACTGATGCACTCCCAGCATCCAGTACAGCACCTGACAGATAGTAGGTGCTCAGTAAGCTGTTTGAATTTCTACCTGTGGGCATGTGTTAACTTTTTTTTTTTTGAGGGAGGGTTTTAGAGGAAGGAAAAGAGAATATCAGGTTAGGAGAATGTGGAGAGTGGCAGGGAGTTTTGAAAGTTCCAAAGGGAAATGTTTCAAAAAAAAAAAAAATTAAAGAGAGAGTATAGCTCAGTGGTAAAGCACATGCGTAACATGCACGAGGTTCTGGGTTCAATCTTGGGTACCTCCATTAAATAAATAAATAAATAAATAAATAAATAAATAAATAAATAAATAAACAAACAAACAAACAAACAAACAAACTAACTAACTAACTAACTAACTAACTAAATCTCCTCCACCCCCCAAAAGAAAAGAATTTAGAAAGGTAAGTGGGGGCTAATAAACAGGCTTAGGCTTGTATGTCAAGTTGAGGGTTTTTGAATTTTATCCAATAGGTACTAGGGAGCTAGTAAAGATTTTAAGCAGGTGTGACACACTCCTATACGCCAACCCCAAAATATGATAGGTTTCTCTGGCAAGTATGGGGGTTAGATTGCCCAGAGAGAGTCTAGAAGCAGAAAACCCAAGCTATTGCAACAATCCATGACAGAGATAGTAAACTAGGGCAGAAGTGAAGGAGATGGATCTAAGAGATTTTTCTCCCTTTCTTTTTGGGAAATATTAATAGTGCCCTCTCTAGTATTCCAGTCTTCCTCATATATACATATTGAAGGAGAAAGACCAGCTGACCCCTTCCAGATGGGACACTTTGGAGTCTTGAGATTTGAGGTGCTTTATTCAACTTCATCGTGCTCTCTGGTTATCTCATTTTGTATTGCCACTACTCTCCTCCCCCTCCATGATGCCCTACTCTGGGACAATGCTATTATCATTTCCTCAGGGCTGGTGAGAGTTGAGGAAGAATAGAGAGCAGGCCTTAGTTCTTCTATCTTCATTGAATCTGCTGAAAACCCAGGCTGAATGGAGGGGGTGGGAGCCTTCTGGGATATTTTGAAAGCTTCCAAAAATAGCCTCAAGGCCTCAGTCAGAGAGCTCAGGGCCAGGACACTGACTGAACATTGGAACTCACAGTCTTTGCCAAGTTCCCACCCCAGCCTCCATCCTATTACTGAATAAGCCAATTTTCCCTCCTTCTTTAGTTTTCTCCTTGAAAGGCCCCACCCAAGCCTTAAAAGTTCAAATTTAGCCCTAAGTCTCCATCCTTAACTTCTCTGGAGAGAAAGCCTAAGATATTGCAACTTATCCTCTCTGAAAGTCCCTGTAGGCTCTGGGATGGGAAAGAAAATAAGACAAAGACAGGGAGCTGTTGAGACCAAGACACACATCCATAGAGGTCAAGAAGCAAAGGAAGAAGCACTGGGATATGAAGAAAATAGAGAAAGAAAGACAGAATGACAAGGAGAGAAACAGAAATCAGAAGATAAAAGGAGAAACAGAGTGAGAGACTGGAACAAAGGAGGAGAAAGACTCAGAGATAAAAATGAATAGAGAGGGCAAGAAAAAAGCAAAGAGAAAGAGGGAACAAGATATATAGAGTCAGAGACAGGCAGAAGAAAAGGGAGAGTGGAAGCCAGAGAAAAGAAGGAGCTTCAGTTCCTTGTCCTATCTCAAGCCAACTCCTGCATCAAGCCAACAACTTGTGGCTAGAGGCCTGAACTGAGGCCTGAGAGGTAATCCTTACAGAATGCAACTTCTCAGCGGTGGAAGCTGACAGGGCCCCCAAGAGGCCATGACAGACAGGGAGACCAAGGCCAGTGTGGTAATCAGCCCACAGAGTCACACAAGTCTGTCATCATTTACTCACACCCACCATGTACTGCAGATGGGCCGATAAATAGTCACCTTCAAAGCCAGTGCACAAAAAAAACTGACCTCTAAAATGAGAACACTTTTCTATTTGGTATTTAAAAACACTTCAAATTAGTCATCATATAAGAGATATTGGGAATATTAATGAACTTCTTCACACTGATTTCAATGGCTTACTGTTTTTAATTTGTTTTTTTTAATAAGCTTTTTTTTTATTGAAGTGTAGTTGACTTACAATGTTAGTTTCAGGTGTACAGCAAAGTGATTCAGTTATACATATATGTACATATGTATATATTTTCTTTTCAGATTCTTTTCCATTATATGTTATTACGAGAAATTGAATATAGTTCCCTGTGCTATATTACTGTTTTTACTTTGAATTACATATTGGCAGGGGCACCACAATCTGATCATCATTTTGGGCCTTTAAAAGTTTTCACCTGCTGTGCCACCATGGTTCTAGGTATTAGTGTAGAGTGATGGAAGGACATGTTTCTTTTCTGGATCTGTTTGCATGCCTCTCTGACTTCCCCTCCTCAGTCATCTTTGTCAGGGTCCCTGGAAAAGAAATAGAAACTTTCAAACTGAAACCTGTCCTTTGGAGGGGGGTTTGTGGGGACCAGTGGGGAGAAATCAAACAGATTTAACTGATAAGGTAAAGAAGGAATATCTGGTCTACTAGTAAGACATTGGACCACACAGGTTTATGGCTCAATTCTGCCTCAGAAATACTATGTGACTCTGGGCATATGACATCATCCTTCTGAAATTCAGCCTCCTTCTTAATAAAATAGAACCCATCATGTCAGAGTTTTCACAAGGTTTACAGAAGAATAAGCTATTAGAAACTAGAAGTGTGAGAAGAGTTCCAATTATTATAAATAGCTTTAGGGAATGTCAGATCATTAAGGCAAACACACCTCCTGGTACATATGAGGCAATCAAAGCTTTCTGAATTTCTCTAGGGCAGGAATAGGAGGAGAAAGCAAGAAACCTGAAAGAGGCCTGGGGAAAAACAGGGGAAACTGGAGAAGAGTGTTAAAAAATGGAAATCTGAGTTTAATGTCTTAATAAGAACTGAGATGTGATTAATTGTTTATGGCCATGTTTGGCCTTTGTTTAGTGATGGGTTAGGGAGGAATTATAAATATGTCTAGTATTTAAAGAGTTTTTTTATAACATAAACCCTTGAAAAGGGAGCATGGCCAGCCCACTGGAGACCCAGGTAGTAGTCAACTCCTTGACAGCAGGAAACTGGGCAGGAGGCCCCAGGAGATGAGGTGCTCCATGAAAGTCTCCAAGCTGGCCAAGTGTCATTCCTAAAGATTCCACAGCTCCCCAGTACTTATGAGGTTAATTCTAAATTCTTTTTTGTAGTCTCTGCTTGATCCTTCACTCAGCCTCATTTCATCATCCCTTCTCAGCCTCATCATCACTCAATCTCATCATCATCCTTCCCCAGCCTCATCTCTGGCTCTTCTCCACCCCTCTCCCTGACTTACAGCCATATTAAACTTCTGGCCACCATACCCTATATGTACTCTCTGCTTGAAATGCATCCTTGCCTCTCCTCCCTTTGCTTAGCTAAACTAACTTATTCTTCAAAGCTTAACTAAAAATCACCTTTCCTATGAAATCTTCCCTGATCATCCTCCATCTCCATTCTGGGATCCCATAATTTCTGGTTCAGACCTCCTCCACTTACCAATCTGGATTAGCATTATTTGTTTCCGTGTCTTTGTCCTCCATAAGATAATGACTATTTTGAGGGTGGGGACTACATCCTTGACATCTTTGTAATAATAATTATAGTTAACATGTATCTATCTATGCCAGACACTTTACAAACATGAACCCCATTGAGGTAGATACTATGAAATAGCTCAGGTCATACAATGAGATATCACTATATGCCCATCAGAATGTCTAAAGTTAAAAAAAAAAGTGACAACACCAAATGCTAATGATATGAAGAAACTGAATCACTCATATATTGCTGGTGGGAATGGCAAAATGACATACCTCTGAAAGACAGTTTGACAGTTTCTTATAAAACTAATAAACGCAACTACCAGATGACCCAGCAATTGCACTCTTGGGCATTTATCCCAGATAAGTGAAAATTTCTGTTCACACAAAAACCTGTACATGAATGTTCATAACAGCTTTATTCATACTAGCCAAAAAATTGGAAACTACCCAAATGTCTTTCAGTGGGTGAATGGTTAAACAAACTCTAGTGCATCCATACCATGGACTGCCAGTCAGCAATAAAAGGGAATAAATCATTAAGACACACAACAATTTTTGTATGGATCTCAAAAGAATTATGCTGAGTGAAAAAAGTCAATCGTCAAAGCTACATGTTGTAAAATTACATTCACATAACACTCTTGAAATGACAAAATTATATATATGGAAAACAGATTATAGGTTACCACAGATTAAGAAGGAGTGGAGGTGGGATAGTGGTGAGTGTGGCTATAATAGAACATGAAGGATCCTTGTAGTAATGGAAATGTTCTGTATTTTGACCATAGCAATGTCAATACTCTGTGATATTGTTCTATAGCTATAGGTAACTGGGAAAAATTGCCGAGGATCCGCCCTGTCTTATTTCCTACAACTGCATGTGAATCTACCGTTATCTCAAATTAAGACCTCATTTAAAATAAAAAGGAATAAAGTCCTGATACATGTTATGACATGGATGAACCATGTAAAAATTATACAAGTGAAAGAACTCAGTAACAAGAGACCACATAATCCATGGTTCTATTCATATGAAATATTCAGAAAAGACAAATCCATAGAGACAGAAATTAAACTAGTGGTTGCCTAGGGCTAGGGCGGGGGCAAATGGGAAGTAACTGATAAAGTGTACAGGGTTTCTGCTTACGGTGATGAAAGTGTTCAAAATTAAGATAATTGTGATGTTTGCAAAGCTCTGTGATATACTAAAACCCACTGAATTGTATACTTTAAAAGGGTGAAGTTTATAGTATGTGAATTATATCTCTATAAAGCTATTGTTTTTAAAATGATAGATCATGTAGAAAAATGGCAGAGTAGGCAATTCCAAGCTCTCATCCCTCCACAGAATGATCAAAAAGCAAACAGAAACTGTCAGAACCAACGTTTTCAGAACTCTGCAAAGCAGTCAAACGTTTCCAGCATCAAGTTGACACTAAATCAAGAAAGAAGGCAATTGGAAATAGTAGGAGAGCTTTGTAGTGCATTTACATGCCCTTGCTCCACCTCTTCCTGGGTATTGTAGCAGTCTTAAAGTGGTAAAATCCCATGTTTCCCGTGTGGGACCTTGATCCCTGGTCCCAGAGGGAAAAGAGAAGACCTTATTTGCAAAGTATTGTGTATGTCTGTTTTAAGTTCTCTGAGGTATACCTGAAAAACTTATGCAAGGTGCTTGTCCCTATCATGCCTAACTTAGAACTCAGACCACACTAACTTGTACCTCAGGCTCAGGGCAAGCCTGACTAAATGTTGGATTGCCCTAGCACAGAGCCAGTCTTCAAAGGCTGGGAGATGTGTTGGGTGGTTTGTGGGGGCAGATGCTTTTCTTTTATTGTTGTTGTTTGTTTTCATTTCTTAGCTCCTGGCATTCAAGGAAATCTCTGTCCAAACACTAGCCAAACATCAGCTAAAGAAATAGAGACTTCAGAGGCCATTCATGGTAAGGAATACATTCTCTGCAAAAATAGTTTGGAATACTCACTAAACATACAGACTACACCAGTGTTCAACAATTAAAAAAACAGAAAACCATGGGGAAGGAGGAGAATCTGATTCCCAGAGTTACCACATTATAATATTCAGACATCCGTTTTCAACAGCAACAAAAAAAT
Source organism: Camelus bactrianus (assembly GCF_048773025.1). Classification (NCBI taxonomy): domain Eukaryota; kingdom Metazoa; phylum Chordata; class Mammalia; order Artiodactyla; family Camelidae; genus Camelus; species Camelus bactrianus. The sequence continues at coordinate 46,770,144 of NC_133575.1, forward strand.
CACAAGATATACAAAGAAATGGTAAAGCATGGCTCATTCAAAGGAATAAAATTAATGGAGACGAACTATCCCTGATGAAGTTCAAACATGAGACTTACTAGGAAATGACTTCAAAACAACTATAGTAACTATGCCTAAAGTGCTGAAGGAAAACATGGAGGGAAAAACTAAAGAAAATCAGAAAGAATATGTATCAAAAAGTTTTAAATTATCAATAAAGAGAGAATTTATTTAAAAAAACCAAATGGAAATTCTAGAGGTAAAAAGTATAACTGAAAAAAAAATCAACAGGGATTTAACAACACATTTAATCAGAGAGAAATAAGAATCAGTGAACTTGAAGATAGGCCAATTGAAATTATCAAGTGTAAGAAGCAGAAGGAACAAAGGATAATGTAAAGTGAACAGATCCTAAGGGAACTGAGGTAAATCATCAAGTTGACAAACATAGACATTATGGGAACCTCAGAGGGAGAAAAGAGAGACAAGGGAGAAGGCAGAATATTGGAAGAAATAATGATCAGAAACTTCTCAAATCTAATAAAAGATGTGAATTTACAAATTCAAGAACCTCAACAAATTCCAACTAGAGTAAATTCAGAGATATCCACACAGAGACACATGATCAAAGTGTCAAAGGACAAAGAATCTTGAAAACAGCAAGAGAGAAAAGTGATTCATCTCATACAAGGGATTCAGAAGAAGATTAACAGCCAATTTGTCATCAGAAACCACTGAAGCCAGAAGAAAGTGCTGAAAGAAGAAAACTGTTAACCAAGAATTCTGTATACAGCAAAACTCTTCTTCAAAAATAAGGGAGAAATTGAAGCATTCCCAGATAAACAATAGCTGAGGTAATTTGTTAACACTAGGCCTGCCTCACAAGAAATGCTAAAGCAAGTCTTTTAGGCTGAAATGAAAGGACAGTAAATAGAAACCATGTGAAGAAATAAAGATCTCTAAGAAAGATCCATAGATGGGTAAACATACAAGCCAATATTAATGTATTTTTGTTTTTTAACTCCAGTTTTTATTTTATACATTATTTTCAAAACGTGTGCATGAAAGTAATTATAAATCTATGTTATTGGGCACACAACATATAAAGTTGTAATTTCTGAAAACAATAGCACAAAGGGACTGAGCTGTATAGTAGAAGAGTCTTTGTATGCTATTGAAGTTAAGTTTGTAATAATTAAACTTTATTGTTATAAATTTAATATATTAAACATAATCCATATGGTAACCACAAAACAATCTAAAGAATATACCCATAAGGAAAAGAGAAGACACTAAAAATGGTTCCTTCTTGGGAAAAAACTAAACATAAAAGTAGGCAGTAATTCAGGAAAAAATTAGGGACAAAAAAAGAACACACACACACACACAAAAAAAACAGCAGAAGGGTAAAGTAAGTCCTTACTTATCAGTAATTTTTTTAAAATGTTAAGTGAATTAAACTAATAAAAAGGCAAGACTGATGAAGTGGTTAAAAAACAGGGTCTAACTACATACTGTCTACAAGAGACTCACTTTATATCCAAAAACACAAATAGATTGAAAGTGAAAGGATAGGAAAAATTATCCAAGTAAATAGTAACCAAAAGTAGCAGCAGGTTGTATAAATATCAGGTAAAATAAACTTTCAGTCAAAATATTGCAAGAGACAAAATAGGAAATTATATACTGGAAAAGAGTCAATGCAACAAGAATATGCAATAATTATAAACATACCTGCACTAAACAATTGAGTCTCCAAAACATGCAGCAAGCATGAACAAAATTGAAGGAAGAAATGGATAACTGTATAATGTACTAAACACTCCAATCAAAAGACATAGAGTGGCAGACTATACTACAGCAAAAACCTTCAATATGCTGCATACAGGAGACTCATTTAGGGAGAAGGACACATATAGATTGACAGTGAAAGGATGGAAAAGGATATTCCACACAAATGGAAAAGCCAAAAAGAAGGCATAGCAATACTGGTTTCAGACAAAATAGACTTTAAAACAAAGGCCATAAAGAAAGATGAAGAAGGACATTTTATAATGATTAAAGGAGTAATACAAGATGAGGATATTACTCTTGTAATATATATGCACCCAATATAGGAGCACCTAAGTACATAAAACAATTACTAACAGAAATACAGGAGGAAATTGATGGGAATACAATCATTGTTGGAGATTTTGACACTGCATTAATATCACTAGACAGATCTTCCAGATAGAAAATAAATAAGGCAACAGAGAAATTAAATGATACAATAGAAAAATTAGATTTGCTGGATATTTTCAGAGCATTACACCAGCCAAAAATAGGATATACATTATTTTCAAGTGCACGTGGAACATTTTGTAGGATTGATCATGTACTTGGACACAAAAGAAACCTCAACAATTTTAAGAAGATAAAAATTATCTCAAGTATCTTTACTGACCACAATGCCATGAAACTAGAAATCAATTACAGAAAAACAAAGGAGAAAAAAAATTAAAGCATGGAAATTAAACAACATGCTACTGAAAAAAAAAAAAACAATGTGTCAATGAGGAAACCAAAGTTGAAATTAAAAAATACCTTGAGACAAATGAAAATGAAAACACAACCACACAAAATTTATGGGACACAGCAAAGGAAGTGCTAAGAGAGAAGTTTATAGCGATACAGGCCTTCCTCAAAAAAGAAGAACAATCTCAAAAAAACAATCTAACCCACCAGCTAAAAGAGTTAGAAAAAGAATAGCAAAAAACCTGAAAGGCAGCAGAAGGAAAGAAATAATAAAGAGCAGGGAGGAAATAAAATAGAGATTAAAAAAAAAAAAGAAAAATCAATCAAATCAAAAGCTGGTGTTTTGAAAAAGTAAATAAAATCGACAACCTCTGGCCAAACTCAAGAAGAAGGAAAAAGAGAGAGCACAAATAAGCAAAATAAGAAAGGAAAATGGAAAAATTACAGCAAGTAACACAGAAATACACAATATCATATGAGAGTATTATGAAAAACTATATGGAGCCAAAATGGATAACCAAGAGGAGATGGACAAGTTTCTGGAAACATACAGTCCACCAAGACTGAACCAAGAAGAAACTGACCACTTGAACAAGCCTATCACTAGAAATGAAATCGAATAACAATAAAAAACCTCCCTACAAATCAAAGTCCAGGACTGGAGGGCTTCACTGGGGATTTCTACCAAACATACAAGGAAGATCTCATACCAGTATTTCTCAAACTCTTCCAGAAGATTGAAAAGGAGGGAATACTTCCAAACTCGTTCTATGAATCCACCATCACCCTGATACCAAAACCAGGAAAAGGCACCACCATAAAAGAGAATTACAGACCAATAACACTGATGAACATAGATGCCAAAATCCTCACCAAAATATTAGCAAATAGAATCCAACAGCACATAAAAAAGATTATACATCATGACCAAGTGGGGTTCATCCCAGGGACACAAGGGTGGTTCAACATACGCAATTCAATCAATGTAATGCATCACATCAACAAGAGAAAGGACAAAAACCACATGATCATCTCAATAGAGGCAGAAAAGTCATTTGATAAAGTTCAATGCCCATTTATGATAAAAACTCTCACCAAAGTGGGTATAGAGGAAACATATCTCAACATAATAAAATCTATATATGACAAACCTACATCCAGCATAGTACTCAATGGTGAAAAACTCAAAAGCTTCCCACTAAAATCTGGGACAAGACAAGGCTGCCCACTATCACTACTCCTATTCAACATAGTCTTGGAAGTCCTAGTCACAGCAATCAGGCAAAAGAGAGGAATAAAAGGGATCCAAATTGGAAAAGAAGAGGTAAAAGTGTCACTATATGCTGACAAAATGTTACTATATATAGAAAACCCTAAAAGGTCCACACCAAAGCTACTAGAGCTGATCTAAGAATTCAGCAAGGTAGCAGGTGTGTCAAAATGGATCAGAGACTTAAACATAAGACAAGATACAATAAACCGCCTAGAAGAAAATATAGGCAAAACATTATCTGTCATACCTCTCAAAAATATTCTCCTAGGGCAGTCTACTCAAGCAATAGAAATAAAAGCAATAGTAAACAAATGGGACCTAATGAAATTTATAAGCTTCTGTACAGCAATGGAAACCACAAGTAAAACAAAAAGATGACCTACGGAATGGGACAAAATTTTTGCCAATGAAACCAACAAAGGCTTGATCTCCAGAATATATAACGAGCTCATATGACTTAATAAGAAAAAAACAAATAGCCAATCCAAAAATGGGTAGAAGACCTAAACAAGCAATTCTCCAAGGAAGAAATACAAATGATCAATAGGCACATGAAAAAATGTTCAATATCACTAATTATCAGAGAAATGCAAATAAAAACTATGATTAGATGTCACCTCACACCAGTCAGAATGGCCATCATTCAAAAGTCCACAAATGACAAATGCTGGAGAGGCTGTGAAGAAAAGGGAACCCTCCTACAGTGCTGGTGGGAATGCAGTTTGGTGCAGCCACTGTGGAAAACTGTATGGAAATTCCTCAAAAGACTAGGAATAGATTTCCCATATGACCCAGTAATCGTGCTCCTGGGCATATATCCAGAAGTAACCCTACTTCAAAAAAACACCTGCACCCCAATGTTCATAGCAGCACTATTCACAATAGCCAAGACATGGAAACAGCCTAAATGTCCATTGACAGATGACTGGATAAAGAAGAAGTGGTATATTTATACAATGGAATACAATTCAGCCATAAAAACTGACAACATAATGCCATTTGCAGCAACATGGATGTCCCTGGAGAATGTCATTCTAAGTGAAGTAAGCCAGAAAGAGAAAGAAAAATACCATATGAGATCTCTCATATGTGGAATCTGAAAAAAAAATAAACTTAAATACAAAACAGAAAATACTCATAGACATAGAATACAAACTTTTGGTTGCCAAGAGGGAGTGTGGTGGGTAGGGACAGAATGCGAGTTCAAAATTTGTAGATACTGACAGGCATATGCAGAATAGATAAACAAGATTATACTGTATAGCACAGGGAAATATATACAGGATCTTTTGGTAGCTCACAGTGAAAAAAAATGTGACAATGAATATATGTATGTTCATGTTTGGCTGAACAATTGTGCTCTACACTGGAATTTGACACAACATTGTAAAATGACTATAACTCAATAAAAAATGTTAAAAAAATACCCCAGAAAGAAAAAGTGATAATAAGAGTTACAAGTACTACTCTTACCTGCTGTGATCTAGGGTAACCATTTATAAAGTACCTACTCTATGCCAAGTACTATTTTAAGTACTGAAGAAACAGTCATGAAGAACATTCTAGTGAGAGGAGACAGATGATATATAAACAAGTAAGGATCAGGAAACTTCATGTATAACCTCAGTACTGTTGTGGCTCTGACACTATGTGGCTTCTGTCCTTCATGACCACTTGATGAGCTCCTGCCTTGAGCCAGACCCTAGAGACCAAGGTTGCAGAACTATGCTTTACATATGGTCAAGTTCATGGCAATGAGTAACTATTCTGAAAGCAGTTTTGGCCCCTCCCTTCCCTCTGTTCTCTAGGAGGCCAATTTTGTCTTGTTCTAGATAGGCTTGAGCCTCAAACCCAAGAGCTGCCTTGGAATAACAGAGCCCAGGCCCAGCATGAAGCATTTAGAGGTTTCTCATCCATCACAATATTCCCTCAAGTCTTGACACCTCACTACCTTCACTTCTCTTTGACTCAGTTCTTTGAGTGCCTGGAGAGTTCCTGGCACTTTCCTTCCCCTACTTTTTGTCTAGGTCTGGCAGATTACCTTTCCAACCTTATCGTCCTTTCCCCACCTCACCTTCCCCCCAACCCTGGACTTTGAAAGTCCAGGGCTCCAGCTCCAGTGTTTTCAACATAGACAAAATAATGGGCCAATCCATTCCTCAATTTGGCAAACATTAAAAGAGCCCTTGCTCTGACCCAGTTGTCAGCAACTTCAGTTTGAAGCCAGAATAATGGTAATAAGCATTCCTTGAGTGCCTATTATGTGCAGGACACTTTCCATGGATTAATTCACTGACTTTTCATACAACCCTTTGTACGAGTGGGGCTTATCCCCATATTTCAATAAAGAAGCTGAAGTTCAGCCAGACATGGCTAGGTTCACTGAGGGCCTGATGCACCTAGACCATTCCACAGCTTTTTGTATACTCCACACAGCCAGTGCACCATGCACTTCTGCCAACATCTAACTTCAGTGTACCCCCTACAATCCATAGCACACACTGCTGGATTCACCCATGTTTCTCTTGCATATCTTACATATAACATATCTCTTAGACATACTGTCTATATCTAGTGTTCCTTGAAGACCACACAGAAACTGACCTGCACATCCATACAGACAGACTTTACAAAGATATTGGCACAACTCCTCCTCCCCTGGCACTTCACACACATACACATATCCTTGTTCATGCCATGCATATGATAAGCCATGCCTCCCACCCACCCACCCAAATATGAAAATGCCTCTCAGAAATACAAGTCATGCTGTGTTCTGGCAACAAAACTAGGCGTAGAGATTCTTTACTTACTCTGCCACATCCCCATTTGAATCTCCTCCCTTACCAGACCTGCCCTGTCTCCATGCCAAGCTGTCATAATTTTACCCACATACAGACCCCATGTACTGGCTCATACTCACTGACAGGCCCAGCCCAAGCTACTGCCCAGGATCTGCCAACTCATTCCCCCTTTCTTTGTCTGTCTTCCTGACACTGTGGGTGTGGGGTCACTTAGCAGAAGGTTACTATGCAGACAGAATCTTTCCTGGACCTCAGGGAAGACCAGTCTGGTAGGGCTATGCTCCAGTTCACCTGTCCTTGCAATTTGCCTCCCTTTCAGTGTTGGAGTCTTTTCCTTATATCCATCTTTATAGTGGGAGGTGAACCACTGAACAATTTCCTCTGCCTCCTATCTTCCAGATACTTAGCTCAGGGTAGGAAGGAACTGGAGGTGAGTGTTCACATAAAAGCACAGAAGTAGGGTCTTCCCTAGGAGCTCAGGCATTAGAGTGACAATCAAGTACTTGTTCTATATCTGCCACTGCCTTCCCCCTTCCTGGAATTAATCCTTAAGTTCCTTATTTATTCTATGGTCCCTGAATACAAGGGCACCAGGATCTTTCTTCACTGCCAATATGACTTTAGATAACTCCTTTCCTGGCTCTATGTCTCTATTTCCCCTGTCTCTCAAATAGAAACCAATTCTGAGGTCTACCCTATCACTATGAGAGATGGAGAATGCAAGGGGAACCAGATCAGGCCTGGTCTACACAGGAAGTTTTCTGCATGGCTGTATTTTATTAAGGTCTCCCTCTGGGTCAGGGGCCCACGTATCATTTTAGGCCCAAACTGACGTGTCAAAAGCAGCATGTTGTAGTGTGATGAGTAAGCTAGCAAGCTTTGTGGCCAAACTGCCTGCACTTGACTCCTTACTAATTGTGTGACCTAAGGTGAGTTGTTAAATCTCTCTGACCTTGGTTACTCTGTCCTAGAAATGAGGTTAATGATGGTATCTCTTTCATAGGGTTGTTTTGAGGATTAAATGAAAGGATAGAAAAGTTCCTAGTTCATTGAAAATAATTGGTATATTTTTGTTGAATAAATGAATAAATTAAATGATACAGTTTCTACTTAGGCTCAGGATCACAGATCTAATAAATATTAAATATAATACCTACCACTCATTGTGTCCCACTGTAGTGCAGGCTCCATGAGGGCAGAGTATTTATGTCTGTTTTATACCCTAAGCTCCTAGAACAGGGCCTAGAAAATAGTATGTGCTTGAAAAATATTTCTTGAGTGAATGAATGAGCACATGAATATTCCAGGCACTGTGTTAGGCATGTGGAGTAGAGTTCTAAGACAGACAATACCTGTTCTCATAGAGTTTGCAATCTAGTCATTAAATTGATTATCATACCAATAATTGAACCCAGGGTGAATGCTGTGAAAGAAAGGAGAAGGATGCTGCAAGAGTGACACATAAAAAAAATTCCTAGTCTGACTGGGATTTCAAAATGTAGAATAGATAAATAAGATTATACTGTATAGCACAGGGAAATATATACAAGATCTTATGGTAGCTCACAGAGAGAAAAATGGGACAATGAATATATATATGTTCATGTATAACTGAAATATTGTGCTCTACACTGGAATTTGACACAACATTGTAAAATGATTATAAATCAATAAAAAACGTTAAAAAAATTTCCTAGTCTGGGAGCTGAGAGGGAGTCTCCCAGAGTCAGTGACTATCTGAGCTTAAAGAAAGAGTGAATCAGATGACAAGTAAAGAGAGAAGGCGGCAATGAACTTGGATTGCTTGAAGATGAGAAAATAGTCAGCATGGCTAGATTGTGGTGAAAAATGGAATGAGTAATAGGAAGTGGGATTGGAGAGATTGGAAGGGGCCAGATTCTTTAGGGCCTTGTGGACCATGGTAAAAATTTTGACTTGTGGTCCTAAAGCGGTAGGAAGACACTGGAGGGTTTTGAGCAAGAGAATAGCATGGTTTACAGATTCATCTGGGCTCATTGTGGAGAATGAGTTGTAGGGGTAAGGGTGGAAGCAAGGAGACCTGTTAGGATGCTAGGGCAGTTGTCCAGATGAGAGATGATGGGGACTAAGATCTGACAGCTGGAAGTAAATGAGGAGAGAGGTGTTTATATTACAGATATATTCTGACCATAGCAAGATTTGCTGATAGATTGAATAATGAGAGGGTGAGAGAGAAAGAGGAGAAAATGGTAACTCTTAGGTTTATGACTTGCCACCTGGGTATATAGTGATGCCATCTTTCTTTGATAGGGAAGACTGTAGAAGAATAGGTTTTGGGGTGGAGGGAAACAGAAATTCTGTTTTAGTTGTCTTTAGTTTACCAGCAAGACATCCAGATGGAGATGTTAAGCGTGAGTTTGGAGCCTAACAGAGAGGCTGGGAATCTTTAATGGAATTATATGTCCTGAATATGCTGGGGGAGCCATGGGACAGTTGTGAGCAGAGAAGTAACTTTGGTTACTTTGGTCACTAACTTTGGTTTTAACGTGATCATTCTGGATGCTGGGTTGAGAATTGACTATAAGGAGACAAAGATAGAAGTAAGACCACGAAGGAGGCTATTTATGTCATATGGACAAAAAGTGATGGTAGCTTGGACCAGGAAAGTGGGATAGAGATGGGAGAAAGAGGTCAAGTTCAGGATATATTTTGGACAAAGAGCCAACAGACCTTGATAATAAGTTGAATATTTTAGGGAAGTAGATGGAAAGGTCAGAGATGACCCCTAGGTTTGGGGCTTGCCCAGTTGTATTCATGGCAGAGCCATAGTCTGAGCTAGAGACCACTGGGGAAGAACAGGTTTGCAGGGAAGATATTCCCCCTGGGGGAACCCACTGAAGGTTCCCCTACAGAAGAAAATGTTCAATTCCTTTCCCTTATTTCCTTATCACTTCCAGCTGTATGACCTTGGGCAAATCACATAACCTATCTAAGCCTATCTTTTTGTCTATTAAATAGGCCTAATAATAATAGTACCTACCTTAAAGAATTGTTCTAAGGAAATGAGTTAATACTTATAAAGTATTATAATAATACTCAATAAATTTTAGTATTGTAGTTTAACAGTAGTGATACTTGGAATATCTCACAGAGATGGAAGTGCACAAGCATGCATGTGCATGGGCATACACATGCACACACACACATCTCAGAAAAAAAGAAGTATTGCCAGTTGATGAATCTTAGGGGCTAATGGTTTGATCTAGCAATTGGTGCTTTGTGAGTTCAGCATGGTGCACTGGAACCATCGCTGGGGTAGAAATCTGGAGAATCCTGGTTTTAGTTCTAGCAGTGGTTTTAGCCATGGCTCTAGAATTCATTTTCTGTGTAACCTGGGACTCATTGTTTCCTTTTCACTTGCCTCAGTGGGGTAATTGCACTGCTCTAGATGGTGTCTCTGCCCTACCAGTTGAAGCACTCTTTTAGGGAAAGGATCCTATCTCAGATGACATAAAGTAGTTAAGATAGAAAAAAAACAAGAGGCACATCTGAGGGATAGTAATTAAAGTTGCCATTTATCAAGTGCTAACTCTGCACTGGACATCATACATACATTATTTCATTTAATTCTCACAACAGACCTGTGACGTAGTCATTGTCCTCATTTGCCAATGAAGAAACTGAAATTTAAGAAGTAATCGTTTGGAAAGGCAAAGCCACTGCTCATTTTCAGACAGCCAGTGTTGAGTGGTAAGGTAGACATTCAAGACATACAAAGTGTCTTGGTTCACCTGTCACCAGAACCACATTCGGAGACACCCTGTCATACTGCCTAGGAGGCTTGATGAAAGAGAGTGGGGCTGGAGAGGTGGGTCAGTCACTGCAGTATAATTATGGAGGAGGTGTGGGAGGAGGAGAGACTGGAAACAGAGACCAGTTAAAAGACTGTTATATGCAGGTGGGATAGTGATGGCGGTCCTGAACTTGTATAAAAACCTTGAGGATGAAGAGAATGGAACAGATGGAGGACATCCTACTGCCGCTATATCACTCTATTGTCAATTCTTTGAGGGTAATAACTGTCTTTTTCGTCTTTATATCCCATACATACGCACACACACAACACTTTGCACACTTTGCACACAAATCCACTGTTGATTGAATGGAATGAATTTAGTTGAATTCACAAGACTGGATGACTGATTTGCTCTGAGGAGAAGACCAAGATGGCTTCCAGGTTTAAAACTTGAGTCTTAAGGAGAATTCTGAAGTTGCTTTCTGTGGAGTGGTGGAGTGGTAAAGCACTCAAAGCATGTCCTAACTACCTTGCTTCCCCTACCCTAAGCTCTGTTCTTGGCAAGGCCCCAGCTAGAGTAACTCTGGCCTTCCCTCCCAATCATCTAGCTCTCTGGGCTGGGAAGGGGCTCTTTCTCCTGGGGTCCTCCCTTCCGCTTTTCCTGGCCTGGGCAATGAATCCTTCTTCATAGTATTTGAATCAGAGGAAACAGATAGACTGAGGAAGTGAAGAAAAAACAGGCTGCCTGGGCTCTGCAAGCCAATGTAAACACTCAGTGGTTTCCTGTTGTTGCAGCCCAAAGCGTCCCATGACATCATTCCTGGCCTTTCCAGAACACACTGGTTTGGCCCAGCCTGCCAATCTGCCCAGTGTTGAGTGGCAGTCACCACCACCCCCTTCCCCGCCCTTCCCCACCAGGGTTAGATACTCCGGAAATGGAGAACTTCTCCAGATAAACCATTCTCCACCTGACCAGCCAGCCTCTTAGGCCTTCCTAGCCCTATAAGGTTTTGGACGCTGCAGGCCAGACATGCTATCCCACTTCCCAGAGGCCCAGTGGCTTATGGGTCAGAGCAAGATTTCCCAAACCGGAAAAGTTATTTTACTTCTTTTAATGGAGATTTAGAGTCAAGAGAGGGTGAGAAGGGTGTGACACACAGCCTCTGAGACAGGCCCTAACGGCTTCCTCCCCTCTCTACCCCACCCAAGAGCCTACAGGTTTATGTTCTCAGTGTTGGTCACAAATTCCTAGAAACAGACTGTAAAAGCCCTTTCAATACTTTGTAGTCTGATCTTTCCATAGTGTAGATGAGAGAGCACTGAGGCCCAGAGAGGGAAAAGGAACTAGTCTCAGTCACACTATTGGTCAGTGCAGTATAAGCCATGTACTCCAGAGGTCTGAACCTGAGCCACTCAATCCTGAGCAAGATGATATAGATACCAGAGCCCTTGACAGGAAATTCAGAAACCAGTGTTCAAGCTCTGATTCCTCTATGAGAGCTTGGATAAATTTCTCTCTTTCTTTGGGCCTTGGCTTAGCCCTAATCCAATTTAAGGCAACAAATACTCATGGACAGCCTACTGTGCTTGGTGAAGCTGGTGGCTCTTGGGAATAAGAAGAAAGCAGGATGAAAACACTCCCCGTTTCACAGATTGGAAATGGAAAGAAAATGACGGGGATGGTCTGAATTCTGAAAGTGACCTAAAGCCTGTGTGGACTCCATGCCTCTGTCTTTAGGCAGAAATAAACTATAGGGGAGAGGGTATATCTCAAGTGGTAGAGTGCATGCTTAGCATGCATGAGGTCCTGGGTTCAATTTCCTGTACTTCCTCTAAGAATAAATAAGTAAACCTAATTACCTACCCCCACCAAAAATGTAAACTATTACCAGGGGTCAAGTGTCTTTCAGGGCTGCAGCCCGCTCCTTACTCCCTTCACAATGCAGCAGAGAGCTCTCATGAAGCTGGAGTTCTGTTTGCAAAAAAACTTTCTCAGTTCTGGTCTCATTTAGCTGGATACATTTGCATGCATAGGTGGTAAGGTCCTAAATTATTGTCTGGAAATTAAGCCAAACACATTTTGGTAATTCCTACCACCAGCAGTAAGGGATTTCAAGCTATAGCAGCGCCACAGAGCATAGGCAATTTGAAATAGCTCTTTTAATCAATCAAGTTCATCACAGCCTAGATTAGCAAGCAGAATTCAGAAGCACATTTAGGGGAAAGGATGCCTATTACTGCACCCCAAAATGCATAAAGCAATGTGAAGTCATTCTGTTAGTTAATCAATTTAACCACAGCATAGATTAGACAAAGCACACAGAAAATATAGACCCATTTAGATGAGGCACACATACACAGATGCAGGAGGCTGCACGTGCACATTGGGAGACATGATGTAACACACATATACACAGTCTCAAAGCAGCAGCCACACAGGAAAAAAACACACACACACTCCAACTGGAATCTACAAAAGACAGCTGTCTGGGAGTCTGGGAGGGCTACTTTCTGAACCCCTGCTCATCTTTCTCCTTCCTCCCCCCACAATCATCCTAATTCAAATCCTATAGAGTATTCTTTCCAAAGAAGCCTTAGAAAGCTATCCCCTCCCCATCATATCCATACTCATTCTCACTCCACTGCATCAGACTGTCATTACCCATCTATTGCCTGGACAACAGGAAAGATCTCTTATCAGGGTTCCCTGATGTCAGTATCTTTCCACTAATACATCTTCCATGCTGCTGCCTGCCAGAGGGAATCTTTCTGGAGCTCAGCCCTGTTCTTGCCTCATCCCTGCTCAGAATCCTTCCTTTTCTCCCCACAGTCATCACAAACCAACCCAGACACCCAACACTCATGGCATGACCAAAACCTGGAGCACCTTGCTCTTGTTCATGCCCTCTGCCCTCTGAAAAGTAAGTAGCACCTTGTCCAGCTTCTTACCCATGCCCATCCCAAGCTCTCCTGACTCTTGTGCTATTCCCTTGAACTAGAACCACTCCCTCCTGCACTTATCAAAATCCTACCCATGTTAGATTTTTCTGGGTTGTTTGAATTTTTCAGAAGGATGACAATATCTTTGCCATTGAAATTTTTTTAAGTTTTTAATCCTTTAAGGTCCAACCCTAAAGTAATCTCCTCCATGATGAAGTTTGCCTCTAATCTTCCAAAAGCACTCTGTTAGAGAACTGAACTTACCCCATTCAGCCTTCACAGGCATGTGTGTCTTGGTCCTCAGAGGAGAGCTGATGGAGGAAAAAGGTGAAATTTCCTCATGCTCCTCTGGGTAAAACAATGTGCTAGCACTCTTATGTTACTACATTGCCCATAGTCCAGCAAAGACACACTGACAAAGCCTAGGTCTCTGGAATCTCAGTCCAACCTCTTTTAAGTTACCCCATTCTAGTCATGGATTTGAGTCTTGGCACTGCCACTAGCTTGCTGTGTGACTATGGGCAATTCTCAATCCCTCTCTAGCCTCAGTTTTATCAAGGATACTTCCAGTTCTGGATTCTATTATTACAAGATGCAGGATTTTATGCAACTACTCCCATGAGGATGTCTGGGACTAGGTGTGTCCACTGTTATTATCATTCTCTCTCTCTCTCTCTCCATCTTTCTCTCTTTGTCTCTCTTTCACTCTGCCACCCCCTTTCTCCTCTCTTCTCTATTTTCTATTTCCCTCTCTCTTCTTTCTTTTTCCTCTCTGTGTATCTGACCTTTTGTCTCTTCCTGTCTCTCTCTTCTTTTCTCTCTCTCTGTGTCCTTATGTTTCTTCCTGTCTCTCTCCCCTTTTCTTCCCCCGTCTATTCTATCTTTTTTCTCTTTCTCCCTCTTCTCCTCTCTGTCCTTCTCTCTTCTCCCTCTTTGTCTATTTTTTCCTTTCTGCCTTTCTCTCACTCTTCTATGCCTCTCTGTCTCTGATTCTTTCTCTCTGTCTCAGCCCCACCCCCAACCCCAGTGGGTGAATCTAGCTGAATAGCTTCCTGAGGGTTGCTGATGAGTAGAGGTAGGAATGAGGTCCTTCTGAGGGTCTCAAGAAGCTCAAATCCCCCACTCCTCCTCTCAGAAAGGGCTCATAGAACTAAGGAGGAAGGCAGCAGGATATAGAGTCTCCTACTCTCCAGCTTTTCACCCAAAAGAGAGTATTGCCCACAGACCACAAAGGATCTCCATCTCCTGGATGATCTAAGCCAGAGTTCTTAACAACTGCATGCTCCCTCTTCCCACTCTCCAGCCCTATCGTTTTATAGATGTGAAAATGGAGGCCCACAGACAACAAGAAAGGAATGGCCCACCACTCCCCAGTGAACCAATAGAAGAACTGGAACTAGAAAGCTGGTCTCCTGACTCCTAATCAGGTGCTCTGAAAAGGTTATAAAATTGATTTAACACCATCAGTTGAAAGGCACTTTTCAGAGCATTTTGCTAGGAGAAGAGAAGGTTGAGGATGAGTGGTGTAGAGACTTGATAGATATCCAGATTGTGAACAGTAGAGGGCAGGGTCCAGGTCTTCTTTGTCTCCAATGAAAGCCCAATACAGTGTCTGACAGTGATGAATAAATGAAGGTGGGACCTGCCATCAAGGCAGCTGGGGGACACTGATGCTTCCTCTGAGGCTATGGGTATTTTGTGGAACACTCCAGACACTTGGAAATCAAAAGATCAAGGGATTTAGTCTCAGTCTGTTCTAAACTTGTTCGGTCAAGAGTTCCCCCTTCACCAACCCCCATACATCAGTTTCTCTTTGTAAAAGGAGTAATGATATCTGTCTCATCTGGCTCCCTGGGGCTTGGAAAAGTTGCAATAAAAAAAAAGATAGGAAAGAGATTTGACAAAAACAAGACAGCACTCTGCAAATGTGATGGTTGGGTGCTATGGTGATGTCCCAGCTAGCAATTATGTTCTCAGCAGGGACAACTGTGGGCGCCAAATGAGTCATCCTCTCACTCTCAAAGCTAGAGGCCTTGAAAGGGGAGAAATGAGGTGAGTCTTCATTAAGAGTTTTTTCCATGAAGGAGGGCCAAAACAAGCATGGACAGAGCCCCCTACCCAACATACACATACACACTGTGCCTCAGATTCCTGCCTCCTAGATACTAAATTATCAGCTTAAATAAGGACTGCACCCCTTCCTCTGCTATTTAATTCAGAGATACCAAGTCCCCAAGCCACTGGGGCTTCTGAGGGACTCAAAGACCAAACCCCCAATTTCTATTCAGTCTCTATTTCATAGCCAGCCTTGAGCTCTAGTTCTGACTGTAACTGATTATACTCTGTGACTTCAGGAAGATTGCATTCTTTCTCTGAGCCCTTTTCAGCTGTAAAATACAAAATGATTTAGATGCCTAACATTATCTTTCAAAAACCCTGGACTAGAATTTAGACTATCTGGATTCCAGTCTTAGCTCTGTCACCACAACTATATGACTTTACACAAGTTCTTTCCTGGGCCTCGGTTCCTATAACTATAAAAAGAGGCATCTGGATTAGATGCTTAGCACTGTGTTTCAAGAGTTCTGGACTGAGATTTAGGACATCTGAATTCTAGCTCTAACGGCTACAGACTGAATCATTGTCTGAGTTTAGACTGGTCTCATCCCTTCTCTGTGCCTCAATTTTTCCTATATGTATCATAAAGGGATCCGAATATAAGTTATCTAAACACACCCTCTACTTATAATAACCTGTGGTTCTATCTAGAATTTTACAAGCTCTAAAAATGAAGGAAAGGGAAGGGGAGACCACACCCAGAATAATTTCTCATTAACTAGCAGTGGTTGCCCTCTATAGGTCTGACCTGAAAGTGCAGGTCCAACTAGCCGATCTGCTGAGATCAACTCTGCCAAAGAGCTGAGGTGGGAGTGGGACAAAAGACAACTGGATGTTTCACCAGAAAAAGCCAGATGCATAAACTAGGGTTGGCCGACAGACTTCTGGCCACTCCATAATGAGAGGGATCCAGGTAGAAGCGTGTGCTAGGAGATTGCACCTTCCCAGCTACCAGTAGCAAGAGGATTTCCAGGGCTATAGAGAAGCCATGGCCAGTGGAGTCTCTGCCATGGGTAAAGGAAGTAGATTTAGGGGGATGTGGATTAATGTTTGGCGGTGGAATGTGATTGTTCTGTGAGGATGAGTATGAGAACAAGATCGTTCTGTAGCTGAGAAGTTTTCATATGTGAGGCAAAGAACTTTTCTTAACATATGGCAGGAACTGCTCAAATTAAAGTGTTTAGCATCCCTATCTACTTTCTGCCCTCCTCAGAGTAGAAGCAATTCATGCCTTGGCAGAAGACCCAGTATAGAAGTGACAACGGAAAGCATAGGAAGGAAAATAAATTCTGGAAGTATTTGGGGAAGGCCCTAAGTTCTAGGGAATTTGTGGGCCCAGTCTTGGAGTTTCAGTACATTTGGGACAATCTGTGGACTCATTCTTGCAGGGCATTATGTGCTGGAGGCTTAGGACAGATTCAGATATAGGGTTCTGTTATACAAGTAGGTGCATACTATTGAATGCTGTCATTCTCTGTTTCATTATAAAAGTACTAGGCAAGTCATGAAACCCTATGCTTCCCTCCCCCTTCTCTCTTTCTTGGTTAAAAAATCTGACCATCCAACACAGATATAAGGGAGAAAACAAAAGAAGACAGTGTTCTTGCATGGCAGACATGGTTCTAGCTCTAGTTCCGCTCCTGATTCACTCTATAAACCAGGTCAAGTCCCAGTCTCTCTCTATGCCTCAGTTTATCCACCTGAAACAGGAGGCGGTTGGACTTGATGAGCTCCCAGGCTTCTCCCAGCCCTGACATTTTACCTGGTTCTTTATATAATGTTCTGTGTCATTCTCCCCCTAACCATTCCCTAACATCTTACCTTACTCATTCAATCTTCCAAGGTTCTCTCTAACATCCTAACCCTACTTCCATCCCCTCATCCCACTGCCGCTGCCTGCAACAGGGTCCAGTCTTCTCTACTTTGGGTTGGAAATTCTAATCATCCACTTCTGATGCTGGTGAGTTCACAAAGGCTGATACAATATTCCTCTGAAGTGACAGAACTCCCAGCTCTGCCACTACTTCTGAGTGCCTTTGGGGAAATCCCCTTCCTTCGCTACACCTCATTTTTTTTTCCCCATTTTTAACTTAAGGGCAGTGGACTAGAATGGTCTCTGAAAGTATCTAATTGTTTCAATATCCTTCATGTCTAGGTAGTGAGCAAGTGGAGATTGCCTTTGATATTTTGTCATAATCCTGATCTTCTTTCAGTGCTTCTTAAATGGAAGCCTCTCCCCGACCAACTTCCCACCTATGGTAAGAATTTCCACCACCATGCCCTAAACAGGAAAGCCATGCTTCCATTACACTTCCTCAGCCCCTGGACCTGTCTCCTTCCCCTCCCCACTCTGTTCCCACCACAAACAAAAAGTTCTTCTTTCCTAGTCAAGTTATCTGTAAGTGATAATAGTTTATTGTGAGGAACACATGCAGTAAAGATAGAAAACTGCTTTTTACCATATCAAATGATTTTCCCACACATCTTGCCATTAGTTTATTACACTATCCCTATCCTTGCTGATGCCCATCAGAAAAACCGCAGATGGACCCCAGAATGGAGACTTCAAAGGATATTTTATTTAAAAGTTTTGTAAACAGAATTACGCTCACAGCTTCAGCAGCAGTGAGAGAGTTCAATGCAACCTCCCAGCTCAGCCAAGTTGCCTGGGGAACTTCCTCAGACACCCCAGTGCTTGACTTGAAGCCAGATCTGGAGAGGTCATTTCATTCCTTCCTGGAAACCAGTTCCGAGAGAGTTGTGGCCATGGGCACCACAGGAAAAGCCAGGAGGGAAGAACATGCAGGTAGTAGACGAGGAGGAGGAGGAGAAGAAGGGGAAGGAGAAGAAGAGGTGGGAAGGTGGGAATATTCAATAGCAGCGAAGATTGGAGGTAACCCATTATGGGTACTGAAAAGTGTTTGGAAGAAATAAAAAAGAACTGTAAATGAGTAGAAATCCAAAAATATGTTTTAAAAAATCTCAAAGAGGGAATCATTTGCCTATTCTTGCCAACAAATCCAATTTCCTTGTTTCTGTCTATGCAATGTGCAACAGTAATATTTCATGTCTATTAGTGACAACATATTATTATCATAGCTGAGACAGAGTGGCTAATATTGACTAATATATCATGGTTAATGATGGTTAGTACTATATCTAAAATATTATTAAAAATCACGAGTTGGGAAGGAGAGGGGAGGAGTGGGGAATGACAAAATGGGATGAAGGTGAGAGGTTATGGAGTCAGAGTGCTTCTCCAGGTTCAAATCTGACTAACCCTCAACAGTTTGAAGTCTCTGAGAATCTTCAAAGGCCCCCATATGATTCTAAGGATCATTTGTCCCAGGAGAAGGACAGGGAGCAATGCTACAATCTGGCTATGCCTGGGCACTGCTGGTGCTTTCACCACCAATACCCATAGCCAGTTGCTATCAGATATCCACAGACCATTGCTATCCATATCCACAGCCAATGACCATTGATATCCAGAGGTGACTGATGTTGACATTCTATCACTACCATCACTCAAAATTCTCCCAATCTAGACTACAGTCTACTTAAGGGCACAGGGATGAGGCAATGGGAAAGAACTGGTTGAAAGGGGGATATAGCACCAAATCCAGGAAGAACTATACTCTACCTCTCCTGGTCACTCCAGGATTAAGAGAGATGCCTAGGATGGGGCAGGTAGAAGCTGAAGCCTAGCTGGTCTTGCCCCTAAGCCACTTCCTTCAAGGTGGATGCCCTCACCCCTCTTAATGGGGAGGAGTCTACACTTCAGGCTACGGCTAGCTGATCCTGATTAGCAGGGATTGTCATGACCTGGATTTTTTGCCAAATCTGAAGCCAGAAATCCTTATCTGTAACCAAAAACTATCAAGAGGAAGGAAGGGAAAGTGGGGCACGCCCTTCTAGATCATTGGGCCCATCACAGGATCCCACTGGGCATTAGTTTCTGGTGAGTCAGGGCTACAGCATAATAGCCCTGGAAGCAGACAAGGAACACAGGCACCAGCAAGACACTGATGCACGTGCCCACAGTGGCTGTGACAGCAACAGTGAGCTGGCCCAGAGCAGAGAAGGTAGACATCTGCATAGCCAATGGTGGTGAGAGTTATGACAGTCCACCAGAGAAATATAAAGATGTCTCCAAAGTGAGGCTCATCCTGACCTGAGGTGGACATAACAAAGAACTTCCCAAAAGAGAAAGAGCAAGCCAAAGAAAAAGATCTCAGCCACCCAAATCAGGAAAAAAAGAGACACATATCTCCTTCCAGGAGAAACAGAGGGTATGAACCAGGACTCTAATGGCCAGGGACTTGTCAACAAAGCCCAGGAGGCGAACCAACTTGAGGACACAGAAAGAATGAATGGCCCCTCGCGTTAAGCTGAGATGGGGTTGCCATTCAGCTTTGTCACTCACTACCAATTCCACCAGCACAGGGAACAGGCAGAAGATGTCAGCTAGACTAAAAGGGCTACACAGGAAGTCCACCTTATCAGGGCAGGAAATAGCCTGGGCAAAGAGTTCAGTCTCAAGCCAAAGTGCACAGAGTAGTTCCAGGTAGAGCAGGTGGGGGCACGGTGGTAAACAAGACCGTTGTTCTGCTGCTGCTGGTTTCCCCCTTCTCCCACCTCATGTCCCATAGGAGTGAAGTAGGCAGAGAAGTCATCCAGCTGAATTGCCATTTCCTGGAAGAACATGACCAAAGCACACACGGCAAAGAATGTGGAGACCATGGAAAGGCACTGGGGAAAAAGAGGCATGTCAGAAGTACTCCCATTTACTAGTCATCCCACTTCTCTAACAAGACTCCTGCCCTTTTTTAGCTCTCTTTCTTGGGGGAATTTCCTTAAATTGTCTTGGGTGTCTGTAGATTCAGGGCCCAAACACCATGCCAAGTATGTGGCCATTGTGGCAACTTGGCAGCGTCCTTTGGGAGTAAGCGTATCTAGCATAGTACCACACACTGTGTGAATGAGTTACCTTGGGCCCCTAGGGAAGACTAGGGTTGGTAAGATTCACCTGGAGCCATGGCTTCCAAGCATTCCACAGTCTCTGACCTTCAGTGGAGTTCATCCACATGGGCATCTTCACGGGCCTTCCAAGACAGGAAGTCCTCTGTTTGGATGTCCTTGCCACTCAGCTTGAGCCAGCAGCAAGGTTCAGGCAACATTTTGGCCAGGGCCCAATGAGCCAACTCCTTCTCTAGGACATCCTGAAAAATGTTGGCAGGGCAGTGTAGCTGCCAAGTACCATAGTAGCTCAGCACATAGCCAAAGAGCTCAGGATTTTAGTCAAAGAAGAACTCTCAAACTGATGGACCCTGATCAGCTGGGGTGCCTGGTGGGGGTGGCTCGGTCAACTTGTAGAGGCAGGTGCCTGGAAAGGCCTGCTCATTGTTGATATAGGTCTTGTGGTTCGTACCCACCATGTTCAGGATCAGTTTATCACCCAAGCACTCCATGGCAAACCATGAGCCTGCTTCTTGGCTGGCTCATATCTGCTAATGAGAGGAGGGATGACAGGGGGTTAGGACAGGTCCTCCTGCCTTCCTCTCACCTCTCAGGCTTGACAGGGCAGGGAGGGGGTTGAGGGCCACAGAAGCAGATGTGGTAGCCAAGGCACCCAGGCTGGGAGATGAGGGTGTCTCTTCCTCCTGGGTCTTCAAGAATCAGGAGGACAACCAGCAAGGTGTGATCACAGTGACCAGCCAGAAACTCTCTTGGGCCCAGCAATTCCAGGGAAAAATACCAGCCTAGCATGGAAACAGAAGTCTGTCAGAGGCTCTTGGGTGACACCTGGCCTGGTGACTCTGAGAGAACAATTGTGCCACGGTAGACAGCAGGGTTAATCACAGACAGGCAAACACAGATGAAATGGCCAAGATAGGGACAAGAATGGCTCTTAATCCTCTGTCATTTTGAAAACTTGGGACTCAGGTGGAGTAGGGTGGGGGAGGAAATGAAAAGAGGAGGGCCGAGGGAGGCTAAGTGCAGGGAGTGAGAAGTGAAGATGAGGGTGACAAGGAAACTGGAGGACCTTAGAGATCCCTAGGCCTCCACAGGGAGCAGGAAGTGCCTGACTTGAGAAACTGGCTGGGGGGTCAGCAGACCTGACAGCGATGGTCTTTGAATCCGACTTCCCTGGCACCTGGTCCCGGGCACTCAGCAGCAGCACCACCAGCACCACCAGCACTAGCAGCAGCAGCGGCTTCTGTGGATCTCCCTACTGGGCGCCCTAAAATTGCTTTGGGCTTAATGAGTTCCTTGCCTGGAAATAGAAAGGAATAAGAACAGAGTTGGGGGAGAGGACGGATGCAGAGGAGAGAAAGAGGGCGTGAGGAGTGCAGAAAGGCAAACCAGAGAAGTCAAAACACCTACACAGATCAACATTTCATTGTTCTCTACCCCTGACAGGCAGAATGCTGGGGCTTCCCATGTTTTGTCCCTGAGGGAGAGGACACAGACAGCCACCTCCAGTTTGGGAACTTCACACCGCACTCCAATTCCCCCGACCCCTTGGCCAACCCTTGCTCACTCACTTGGTTGTTTTGCATGGTCCATGAACACTGGCAGTGATGGGAGTGGTGGCTGGCTGGGCGGTGGGGCCAGCAGTGCTGGGACGGGTGATGTAGCCAGCATTGCCACCACCTCTGGAGTTTGTGACTGCTCTTGCATGGAGAAATATCAGGCCCCAGGACCAGGGTGTGCTCATGGAAGAGCTGGTGAGGAGCTGGGCTTTTCCAGGAGCCTCTTATACCCTCTGTGGCCAGAGAAGCAAGTGCTGAGAGGCAACAGTCCGATTCAGGACTATATGTGTTCCCGCCTGCTTGCTTAGGGAGGCTGGCCTGGCCCCAGCTTGCAGGGAATCAGACAAGAGACCTTGACCAACTTTGCTGCTGCTCCTCCTTCCTCCCTCAGCTCAGTTCCAGCCCAGAGCAGAGGGAGGGGAGGAGGCAGCTGGAGGAAAAACAGGAAGTTAGGTGGTCAGGCTCCAGACAAGAGGCCACCTCATAAGACCAGTTAATATTTCAAACAACCTTCTTCCTGCAGTGCAACCAACCCAGCCCCACCCTTATATTCTGAACAACTTTCTCCCTTCTCCCCCTCCCCCCAGTTCCATTACAGTCCTCTTATCAGAAGCTTGCAAAGGAGGAAGGGGTGTGAGGGGGAGGGAGAAGTGAGGACCAGAAGACAGCCTGGAAGGCCAGATGTGGTCCTGGCTGTATCCAGCTATTTCTGCCCATTCATTTTTCTTCCCTTTCTCCAGAGGCCCTGGTGCCAAGGATGGGTGTAGGAATGGGAGAAGGGGAGGAATAGGGGAACAAGTCACTTCACAGAGAAACCTGCCTGCCTGTGGCCTGTGCCAGAATTGACAGAGGCTTCAGAACCTGGGACAAGCTACATCTCTTCCTCCCCTTCTGCCACAACTTCTGCCTCCAGGACTCCACCCTGGAAATTGGGCCCATCTCCTATTTTGCTGCTGATGAAAGTTTGCCAATGGAGCACCTAGATGATCATTAATTCCAAGATAGCCCCCATCCTCAACCCTTGACCCAGGCCCCTCGTCTCTTTCCTATCACCAGATCAGAAATTCCTATGAGGAATGCAGATTTTTACCACAATCAAACATCCTCCCCAACTTTTCCTTTTCAGCCCACCCTTCAGAACCAGGGCCTTGTTGGACTGAGAGTTTTAAGACACAGCTCCTCTTCTCCCTCTTGGTCCCCATCTTGTTTTGGAGCTGGTGTGGTGGAGGGTTCCCTCAGTGGACTCCACAGAGAGAATGGGAGGAGGAGAGGTTGGTAGTGACAAACACAGCTGAGGACCTACAAAGCCAGACTTTTTTCTTAGCCAAAGAGGGCAGAAAATAACTTGGGCACTTGAGCACTTTCCGAGTGGGAAGGGTAGCAGCAGCAACCTCCTCCCTCCCTTCATCCCTACCCCTTTCCCCTCATCCATCCTGCCCTGAGTCCATGCTAGCCCATTTGCTTTTTTTTCCCTTTTTTTCTTTTTTTTTAAATTGAAGTATAGTCAATTACAACATGTCAATCTCTGGTGTACAGCATAATGTCCTAGTCATACATATATTTGTTTTTATATTCTTTTTCATTAAAGGTTATTACAAGATATTGAATATAGTTTCCTGTGCTATACATAAGAAATTGTTTTTCCCATTTGTGTTTTGATTCCCCAAACCAGACAGTCTCTTAATGACTGTCCCATCCCCTCCAGCTATGTATCTTCTAGACTACTTACTCTTCCATATCCATCTCCAATGTCACCTCTTTGAGGGAGCCTTCTCTGAATCCTCCCCAAGACAAGGTCCTGTCCTCTGCATTTTCACAACCTGTGCTGGGTTTTTATTTTCCTAGAGTACTTTTTATACTAGAACATAAGTATGGATACATATCCATTGCCTCATTGTATTAGTTTTCTTATTGATGCTGTTAACAAATTTCCACACACTTAGTGATTTAAAACAACATAGATGTATTATCTTTCAGTTCTGTAGGTCAGAGGTCCCACACTGGTTTCACTGGACTAAAATCAAAAAGCGCTGGCAGGACTCCATTCTTTTCTGGAAGTTCTAAGGGAGAATCTGTTGCCTTGACTTTTCAGCTTCTAGAGGCCATTGACATTCTTTGACTCTTAGCCCTGTTCCTCTGTCTTCAAAGCCAGCAACAGCAAGTTGATTCCTCAAACCTCATCATTCTGATCTCCTTTTCTGCCTCCCTGCTCCACTTTTAGAGACTCTGTGACGACATTAAGTCCACTTGGGTCATTAAGAAAATCTTCCTATTTTAGAATCATCTGATTAGCAAACTTAATTCCACTTGCAACTTTAATTTCCTTTTGCCATGTAAAATAACGTATTCACAGGTTTGGGGGATTAGGACATGGACATCTTTAGAAGGGGCATTATTCCACCTACCACTGCCATCCCAACTGAATTCCCTAAGGGCTAATCCATGTCTTATTTATTTTTGCAACACCTCCCTGCACTCCTCCCTGCAGCTATGTGTCTGGCTTAGAGTAGGCACTCATCAGTAATTGAGCAAACACATGTTATTACCAGTCATGGTTACCAGATCTCTCACTTCTCAGAGAACAGACTTCTTCCTTCCATAAGTCTAACCTAAATCTTACCTGCTTTGTTACCCTAATTGAACTGATGCCAGGTCCTGTGATACCTCAACCATTTTGCTATTTGTCCCTGGCTAGTGAGATTTAACTGGAAACAAACTGATAACCAACCCTGCTAATGCAGCCATAGCAGGGGTAACTAGCCAGTTCTCCTAGTATTTTTGTCCCATTCTTGAGACAGAGCTTAATCCTCTTCCTCATAGATCAGATCTTTAAAACCTTTACCATGTCTGTTGGGAATGTCTGGGAAAGTAGAAGAATGAATACTACCTGCAGGAAGACCATCCCTCAGGGTCCCCTCCCAGGAAGCCCCTCCTTTGATGTAGTCAGGCCTGCCTGCCCTGTTCACCTAACTGTTCTTTAATAGCCCATCTCCTGCCCACTCCACTTCTACCCATCACCAGAGCCTTACCTCTATCACATGGTGCCTGGCACCAAATTTGTGATCAGTCAGTGCTTTCTCAGCAAAGGAATGGCTCCTTCATCCCTGGTACCATGGAAGTCTCAGGTCTTGGTCCATGTGTTGCAAAGTTCTCCTGCTTCCAAGATCCCTGTCCTCCTCACCCCCAACTCCACACACATACTCTGGTCCTTGTATTTTTCTCTATACTCATCCTCTCTGTGACCTAAAGGCCCAAAGTTGCACCACTCAGATGACTGTTGGGGTATACTCATATACTTGCCAAATGATGAAGCTGGAAGAGACTTTAGGGAGCCCCCTCATCAGTTTCCCATTTCACAAAATGAGGAACTGAGACTCACCGAAGGCAAGAGATTTGCTCAAGCACCTTCGTTGTATTATCAACCGAGTAAGAACTAAATCCCTGAAAAGTTTTCAGATAAGTTCAGTTTGCTTTGCACACAGCCACTAGCCATTAGCCTTGTACGGAAAAGTGGGTAAATGGTGCCATACAGTGGCTGAGAGGCTTAGCTTCACCTTCCAGCCTTGTTTCTCGAAAGTGGAATTCCCAGCTACATCCTGTTCTTATCTCTCCTGAAGGATGAGGGGACAAGGAGGTCACCTTTCAGGGGTAAGCCACAGGATACCCATATAGCCCCACTTTCTGCAGGCAGGAAACAGGACCTACACACATTATTCCACATCTTTACCAGGAAAAGTGGCGAGGGTGGGGAAGGGGTGGAGACAGCAAACAGCTTGGAAGCCAGAGAGTTGGGCTTCCTAGAGGGACTTAGAAGACAAGATTCAGACCTTCCTTTTATGAACCAGCTCTGAAAGCTGTTCCCTGGGCTTGTGCTGCTGGGCTGGCTATTTACCAAATGTTTCTTTCCATGTTTGGCCTACTAAGGACTGGCTTCACATCCTGGCACAGGCCTGTCTATCCAGAATTCCAGAATTTGCAGATCTGAAAACCCAGGGCTCAGGGCTGGAGAGGTGGACATTCCCAGATTCATTCATCCTTTCTTCCTTTCTCTTTTCCTTTCTTTCTTTTATTGAAGTATAATAATACTTACATTATATTAATTTCAGGTGTATAACATAGTGATTTGATACTTTTTATACATTAAAAAATGACCACAATAATTCTAGTTACCACCTGTTGCCATACAAAATTGTTACAATATTATTGACTATATTCCCAACCATGATTTATGTATTTTATAACTGAAAGTTTGTGCCTCTTAGTATCTCCAACTTGTTTTACTTATCTCCCTACTCCCTTTCTTTCTGGCAACTACCAGTTTGTTCTCTGCATCTACTAGTCTTCTGTTTTTTTATGTTTGCTCATTTGTCTTTTTTTATATTCCACCTGTAAGTGAAATCATAAGGTATGTTTCCTTCTCTGTCAGACTTATTTCACTTAACATAATGTCCTCAAGATACAGTCATGTTGTCACAAATGGCAAGATTTCATTCTTTTTTAATGGCTGAATAATATTCCATTACACACACATACCCACATCACATCTTCTTTGTCCCATTTATCTATTGATGGACGCTTACTTAGGTCCCTTCCATATCTTGGCTATCATAAATAATGCTGCTATGAACATAGGGATGTATATATCTTTTCAAATTAGTGTTTCTAGAAGTGAAGTTCCTGGATTACATGGTAGTTCTATTTTTAATTTATGGAGAACCATCCATACTGTTTTCCATAGTGGTTGCACTAATTTACAATCCCTTTAACAGTGCACAATGGGTCCCTTTTCTCCACATCATAGTCAACACTTGTTATTTGTTGTCTTTTTAATGGTAGCCATTCTGACAGATGTGAGGTGGTATCTCACTATGGTTTTGATTTCCATTTCCCTGATGATTAGTGATGTTGAGTATGTTTTCATGTGTCTGTTGGCCACCTGTATGTATTTTTTTGAAAAATGTCTATTCAGATTCTCTGTCCATTTTTCAATCAGGTTGGGTTTTTCTGATGTTGAGTTATATGAGTTCTTTGTATATCTTGGATATTAACTTGTTATCAGATATATTGTTTGCAAATAGCTTCTCCCATTCAATAGACTGCTTTTTTTGTTTTGTTGATAGTTTCCTTCGCTGGGCAAAAGCTTTCTAGTTTGATGTAGTCCCATTTGTTTATTTTTGCTTTTATTTCCTTTGCCAGAGGAGACATAGGCAAAAAATATTGCTAAGACTGATACCAAAGAACATACTGTCTATATTTTTCTTCTAGGAGTTTTATTATTTCAGGTCTTACATTTAAGTTTTTAATTCATTTTGAGTTTACTTTTGTATATGGTATAAGAAAGTAGCCCCAGATTTTTTCAATAGGGGTTTAAAAAAGCTAGTTTGGAGGTTAAGAAGCTAGGTTTTTCCCTACATTGTTGATGGGAGTGTAGATTGGTGCAGCCACTATGGAGGACTGTATGGAGGTTCCTTAAAAAACTGAAAATAGGCTTATCATGTGATCCAGTAATCCCACTCCTGGGCATATATCCAGAGAAAAATAAAATTCAAAAAGACACATGCACCCCAATGTTCATAGCAGCACTATTTACAATAACCAAGACATAGAAACAACCCAAATATCCATCAACAGATGACTGAATAAATAAGATGTGGTACATATATATAATGGAACACTACTCAGCCATAAAAAAGAACAAAATAATGCCATTTGCAACAATGTGGATGGACCTGAAGATTGTCATTCTAAGTGAAGTGGGCCAGAAAGAGAAAGAAAAATTTCATATAACATCTTTTATATGAGGAATCTAAAAATAATAACATAATAATAAGGACACAAATGAACTACTTATTATTTGTAACTTAGATAATTGATTTCTTGAATATGTGTAAGCACATTTGACTGTCCTTTATGATTGAATTACCGCATTCTGTTGATTCTTATTTTATAGTTGGCTTTATTCCTTTGATAACTATGTAAGTTTAAAAAGCTAAAGCTCTAATCTGTTCTTAGAAACAATGATCAGTACATATATGTAAACTAAAAGAAATGTTCAGTATACTGTATATATGTATTTACATGCAATATAATGTGTATGTGCAGTCAGAGTGTAATAATTCTGCTTAATACAACTGAAAAAGGAAAAAAATAGCTAGGCTTTCCCCTCTTTGGGCACAGAACTGTATCCTACTTAACCTCCCAAATCCTTCTTGGTCCAGCTTCTAGCAGGAATCTTGTACATTGTAAGCCAGAGGAAAAGGAGGTTTAGTTTCAGGCAGAAAGGGGAAAGGGGAACAGCTTTTGTATCATCTGCCAAGAACTGACAGTATACCTCATCTGGGAATAGAGATTCTTGGAAGTTTAGGAAACAAGAAGCTCCCTAGGGCTGAACCTAAGCCAGGAACACTTGCTTGGGCCCTCCAATGAGCCATCATCCTTGACCTCATACTGGCTTATGGCTGGATGCCTGGGTTGAAGGAAAGATGAGGTAGGGAGTTGGACTGCCAAGAAAATGAAGCCTGGCCCTACCCTGGTTCCAGAATGAAATTAGGGGCAGATGACTATAAATCAGGCAGGAGTCCTGGGATAAATAAATTTTTCTTCATTCTTCTCCCATCTGAGTTTCCAGTTCCGGGAATCTATCCAAAAGTTGGGATCCTGAGTGAGCTGATTGCTGGCAGTCTGGGGAAGGGAAGGGATGCTTAGAAAGTTGGGTGAGGGGCAGAAAGGATAATAATGGGATGGGAAATGGAGAACACATGGCAGTGACAGGGGCTTAGACATGGGGTGAAGTATATTTTGCAGGCTAGGATGGAAGTTATGCAGCCAAATTGTGTTTAAATAAAATGATCTTGAGAAACGTTTCCTTGGTTGGCTTGAAACTCCTAGGAACAGAGCACCCTTCTCCAAGCCAAGGACTCAGACCATAATTTCCTCTCCCATCTACCCTCCTCTTTAGGCCCACAGCACAAGGTGCCATTTTCCCCTGGAGTTGTCCCTTCACCCCAGAGGGGTACCATTTCTGGAGCTGGGGTGTTTCTAACACATTGTCTAAGCTTTGTATATCCATGGAGTATTCCATATATTTCAACTACCTTTCAACATCTAACACTCAAATAGAACACATGGGGCAATCTGACCATGACAAGTTACCACCTGGATGGCCATATAATTAGCACCCCATAGCTCTGTGAGGTTAGCAGGACAGGAAGAGCTATCTCCATTTTACAGATGAGGAAATTGAGTTTCAAAGAGATGAAATTAGTTGACTCAGAATCTCAGTGCTGGAGGGATCCAAGGTCACTCTAGTCAAATCACTCTTTGATTCTTAAGTCCCAACTCCCCCCACCCCACCCCCCAATGCCCCTACCAATGCCCATGTCCAGTGACTGGGTAACAGTTCTTGAACACCTCTAGCAAGTTGTAAATAACTCTGATCTGACTTGAGACAGGCTTTGTCCAAAGCCCACAACCTATTAGTATGGAGCCTGAAGTAGGAACCCACAGTTTAGGCTAAGTTTAAAGAAGAACTTGCACCTGATGTTGAGATACTTGCTATTTCCTAAGCTGGGGACTCTTACACGGCTTTAGCTGGTTTGTATCAGGCATCCTCTTATGCTGTAGCAAAATCAGAACTCAAGGGAGGAGAGGGGAAAACCCACCTGAGTAAAGAGAAGACGTAACAAACCATAGAGTGCTGAAAATAAGTCTTTATTCTGGGCCAGGATGAGGATGGGAAGGGTGGAGTGAGGCTCGTATGGGAAGGAAAAGGGAAGTCTAGCCAACTCCATAGAACCCAGAAGGCTTGAAGAATATCCAGCTGGCTGGAGATTAGGAGTTTTGGTCCTGGTCAGAAGTGACAGCATGAGGGTCTGATTCCAATCCAGGTGCTACACCAGTTTGGCCACTTTATAAAGACCGTCCAGGTTAGCATCTGCCACATTGCAGATAAACATCTCCTTATCCTTTGCTAGAATGTCAAAGACTGAAATAAAAAAGAAGACTCCAGCTCCCTTCTAGCTCTGAACTAGTTTTGGAGTTGGGGGTAGGGATGGGGTCATCTAGAACCAGAGAATCTAGTCCTAGAAATGATTTTGTTAGTGCCATTATTATATAAGTAATAGTCACCATGCATAGAACTACTATTAATAGGAAAATTGGGGTCCAGAGAGAAGTTATCATCTATATGAGATTAAAACTAAGCAGCCTAATTTGGTCAGTTTTGGTCAGCTTGACTCACCTTATTGATTCAGTGGGAAACAATTGGCTAGTAGCACTTTTTGGCATGAAGCTGACGAAATAAACAGTTTTTCTGACTGAAGTTTTTGTTTTCCCACCACTTATTTTTGATTTATGGAGACACTATATCTGGGCCTGAATTGGTTTTCAGGTGTTCTCAACTTACCTGGATGCTCAGAAAACAGAAGACAGAGGCAGTCCTGTGCCTATCCTATGCTCACAGCTATTCTCTCTGCCCAGCCTACCCTTGCCAGGCCTGGATCCTACCTCTAAGCAAGAACAGGAGCCTGTGGAAAATAGCTTGGAGACTTTCTCTCTCTCTCTCTCTCTCTCAACCCCTCTTTCTCCCTCCTTCTCTCCCCTCTCTCTTCCTCCTTCCCTCCCTCCCTGTCTCCTATGGGCCTATGAAGGGCTCTGGACTCCTAACGCAGGGCACCTCCTGGTAAGGGAGTCTTTGTTTTTTAAAAAAAAATTGGGGAGGAGGTAATTAGGTTTGTTTATTTATTTTTAATGGAGGTACTAGGGATTAAACCCAGGACCTCTTGCATACACACTCTACCACTGAGCCATTTCCCTCCCCGCTCTTTGTTGAATTGAAAGGAAAGCAAGGGATTTTCTAAGGAGCAAGAACAGAGAAATGAAAGGGAAGGGAAAAGAAAGTAGGTGAGGTTGGCTAGCTTGATCCCTAGATTCTCACTGGGACCTTGATCAAGTTCTGGAGGCCCTGGGAACAGTAAGTTACTCTACATCTGCATCTTCTCCACCTTGCCCGGTTTTCCCACAGGAGTTAGAGAGCCATCTTTTGTACAGCTGATGTAATCAAATGCATTTGTAAATACTCATTTTGGATGCTTAGGGCCAGGGAGTGACAGGCAGTAAGCTAAACAATGAAAGAATGAGGGGGAAAGAAAGGAGTAATTGTAAAGGGACAAAACAAGGGGGAAAAAAAAGGAGAGGAGGTTGTGCAGAGGAAGATAAAAGAAAAGCATGGGGTTGAACCCACAGCAGGGCATCCCCACCCCTTGTGGGGCTGGATCTAGCCTAACTAGGGATGGACTCTCAACAACTAAATTGATAGGGCCTGCCTCTTCAATGAGTAGGGGCCCAAAATGTGAAGACTCCTTTCAAATTTCTATGAAAACATGACACCAAGACAGTAACTAATAAATACAGCACTGCTAAAATATGAATTAGTGAGGTAGACTCTTATAGCTGGAAAAGGGACCTCAGGTCCCATTTATCCCATACCCCTCTCCTCTCCACTACTACTACCTTAGAGCTGAAGAAACCTAAAGAGAAGTGACACCAGCAAGTTAGTCATAGTTATATTCCCTTAACTTGGGGTAAGAAGGGAGAAAAAGGCCACCAGTGGCTTTCTGTAACCATGAATCTTTAACACAAAGGAACACTTCCTGAGGGTGGATTTGCAGGCACTCCTTTGGTAGGCTAGTAGGGGATAGATTGGGATAAAAGACAACTCCACTGTGTCCATGCTGTACACACTTGGGCTTTTGAGCAAGTACTCACTTACAGCCTCCATGGAACACACTCACTGAGCTCCTTGCATCTCTAAATACACACAATCGTTCCTTTCCCATGTTTTTTTCCACGTCAAAGAACTTTACACAGAGGGGGATGTCAAGGACCACGTGCCCATGACTTACTCGCCCAACTGATAGAGCATCTCTAACAGGGGACACATGCTGACCTGCATTACTTTCTCATTGGTCTCGAAGAGTATACTTGGGAGGGCTGGCAGCTAGGTCTGAAGGACATTATACTGAGTCACCAACCACAGACACATTACATCAGGAAGGCCCCTCAGAGATCTGTGGGCCTAAATGCATCCCTCTCCATTTACACATGGGAAAACTGAGGCCTAAAAAGAGGTAGAGATTTTCCCAAGGTCACACCATAAATTGATGGTTGAACTGGGACCAGAACCAAGGTATCCTGACTCTTGAAATAAAGTGCTATTTATCTAGTAGAAACTCTTTAAAGATGGGGAAATTAAGTTCCAGGGAAGTGAAGAGACTTGCTCATGGTCACACTACATGTTAGAGACAGATCTGGGACAAGAATTTAGGGTGGCTGAATCTTAGACCAGGGTTCTTTCAAAACAGTGTTAGGTATCTTACCCAAGTGCCCAGAGAGAGCCCTGTCTAAGATCCCCTATGTCTTCATGGAAAATCCAGGGGTCTTTCCATTAAGCCATACTGCCTATCATGGAACACTCTAGTGCTTCCCCAATAAGGGGAGGGGAGTGATAAGAAATCTGCTTGTCCCAGACTCCCCATTCCCAGAGGATGGCCTATGCCAAGAGGGGCCTGGGGTAATGGTGCCAGAGATTTCCTCCCTCCATTTGCTCTGCTTCCCACTTTACATTTGGGCTCTCTTCTCTCACATTCTCCAGGGTGTAGAGAAGTTGTTGAAGCCATACAGGCTCACCACAACTTATCATCAGGCTTCTGTCAGACATCTCTTTATACAGATAGCTCAACTCTAAGTCTTGAGGCAAGAGCTGGGACATCCAAGAGCTTCAAAAAGGCTGGGAGAGTTAGTCCCTGAAGTATTTGGCCCCACTGCCACCTTTGCCAGGTTCCTTCACTCAGCCCTTTGTTCCTGCCTTGATTTTTAAATTTTTTGCCCAGGAGACATAGACCTCGACTTAGATTGAAAAATTCAGGTAGTGCAGTGTGAGAGTGTTCAAATGTGTGGTGCAGGTCTCTTCTGAATAGAGAACCTTTGGAACAAGGAAAGAAAACTGGTAGAACTAGTTTTAGAGACAGGGGACTTAAGTTATAGTCCAGACTCTGCCACTGAGTCCCTTAGTGATCGAAGCAAGCCACTTCCCCTCTCTGGGGCTTATAATCCTGACCTGCAGCAGACATCACCCTCTCTTTATTCCTCACCCTTCTGTGGTGCCCATTGACCAGTCAGTTGGCCATTGAGTCTCTCATCCTGCTTGTCAGGCACACAATTCTGGGGAATCAATAAAGTCTTTTAGAGGAAGAACAATCAAGAACATTGAGCTCAAAGATGCAATGGATTTGAGTGGTCAGAGTAAAGATGTTGTGGGAGTACATAGCCTTCATGGCTTCTTAGTACCCTGGAACAAAGACCATCTCCAACATGATGCTCATGACCTGCAAGAGACAGATAATCAGAAATGTAAAGCATTCCCCCTGTCCTGGTGGAGTGAGGGCTTTCTGGGCTAGGAAGCAGAGGGTAGGTGGTATCTTCACGGGTTGTATAATTTTGAGCAAAACACCTAATTTCTCTGGTCGTCTCTGCATCCAAGAAGAGTAATTGCTTCCTATCCTGCCCTAGTTTTCCAGTTCTTATGCAGAGTGGAGAAATGACATCTGTGAAGAACTCTGAATTCAGATAAGGGAAAGTCTGGCTGGTGTAAGAAGAGTTGGCAGGATATTCCTTCCTCCAGAGACTCCCTAACTTCTGTCAGAGCTCAAGTATCTTTCTTCTCCATTATATGGGCTGAAAAATTTTCTTCTACTCTTCTAGGTTCTTTTGCCTAGTCTAATAATCAAAGTGACATAAGACAGATGGACAGAAAAAAGAAGGTAAATTTAACTTTGTATGTACTGAGGCCACATTAGTATAGGATCTAAGAAGTGACTGAAGCAGACTGTTTATTCACCCTTTTAGTCAAAGAATCAATTATTTGTGAAGATTTGACAAAACAAAGGTTTTTGCTTGGGGGTAGCGAATTAATGAAAAAGTAACAGAGTTTATTTATATAGCTTTCTCAGCCTGGAATTCCCTATCTATGGTGACAAAAATGTCCTGTATCCTCCTAGCATAGAAAAGTTAACTTCCCATGGGAGATTTGTTTCTTGCTTTCAGGGGAGCAAACGTAGAGTCAGAGTATTCTTCTTGTACTGGGTCTTTCTCAAGGAAGTTGAATTTAAAATAATCAATATGCCACCTTGGCATATATGGGGGCAGCCTGCCTCGAGCCCCATCCCCATCAGTTTTTATATCCCAGGAGTTAGCCCTTTTTGTCCAAGCCCCTCATAACTTGAGGAAGGGAGCACTCACAGCAACTCACAGCCAGAGACTCTGAATAAGGACCGTTGGCTTCTTAGATCTCCTCCAGGAATAGTCTCTTCTCCAGTTTCTCCAGCAGCAGCTGTAGGACTTTGAGGCAGATCCAGGAGTTGGCATCTATTGCCTTTCTCAGCAATGCCAACATACATTATGGGCGCCAGCAACACCCTCCAGTGAGTTCAGGCCAGGTTCAGTCAGCACCCAAAAACACATGCAGGCTGTAGGACACTGGCTTATTTTCTCATTAATCCATTCCACAAATATTCCCAGAGCTCCTACTCTGAGCCAGACACTGTGCCCAGCATCAGGAACACAGTAGAGACTATGACTCAGTCTTTAACCTAAAAGAACAAATAATCATAATACCCTCCATATCATTGTCACATGTCCTTTTGGGATGTAGCAGTGTTTGAATTAATACATACTATATGGAATATGCATATGTAAATATATGTTCCATTAAAAGGGTACACAGAGTTCCAGTGAAGTTCAAAAGAGGAGAAGCAGAGCAGGTCTCAGAGACAAGGGAACATTTGAATTGGGTCTTAAATAATAAGTAGTTTTCAAGGAAAGGGGGTGAAGGAAAGTCCAAGTGGAGGAAATGCATGTGCAAAAATAGACACAGAGGCATTAAAAAGCCTGGTGGTTCCCAGAATAATGAGGATTCCATGGAGCTAAATTATGAAAGAGAGTGGAGATGTAGGAAGTAGGAGTTAAGGTTGAAAAGATTGGTAAAGGTTTGATTATGAAGGGCCTTGAATGCTAAATTTTGATTTTTTTTTCTGATGATGGCAAGGAACCAATAGAAAAATTTTTATTTAGTTTGGATTTTAAAGCAAAGAATTCTTAAGCAAAGAGATTTCAAGATCTTTAATCAAGACTGAATTCTTCTAATTTTTAATTTTGGGGGGGGAAGGCAATTAGGTTTATACTTATTTATTTATTTATTAACGGTACTGGGGATCAGACCTAGGACCTCATCCATACTAAGCACATACTCTACTACTGAGCTATACCCTCCCCACTAAGACTGAATCCTTCAGCCCTCCTAGAGCAATGTTTCTTAAACAATGGTGAGTTCTGAAATAGACTTTTAAAAGGTCAGCGTTTTACAAAAATAAAGTAGAAAAGAATAAGTCAGAGTACATCACACATGGTGAGGGTCAGTATTGTTTCACGAAATTTTTGTTTAAGGCGCGCGCACGTGTGTGTGTGTGTGTGTGTGTGTGTGTGTGTGTGTGTGTGTGTGCATGAAGGGGGGCAGTATGTAAAATGTATTTCCAAGTGTGGGTCTCTGTTGAAAAGTTTGAAAATCATAGCTCTAGAAGCCTAGGCTCTGAGATATGAGGAATTCCAGCCCTAATCCTGAAGGGATCTTCTCCATCATTCCCAGCCATCTCCCATATAACTCTTCCCAGGAAACCTCCTCCCAACGGGCTGTGGCCAGTCAGACTTTAAACTCAGTACCTGGTCATGGTGGCAAGAAACTCTAGAAGCATAGGGAAAAGTTCCTGCACATGGTACCAAGTCAGGTAGAAGGTGGGCTGCAGCCAAAGTCTCTTTCACTTTAATGATGTGTATGTGGGAGAACTGGTGGTAAATCCACTTGCCAATGCCAGTCACCTGGAAGGAAGGACATGGGCTGGAAATGGGCTGAGTTTGAGGGAGATCCTCATCACCATCCACCCTCTGTCTCACAGTTCTCTGAGAAAAACCACATGAATTGAATTTTTTAAAGTGCTTTGTGAGAGGGAGGCAATGAATAGGCAGAACACAGAGGACTTATAGGGCAGTGAAAGTACTGTATTTGATGTTTTAAAGTTGGGTATATGTCATTATACATTTGTCCAAACCTATGGAATGTGTAACACCAAGAGTGTACTGTAGGTAAGCTATGGACTTTGGGTGATTGTGTCAATGTCAGTTCATTCTTGGTTAAAAGAAATGCACCATGTACCATTCTGGTAAATGATGTTGATATGGGGGAGGCTATTCATGTATGAGGACAGGATATATGGGAAACCTCTGTACTTCCTATCAATGCTGCTGTGAACCTGAAATTGCTTTAAAATTAATAAAGTCCTTTTTAAAAAGTGCTTTCTGTGAAAAAGTGAGGTATTTTCCCCTAGGAGAGAAATTCTTTTATACAAAATGTCTAGCATAAGTTGAAATTGGCAGAATGCTATGCTTATTGTCAGAAGCAATTTTTTGAAAGTGGCTAGTTCTGAGGAGAATTAATAAGAGAGACTTCATTTCTTACAAGATCTAACCAGGGAAGTAAAGTTAATTAAGGAAGCAGTCTGACTGAAAGATAAGGTTTCAGGGGGAGGTTGAAAGACTCCTTAAGCTTAGGTGCTAATAGCTAAGGGTTTGTGACGAAACTACTAGGGCTTGATACCTTCCACACACATCCCTCATATATTCCTCATAAATTACCGATGTTAGTAAGAATATCAGTTCATTAAACTGTCTTAATAGGTTGATCTTATATTGGGGAAATGTGAACACTGATATGTTATTTGAAGATATTAAGGAATTATTTAACATGTGACAATGGCATTGTGGTGATATATATGTATTTTTCCCTATTTTTTTGGTTTTTTAAATTATTATTTTAGGGGAGTGGTAGTTAGGCTTATTTATTCATTTTTAGAGGAGGTACTGGGGATTGAACCCAGGACCTTGTGTATGCTAAGCATGTGCTCTACCATTTGAGCTATTCCCTCCCCCAACTACATATGTGTATTTTTAATGAGAGTTTATATTTTAGAAATATATAATAAAGTGTTTATGGATGAAGTAACATGATGTCTAGGATAATCCAGTGGGGGTGTTATAGATTAAATCATTAGTTGATAATTATTGAAGCTGGGTAGTGGATATATGAGGGTTTTTTTTTTTTACATTATTCTCTTTACTTTTGTATACACTTAAATTTTTCCACAATAGAAGATTGTAAATACAATTTTTAAAAGAGGTTTTTGATAAGAAAGTATAACAAATAGTCAGAAAGATATGGCTGGCATAACCAAGAATCATCCTGTTCTTTGAATCAGTCCCTTCTAACAAAGTCCCCATGCTGAATTTGATAGTGTCCCCCCAAAATTCATATAATTTCCAGAACCTCAGGATATGACCTTGTTTAGAAATAGGGTCATTGCAGATGTAATTATTTAAGTTAAGGTCATACCAGATTAAGATAAGCCCTTAATCCAATATGACTGGTGTCCTTAAGCAGAGAAGAAAAGAGACACAGATATACATAGGGAGAATGTCATATGAAGACACAGAGAGATTGGAGTTATACCACCACAAACCAAGGAACACCAAGGGACTGACAGCAACCACCAGAAGTTAGGAGAGAGGCCTGGAACAAATGATCCCTCTAAGCCTCCAAGAAGGAATTGACAACTTGATTTTAGGTTTCTAGCCTCCAGGGCTGTGAAAGAATAAATTTCTGTTGTTTTAAGCCACTTGGTTTGTGACGCTTTGTTACAGCAGCCTTAGCAAACAAATACAGACATCACTGGCTGTATATGTTCCCCCAATGGCAGTATATCGTGATTTGAGACCAACAGCCTGAGGCTTTTCTTCTCCAAACAGTGACCAACAAACATCCCAGAGAATACAGCAGCACCACGGGTGCATAGGAGGCTAGGGAAGGGCAATGAAATCACAAGTTAAACATGGCCATCTTCTTGGGGAACTGGTTTCACTCAGTGGATAAATAATTTAAATCTTATTTCTATACTAAAGGAAACATGGGTATAGCATGGAGTATAATGCAAAATTGGCATAATTATTAAAGATAAAACACAAGACTTCAAAATAAAATGTTGAAGCCATAGCTGGTGCCAAATCTCCTCCCCAGATCCCCAGGGGCTCAAGGACTCCTCTGAGATATCCTGTTGTGGAAATACTTGAAAAGCATTAGCTTGAGGGAAATAAACAGATTTAGAGGTGCTAAGTTTGGGAAGTTAAGTATAAAGTTAGGACATTTCCAGATTCTAAGATTTAAATGTTAAGAGAGAAAAAGAAAGAGACTTAAGAAAACCAGACAAAATTTCTATAACCTTTTAGTAAAGAAACCTTTTCTAAACACCATATAAAATTCAAAAGCCATAAAAGAAAAGATTGATACATTTTACTACATAACATTTAAAACTTCTGCATCACACAAATACATACAACATAAAATGAAAACGCAAACAGCAAACTAGAAACATGTATTTATATAAAACAGGGAAGGAAGGGACTACTTTCCTCAATAACAAAGAGATCTTATAAATCAATAAGAATAAGGTGAATAACAGTACAAAATGGGAAAAGGACATGAACAAGGAGTGCACATAAAGAGAAATATCAATGATTAATAAAAATACTCATCTTCTATTTCCTTTAGGAGACAGATCCCAAAAAATATTGTGCAATTTATGTCAAAAAGTGTTCTGCCTATGTTTTCCTCTAGGAGTTTTATGGTATCCAGTCTTACAATTAGGTCTTTAATCCATTTTGAGTCTACTTTTGTATATGGGGTTAGAGAATGTTCTAATTTCATTTTTTACATGTAGTTGTCCAGTTTTCCCAGCACCATTTATTGAAGAGACTGTATTTTCTCCATTTATATTCTTGCCTCCTTTGTTGTAGATTAATTGACCATAAGTGCCTGGGTTTATTTCTGGGCTCCCTGTCCTGTTCCATTGATCTATGTGCCAATGCTATACTGTTTTGAATCCTGTAACTTTGTAGTATAGTCTGAAGTCAGGAGCGTGGTTCCTCCAGCTCTGTTCTTTCTCAAGATTGTTATGGCTATTTGGGGTCTTCTGTGTTTACATACAAATTTTAAAATTAAATGGGACCTGAGGACCACGAGCTTGCCTCTCCTCGTGACTACAATGAAACCACAATTGACTGCTAAACAACCATAAAAAAAAAAAAGACTGGAACCTAGCAAAAATGATCTTCTTCAACTGAAAACATAAAGAGGGAACCACAGCACTACAGTAGGAGGAGCGTGCTTGTGATATAATTGGGCCTCATGACCCCAGATGGGTGACCCACAAGCTGAAGAATAATTAAGTTGCAGAGGCCCTCCCATGGGAATGAGAGTTCTAGCCCCATGTCAGGCTACCCATCCCAGGGTTCCAGCATTGGGAGGAAAAGGAGACTCCAAGACATTTGGTTTTGAAGGCCAGCAGGACTTAGTTCCAGGAGCCCCACAGGACTTGGGAAAACAGACTTCATTCTCTTGGGAAGCCTGCACAGAATCTCACAGATGACAAGTCCAAGAGCAGAGGCAGTGATTTCATAGGAATCTGGGCCTGACCTGCCTGCTGGTTTTGGAAGTTCTCCTGGGGACATAAGGGACAGCTGTGGCTCACACAGGGGACATAAAAGCTGGTGGTGGACATTTTGGGAGTGTTCATCTACATGAGCTTTCCTGGAGACTAACATCTTGGTTGGATTATTAGCACCAAGACCTAGCCCCACCCAACAGCTTGTAGGTTTAAGAGCTGGGAAGCCTCAGGTGAAACAACATACTGAGTGGGAACACAGCCTCACCCATTAGCAGAATTCCCAAGCCACAAACACCTCTAGACATGTCCCTACCCACCAGAGGTCCAGGACCAGCAGTTGGCAGGCACCGGCACCTCCTGCCAGGAAACCTACATAAGCCTCTAGTCCAGCCTCATCCACCATGGACAGATAAGAGAAATAAGAAACAACAATCATAAAGCCTGTAAAAGGAATCCACAAACCCAGGATAGACTCTACACTGGGACTGGCTGGACCATGGCCTTTGGGTGGCAAGAGAGGAGTGTACTGCTGGGACACATAGGACATTTCTCACAGAGGGCCACCTCTCCAAGGTCAAGAAACATAACTAACCTACCTAAAAATGCAAATAGAAAGATAGAAAATATGAGGCAGCAGAGGAATATCTCCCAGGCCAAGGCATAAGATAAAATCCCAGAAGAAGAAATAAATGATGAAGAGATAGGCAATTTAACTGAGAAAGTGTTTAAAGTAATTATGGTGAAGATGTTCAGAGAACTCAAGAGGAGTATAGATGCACAGAGCAAAGTTGTTAGTAAAGAGTTGGAAAATATAAAGAATACCCAAACAGAGTTGAAGAATAAAATCACTGAAATGAATAACACACTAGAAGGAACTAAGAATAGACTAAATGAGGCAGAAGAATGGATTAATGAGCTAGAAGACAGATTAGTGGAAATCACTACTGGAGAACATAAAAAACAAAAAAGAATGAAAAGAAACGAGGATAGTTTGAGAGAACTATGGGACAACACGAAGTACACTAATGTTCACATTACAGGGTTCCCAGAAGAGAAGAGAGAGAGAATGAACCTGAGAAAATTTCTGGAGAGATAATAACCAAAAACTTCCCCAACTTGGGAAAGGAAATAGTCACCCAAGTCCAGGAAGCTCACAGAATTCCACATAGGATCAACCCAAAGAGGAACACACCAAGGCATATAGTAATCAAACTGACAAAAATTAAGGATAAGGAAAAAATATTAAAATTAGCAAGAGAAAAGCAACAAATAACATGCAAGGGAACTCCCATAAGGCTATCAGCTGATCTTTCATCAGAAACTCTACAGGTCAGAAGGGAGTGGCATGATATGTTTAAAGTGATGAAAAAGAAAATTTTACAACCAAGAATATTCTATCTAGCAAGGCTCTTGTTCAGACTTGATGGAGAAATCAAAAGCTTCACAGATAAACAAAAGCTAAAAGAATTCAGAACCACCAAACCAGCTTTACAACACATGTTAAAGGAACTTTTCTAGTCATCAAACCATAAGAAAAAAGAACAAAAAGCAGAAAGAGGAAAAAAAAAAAAAAAGACCTACAAAAGATTGCTTTGGCAATTTGGAGTTTTTATGGTTCCATATAAATTTTGAAATTGTTTGTTCTAGTTCTGTGAAAAATGTAATGAGTATTTTTACAGGGGGTGGATTGGATCTGTAGATTGCTTTAGGTAGTATGGCTATTTTGATAATGTTGATTCTGCCAATCTAAGAGCACAAGATATCCTTCCATTTCTTTGTGTCATCTTCAATTTCTTTTATCAATGTTTTACAGTTTTCAGAGTATAGGTAACCACCTTAGTTAAGTTTATTTCTAGGTATTTTGTTGTTTCTGATGCAATGGAAATGTTTATGCCAGTTGTACAATTCCGGTTTTTTTAAGTGAAAAAAAAAAGTGAATAAAGGGCTACAAATGGCAAAATATCCTTCTTTCTTATGGGTGAGTTTTATTCCATTACATACATATGCTGCATCTTCTTTATCCATTCATCTATTGATGTGCACTTAGGATGCTTCCATATCTTGGCAATTATAAATAATGTTGCTGTTAATAGTGAGGTGTATGTATCTTTTTGAATTAATTCTTATGTTGTGGTTGGCTTTATTCCTTTGATAACTATGTAAGTTTAAAAGCTAAAGCTCTAAACGTCCTTAGAAACAACGAACAGTCCATATACGTAAATTTTAAAAATACGTTCAGTACATTGTGTTTATGTATTTACATGCAATATATTGTATATGTGTAGTCAAATTATAATAATTCTACCTTATAAAACTGAAATATGAAAAAATCAAATGGGACCTAATTAAACTTAAAAGCTTTTGCACAGCAAAGGTAACCCACTAAATGGGAGACAATACTTGCAAATGATATGACAAATAAGGGATTAATATCCAACACATATAAAGAGCTCATGCAACATAACATCAAAAAACCAAATAACCCAATTTTTAAAATGGGAAAATGAACTGAATGGACATTTTTCAAAAGAGGAAATACAAGATGGCCAACAGGGACAAGAAAAGATGCTCATATCGCTAATCATTAAGGAAATGCAAATCAAAACTACAAGGAGATATCACCTCACACCTGTCAGAATGGCTTTCATCAAAGAGAACACAAATAACAAATGTTCGCAAAGATATAGAGAAAAGAAAACCCTTGTATACTGTTGGTTGGAATGTAAATTGCTGCAGCCACTGTGGAAAATAGTATGGAGGTTTCCAAAAAAACTAAAAATAGAATTACCATATGACCCAGCAGTTCCACTCCTGGGTTTATATCCAAAAAAACAAAACAAAACAAAAAAACCCAAAAACACTAATTTGAAAAGATACATACACCCAGTGTTCATAGCAGCATTATTTACAATTGCCAAGATATGTAAGCAACCTATGTGTCCATCAACAGGTAAATGGATAAAGAAGATTTTATATATATATATATACACACATACATACACACACACACACACACACATACACGCACACTACTCAGCTATAAAAAAGAACAAAATTGTGCCATTTGCACCAACATGGATGGACTTGGAGGGCATTACGCTAAGTGAAATAAGTGAGATAGAGAAAGACAAATACTGTATGATATCATTTATATGTGGAATCTGAAAAAAAATAGCAAACTAGTGAATATAACAAAAAAAAAGAAGCCAACTCAGATATTGAGAACAAACTAGTGGTTACCAGTGGGGGGCAATATGGCGATGGAGGATTGGGAGGTATGAAGTTTTGGGTGTAAGATAGGCTCACAGATGTATTGTACAACACAGGGAATATAGCCAAAACTTTGTAATCACAGCAAATGGAAAGTAACCTTTAAAATTGTATTAATTTTTTTTCACTTAAAAAATGCTCATCTTTAATCATAATGAAAGAAATTTAAATTAAAGTGATATGTTTTTCACCTATCAGACTGACAAAGATTAAGAAGTTTGATAATATTCAGTGTGGGTCACAGTATGAAGAAACAGTCTCTCTTATGCAGGGCTAGTAGGAGTATAAATTGGGCAATCTCTTTGGGGGGCAATTCATCAATATATATTAAAAAATTTTTGATTCAATTAGAAATATATGTAATATATATATTTATAATACTCCTAGAAATTTCACCCGCAGATATATCACATCTGTGCATGGACATGTGTACAAGGATAGTCACTATAGTGTTGTTTCTACTAGCAAAATATTAAGAGGGGAAATCCCTAAATATTCATCGTTTGGGAACTGGTCAATTAAATTAACATATAAACTCTACCTCTAACTATACTTCATTAGAAAAATGAAGTAAATATCCGTGTACAGATATGGAAAGCTTTCCAAATACAGCTAAGTGAAAAACACAAGGCAGAGAACAGTTCTAGTATGAGTCCACTTGTGTAATAAATGTGTTCTGTAGAAACCATTAACATTTTCTGGAATAAACACACGAGAAACTGTTTACCAGTGGGTACCCCCTGGTGAGTGAATTTGGCAGGCTGTTTGCACTGTTTAAATGCTTTACTATTTGCATATACTGCTTTTAAATTAAAAAAAAAAACTAGTTAATTTAAAAATAACTTCTACTTCCTGCAAAATTTTTTTACAAGGGGGGAGGATATAGCTCAGTGGTAGAGTACATGTTTAGCATACATGAGATCCTGGGTTCAATCCCCAGTACCCCCATTTAAAAAAAGTTAAATAAATAACCTAATTACCACCCCCCCCCAAAAAAAAAAACTAAATAAATAACATTTTAAAAATTTTTACGGTGAGTATAGTCATACCAAAGTGTTTCAGTGATTGTTTTTGCCACTTCCACTGGGAGATGGGTAGGGCTAAAGTCTAAGTATGAATGTACCTCAGTTAAACACAAATAGGAGATTTTCTTGCCAGGGTCAAACAGTATAATTTAGCAGGGACTGGAGGCAGAGCACTGCATCTATTATCCTTTACGGATACATTCTAAAAGGCAAAGAAGTCCTGTTTTCCTGGACTCTTACCCATAGTGGCAGAAATGCACAGAGCTGCTGGTGCCCTATGTGACTCCATAATGAAGGGGTCTCTGAAGACAATATCTCACCTCATCCAAGTGGCCCCCAGATACTTCAAAGATGCTGCCTATCATCTCAGTGGCTGTGTGAGTACAGATCAAGCTGTCCAGATTATCAAGCAAGGTTTTCATGAAGCCCCTCAGTTACAACTGGATAAAGTGTCCCCCCAAAGGCTGGGACAGACAGGAACATTGATTGTGGGAAAGGAAGCAGGAGTAGCTAAGGTCTAGGGAGCATGGAATCAGGGACGGGTCAGTGAGCCATCCCTTGGGAGGAAGAGGTGAAGGGAGTAATGACCTCTCTCAGGCTTACTGACACCAACCCTGAGAAGCAAGGCTGCAGGGTGAAAGCTGGAAGGCAGAGGCTGGTCTGTTTCCCTACCCACCTCACTCACACTGACACAGAGACTCAGTATCAGAGT
The DNA here is from genome assembly GCF_048773025.1 of Camelus bactrianus. Lineage (NCBI taxonomy): Eukaryota > Metazoa > Chordata > Mammalia > Artiodactyla > Camelidae > Camelus > Camelus bactrianus. Next base: position 46,814,717 of record NC_133575.1, read on the forward strand.
GGCAAGGCTGGGAAGAGAGAAGATGGCGGAGTAGAACTACGCTCGTAGCTCACCCTCTCCCACAAATGCACTAAGACTCACATCCACAGACCCACTCAGCCAACCAGAGCACATGTGGAACTCCAAAAGAACATCGCCCTCTTCAAAAGATAGAGACAACAAAAATCTAGTAGGAGAAAAGGAAAAAAGAAAGAAGAAAAGGCAAAGCAGCACGGGACGGGTCCCATGGGGAAGGAGCGGCAAAGGAGGACTAGCGCTCATTCGCTGGGTCTCCCCTCTCCAACTGAGAGGCCAGCGGGTCCAAGGGGGAGCCTCTGAGGTGCAGATCTGTACAGAGCAGCCCTTGACTGACAGAACTAAGTTAAAAAGGCACAGAGGGTCCCCGCGACACCCAGCCAGAGACGTGGGCCGGCAGCTGGGGGCAGGGCGAGGCTGCCCGAGCTGGGCGGAGGACAGGGATGGCTGCACTGAGGCAGCCCTGGGGGACTGCAAGGGGCTGCGTGCTGTGGCTGTGGGTGCGCAGGGCAGAACAACCTGGGCCCTCAATAAAACAACACAGTTGATGTGCCCTGAGGGGAAGGGTGCATACCCCCATTTCTGAAAACCCGCGGAAAGTTTTCGGGGAAATAGAGTCAGGGCTCAGTCACAGCCGCCATATCCTCAGGCAGTGCTTAGCATACAGGCGGGGGCGGGGGCGAAACCAACATCCGCGCACCTAAGGGCTTAGCAGCCTCAAAGGCCAGACGGAGACTTGTCTATAGCCTGAGGCACACAGGATCCTTCCATCCTGGTCCCTCAGAGAACTTGCTCTGCCAAGACAAACAAGGAGCTGGGTTTTGGCCCAGACCAGGGACAGGGGTGCTTCTCGGTCTTCCATGAGCCCACCTATGGAGTGCGCAGCAGCACATAGCTGCGTAGCAACTGGCGCCGGGAGAGGCCGGGCGGCCCCCCGCCTTTCGGGCAGGAACGCAGCCACTGACAGCGGTGCTGTGAGGGGGCTCAATCCGCCCTCCTACCTGGCCAGTCTGCAACATCTGGCTGCGGCATTGGGAGGGACAGTAACCCGCCTGCCCACAGCAAAGGAGAGCTGCACCTGACCCAGTGTTGGGAGGAGGCGCGATCAGCTTGCCAACAGGTACTGGGAGCAGCACAGAAGAGGGCGCCAATGGAGGGCCTCTGGAAACAGCAAGCTGAGCTTCCAAAACAGGATGAAGACAGAAAGACTTCACATTAAAAGCACACAGACTCCAGGAGAACACCGACCCCCCCCCCCCTTTTTTAAATCTGTTTTAACATGTTCTATTTTCTATTACCTTCTTAATTTTTACTTCTTAATTCATTTTTATTTCTCTTGGGTTTTGATGTCCTATATTAATTATACACAGGTTTCAAATATATCTTTTCATCTTTTCTAATTTTTTTAAAGGTTCTAAAAGGACGTCTCAACCTGATTACTATTCTGCTTCAACTTGCTCTTCTACTATTCATCGCACACTGTTTTCAAACCTGTTTTTCTCCCTTCTTTTAAAATTCTTTCTCTCCCTCTCTCTTATTTTTTCTTTTTTTCCTAAGTCTTATTCCTACATAGGCATTAGATAGATAAACTCCTTAAGGACCACAATAGATAACTAATACTCCATAAACCACAGTGCCAGAGAGGTATGAGCAAGATGAAGAAGCAGAGAAACGATTCCCAATTAAAAGAACAAGAGAAATTCCCTGAAAATATGATCAATGAAATAGACATTGATGGCCTACTAGATCAAGATTTCAAAAAAGGAGTAATCGAAGTGCTGAAGGAACTAAAAGAAATAGTGCTTAGAGTTATACAATATGTCAAAAATGAAATTGAAGCTATAAAGAGGAGTGAAGTAGAGTGGGTAAACTCATTGACTGAGATGAGGAATGATCTAAAAGCTGTGCAAAGCCGACTAGATAATGCAGAGGAACGAATTAGTGACCTAGAAGACAGGACAATAGAAAGCAAATAAAGAGCTACAAGAGAAATAAAAAAAAAATAATGAAAATAGCATAAGGGACTTATGGGATAATATAAAGCGTGTCAATCTTTGCATCATAGGGGTCCCAGAAGGGGAAGAAAGATCAAAGGGGATTGAAAAGGTTTTTGAAGAAATCATGACTGAAAACTTCCCAAACTTAAAGAAGGAATCAGATATCCAAGTACAGGAAACTCAGAGGGTCCCAAACAGGAAGAATTCAAATCAAGATGACCAGAGTCAAGGATAAAGAAATGATTCTAAAGGCAGCAAGAGAAAAGCAAAGACTGAGTTACAAGGGAACCCCCATAAGGCTCTCAGCTGATTTCTCTACACAAACACTACAGGCCAGAAGGGAGTGACAAGATATATTCAAAGTCCAGAATGAAAACAATATGCAGCCTAGGATACTTCTTCCAGCAAGGATATCCTTTAGTATAGAAAGAGAGATAAAGAATTTCACAGACAAGAAAAAGCTGCAGGAGTTTAGCAACACTAAACCCATGCTAAAAGAAATACTGAAAGGTCTACTCTAATAGAAAAGCAGCAGGATGCTACAGAAATGAGAAACTCATAACTGGAAAGGTGATAACTCATGAATTACAAATAAAATAAACAGGAAATTATAAAAGAAGACATACAAGTCATTGAGAGTGGGAGACGGAGGCAGGGAAATATAGAATATGTATTTTCTTTCTTAAATTATTTTTCTCGGTAGGATGGGTTTCAGATCATGTTACTATCAGTTTAATGAAAACAGTTATAGTAATGGGCTAATAGATTTATGGAAAAGGGTAACCACAAGCCAAAAACTTACAAGGGAGTCACAAAAATTAAATAAAATCCATGAAAATACAAAGGAAAATTACCAAACCACAAAAGGAAGAAGAAAGGAGCAAAGAAGAAATACCAAATTAACTGCAAAGACAAGTTCAAAATGGCAATAAACACACATCTATCATTAATTAATGTAAATGTTAATGGACTAAATGCTCCAGTCAAAAGTCATAGAGTGGCAGACTGGATAATAAAGCAAGAACCTTCAATATGCTGCATACAAGAGACTCACTTTAGGGAGAAGGACACATATAGATTGAGAGTGAAAGGATGGAAAAGGATATTCCATGCAAATGGAAAACCCAAAATAGCAGGTATTGCAGTACTGATTTCAGACAAAATAGACTTTAAAACACAGGCCATAAAGATAAAGAAAGACATTTTATAATGATTAAAGAAGTGATACAAGATGAGGATATTACACTCGTTAATATATATGCACCCAATATAGGAGCACCTAAGTACATACAAGAATTACTAACAGAGATAAAGGGGGATAGTGTTGGGAATACAATCATAGTTGGCGATTTTAACACCACATTAACATCATTAGACAGATCTTCCAGACAGAAAATAAATAAGGCAGCAGAGAAGTTAAAAAATACACTAGAAAAATTAGGTATGGTGGATATTTTTGGAGCATTACATCCTCCCAAAATAGGATATGCATTCTTTTCAAGTGCACATGGAACATTTTCCAGAATTGATTATGTACTTGGGCACAAAAGAAACCTCAACATTTTTAAGAAGATAGAAATTATCTCAAGCATCTTTACTGACCACAATGCCATGAAACTAGAAATAAACAACAGAGAAACAAAGGAGAAAAAAAGGAAAGCATGGAGATTAAAAAATATCTTATTAAAAAAAACAATGGGTCAATGAGGAAATCAAAGCTGAAATTAAAAAATACCTTGAGACAAATGACAATGAAAGCATAACCACTCAAAATGTATGGTACACAGCAAAGGCAGTGCTAAGAGGGACGTTTATAGTGATGCAGGCCTTCCTCAAAAAAGAAGAACACTCTCAAATAAACAATTTAACCCACCAGCTGAATGAATTAGAAAAATAAGAACAAAAACCCCAAAAGGCAGCAGAAGGAAGGAAATTATAAAGATCAGGGAAGAAATAAATACAATAGAGATTAACAGGACCATAGGAAAAAATAAACCAAACCAAAAGCTGGTTTTTTGAAAAAGTAAATAAAATCGACAAACCTCTGGGCAAACTCACAAAGAAGAAGAAAGAGCACAAATTAGCAAAATAAGGAAGGAAAATGGAGAAATTACAACAAATAAAATAGAAATACAGAATATCATACGAGAATATTATGAAAAACTATATGGAACCAAACTGGATAACCTAGAGGAGATGGACAAGTTTCTGGAAACATACTGTCCACCAAGACTGAATCAAGAAGAAACTGACCACTTGTACAATCTGATCATTAGAAATGAAATAGAAATAGCAATTAAAAACCTCCCTAAAAATAAAAGTCCAGAACCAGACGGCTTCACCGGGGAGTTCTACCAAACATACAAAGAAGAACTCATACCAATCCTTCTCAAACTCTTCCAGACGATTGAAAAGGAGGGAATACTCCCAAACTCATTCTATGAAGCCACCATCACCCTGATACCAAAACCAGGCAAAGACACTACCAAAAAAGAGAATTATAGGCCACTATCACTGATGAACATAGATGCCAAAATCCTCACCAAAATATTAGCAAATAGAATCAAACAGCACATAAAAAAATTATACATCATGACCAAGTGGGGTTCATCCCAGGGACACAAGGCTGGTTCAACATACACAAATCAATCAATGTAATACATCACATCAACAACAGAAAGGACAAAAACCACATGATCATCTCAATAGCTGCAGAAAAAGCATTTGATAAAATTCAACACCCATTTATGATAAGAACTCTCACCAAAGTGGGTATAGAGGGAACATGTCTCAACATCATAAAAGCTATATATGACAAACCTACAGCCAGCATAGTACTCAATGATGAAAAACTCAAAAGCTTCCCACTAAAATATGGGACAAGACAAGGATGCCCACTATCACCACTCCTATTCAACACAGTCCTGGAAGTCCTAGCCACAGCAATCAGGCAAGAGAGAGAAATAAAAGGGATCCAAATTGGAAAAGAAGAGGTAAAAATGTCACTATATGCTGACAAAATGTTACTATATATAGAAAACCCTAAAAGGTCCACACAAAACCTCCTAGAGCTGATTGAAGAATTCAGCAAGGTAGCAGGTTGCAAGATTACCATTCAAAAGTCAGTTGCATTTCTTTACACTAATGATGAATCAACAGAAAAAGAAAGTAAGGAAACGATCCCCTTTAAAATAGCACCCAAGGTAATAAAATATCTGGGAATAAATCTAACCAAGGAGGTGAAAGAATTATACACAGAAAACTATAAATCATTGATGAACAAATTAAAGAAGACTTTAAAAAGTGGAAAGATATCCCATGCTCTTGGATTGGAAGAATCAATATTGTTAAAATGGTCACACTGCCCAAGGCAATCTACAGATTGAATGCAATCCCTATCAAATGACCCAGGACATATTTCACAGAACTAGAACAAATCATAATAAAATTTATTTGGAACCATCAAAGACCGAGAATTGCCAAAGCATTACTGAAGAGAAAGAAAGAGGCTGGAGGAATAACCCTCCTGGACTTCAGACAATTCTATACAGCTACATTCATCAAGACAACATGGTATTGGTACAAAAACAGACATACAGACCAATGGAACAGAATAGAGAGCCCAGAAATGAACCCACAAACTTTTGGTCAACTAATCTTCGACAAAGGAGGCAAGAATATACAATGGAATAAAGACAGTCTCTTCAGCAAATGGTGTTGGGAAAACTGGACAGCAGCATGTAAAACAATGAAGCTAGAACACTCCCTTACACCATATACAAAAATCAACTCAAGATGGATCAAAGACTTAAACATAAGACAAGATACAATAAACCTCCTAGAGGAAAACACAGGGAAAACATTATCTGACATACATCTCAAAAATTTTCTCCTAGAAGAAATAAAAGCAAGAATAAAAAATTGGGACCTAATGAAACTTACAAGCTTCTGCACAGCAAAGGAAACCATAAGTAAAACAAAAAGACAACCTACGGAATGGGAGAAAATTTTTGCAAATAAACTGACAAAGGCTTGATCTCCAGAATATATAAGCAGATCATATGACTCAATAAGAAAAAAATAAACAACCCAGTCCAAAAATGGGCAGAAGACCTAAACAAGCAATTCTCCAAGGAAGACATACAAATGATCAAAAGGCACATGAAAAAATGCTCAATATCACTAATTATCAGAGAAATGCACATCAAAACTACAATGAGTTATCACCTCACACCAATCAGAACGGCCGTCATTCAAAAATCCACAAATGACAAATGCTGGAGAGGCTGTGGAGAAATGGGAACCCTCCTACACTGCTGGTGGGAATGCAGTTTGGTGCAGCCACTATGGAAAACAGTATGGAGATTCCTCAAAAAACTAGGAATAGACTTACCATATGACCCAGGAATCCCACTCCTGGGCTTATATCCAGAAGGAACCCTACTTCAGGATGACACCTGCACCCCAATATTCATAGCAGCACTATTTACAATAGTCAAAACATGGAAACAGCCTAAATGTCCATCAACAGGTGACTGGATAAAGAAGAGGTGGTATATTTATACAATGGAATACTACTCAGCCATGAAAACCGACAACATAATGCCATTTGCAGCAACATGGATGCTCCTGGAGAATGTCATTCTAAGTGAAGTAAGCCAGAAAGAGAAAGAAAAATACCATATGAGATCGCTCATATGTGGAATCTAAAAAACAAAAACAAAAACAAAACAAAAAAAGCATAAATACAAAACAGAAATAGACTCATAGACATAGAATACAAACTTGTGGTTGCCAAGGGGGCGGAGGGTGGGAAGGGATAGATGGGATTTCAAAAATATATAAACAAGATTATACTGTATTGCACAGGGAAATATACACAAAATCTTATGGTAGCTCACAGAGAAAAAATGTGACAATGAATATATATATATGTTCATGTATAAATGAAAAATTGTGCTGAACACTGGAATTTGACACAACATTGTAAAATGATTATAAATCAATAAAAAGTGTTAAAAAAAAAAACAGAGTGGCAAGGACCATGGAAGCCACTTCCTTATGTTAGAGATCAGGAAGGGAAGAAACTTGCCTTAGTGGCTGAGTTGGAGCTAGAGCCCAGAACTTCTGGCTGCAAGTCCAGTGCTCTTTCCATAATATAAGGCTGCCCTAGTAACTCAAGGGAAGACAGAGAGACTGTCCCACTAGCTTTCAAGGGAGTCAGGCTGAGATTCCATGGTTCCACCAAAGAGGTGAGATGAGACTTGATCACTCTGGACTCCCCAAACCCTTATCCTAGCAAGTTTTGCTCATAACCTCTATCTTCATAATCTGTTTTTAAATAAATTCCTAGAATGTTCTGAGATCTCCTGCTCGACTTCTAAAACCACCTCTGACTGGCTACCACTGTGATAAGGCTTTTTCTTCTGTCTCTGTCTCCATCTCTGTCTCTCTCTCTTTGGCCTCAGCTTTCCAGAAGATCCCCGCTAAATAGCCTCAGGAGTGCTGAGGTTGTGAAGCTGACTTTACCATCCACCCAGGTCTTGCTAAACCCTGAGGCTTGGGATCAAGATCCTGCCCTGAAATCTCACATTATCCTCTCTTAGCCTGATTTCCCATCAAGGAGCCCCCACCCCAAGGAAAGGCTCTACCCATACCTCCTCCCGAATACACCATGCAGTCAGAGATGAAATAAGACAGGAGTCAGAAGATAAAGAGTTGTGGACAGGGCTGTGGCCCTCAGTCAAGTAAAAAGATGGAGGGAGCCTGCTTTGGTTTCCTTGTCCAAAGATGACTCATGTCTAGACTCTGAGAAATAAAGGGAAGTGGGATAGAACAGATCCTAGGGTCAAGAGAGAGTCTCCTATTAGGGAGATGGATGAGTCCTCTAACTTAAGAACTACTATTCAAGGTCCTTTCTGCTTCCCAGCAAAGGTTTTCACAGAACATTGGACAGTCTGACTCCTTGTATGACAGAGGGAAGAGAGAGACCCACCCAAGAGAGGAATGGATGAATAGGTAGCTAAGCCCAGACTGGAATTTTTTTTGTCACTAATATTTCTTGTTTTAAGACATTTTTTTAGAGCAGTTTAAGGTTCTCAGCAAAATTAAGGAGAAGGTACAGAGACTTCTCACATACCCTCTTAACCCACACATGCATAGCCCCTCCCTTTACCAACATTTCCTACCAGAGGAGTACACTTGTTATAAAGGATGAACCTGTATTGGCACATCATAATCACCCAAAGCCCATAGTTTACACTGTAATTCATTCTTGGTTTTGTACATTTCACGGGATTGGACAAGTGTATGGTGACAAGTATTCATCATTATGATGTCATACAGAGTCTTCTCACTGCCTTAAAAATTCTCTGTGCTCCACCTAATCAACCCTCCCCCATCCCTCCTGGAAGCCACTGATCTTTTAACAGTCTCCATAATTTTGCCTTTTCCAGAATGTCATATACTTGTAATCACAGTATGTAGCCTTTTCAGACTGGTTCCTTTCACTTAGTAATATGCATTTCAGGTTCCTCCCTGTCCTTTCACTGCTTTATAGCTCATTTCTAGATGTACCACAGTTTATTTATACATCACCTACGGAAGGTCATCTTGGTTGCTTCCAAGTTTTGGCAATTATGAATAAAGCTGCTGTAAACAACTGTGTGCAAGGTTTTGTGTGGACATAAGTTTTCAACTCCTTTGCATAAATACCAAAGAGCACAATTGCTAGATCATATGCTAAGAGTATGTTTAGTTTTGTAAGAAACTGTCAAATTGTCATCCAAAGCTGCTATACCATTTTGCATTCCCACTGTCAATGAATGAGAGTTCCCATGGCTCCACATCCATGGTAGCATTTGGTATTGTCAGTGTGGATTTTGGCTATTCTAATAGGTGTGCAGTATTGTTTTACTTTGCATTTCCCTGATGACATAGGATGTGGGACATCTTTTCATATGTTTATTTGCCATCTGTGTATATTCTTTGGTGAGGTATCTGTTAAGGTCTTTGGGTCATTTTTTAAAAATCATGTTGTTTGTTTTCTTACTGTTGAGTTTTAAGAGTTCTTTGTATATTTTGGATGAAGGTCCTTTGTCAGATGTGTCTTTTGCAAAGATTTTCTCCCAGTCTGTGGCTTGTCTTCTCATTCTCTTGGCATTGTCTTTCACAGAGCAGAATGTTTTAATTTTAACAAAGTGAAGCTTATTGATTATTTCTTCTATGGATCTTGCCTTTGGTGTTGTATCTAAGAAGTCATACCCAAGGCCATCTAGGTTTTCTCCTATTTTATCTTCTAGGATTTTTATAGTTTTGCATTTTACATTTAGGTCTGTAATCTATTTTGAGTTAATTTTTCTGAAAGGTAAGCATCAGATTCTTTTTTTTTTTTTTTTTTTTGTGGATGCAGTTGTTCCAGCATTATTTGATGAAAAACTATCTTTACTCCATTGTATTGCCTTTGCTCCTTTGTCAAAGATCAGTTGACTGTATTTATGTGTGCCAATTTGCCCAGACTGGAATCTTATCCTTCTGCTGCACCACGATGGTGTAGACATAAAACACTCCTTCCAAGGCATATAGATGGGTGTCTTCCTTAGGATCTACAGAGAGCATGCCCCAAGCAGCGACGAGGTACCTTATCTTGGTGAACCCCCTGGTATCTTAAAGGGGAGAGAAGAGCTGTTCATTCTTAGGGTGGCAGGGATTTTTGAGACCCCACAATCCAGCCCTGTGGAATTTCCTTAAAGAAACTAAGGTGAGGGGGAGGGTATGTAGCTCAGTGGCAGAGTGCATGACTAGCATGCAGGGGGTCCTGGGTTCAATCCCCAGTACCTCAATTTAAAAAATAAGTAAATAAGTAAGTCTAATTACCTCCCCTCTCCAAAAAGAAAAGACTTTTTTTGAAAAAGAAACTGAGGTGAGTGTTTAGGGAGGAGGTCAGCATTCCTGAGTGTGTGGAATTAGACTATGGATGTAGGCATTATATATTTGGGACTGATATTTGTGTGGTATATGCAGGTAGAGCTGTATAGGCTATTAAAATACTGAAAAACCTCTGTACTGACTGGTATCCCCCTTCACTCCCACCACCACCACCCTGATCCCTCCCTTGGGACACCTCTTTCAGACCTCCCCATACAATTCAGCAACCAAAGGGTAAATGCCTGGCATAGTCACTGCCTCTGGGGCTCTGCTCTAGTACTAAGGTCACTAAAGTTTGAGCCTGGTCAGAGTTCCTGCCAAGTGTTAAACTTTTAACTATCATCTCTGATTATCTCCATTTACTCTGGGGGAAAAAATCAAGGTTCAGAGGGTGAAATGACTTGGCCAACAGTCACACAGCTAGTCACACAGCTAGTTTGTGTCCCCCCCAAAACTCGTATGTTGAAAACTTAACCCCCAGTACCTCAGAACATGAGAATATTTGGAGATGTGATTAAGTTACAATGAGGCCTTTAGGGTGGGCCCCAATCCAATCTGATTAGTGTCCTTCTAAGAAGAGGAAATTTGGACACAGAGACACCAGGGATGTGCATCCACAAAGAAAGACCACATGAGAACATAAAAGGAATGTGACCATCTGCCATCCAAGGAGAAAGGTCTCAGAAGAAACCAAACCTGACAACACTTTCATCTTGGTAGCATCCAGAACTATGAGAAAACAATTGCCTGTTGTTTAAGCTAACCAGCCTGTGGGGTTTCATTATGGCAACCTTAGCAAACCAATACTGGTAGGAAAATAGTAGAGCCAGGAATTTACCTCTCTCTCCCAGGCTATTTGCTTCTATTTGCTTTAAGGCCCATGTTCTGAGCAGCTCTTGTTTTCTCTGTTCATACAGTGAGGAGAGTAAGCTCTCTTCCTAAGATAACCCAATAAGATAAAGGATTTGGGACAGTGTCAAGAGATATGAGTCCTCAGAAGTTATTCTTATCTGCTAAGAGCAATGCAAGAGCACTACCTTGTGCCACAGTAAGTGTTCGTGGAATGCGTGTGGAGCTAAATGAAGGTACCATTTGGTACAGGCCTGAGGGAAGAAATAACTGTTTATTTAAGCCTAGAGTGCCCACATCCCAGAGATTGGTGCTGAAAGAAATTCACTGAAAGCCTTTCCACTGAGTGGTATGAACTAAGGGGTAACACTAGGGCTGCCCACGTAACTTCCCACCAATTCACTCTCCATACCCACACACTCACACTTACCAACACATGTCCTTCATTCATCCCATCCCTGCACTTACTCACCTCAAACTCTCACATGCACTCTACTCACACACAGATATACTCAAAGCTCATATGAGCTCCCATAGACACATGCTGCCCAGTCTTTCAGACATATTCCCCCAGTGTTACTCCCCACACTTGGATACAAATGTGTTCTCCCAGATAGCACAATCTCCATCCATTTATGTATATCCCACAAACAAACATAACCACTATAAGCTCCCATATTGTCACATGCCTTCTCTTTGTTCACATATACACACACTCTATCTCTCACACATATCTACTTATGGATATTTGTACATACATAGAAAATGGTCTGGAAGACTGCATGTTAAATGATTTGCTATGGTTTCCCATGGGAAATGGGTTTAGTGGATGGTTGGATGTTCTATATTTACTTTAATTTTTTCTCTATTGTTTGACTTTTTTTTTTCAATGAGCATGTGTTTCTTTTACAACTAAAAGTATATAAAATATTCAAAGTAACTTAATACAATTTAACTCCTAGTGTAGCATTTCAGGACTTCTAAGATCTGGCCCTCACTTAAATTTAAAAATCTGTATCCAAAAACCCCCCAAATGCATATCCCTCATCTTTCTAATCTTACTTTACCCATCACAAGAGCCCCTGGAGACAGACAGAACAGGAATCATTGTCCCCAAAATCATTCTCAACCTCCCTGATCCTATGACCCCAATTCCCTATCCACTCCTCTTTCACCATGCTTCTCCACTACCCATGTTAAATACCACTTCTTTTATGAAACCTTCTCTGACTTTCCGAGATGGAACTGACCTTTCCATCTTTTGTGTTCCTTTGGCCTCTCTTAAAGCACTTATATTCTGCCTTAAATTCTAGTTATATAGGAAACAAGGTCCAGGAAAGGTAAAAGGCTTCACGAGAACACATTGCTAGGTGGGAGAGGTTCTTATCTCATTAAGAGCAGGGGCTCCAACTGACCCATTTGTTTCTTAGTGCCCAGAACATAGAAGGGGCTCAGCATATGCTTATTGAGTAGTTGAAAAGGAAAGGAGAGAAGAGGAGAAAAAGAGGAAAAACTAACTTGTTTCTGGGCTTAGCTTGATGTTTGGCATTTGTTACCTGCCCTGCCCTGCTTCTCTAACATGATGTGAAGCTCCAGGGAGACAACTGGCAGACAGAAGGACACTTTGCAAAAGATCATGAACCAGACCACATCAAGGCATCCACATCATAATAAAATTTAGCAAGTAAAGGAGGAGTCAGTGAAGCAAAGTGGAGCAGATTCTGAAAGAAGCAGAAGGGCGTAGAAGGGCCTGAGAATGACAAAAGACAGAAAGAAGCCTGAAGTGCAAAGAGAGACCTTTTCAGAGGGCCCAGAAACAAGCGAGGATAGGAAAGGGTGGGGTGAAGAGTAGGGAAGTGCAAAGGCTCAGCCAGATTCACAGTATATCTGAAGTGCTCCATGGCAGGCTTCCAGCCACCCTGCTGGCACTCAGGGGAGTGCAGAACTCACCCAATGTATCAGTTGCTAAAGGTGAGGGGAAAGAGAATAAGGGAGCAAGCAAAGGCCTGAAGTTCCCAGCACCTTAGTCCCTGGTCAGGCCAATGTAAGCAGCTCAGGCCTGCCTGGTAGCAGCTGGAGCCAAGGGCCCAGAGGACATTTAACCCAAATAATAAAAGGCTTGAGACAGTCTCAGAGGACATGGTCAACTCTCAGTTATCTATGTGCTAATAACCAGCGGATTATCCACAAGGTTTTTTGTTGTTTTTTTTTTAATTTTTTAAATTAAAGGCTTTTTAATTAATTAATTTTATTTCAGGGTTTTTTTTTTGGGGGGGTGATAATTGGGTTTATTTACTTATTTATTTTTAATGGAGGTGCTGGGGATTGAACCCAGGACCTCATGCATGCTAAGCACACACTCTACCACTGAGATATATCCTGTCCCCCGTTCTTTGTTTTTAATTTAAACATGGTTTTGTTTGTTTGTATTTTGGGGGGGAGGTAATTAGGCTTATTTATTTATTTATTTATTCTTGGAGGAGGTACTGGGTATTGAACCCAGGACCTTGTGCATGTTAAGCATGTACTCTACCACCAATCCCCCTTCAAATCTGGTTTTAACCATTCTATATATCACCTTCTTCCTCCTCCTATCACCTCTGCTAGGCAGCCAACATCCTCTGGGAGTTTAACTGTGACTCCTTCTGGGTCAGGGAGGCCTTGCCAGGCCTGAACCTGTACCCTGCTGAAGGCAAGGTTTCTCAGAGAAGAAGCCTTGGAGCACCTGATCCAAGGCCTGCATTGTCTACTCAAAGAGAATTCTGACAGGGAAAGATGAATGATCCAGAGAATGGCTGAGACTCCAGGCTCTCAGTGAGGTGACCCTAGGTATGGGATGGGACAAGAGCACGAAAAGAAAAGGGAAGGGGATATTAATTTATTGAGTTCCTGTCAGATGCTATACATGCATTTTCTCTTTTCAAGTTCTCCTCCTAAGAGGCAATATAAATCAACCTCATTTTACAGGTGAGAAAACTGAACTTAGAAGGGGAAGTAATTTCAGCCAAGATAATACAGCATTTAAAGGGGAGGTGAATTCTAAACCCAAGTTTCTCTGAGTTCTAAGTTCATGTTCTTGCCAGTATATCTACTGTCTCTGAAAGGACTTTCAAATCAGAGAATCTCCCTTTAAGCAACTCACATACCAATATATATTATTTCTTTCTGCCGTTCTCTTGTTTCCCTTTATTTTCTCCTATCTTTTACTTTTTCATCTACTTTGTTTTTCCTTCTTGCCCACCTTCCATTCTTCCATCTGTCTTATTTCCTCTCTTACTTTCCATATACATTCATTTCTTATTATGGCTGAGCCTGCTGTTAAGAATTCTGGAAATCAAACAACTCATAACTCCTGTTCTCCAGGTGTTCCTAGTGTAGTGCCCACACATACATGTTCATATGTTCAAAGAATCCCATGAGGTAAAAGTAAATATGCCTTGCTGCTTCTGCACTGCATAGAGTAGTGAAAAGACAATGTGGGATGGAAGTCTGGAAACTTGGGTCTCAGTCCCTGCTTTGTCACTTACAGTATGATCTTATGAAAATCACATAAATTCCTTGAGCTTATCTAGAAATCCATATCCATAAAATGGAGACAATAAAACTTAGTCTTAGTAGGTGGGGAGGGTATAGCTTAGTGGTAGAGCACGTGCTTAGCATGCACAAGATCCTGGGTTCAATCCCCAGTACCTCCATTAAATAAATAAATAAACCTAATTACCTCCCCAAATAAAGATTTTTTTTAAAGATTTTAAAAAAAATTAGTCTGCATGTTTCACAAGGGGGCTGTAATTGATGGCAATTCCTTCATAATCCGTGAATTTCTACCAAGTTGTAAGCCCTGGTTATTTATATATGTGTAAATATATGAAAGGATTTCTTTCTTGCTCTTCCTTTCTTCCTAACCTCCCTCCATCCAAAAAGAATTTGGAACAGCCATTCATACAACATGTTATATGGCCTCACTCAACAAACAATATATATATATAGAAATATATACATTCACATACTGTACACTCAGTATTTATACATGTTATACACACCTATTTATATACTTACCACTCCTAATTACATGCTTTACCACTCACAGTGTGAATAGATATTTTCATTTATTATTATTATCCTGCATTCCTACCCCACAACTCACCTCCTGCCAAACAGGGAATCAGATCATTGCATCATTCTACCATAGTCTTGACCGAAGTGTTAAACTAAGGCTATAGGTTGCCCTGCATCTCTTCCTAGAATATCCTAGCACCAGGTTCTTCCCTCTCTCCTTCTTGTCCCTCTCTGGCCCAGGTACAAAGGAGAAAAGTAACACACCGGCCTCATCAAGCTTATACTTGAACATAGGACTGAAGTGTGGAAGGATTTCAATCCAAAATGGAGCCAGAGGATATGAAATGAAGACTCTCATGCATGCTCCTGAGAAGAACGGAATTTAAGAACTGAGAGACTGATTTCCCATAAGTGTCTGATTTACAGAAAACTGACACTAATCTCCCAACCAGTGAGTATCTGCCTAGAATCGCTCCTCATCCTCAAGCCAATGAATGTAACTGCTTCAACTCTGGATGGACTTCTCCCTCTTTGCACTCCCTGCCCATAAATACAGCCCACCCAAACCCTCAGTGGACTCACCTGTAGCTTGCTACAACATGTGTTTCCCAAATTGCAATTCCTCTGCTATTCCCAAATAAACTCAATTTCAGGTAATTCAAGCTTGCCTCAGTTTACCTGTCTATTTAGGCTGACAGAAGCATTTCCTAGGATCCCATCCATTTCCTCTTCTACCTCACTCACCCTCAGAAAAGACCTCAGAATCTTCCAAAGTCACATTTTCATGAAACTGGGCCTTGTAGAGACTTAGTCATGGAGAATGGGAGAATCTATGTCTAGTTCTGTGAGTGTATCCCACAGGTAGCCAGGGCAAAGCCCAAACTTCAGGAGGGTCTGAGTCTTAGAAAGAGCTGGCCGGCCATTTACCCAATTAGTCTTTCCCAACTCTGTCTCACTTCTTTAATTACACAGCAAGTTTTAATCAGCCATTCTTGGTCAGGTAAGATCAGTTAGCTAATTAGAGACGTGCAGTTTTTAGGTGATTAGTCAACTAACCACTGTTGATTACTCAGTTTATGGACAAATTAGTTAGGCCTAATGAATCAGGCTTTAGTAGGTCAGCAACAATCTGTTAACTAAGCAGTACATTCCAACTCAATGAAGGATGGCACTTTCAATATCTACCCCAAAATATGCCTCTTTGGCATAAGAATTATTTTGAGAAACTGCAGATACAGGAGAAGCTCTGAAAACAGAGAATTTACCCTTTTGTAAGGGAAATTTACATTAGAAAGGGGGCCTGTACCAGGAAGAAAGCTATTACCAGTGATAACTATTTTTTAATTGAAATATAGTTGACTTACCATGTTACGTTAGTTTCTGGTGTACAGCAGAGTGATTCAGTTATATATATATATACACATATATATATATATATACATACACACACATATATATATATATTCTTTCCATATTCTTTTTCATTATAGGTTATTATAAGATATTGAATATAGTTCCCTGTGCTATACAGTTGGACCTTTTTTTAAAATCTATTTTATATGTAGTAGCTTATATCTACTAATCCCAAACTCCTTCCTGCATGGCAGGGCAATCTTCTTTTTTTTTAGGACAATCTTTTTTTTTTTTTTTATCATACATTTCCTCCTCTCAACTTCTTGCAAATTACCTTTCTCTCCTTTGAAGCCCCAGACCCCTATCCCTTTTCTTAGCTCAGTATGATATGTAAGTCTAAATTGTCTGGTTACCTTTGGGCCTCATATTCTTGTGGGACCCCTATATGTAAGCAATTAAATTAGTTTTTCTCCTGTTAATCTGTTTATGTCAATTTAATTATGAGACCAGCCACAGAACCTAAAGTAGAAAAAAGGGAATTTTTTTCCTCCTCTACATCATCAGTCTGGTTTGAGTTAGTTAATTGGTCAGTTCCTAAGTCCAAATTAGTCCAGGCAAGCCCATTGGAAAGATTAGTTTTGTTAGAGTTAATTACTCAATCCTCCTAGGCTTTCCCTAAGTTCCAAAGAACAAATTTAATCAGAGAAGTGAGAAAATGCAGAAAGAAAGGAAAACAATCAAGCAAGACAAAATAATAAAAGTTTAGCCATTAAACAAAGTCAAGGACCTTTAGTACCTCCTCAAGGACTATAGATAATATTCTGAACCATGTCCTTTGAGCTGTTTTGCAGAGCCTGAAACCCCTACCAGGTGGAAGAAGTTAACTGTACATAGCCCACAAGCACATAGAACCCAGACTGATTGGAATCAGAAGTTTGATGACGTTGACTCCTAGTTACCTCACCACCAACTAATCAGAAGAATGTCTATGAACTAATCATGTACCCTACAACCATCTCCCTCACCCTGTCTTTAAAAACCTTTGCCTGAAAGCCATTGGGGAGTTTGAGTCTTTTAAGCATTATCTGCCTGGACTCCTTGCTTGGTGCTCTGCAATAAATGCTGCACTTTCCTTCACCACAACCCAGTGTCAGTAGATTGACTTTACTGTGCATGACCAAGAGGACCCAAGTATGATTTGGGAACACTCACTATTTCAAAGCGTGATTGTGAAGGACAAATAAAATAAAGGATTAGAGAGTGGCTTGTCAATGGCCATGTGCTATAAAACAAGAGAGAGGAATCTGTATTATCACTGAGATAGGATTGATTAGCTAAAAAGGCCATAAATTTGTCTGCACTCTTTAACTGCAACCAAATGCCCAATGGTGCCATGTTCCCTTTGGAAGGTCCTCTCTTTTCCAACAATTCAGTGATACTCCAATTTTGATCTTAGATGTCTAAACAAACTCACTATCTACTCACCCACAAAACTTGCCCTATCCTCCTCTCATCCCTATTTTGGTGAATGCCATCACCAGTCACAAAATTGGTCATAGGAGACACTGCAAAATCATCTTCAGTATTAGATAATGTTAAGGAAAAATTGTTAACTTTAGGAAATGTATTTAAATGCATGATCATTATGGAAAAATTCATATTTAGAGATACATAATGAGATACTTATGTGTGAAATGACAAGATATCAGGGATTTGCTTTAAAATGTTCCTGCCAAAAAAGGGAGAGAGATAGTTGAAACCAGACTGTCAAAATGGATAATTGTTGAAGCTGGGTGATAGGTACGTGGGGATCCACTGCAGTTTTCACTTTGTGTGTGTGTGTGTGTGTGTGTGAAATTTTCAATAATGAAAAGTAAAAAATCATTCTCAATATCTCTCTTCCCTTCATTCCAACATCTAATTGTTTGTGGTAGGCTGAATAATGCCCCGTTCCCACAAAGATGTCCATGTCCTAGTCCCTGGAAACTGTGGCAAAGGCAATTTGCAGATCTGATTAAGTTAAGGATATTGGGCTGGGGAGATTATCATTCTGGATTATCCAGGTGGCCTTAATGTAATCAAAATGATCCTTATAAGAGGGATGCAGAGAGTAGAATGAGGAAGAGATTGGAAGATTCTGAATGCTGGCTTTGAACATGGAGGGAAAGAGCCAGAAGCCAAGGAATGCAAGCAGCCTCTAGAAGCTGAAAAACGAAGGAAACAGATTCTCCCCTGAAGCCTCCAAAAGGAATGCATCCATGGCAAAACTTTAATTTTAGAATTCTGGTCTCTAGAAGGAATAAATTTGTGTTGTTATGAACTGAAGGGGAGCAGAACATGCCACCCCAAAATGTGCCACTTTGGCATGTGGATTATTTTGAGCCAAAAGCAATCAACCTTCAGCAGACTCAGGAAAAGCTTTTTACCTCCTCCTTAAGTTCTTAAAATAATTTAGATAGGCACCTGTATCGGGAAGAGAGATAACTTTTTTATATATGACTTATCTGAATGGCAAGGCAAATATCTGCTCTTCTTATCTTCTTGTGAGTTAATTTCCCCCTCTTTGAAGCCCCAGGTCCCGTGTGCTTTTTCCTTTTCTTTCCTTTCCTTTTCCTACTCAGAGGCTACCTAAGTGCCTTTGAATATCATTTCTTTATGGGGCTCCCATATATAACTAGGAAATTAAATTTGTTTTTCTCCTGTTTATCTATCTTTTTATCACAGGAGGATTCTCAGCCAACAACCTAGAAGAGCAGAGGGAAAATTAGATTTCCTCCCTTACAGAACCATTAAGTTTGCAGTAATTGCAAGCAGCAATAGGAAACTAATACATTGGTAGTTTTGTATATTTTGCTTCTTGAATTTTGATCTTTCTGTTGCTGCAAAACTGGCCTACACACCCCAAAAGCCAGATCAAGACTTGGAGGCAGAGTTTTAGGAGAAAAAGAACAGCTTTATTGCTTTCCCAGGCAAAGGGGAGTCACAGCAGGCTAATGCCTTAGAGACTGTGAATCCATCTTGGGGTTGGGGTCTTGAATTTTTATAGAAAAACTGGATGAAACAGAAAAGGCGGTAACAATCAGGGTGCTTTACAGGGCGCTGCTACATTTCTCTTAACCTCAATGAATCTTTCTGGCATCATGGGGGAACTGCAGATGATCTGTCATTCTTCTGAGATTATTGGCTCATTACCTTCTTCCTGGAGCACAGCCTCTGGGTTAAAACTATTGTAAAGAATGTAAGAGAAAAGTTTGGGAGTTGCTTAGCACAAAAGCAGTAAGAGAGAGAAAGCAAATTGCAGGATTTCTTAGAAAGAATCAGCAAATAGTTTTAGCTTCAGGGAAGCTAGTTCGTTTCCTACTCCTTCATTTCTAATCTCTTCCCTTCTCTCCACCCCTACTGATGATGCACTAGCCAGGCAGTTTTCACCTCCGAATCCATTTTTCTTCCTCCTTTCTTTTAGTGTACCTTCCTTCACTGCTACCAGACTTCCTTTTGGGGAACCTTTTATTTGATCATTTAACAACTTTTGCTTAAAAGTTATTGATGGCTCCTCACTTAAAGGATATCAAATTCACGCCAGCTTAGCCTAGAATTAGCTGACCAGTCTCATTTCCCACTATTCCTGTCCTCCAGCTACCAGGAATGAGGCTTCAGCCACAGCTAGCCTCTCCACATTCCCCCGGCACACATGCCCACCCAAGCCTCAGAATCTTGGCACCACAGCTTTTCTCTCTAACATGACCCTCCTCACACTCTTGTCTACTGGGCCAACTTGTGTTTATCCTTCTAGGTCCAGCTCAAATGGCATTTCTCCTGAGAAACCACTTTAATTAGCCTTTCTTCTACCCCCAACAGAGTTATTGGTCTTTCCTAGTGCTTCCACAAGCTCCCGTATTTCCCACAATCACACCATTCAATCACATTGCAGTGAAGTTCCCTATCTGTCTACCTTACTATGACTGTGTGAACTCCCTGAGGCCAAGGATTATGTATGATTCACCCCTGTGTCCCCAGGATCTGGCACTTCATAAGCCTCAAAAAATGTTTGTTGAATACATTTTATTTAATAAATACAATATTTTTGCTCCAGTTTTACAGTCTTGGTCTGGGACTATAAAACCTACTAAAATAGAGGTGCGGAGGACATCTTGTGTCTTAACAAGACCAGGAGAAGGAAGAGAGCTTGCTAGTTCAGCGTGAGTCTAGGTTGGAAGGAATGCACATTAGACAGGTACAAAATTTAAGTCCTCAAGCAAGGAAACAGGTCAAAACCCAGGAGTTCTAGCTCTTCAATTTCTTGCAAGCCAGAGGAATGGGGAGGGGTAAAGTGGGGAAAGGAAAAGGGAAAAGGAACAAGATACTCAGTGGCTGTTCTAAAAGTGAAACACAATGCAGGAAGCAAGATGGTCAGTGGGCCTCTGTGAGGACAGGCCCTAGTGAAGGGAACAATGCCCACTCTTAGGCTCATAGCCACAGTCAGCTGGTATGCTAGATGGCAAGAGGGCTAATACCTTCTCCTGTACTGCTTTCCCCCTTAACTTTTCCCCATAAACCTGTCCAGGGAGTGCTGCAGAGCGTATGCCAAAAGGAAACTTGGACCACAAGTAAAAGTTAGCAAGTGAGGGTTTAGTGTCTGTGA
Source organism: Camelus bactrianus (assembly GCF_048773025.1). Classification (NCBI taxonomy): domain Eukaryota; kingdom Metazoa; phylum Chordata; class Mammalia; order Artiodactyla; family Camelidae; genus Camelus; species Camelus bactrianus. The sequence goes on from NC_133575.1 coordinate 46,835,558, forward strand.
GTCCTTGGAGGAATTATTTCCTCAGATATGAAGAGGATCAAGGACGTCAGACCTACATTCCTGTCCCTAAGAGCTGGCAATTCATAGAGGTGCAGAAACTGTGCAGCTCCTAAGCATTTCCCAGACTCCTCTACCTGCTCAGTCACCTTCACCTTCTAAGTGAAAGCTATGGCTGCATAGCAAACTATCTTTCCCTTATGAGCAGCAAAAAGACCATTGCAAAGATCTTCTTAGTAGGATAGACCTAGATGGTGGATAGATAGAATTACATGGAACTAGAACTCAAGCCCTTCCCACCGGCAACTAGCCTAATGGCAGTTCTCTTTGGGAATAGCTCCAGGACAGGCCTGAGTAAAGGGAGGTGAGGACTGGAAGGAGGACAGGGTGTTGTCCCCAGACGTCAGTAGTCCACAAACTCTCCTCCACCTGGGAATAGTGCACACTGTAAATCCACTTAGGTCTCATGGTTTAGAATGTTGCTGCCAAATTCTTCCAGCAGAACACAGGTCAGATACAGATATCGAGAACCTGCCAATCCTACAGCGAAGGCAATGCCCTGGATGGCAGAGAAGGAAGGAAACCAAATAGGGGCCTTGGCAAGAGTTAACTTTTGGTTCCCTCTCTCTCCATGCCTCTCATGGTGAGACAAGCAGCCACTGGTTTGTTTAGGACCCGCACATCCCCAGTGTTTTGACCTTGGGCAAATCACTTAGACTTGGAGCTTCTTTTTCCTCAACTATAAAATAGGAGAGATGCTTCTCTGCCTGGGGTAGTTGTGAAGATCAAGAGGTATGTGAGAAAATGCTTTGTAAATAGCTTCAGTAGTGTACACATACAAAAATTATGATTTGCTTATAAACCCATAGGTTTATTGTTATTATACAGAGAAGACAAGTGGAGCTGCTTGAAGACCTGGGTGTATCAGGTCTAGCAAGGGGCTTTTCCATGGGGCTGAAGGACCCAACAAGGAGAGGTTCTCCTTGCTCCAGGGCCAGGCTGGGTCAGCTGGGGAGGAAAGGAAGGAAGTTTTGGTCAAATTGTATTGCTGGGATTGAAGAGAGTTGGCTTAGGGACCCTCAACACTACAGTAGACAGGGGCTGGTACCCGTGATATTCCCAGGCCCCTGTATCCTGTGGGGCTCCTTAGCCCTCCTCCTTTCACTCCTGGGTCCCATAGAGGGGCAGGACTGGCAGGACATTTCCTCAGGGAGCAGTTCTTCATTCCCTGCCCTCCTGGACTCAGTCACCTTCCCAAGGGCTCTTGCCTGGGCCTGCCACTGACTCCACCTTTCTAGGAGACTTTGAACTGCATAGCACAGGAGTTAAGAGAGTAGACTCTAGAGTCACACTGCCTGGTTTGATGCCTATCACTGACACTTGCTAATTCTGTCATCTTGGGTAAGTGGTCTACCTGCTTTGAGCCTCATTTTTCCCATTTGTGAAATGGTTATAAGTATAATCCCTACCTCATAAGATTGCTCTGAGAAACAAGGAATGGTTGATATAGTACTATCTAACTTCTTAAATGCCAAGCACTGTGCTCAGCACTTCTTATTTTTCTTGAGTTACAAATGAAAGAAATTGACGCACGGAGAAGTTGAGTCATTTACCCAAGGTCACACAACTAGCAAGTGGCAAAGCTGAATTCCAATCCAGACCATCTGGTTCCAGAGCTCAAGCTCTTATTTGCTCTGCTGCTTTAGTGAATGTCCAGTGTTCAATAAATGATAGTCATAATCATTTCAGAAAGAACAGAATCCCAAAGGAGCTAAAATCAGAGACTAGAACATTGACACATTTTTTATGCTGACAGAAGCCTCATGTATCCTGTGTGGCAGTCCTTGCATTGTACAGAGGAGGAAACTGAGCAACAGGAAGGTAGAAGGGCTTACCCAGAGACTTGAAGCAATTGAGGGCAGAACTAGGGTCCATCCATGATCTGTTGACTCCTAAATCCAAGCACTTTGTACTCTCTCAGGCTTCTTCGTTGACCAACCCTCAAGCCCAGAAACCATTGATAGAGTATAAAGTGGGGGTGCAGAGGTGTTTCAGAAGGTGCAGAAGGCCGGAGTCCCCCAATCCCTATCCCTATTACTCACTTCCCGCTGATATGCCTATTGAGGAAACATTGTCAGTAGGCTGCTGATGTGCTCCTTACACTAGGTGGACATTATCTGACACACTCAGGACAGTCCCATAGAACATGCAAAGGCTGTCCTAAAGAGAGAAACAGAACTGTAACATGAGCCTGGGGGTGGGGTGAATGAGGAGGGAGAGGCAGCCTACCAGCAGACAGAGAGGAATCTCAAGGCTCCCAGAGACCTGGAGAATGAGTCACTCTACAAACAAATTCCCAGAACCAGCAAGATACCAGCCCTCCTCAACTGCATGGCAAAGTACCACACATAAAGACACTGTGTGGGCAGGCAGCTCTCTGACTGAGGAGGTACTAGATGCACAAACTTGGCCTCAGCCCTTAGAGGAGAAACACCAAAAATGTAAGAGTTTGGTCACAGGTCCAATTTTGAGGGGCAATGGAGAGTGGCATGCACATTGAACCTAGGGTCATAAGCCCTGGCTTTGCTCATCCACCCCTGACTTCTGCATCATGGACATTCATGGACTTAAGACAAGCTATCTAACCTACCTGAGTCATGGGTACCTTGTCTGGAAAATAAGTTGATGATTATCTTCCTCCTAGCGCTAGAGGGAAGATTAAACCAGATAATGCCTATGAAAGCCTTTAAAAATGATAAAGTGATCTACAAATCCAAAGACACAATGCTGGTGATACATGCTAGTCTCAGGTTTGAAAAAATGTGAAGTCTGCTTTCTTAAGAAGTAATTTCAACTCTGCCTGCAAGCCTGAAGTTCCCAAAGGGAAGCAGGGTCATGAGAGGAAAGCAGTAAGAGAACTTGGGTGACCAACTGCTCTGGTCTGCCCAGGACTGAGAGGGGTTTCACAGGACTCAGGATTTCCAATGATAAAACTGAAGGAGGATTAATAAAATGGCTGCATTTAGGCTAACAGATTGCTTATTCCTATGCTTGCCCTTAAAATGGTCAATTAAAACCTGATTGACTGGTTGCTACTCATAGCTCCAGGCCTGGGTGTTAAAATAAAGCTATTAATTTTACTGTTTCTGCTTTATTACAATAATCGAAAGTAATAATCATACCTGGTTTCTAAGTTGTTCTCCAGGGAGAAGGTCATAGAATTGTAAACTTACAAAATAGCCCGAATTACCAAGAAGACCACACCTTGGGTGCTTATGAGATAAAGAGATTGAAAAATTGACAACTGCTAGCCTCTATAGAATTTGACACCTGGAGGCATCATGATGCCACTCTAAGTCTTATGATGAGAAAATGATTCTGTTCACTGTTATCAATGCTTTATTGTTTGAGCTATGGCTATATAATCATCCTACCCTATCCCCAAGGTGGGTTCACAGTATTAAAGTCACTAGCCTGCTGTGAGTCCCCTTTGTCCCACAAAGTAATAAAGCTATCTCTTTTCTCTTTTCAGTTTGGCTTGTCAGGGATGGGGGCCAGTCTTTCAGTAACAAAACTGGAAAACTCCTAGGGAAACCAGGACAAGTTGGTCACCCTAAAAAGAATCCTGGCCAGAAAGTCAGGAAGAAGCAAGGAGATAAACATTTCAGTTCCTACTGTGTACTATCTAGGCATTTTTCCTTGTATTCAAATCCCAGCAACTTACCTTGGACAAGTATCTGGCCCTCAGGTGGAAAAAGACCTCTGAAGTCCATCCCTGTTTTAACATTCTGGGAATCCTTTCCTTTAAACTCAGGAGGTATTTGAGGCCTAGGGAGGTAAAGCCAACCTAGCAGACTGGAAGCAGATGAGTATGGCCATGCCTCCCCAATCCCTACCCCTGACCCATCCCACTCCCTCTACTCTCCTACACTACCCTTCTCTAAGGACTCTGGTAGAACTGTAGCCACATTTGTTGAACTCCTGCTGCAGTTCTTTCATCTGAATTTTCTCTATGCACATCTGCGAGGACATTTTATCAATCTGAGAAAACACACTGAGATCTCAGGAATCAAGGCAGGTTAGAGAGGGCCTCACAGGAGGGCAGGTCAGCTTCCTGAAGTAGTATATAGGGATGGAAACTGGGGTTGATGTATGGTAGTGAGGAGGCTTAGTTGGAGTCCTAGCTTAGTTCAACTGGGAGCAGTTTCAAAAGCCCTAAGCTTAGGGCAGGGATTGAAATACCAAGACTGGGTGTGTAAGGGCAGAGGCAGAGTAGAGTGGTGGTTGTCTCAGGAACATAGGTCTGACCCAGGAATAGGAGATGGAGATAACCTGAAGTGGCCCAGAATCCCTTCTCAATTTCCTGGACAGGGGCTTCAGGGGAAGCTCTCTCTCTCCCAAAGTTTGCTGGTCCAGGATTAGCTGAACCTTCTCTAAAGTGAATTCCTCTCCCCAGACTCCCATGGAAATGGCCCCAGGCCTCTCTGGGCATGCTTTTTCTTCCTCTACTCCCTCTGGACTGGCAGATCCAAGGCCCTCCCTGTCTCAGCTCCTTTGTCTACCACCATCCCCACTCTCCAACCCAAGTTCCAGGGGTCAGGAGTAAAGAGGGGGTATAATTGGGCAGTTTTCCCAGGAACATTACACACCTAGGAGCAGAGATGGCAATTTAGGCTTTCTAGGGGAGGACTAGGCTCAGGGACTGAGGGAAAGACAGTGGCAAAAGCCCAGGCTTTGGAGTTTGGAACCTGGGATAGAAGCCAGTTCCTAAGCTAATCTTGATTGAATATCTACTATGAGCCAAGCACTATGCTGGACACTTTTCACACATTATCTTTTCTAATCCTTGTGACAATTCAGATCCCTTTTAAGATTGTCACAAAAATTAAATAAGATTTTTACAAATCTCTAACACCATTTTACAAATACAGATACTGGACTAAAGAGGTTAAGCCATTTGTTGAAGTTCATACATCCAATAAATGAGTGGTAAAGCCAGAATTTCAATCCAGCTAGACATGTCAGATTCCAAAGCCAATCCTCCATATCTAAACCCACTATGTAGGAGTAACCATTCTTTAGGGGTAAGTAAAATATACAACACACTGTCCTCTAAGACTGACTGTTCCAGGAAAAAAGAAGTACAAATTTCTGTGCACACAAAGAAGTAAACTCAAATGGGACGGATGTGGCCAAAAAACAAACAAACAAATAAAAGAAAAAAGAAAATCTCAAAACAGCTTGGAACCAATCCTTTTACCAGAAACATCTGGGACTCTGAACATACAGATAGTAATCTAAGAAGATTCATAATCAGAAAGAACTTGAGGGCTCAGTCCTTATCCACTGGGGGCTCATTCATTTGTTAATTTATCTAAATACTCCCTGAGCACCTGCTCTGCTATAAGTTTAATGCTAGTCCCTGGGGGAACAGAAAGGCTTAAGACAGTTTTTTTTTTGTTTTGTTTTTAACATTTTTTATTGATTTATAATCATTTTACAATGCTGTGTCAAATTCCAGTGTAGAGCACAATTTCTCAGTCATACATGAACATACATATATTCATTGTCACATTTTTTTCTCTGTGAGCTACCATAAGATTTTGTGTATATTTCCCTGTGCTATACAGTATAATCTTGTTTATCTATTCTACAATTTTGAAATCCCGTCTATCCCTTCCCACCCTCCGCCCACTTGGCAACCACAAGTTTGTATTCTATGTCTGTGAGTCTATTTCTGTTTTGTATTTATGCTTTGTTTGTTTGTTTTTGTTTTTGTTTTAGATTCCACATATGAGCGATCTCATATGGTATTTTTCTTTCTCTTTCTGGCTTACTTCACTTAGAATGACATTCTCCAGGAGCATCCACATTGCTGCAAATGGCGTTATGTTGTCAGTTTTTATGGCTGAGTAGTATTCCATTGTATAAATATATCATCACTTCTTTATCCAGTCATCTGTTGATGGACATTTCGGCTGTTTCCATGTCTTGGCTATTGTAAATAGTGCTGCTGTGAACATTGGGGTGCAGGTGTCATCCTGAAGTAAGGTTCCTTTTGGATATATGCCCAGGAGCAGGATTCCTGCATTAAGACAGTTTTTTAACATCATCTAAAGTCTAGCCAGAGGAGAAGTGGCCAGATGATGGAGTAGGAAGACCCTGAGCTCACCTCTACCCACGGGCTCACCAAAATTACAACCATTTAGAGGGCAACTATTGATGAGAATAACTGGATGACTAGCAGAAAAGATCTCCTACAAATAAAGATATAAAAAGGACACAACTAGATGGGTAGGAGGGACAGAGACATGGTAGAGTCAAGACCCACACTCCAGGGTGGGTTATCCACAAATGGCAGGATAATTACAATTGTAGAGGTCCTCCCCAAGGAGCGAGGGGTCTAAGCTCCACATCAAGCTCCCCACACCGGGGGTCCTGCACTCTGAAGTTGAGCCCCCAGAACACTTAGCTTTGAAGACCAGTGGGACTTAGTTTTGGGAGAGCCAGAGGGAGGTGGGAAGTAGAGACTCCACTCTTTAAGGGTGCACACAAAATCTCACGTGCTCCAGGACCCAGGGCAGAATTATTAATTTGAAAGGCATCTGGGTCAGACTCATCTGCTGATCTTGCCTCCCAGGGAGGCAAGGGGCAACTACAGCTTACACTGGGAACAGAGACACTAGTGGCAGCCATTTTTGGGAGCTCACTCCACCACACAGACACTGGTGCTGGAAAGCCCATTTTGGAATCTTCCCTGTAGCTTATTAGCACAGGGACCCAGCCCTGCCCACCAGCCTTTTTGCATCAGTACTGGGACACCTCAGGCCAAGCCACTAGCCAGGCAGAGACACAGACTCACCCACCAACAGGCCTGCTTCCTTAAGACTCACTGAGCCCACAGCTACCCCAAGACCTGCCCTGGTCCACCAGAGGGCTAAGGACTTGGCCCTGCAAACCAGTGCACTGGCACTAGACCTGGGACCCTCAGGGGCCTGCGGCCAGAGATCCTGAGACCTGGCTCCACCCACCACTGGGCAAGCACCAGCCCTAGGATCCGCCTCACCTACCAGGTGACCAAAACCAGTTCTAGGACCCCAGTATCCTGGAGACAGAGACCCCAGGACCCAGTTATGGCCACCAGTGGGCTGGCAATAGCCTCAGGACCCACCCTCACCCACTAATGCTAGAGCACCAGCCCCAGGATCCCCAGGACCAACAAAGCCCTGCAGTCTGCCATACTAGGACCCAACCTACCCACTAGCAGGCCAGCACCAGCCTCAATGTTAGAGCAGGCAGATAGCTAGATATCAGCAGACAAAGGGGGACACAGGCTAAATGGCAAGAATTTGGCAAAAAAGGAGGGGTATGGGCCAAATGTAGGAAACTATACATCATGTAAACAACAGGGGTCCTTGGGCAGACAGAGAAAAACAGGAACCTCTGGACTGATAAGAAATCATACTTTTTTGGGGGTGAAAAGTGGCCTGGAACCCAACAAAGAAATGTGGGAAAAGGCAGGACTCTCCAGTGTCTGAATGTAACCTTTTGCTCATTATACCCTCATTACAATAAAATTAGCCTTGCAGATAAAAAGTACTCATCATGCACCGATGCCATGACCCTTCTGATCCAGACTAAATAAAGACAAAAATCTCTCCTCCCTTCAGGAAGGTGAAGCTTTGATGAAAATCAGGGAATATGACTCCAAACTCTTCTGTCCCCATTGAATATTCCACCCATTCATTTTTACACTCTATGTAACCAACTTGCCAAAGAAACTCAGCCCAGCCACTCACCTGAGCCTGCCTGCTCTCCCTTTGACAGTGTACTATCCATCCCTTAATAAATCCTCACTTTACTTCCTTAACCTTCATGTCTTGTTTCTGAATTCTTTCTGCGATGAGACAAGAACCTAATCGCCAAGAACACCGTGACCCCTTGGGCTCCAGCCCTGCCCACCAGCAGGCCAACATCAGCTATGGGACACACTGGGCCTCTCAGTGAATAACCCCAGGATCTAGTCCCACCAACCATCAGGCCAGGACCAGCTTTGGGACTAAGACACCTAGCAAGCTGTATCAGGAACTGGCCCTACCCACCAGCAGGTTGACACCTACTCTGGACTCACAGGGCCCTGCAGCCAGAGACTCAGTAGCCTGGCTCCACCCGACAGTGAGCTGATACTAGCCCCAGGACCCCTAGGGCCCCAACTCCACTCACCAGCAGGGCAACACTAGTCCTGGGACCCCTCACCCTGAGATCCAGTCCTGCCCACCAGCAAGGTAATACCAGCTCCTAGACACATTGGACCCCTCAGTCAGCTGGCTCAGGATCCAGCACCACTCACCAGTGGGCCAACAGCAGTCTGGGGACACCCCAGACTTCTCAGCCAAGCATGTCGGAAACTAACCCTGCTTGGTCTGAGGTGTCCCAGTAGGCCGACTCTAGATCCAGGACCCCTGGCACTGGAAGCACCCACTCCAGAACCTGGCTCTTCCCACCAGTGGGCCGGTACTAGCCCAGGGACCCCTCCCCAGAGCCTCACATCCAGCAGCCTCATGAGTAGACTCCACCCACCAGCGGCTGGCAATCTCCATACAAGGCAGGGCCTGGCAATCAGCCAGACCTACCAGGTCACCTACAGTAGTAAGCCCACCACAACAGAAGGACTCAGACCAAGTAGGGAGCAACCCTAGAGCATACAGCTCTGGTGACCAGAGGGAAGTGCTCTGCTGGAACACACAGGACATCTCCTACAAAAGGCTACTTCTTCAAGGTCAGGAAATGTAACCAACCTACCAGATACATAGAAATAAAAACAGCAAATTAGAAAGCCACTGAAACATCGGTCACCTTACCAATCCCTCTGATGATCTGGCTTCTTCCCTTCCCAATTCAAGGCTGTCCTTCGGGGGCTGGGCACTTGGGTGAAGACACTGAACTTTACAAGGAGCAAGGGATCTGCTCCTGGCTAAAACTTCCAATTCTTTCGTCTGTACCAGGGCTAAGATAGTGTTCAGGAAATAAGAAGTCTTCTGAATGATAATTTAGATTCCAGAAAGCTGTGAATTCTAGTGCCAGGCTCAGTCCTCAACTTGCTGAGTGATACTGTGCTAGGCCATTGGCCTTTCTGGTCATCACTGCCTCCTCTTCTCTAAACTTAGGGAGTTAAATAGGCTGATCTTCTGAAGGTCCTTCCAGCGTCAACAGTCCAAGCTTCTAGGAGTTTGCTTCAGAAGTTTTAAGTATAATGGTGAATCCGTGTGAGCATACTTCCTCATCATCCCTTCTGAAGTGTCTCTGGCTACCCAGAGACCAGAAGATAGAAGTGGGAGGGGGATACACCAAAGAAGATAATTCTATGGTAGCCCTGGACTTCAGAGAGAAACAAGTAAAACTGATGAGAGTGGGAAGTTTCTATTAGACAAACAGCAGCACTAATAAATCCTGGCCTTTGATCGAAAGATATTCATGGGAAAGAAGTGAGCAGCTCAGATTCTACTGTGGGTACTAGGAGTAAATGCAAGTTTGTTTTCAAGTTGCTAAGGCTAGAATGAGGAGAGCTGTTCAGGACACCAAAATGCAGGCAGGAAGGAGAGTAGAAAATAAAGATGGGTGGCATATTTTCCAGCAATTGGCAAAGAAAGCCCCAGATTTCTCTAAAGAAAATTCTTTATCTCAGAGAGACAGCTTCCTTCCAAAAGGCCTGGAAAGGGCTTGTGATGCCAGGCCGCTATGCAGAGATTTCCAGAGGCAAAAGATTTTTTTTTTCTTTTGTCAGTAGAGGTTGAGGTAGAGTATTGAGGATTTCCAGGAAAAGATGGTGAGATGGTGCACTGAGGAAATGTAAGCTCCAGGATGGCACAGTGGATTTACTGTCTCTTTTCTGTCCCAAGTTACCTCGCTTACCTCTCGTACCCCACCTCCTCCTATTCAAGGGTAATACCTCCAAAGGAGCCAAGACAATCTTGCAGATGCATCTTGCTGGGGTTTCCCAATGCTATATTACCATCCCCTTACCCTTGGAGATAATTTTGCTGATACAGAGTATACTTTGAGGAGGCTCACTCCAGCCCACTGCGTGCTTTGGGCACAATATGCGTCCATACTCTCACCAGCAAGTTACTGGCTGCATCCTGGGTCAAGGACATAAAGAGAAAAAGACCCCAGAGTGGAGTGGAAAGGAGTTTGGATCATCCCACTGGATTTTTGGAAGACATGAAACCATCTCACCTCCTTTGAGTAGATTTGCCCAAATGCCTGTGGCTAGAACATCCTACTGCACTGAGTCTCAGTTGCCCATCCAAGGAAATAAGGATAAATCCTTTGTAAAAAAAATTAATAAACAGAAACCACAATTAAATCAGAGTCAAGAGACCAGAAGAGGGAGTTCTTGCAAGCTCTGACATAGCAGAGCCCAACAGGAAGAAGAAAGATTCCCTCTTCTTGCCTGGCAAGAGCTTGACCAATGAAAGCCAGTCACAACTGAGCCAATGAAAAGCCTTGAGCTGTTTGTTTACTAGAGCCCTCTCAACTTTTTTTCTCCCTGTATAAAATTGTTCTCCTCTTCATTCTTGCTGGGGTCTTGCATGTGGCTCACCATGGTTGCAGACCCCAAATTGCAATTCCTTGCTGATCCCGAATAGACCCCATTTTTTGGCTGGAGAAATAACTGGCAGTCTATTTGTTTGGGATAAACTTTTTTTGTCACAGGCCTGTTGCCAGGGTTGAGCAGTATGTGTAAAGTGCTCAGTATAATACCTAGCATGTAGTACATACTGGTGATGCCTTTTTTGACTAGAGTGACATCCTGGTTTGCCCAGGACTTTCCTGGTTTTAGAACTGAAAGTCTCACATTGTGGGAAACTCCGAGTTCTGACATATTGAAACAGTTGGTCACCTTATTTTCGATCTTTTCAACTCTCCAAATGAAGGCACAATGCAACCATCTAACATCCTCATTTGTTTGACTCACAAACCAATCTATTTCTGTGTTTCTCTAATCAAAATTCTAAAAATCTGTGGGAAAAACCATAGGCTTAACAAATTGCAATGTGCTTCTAATGTCTATTCCTCCTAATAACTTTGTGTCCTAGGGCAATGCTTCTCAACTTAGGTGATTTTACACACAGAGGATATTTGGCAATGTCTGTAAGCACTTTTTGTTGTCACAATCTGAGGGGAACAGTGTGATACTGATATCCAGTGGGTGGGGGCCAGGGATGCTGCTAAACATCCCACAATGCACAAGACAACTCTAACAATGAATTATTTGAGTCAAAATGTTAATAGTGCTGAGAAACCCTGGTCTAATGGATATTATTAGCTCAATAGTGCTACAGATGGAGACTCTGAGGCTGAATGAGGTATGTAGCTTAAAATCAAATTGCCAGAAAGTGGCCCAGATAGGATTCAAACCCAGACTGGTTGACTCTGGATCCAATTCTTTTCTTACAATATTGCAATGCTCCTGAGAAATATTTTCTTTCTCACCTCATTGGGAGCTTTTTGATATTGAAATTATCTTTTAATATTAAACTTGATCAGGGTAATATGGTGATCTTTTTTAAAAGATAAAAGGCACTGCAAGACTTATAATAGAAAGCAGAGAGAGATTCCCTTACCCCATTCTGTTGTTGCTTTTGAATCCCATTTTTCAGAGGCAATCACTTTCAACTCTTTTAGCCATTTTCCTGGTATTTTCCTCTACAGCTTTAAGTAATATATTTTTATTTTGTTACATTTTTTTTATTTTTTAATTTTATTTTATTGAGTTATAGTCATTTTACAATGTTGAGTCAATTTCCAGGGTAGAACACAATTTTTCAGTTACACATGAACATACATATATTCATTATCACATTCTTTTTCACTGTGAGCTACCACAAGATCTTGTATATATTTCCCTATGCTATACAGTATAATCTTTTTTTTTTATCTATTTCTATACATATTTGACGGTATCTACAAATTTCAAACTCCCAGACTGTCCCTTCCCACCCTCCTCCCCCTTGGCAACCACAAGTTTGTATCCCATGTCTATGAGTCTGTTTCTGTTTTATGTTTATGTTCATTTAATGTCTTTTTCTTTTCTTCCTTTTTTTTTTTTTTTTTTTTAGATTTCACATGTGAGTGATCTCATATGGTATTTTTCTTTCTCTTTCTGGCTTACTTTACTTAGAATGACATTCTCCAGGATCATCCATGTTGCTGCAAATGGCGTTATGTTGTCGGGTTTTATGGCTGAATAGTATTCCACTGTATAAATAAACCACATCTTCTTTATCCAGTCATCTGTTGATGGAAATTTAGGCTGTTTCCATGTTTTGGCTATCGTAAATAGTGCTTCTATGAACATTGGAGTGCAGGTGTCTTTTTGAAGTAGGGTTCCTTCTGGCTATAAGCCCAGGAGCAGGATGACTGGGTCATATGGGAAGTCTACTCCTAGTCTTTTGAGGAATCTCCATACTGTTTTCCATAGCGGCTGCACCAAACTGCATTCACACCAGCAGTGAAGGAGGGTTCCCTTTTCTCCACAGACCCTCTCCAGCATTTGTCATTTGTGGACTTTTGAATGATGGCCATTCTGACTGGTGTGAGGTGATATCTCATTGTAATTTTGATTTATTGCATCCCTGACATTGATAAGACATAGCTCTTGTTAGAAATGGGATGATGAAATCTCCAAAACTCAAGTTATTAACTTCTCAATTTTTGCCTTGTATCCTGCAGCTTATCCCACCCCCTTCACACATACACACACACACACCCCACAAGGCACAGGATATAATGGCAATGATGGTTTGGTCATTGACTGGGGTCCTTGAGAGGCCTGGAGGTGAGTAACAGCTGGGGGCCAGGTTGATGGTACAGAGGGAAAAGTGGAAAGTTCATCCCTACCTAGGTATTAGTCAGTTATAACGAGGCAGCAGGCCCATCCTTCTAGGCTCTTGGCATCCTCAAAAATGTCTCCAGCCCCTAATTCCAAAACCAGTTCCCAAGAGGGGCAACATCTTGCACTATAGAGCTCATAGAGATGACCTGTTGATGTAATCTAGCCCTAAGCTCTCATTTTACAGATAGAAAAATGAAGTCCAGAAAAGGATCTGGTTCACTGTCTTGAGTAGGAAGAGGGACAGGAATACTAGGGTATCCTGCCACCTAGTGCAGAGCTCATGTCACTGCGTTCTCTGGAATCAGGCTTGCAGGCCAAGCGGACCCTTCCACATGAGTGCTGAGTGCAGGCCAATCCACTTCCTTACACCTATTTACCCTTAATTCTCAACCAGAAGACTCTCTTAATACACTGGAATTTGAAGATCCTGAGGCAGATGTTAGCTATGGAGATGAGGGAATATTAGAACGGAAGGGGGCTATGGGCCCTTCTCCTCTCCCTTTAGACATTTCTTTTACACGGTGATCCTGAGCTGCTGACTCCCATCTCAACCTCATCTCCTGGCCTCACTGCCTAGCACCCATTCTCCCAATGCCCTTGACCTTGGTCAGTTTTTCCTTTCAAAAGCTCCTAAACCTCAAAGCAAAGAACTAACCTTAAATATAACATTTTCTACACTCCAGCTAGCCATTCCATATACTTTAATAACCTGCCAGGCCTTAATAAGCATCTGAATTTGGGACCCCACTCCACCTTGAGCCCTTATTCCCTAAGGCAGGCAATCTAATTAAGTATTCCAGCCATGTATTTCCTGCTCACAGAGAATACCTAGTTTACTCTATACCGGTTCTTGAAAGATGATCTCTAAATCAACAATATCATCACTATCTGGGAACTTGCTAGAAATAAAAAATATCGGACCCCACTCCAGACCTACAGAGCGAATGACTCTGGGGGTGAAGCCTGATAACCTTGATCTTAACCAGCAGCCCCGGTGATGATGCTACATTCTAAACATTGAGACTTCTTCCTTGTACTCTTAGATTAGCATTACAAAGAAGCAGAATGGTATTGTTTTAGGGATATTAGGAAGTAGGGACACTGAGAAGAGTTATGCTTTGTGCAACTCCAGAGGCCACCCTTCATGTAGATGTGAATGGTGCCATGTATTGTGCAGTGCAGACCTGCTAGTACGGGTGCTATTCCTCTTCCTGACACCAAAAGAACTTAACAAATAAAAGCCAAGAACAGAACACCACACTTTCTATTATCCTCACAGTGATGTTCTAGACCTGGGTCATACAGGCTAGAATCAATTGTGTGCATTTCTTCCCAGTTCTGCATTCAGTGATTTCACATTGGTAGAATGAAAGTAGCTATGATGAAAGTATTTAAGTCCTGGAAATCAGCAAACAGTATAAATCAGGATTAAAAAAGGTTTTTAAGATCTTGTTTACTTTTCCTAATGGGGCCACCAGGTATAGCTGTGTGAATTATGTACTACAACACTACCTCTCCAGTAAATCTGCACAAGAATTTTATTGTATCATAGTTCTTAGTTGCAAAACATTGGTAACAAAGTGAATGCCCAGTAATAGGGAATGGTTGAAGAAATTATAGTACATTCTTGCCATGGAATATTATGCAATCATTAAAAAGAAATAATTGCATCTGTACCAGATGACTTGAAAGGGTTTTAATGAGGTATTGTTGAAGGCACTACATAGAAAAGTTTTTACAAGATGGTCCCATTTTGGAAAACAAACAATGTGTGCATCTATGCATAGGAATGTGCATAGGTTATATGCAGGGAAAGACATATCAACATGGATTGTGGGAATGAAGGGAACAAGGCATCCTACAAAAAGACTGTTCAAAATATCACCAATATTTTTATGGTCAGATTTATACAGCTAATGGCAATTTATATAGTCTGTAAATGTAAACTTTTTGGAAGAATATAATTAAAACAATATAAAATTGGGAGGTAGTGAGATGATAATAGGTGCGGCAGTAGTATAAAGGATCCACCTGGTGTCACATTTCCCCAAGTGGAGCTATCACCTAACCTTGGTCAGTAGAGGATCAGGACTGAACACTTCTTAGCTGCTTGATGCCCAACCCTCAAGCTCTGGTTTTCCAATCTAATACAGAGTTTAACTGCTGCAACATAGGGCACAGATGGGTCATTTGACAGGTGTAAAATGAGACACAGAATGGTGATCAACCAGAAACCAGCTGTGCTGTTTTGGCTCTAATAGCAACATCCCAGACAGGAGGAAGCTGTGTGCTTCCTAATGGTCTCTGAGCTTGTGTGAGGACTAGGCTGCTGAGCACCAATCTTTCAGGACTTAGCCCCCCAAAAATACTGTATTTATCCCCTTCTATTAGTAGTAGTAAGGGCAAAGATTTTGACACTTTTAACTTGAGCAATATCTCCCTTATCTTTAGCACTTTTTCTATAATATCCAGTAAATATCATCCTCTTCTAATTTTTAATTGCCTCCTCCTATTCCTTCCATCTCCATTACCAATGTTTCATTCTAAATTCTAGATCAAACCCATTCTTCAGAGAACTTCCCTGAACTCTTTGTTACTCTCTTATTCCTGTACCTATTTCTTTATTTTTTTTCCATATCTCTTATCAGTACCTGAAATTATATCGCACAGTATTTGTTTTCTTGTAGGTTGTCTCTCCTTCCAAAATCTAGGCTCCATGAGGGCCAGGACTTTGTTCTGTTCAGTGCTACATCCCTACTACCTGTAACAGTGCCTGTTACATATGAGTACTCTATATTTCTTCAATGAATTACTGAATGCATGAATACCACTCAGTCTCCATCTTCCTTCTATACCTTTAGGATATAGAGATTCTTCCACCAGGGTTACAGAAAGCCATAAAGAAACTTGTGTCTGGAGCTTTGGAGCAACATTCACTCTCCACTCTCCTTATAATAACTGTACAGCCATGGTTCAGACCCTTAGGACAGGTTGTTTTGTTTTGTTTTGTTTCATATCATTGCAGTAAGATTCATTTAAAAGTTATTTAAGAAATTTCCAAATATAGACAAAAGTAGTTTTAACAGTTATCAACATACAACCAATCTTGTTGCACCTATACCCTCTAGTCTTACTCACCACTTTCATTAATTTTCCATAGCTTAAATAGGATATAATTTTCACACAATATACTGCATATATCTAAATTGTAGTTTGATGAGTTTTGGTATATGTAACCTTCATGAAACCATGGCCACAATCAATATAATGAACACATTAATCATCCCAAAAGTTAGAACAGTTTTTTTTTTAAACTACAAGTTGTAACACAATAGTCATTATGGAATGACTATTGACTAGTCACTTCCAAGATGACTAATGAGAGACAAATCTGGATAGCACTGGAGCCTCATTTCCTTCCTCTTATCAGTAGCTTAGCTGAGAGTTGGCTGTGCTGTACTGAGCCAGTCACAGAAAGACAAGGCCTTTGGCTGATATCAGCATTCCTGGCAGACCAGGCTCTTCCAAGAGGGCCCTCAGTATGCTGACCTTGGTCCTGGGTGTGCAAACTCCCTAGCATTGTTCCTGCTCTGGAAGATCACTGATACATTTCTTGTTACTTAGATAAACTAGGTGTCACTTTAGCCCGTTTTCCCAGTCTGGAGGCAGAGCTTGTGTTCTTCTGGAGTGCTCACAGTGGCACATTCAGCATGATCTGCAAACAAACCCCTCTTTCCTGAGACTTTGGCTTTGGTGTATGCAGAACATCCGTGACTGGCCTATGCTATGGAACAAGGAGAGTTCAGGAGACTGTGCAGGCTCTTCTACTTCTTGGCTTTCTTGTAAGTTTTACCCCAATAAACCCCATATTGATCTGTACCCTGTGGCATGTCGAAAGCTGGCTCCCCAAATATTAACAACAGAGCCTGTTGATAAGAGAAAACTGAATCTATTGCTTACAGGGGTGAAGGAGAACTTCACTTTTGCAAAGCTTCAGTGAAAGTGTCTCAGAGGGAGAGAAGGCAAGGTTAGAACTAGAGAATTGGAAGTTTGGTTTGATGTAGCTCTTTCAATGCAAGGACTTGATTACAATTAGATAAGGCTCATAATATAACAGTCCAGGATTGGTAGAAACAGCAAGACAAGGATTTTTGAAATGAGGGATTTGAAGACTCTTATGGCATTTCAAACTCTGTTGATGTTTTCTATTGGAGAGTTAGTTGTTGGGATTTTGAGGGTGTTCCTGTAATGAACCATCTGCTGGGGCAAGGGAGTACTGGAAAAGTAAAGTTATGCTAATGAAGACAGTAAAATAGCAAAATCATGTTAGTGTAGACAGTAAGGTGCGGTTTCAGTTCTCAATGTCCAGGCTACATGGGAACAGAAGGTTTTGGTTCTCAGGTATTAGTGGTGTACATCCGTGACCCCCTTATATGACATTGATGACCAGCATTTTTCAAAAAAATGAAACTAAATAAACTAGAGTTGAATTGCATGTAGTAAAGGTGAGAATTGTTTCATGGAAATTTTGTTTCAGTTATACATATGTACAAGTGAAATGAGTCATGAAGTGAAATGTATTTCTTACAGTAGGTCTGGATCCAGAAATGTTTGAAAACTACTGCCTTAGATAAATGCTGATAGATCCCTAAAAGGGATGATCCCCTCTGTCAGCCAGTTTGCAATGCTCCAATCTAAACTTTCATGCTAGTAGTAAAGGAGCATCTGGCTTTATTAGGGAGAAATACACAATCTAAGAATTGGAAGAGAGGCCTTGTCCAGGTAGATTAAGGGTTGAGTGGAGACTTTGAATCTATAAGGCTGTCCACCATTTTGGCAAGAGCTGAAAGAAGCCACATTGCCACTGCAGTACAAAAGATGGAGGCTAGACAAAAATAATAATTTCCTGCTGTGAGCATTGTTAGGGTCTAAAACTAATCCTTAAGCGGATATAGGTTCCCATTTGACTGAGATACAATCTATTTAGTCAGGGGACTGGATAAGATGAACTCTGGGGCCCCCTCCATTGGGAGAATATTATGATTCTAGAGAGGATCGTACAATAGAAGGAGGCAGTTAGCCTGAGATGTGTTCTCTGGCTATCACCTCCCAGCACCTGATTCTAAGTATTGTTGGATAGAACGATAAATGTGGCACAGCAGCCAATGAAGAGCTTCCATATTTGAGTGGGTTACCTAACTCTCTGAGGAAATTCTGCCAGTTTATGGCTTTAGAATGCTGGAGGTTTTGGAAGGGACATTAACCCTGTACTCCCACCCCCATCCCCAACAGGCCTGAAATTCCTCAGAAGGTTCCATTCCTATGGATAAAGCACTATCTTCTCCATTTAAAATATAAATTCTCCTTTGGCTCAGAATTTTAGCTTTTCACTTTTGTTTTTCCCACTTATCAAAAAAAGGCTTGGGTTAAAAACACAGTTTGAGAAAAACTGCAAAACTCCTTAGTAGGAGTTGATGTGGTTTCCTCCAGAATTCATGCAGCAAACAAGGGTTAAGGTTAATTGGAGCCCTGAATTTCCCTACTTTTGAAGCTTTCATGATTTGAAGCAGACCTGTTTACTTAGGTAAACCACAGCCCGTGTCTGAGGGTTATGGAAAGCCTGTGCTTCAGAGCTACACAGACCTGGGAGAGAATTGCATTTCTCTTCTTTCTTAATAATGTCATCTTAGGCTATGCAGCTGAGCTTTAGTTTTCTCATCTGTAAAGTGGTAAGAACAAAACCAACTTCACAGAATTGTGAGGACCATGTGAAAGATAAAATGCATGGGGCAATTAAGGGGATGATTTTATTCAGGCTATAGCCAGGAGGAGAAGGCTTAAAGCAAAGAAAGTAAATTTAGGATTTTATAAAGGCAGGAAAACAAAGGAGTCATCACAAGTTTATGGGAGTCATGAGGAAGTACGGAGAAGGTCTTAGAATTGCCAGGGCGGGGTGGTTATAGCTCAGTGGTAGAGTGTGTACTTAGCATGCACAAGGTCCTGGGTTCAACCCCCAGTACCTCCATTTAAATAAATAAATAAATAAACCTAATTACATTCCCCCCCAAAACAAAACAAAAGAATATGCCAGGGCAATGTGGTTCTTAACAATTAGTCAGGATTTGTTTGTTTGTTTGTTTAAGAACAAGAAAGAGTGGGGAAATTTCTCAACTGTGGCTGTTTCCTTGGAGCTCAGGACTCAGATAAAGTTTAATGTTATCAAGCACTTAGCACAGGGCCTGGCCCATGGTAGGCATTCAGCAAGTGTTTCTTTCCCTCTCTTCCTCCAATGGAAGGATGCACAAAGTGGTGTGGTGGCTCAGAGAAGGGCCTAAGATTTACTCTGCTTGAGAGAACTGGATTTGACAAAGGATGTTCAGTATTAAAGGATGAATAGTGGCTTGCCAAAAAAGAGGGAAGAAAAAAGAACATTCTAGGAATGCTTACATAACAGAAAAAGGCATAGATGCTTATAGGAGATTTGAATATTCATAGACTAACAATAACTTCAGCGTGGTTCAGACAGTAACTTGATGTGAGGTAGGCTAGAACCAAAATGTAAAAAACCCTTGAAAAGCCATTTAGTGCCTAACATTTCAGGAAAATAGTCCGGGAATTTATGATTCTAACAAGATTAGGTTCCAGTTTGTGAGACCCCCCCCCCCTTCCCTACTGTGTAAGGGATGGAGTAGGGGAGACCAGTTAGGTAAGTAATACATGATCCAGAGAGGACTGAAGCTTGAACTAGAGCAGTGGCCATGAGGATGTCAAGGAGAGAACTGTTTTCAAAAATAGTAAGTAGACTTCACTAGACAGATTATATAGTTGATGGCAGCATGGAGGTGAAGGAGGAAGTGGAATAGCGGAGGATGATACTGTTAATAGCAATATAGGCTAATATTTCAAGTGCTTACAACATGCTGAGCGCAGTTTTAAGGGCTCTACACTTTAATCCACATAACAGTCCTGTGAAGTAAGTGCTTTTTCTCCATTTTTAAATGAAAAAAAATGAAGCATATAGAAGTTAAATAACTTGCTCAAGTTTTTACAGGTAGTAAATGGTGAAGCCAGAATTCAAGCCCAAGCTGGCTGAGCACAGAGATTGTGACTGGATAGTGTTACCATTAATGAGGATTGAAGGATATTGGAGGGGGCTGATTTATAGGGAAAATATTTTAGTTTTGGACAGATTGATATTGAGTGCAATTGGGAGATGATTAAATGGGCCTGGAGCTCCAGAGACAGATTAGGATTAGAGCTGAAGGGTTGAAGGGTGTCAATTTAGAGGCAGGTGCTCAGTAGGGGCCTTGGGACTGCCTTAGGTGAGTGGGATGCAGAAAAGTGGGGATGGGTAGAAGAAGAGAAATGGTGACATATATAAGGAGAAGCAGTAGCTTGAAGACAAATTAGATATACTTCAAGATCTTATGAGTAATGCCTTAGACTTAGAGAGTGCTCATTTAATTGAAGCCCACTGGTACAGCTGGAGGTATCCTGCAGCATCACATGCCTAGGGATTCTTAGGATTCTTGAGCATGTGCCAGGATGGATTCCATACTGCCTGTGGCAAGCTGAACCACCCCCCTCCAAAGACATCCACATCCTAATCTCTGGTACCTGTGAGTGCCACTTTATAGGGTAAAATATATAAATAAAATAAAAGAATGCTACTTTATACAATAAAATAAATTTTAAAATACATTTAATTGCAGATATAATTAAATTAAAGATCTTGAAATGGGAAGATTATCCTGGATTATCCAGATGGTTCCTAAATGCAATAACTTGTAGTAGAGGGAGGCAGAGGGAATCTTACACACAGAGAGAAAAAGTGAAGTGAAGATGAAGCAGAGAGACATTTGAAGATGCTGGCCTTGAAGATTGGAGTGATGTGGCTTCAAGCCAGGGGATGCCAGTAGCCTCTAGAAGCCGGAGAAAAACAAGGAATGGATTTCCCCCTAGAGCACTCAGAGAGACTATGGTCCTGTCAGCACCTTTATTTCAGCAAAATAATACTGATTTTAGACTCCTGACTTACAGAACTGTGAAATAATTTCTATTATTTTAAGCCACCAAGTTTGTGGAAATTATAGCAGTTATAGCAGCTGCAGGAAACTAATACAGTGCCTCCTCAAAGCTATCACCATTTAACAAACTTGATCCAGCAATTCATAATTCTTGATAGGTCTCAGGACTCATCTGCCACATATTAGACATGGTGGTCTTGTTATGTGCTTTGGTCAAGTTTTCTTGGAACGCATGATAGGGAGACCTTCAGCATCATGAGTGAAGGAAAGAGGAAGGATGGGGTCTTTACCTGAAAAGTACTATCCAAAATTAAGCTGGAGACACAACGTTGTAAAATGACTTATTACTCAATAAAAAAAGTTAAAAAAAATAAAAATAATAAAAAATTAAATAAAATTAATGGAAGCAGCACAAAATTAACCTGGAAACCACCAAAATTTTCATGTATGATTCCTGCAGATGTGGCAGATCCTCTGACTGGATTGGCCCTTAAGGGGTCATATAAGCCATCTCCCTGTCTTTGCCTACACACAGCCAGGATCCAAAATGTGGAAAGTGTATCTGGTTTCTGCAAGACACCTGGCCTACAGTTTTTTATGGCTACTCAGGACAGAGTAACTATCATCCAAAAACCATGGGCAAACTAGATCTTAGGAGAAGCTGGCTGGAGAAAAGCACATGTGGAGAATTCATTGGAATTTGTTGCTGTAAAGTGAAAAAGAGCTATTTGCAGTGATGCTGTTAGATCATTAGCAATAGTTCCCTCTGAAGTGTTAGATTGGAAAATAACTTCTGTGAGAGGGTTTGGGACAAGGTCTTGAACACATTTTAGCCAACCTGTAAAATCAGAACGGCTTCATAACATTGCTTTCTTCCCCAGAACTCCAGAATCCCAAAGAATTGTGCAGAAAAACTAAGTATACCTTTGCGTTGTTGAAGCCAACATAGCAGTAGAATGCTGGCAGAGTAAAATCCTACAATTTTAAGCAATGGAAAAGAACATGGAGATCACCCAGTCTAAGCTTCTCACCGTACAGATATGAAAATCCAGCAGATTTTTTAACCCAACTTTAAATATTTAGATATTAGACATTTTCTCTGTTGTCATGCTTCAGTGTCCATAGTGTTTTACTTGGGTGCTGATTCACGGCAATGAAAACATTAAGTGCATTTCCAGTATACTGGATGACCGCAATTCCTCCCCTGCATGCCAAAGGGCGCAAACTAAAATCCCTCCGGGTCTGAGACAGAAGCCGGTTAGCAACCAGGAAATTATAGGAACCTTGAGGCTGAACACTTGCAGCTGGTAGGGCTGCTTTGAGTAAAGAACACTTCCGGTCGGCGAGGCCGTACCCGCAATTTGTGGTTCGATGGACCTCCAGCTCTCGCGATTCGATTTGCTACGCTAACGCTGGGAGGCGGGCTTGCGTCCAGGTCACGCTCTCCCATTGGCTGCTAGTGCGGCGGCGGTTTGGTGTGAGGGTAGCACGTTGAGCTGAAGGCTTTTCGGAGTGCGGTGGCACTAGGCCTGGCATCGAGCCCAGTGTCTGGTGGGAATCCGGGATTGGGACTGGTCTGAGTCCCCAGGGGATGGATCGCGTGTTAAGTGGGTGGTGCGGGAAGTGCGTCAAAAAGAAAGGGTTGCCGCCACTCTGGGCCCAACGCATCGTGGTCGCCTGGCTCAGTAAGGCCGAGTGGGATCAGGTGACGGTGTATCTGTTCTGTGACGACCACAAATTGCAGCGGTACGCGCTGAACCGCATCACCGTGTGGAGGAGCAGGTAAGGCAGCAGGCTTAGCCCTTCTGCCTGCGTGCTGGTGGCATTTCATCTCTTTCTTTGTAGGATTTTCTTAAGGCCTTATTATCCAGTCTTCCTCTAAATGCCTAATGGTCCCCCTACGAGCGGTTTGGGCATTTCCCCTCTCCCAAGCGCCTGGGGAAGATCACAGCCAAGCTCTTGCACTGATCCCATTTGCGGAAAGAAAGGGAGTGTGTGCCTCAACAATCTCTTGTCAGATCTGCGAGCTTTAACTCTTACCTTCTCCCATTTGGGCAGGGTGCTGGAGGGACCAGTGTGGCTGAGCCAGGGTTTAAGGAGTAGCGCTCTAGGGTGGATTTCTGGTTAGGAAAGGTGTGTGTGTGGCGGGGGGAGCTTGCCTGCAAAACCATGTTTGACTGGGGCGCCTCAGTCCATTTGGTAAGATTGAGTTGAGAGCAGATAAGGGGTAAATGTCTCCAAGAATAAGGGTCTTTTCTAGCTGAATGAGTTGGTTTCAGGGTGAAAGAAAGGGGTGTGTCCACACTTAATTAGTGATTGGTTGCAGCAGCAGTTAGATGTCCTGTGCATACTCTAACCAGCCTCTCATGCCGTATATATTACTGGATTTCAGGGACCTTACCCTCCCTCTTTCCACCTTCTTGATTTGTGTCTGTTCACACATTCTTGAGCCAGTATCTAATCGGAATAGCCTACAGCTATAGCTAGGGTCTGAGGAGGGTGGGCCAGTGTAAGGGACCTTTATGATGGTGCTGGACTGTGGCCCTTTAGGTTAGGCAACGAACTCCCCCTGGCAGTGGCTTCTACTGCTGACCTGGTACGCTGTAAGCTCATGGATGTAACTGGTGGCTTGGGCACTGATGAACTTAGACTGCTCTATGGCATGGCATTGGTCAGGTAAGACCTACATGGGTAGGGGTGGGGGTGGTCTTGGGGGTGGGCGGCGTGGGGGTAGCACATGATAAGCAGAATTTGGCTTTGGGTTCTACCTGAAGCAAAAAGCCTTGTGTCCCTGTGTATGGGTCACCCTGTGATTGCTTAACTTTACAGCTTTTGGTACACCCTGTTAACACACATTCCTCTTTTTTCCTGAGAGCCTTCTCTCTTCCATTTTTCTTTACCTTTCTTTCGAATATAGGGTGGGAGTGGTTCAGACCAAGTGATTTCTGTGGATTCTTACAGATTTGGCAGTTTGATTTTTTTCCCCTTTAACTCTTTCACCCAGAGGAACTTTTCTGAATGGTTTGATATCCTTGGCCATGATTTAATGTGGATTTTCTAATTCCACCGCCATCTACACCTAGCACTACCCTTTTCCCCTTCTCTCCATGAACACTGAAAATTTTCCAAGTTGTGGAAATGGAGACATGGGCCAGGAGTTCCTGACTTACAAAGTGACTCAGAGTGGTTCTAGCTGTCTCATGCACTTTGAGAAAAAGGTTGCCTCTGAGTTTTCTCATCTGTCAAAGTCTTTGCTTAGCTCATACTGTTCCACTTGTCTGCCTTGAGTTCCTCCCTAGCTCTTCTTACCTTCTCCATTGTTTAGTTGTGCTCCCTGTATCATGTGATGTAGTCCTTTGTTCTAGCATTTATAACATATTATGTCATAGTATAATATGTTATATTATGTCATGATTATTTATCCTAGACTTAACTCTTCAAGGCCAGAGCAGTGTCTTTATTCATCTGTATGGTTTCAGTACAGGGAAGACTCTCAGTAAATGTTGGACTGGATGGAACCATTCTTGCTCTGGCTGACACCAACCATGAGAACAGGACAGAACAGTCATTGGAAAGGTTGTGTAAATGCAAGGTGTCAGTAACTCAGCAAGGTGTATTGAAGCCCCATTGGTTTGAATAAAAGAGTTACTTGGGCTGTGCCACTTATTTCCCCCCCCCAACTCAGGTTTGTGAATCTTATCTCGGAGAGGAAGACAAAGTTTGTCAAGCTCCCCCTCAAGTTCCTGGCTCAGGAGGTGCGTATGATAAAGTGGCCTTGCTTAATTCTCCCCATGAGGGCTCACTAAATGGGGCATGGGGTGATGTGGGTACACACTTAGACTAGCTTGTCCCACCACTACCAGCCAAGCCCAGCAAGAACCCCAGAGCCTCAGCCTCCAACTTGAAAGAAGCAGACTTGCTCCCTTGCTCATGGCTGCTATCTTCAATGGGCTTGGCTTGCCCAGCTTGCTGGGAGTGGCCCAGCTGAAGCTGAGGCACCCCAGTGCACCACTGGATGGGGACAGGAAAGAGGTGGCTGTAAAAGTGCCTGTCCTCTGGTTGCTGACAGCCTGAGGGAGGAAACAAACTCAACCAAGCAGCATGAAAATGCCAGACATCCCTGCCCTGAGTGAGTATGTGAAGTGTGTAGAGACCCAGAGGGCAGGCAGGTTCTCAGCCATCAAGAGAAGCTTCTTGGAGGAAGTGGGGAGGGAAGGAGGGAGGGAGGGAGGGAGGGAGAGGGAACCCTGGGAGAGGGACTGGTATTAACAGGGCAGAGGGAAGCTGGAGAAGGTGATTGTTAATGTTCATTCACAGGAATCTTTGTTGGAGGAGGTTAGTTGGTGGTTGGGGGAGGTGAGTGTTTTCTAATTTTCAGGATCACCTCCACAGAGCATAAAAAGAATCAGGAGACCTGGTTTCTAATCTTGGCTCTGCCACGAAGACCAGAACCACCTCTCAATTTCTCTATCTGTAAAATGGGGAGAAGCCAGGCTAATTCATCTCTATGGTCCCTTTCAGCTTTAATATTTTCTAATTTCTGCACTCACACCCTCCCCCATAATCAGGTGAATATTCCAGATTGGATTGTTGAACTTCGCCATGAGTTGACCCACAAGAAAATGCCCCATATAAATGACTGCCGCAGGGGTGAGTCCCCAGGGAGTATACCTGTCACAGTTAAGCCCAGAGGCCTGGGCTTGGTGGCACTGTGGGGAGAGAGAGAGAGGGAGGAGGGTCTTCACCTGAGGTCAGAGCCAGGACTAGGGTGAGGTAAGTGAGGCACTTGCCTTGGACACAAACTTTAAGGGAGTGTCAAAAGCTCAGTAATCAAGAGAAATAACACTTTAATAGGAAAAAACTCATGATAAAGAAAATACCAGAATTTAAAAATAAAGATAAGATTAATATTACTGATTTCTTCTTTTGCCTCAGGCTCCAATATAGCTTGGCAGGGCACTCTTCTGATCTTGTTTTGATATCTCAATTACTGAGTGTTTTGGCATCCCCTTAAACTTTGTACCTGAAGCAGGGAGTGGGATGTGGGTTGAGAGATGTGAGCCATCAGGTGTCTTGAACCCAGGGGTTCTTTGGACACCCCATCCCAACTATGAACCCCTGATTCTGCCTAACTCTTTGCATTGAGGAAACTGAGATCTAGAAAAGGGAAGAGACTTGGCTAAGGCCATGTAACTAGCTACTGGGTCCCTGTTCTCCCACTTGCTAGCCCCATGTCATTTTTGGCATCCCATCTTCAAGTCTGGTATTAGTGTTTTTTTCGTAGGAAAGGTGCTGATGAGCAGGAGAAAGCAAAGAACAGGGGAATAACCCAGAGCAGGAGGGGCTGCTTCTGAATATTTTCGATTTGTGCCTTCTTGGAGCCAAGCCTCTTCCCTGGGGCCTTTCTTCCCGTAATGCTTGCAAGAGGCTGGGGGCCTGTGAGGAGCTGCTTGCCTGGGGCTGCTCCTATGGCACCGCCTTCCTTCCTCTTCTCCTGTAGGCTGCTACTTTGTCCTGGATTGGCTCCAGAAGACCTACTGGTGCCGCCAACTGGAGAACAGCCTGAGAGAGACCTGGGATTTGGAGGAGGACAAGGAAGAAACAGATGAAGAAGACCAAGAGGAAGATAAGAACATTGTTGTTGATGACATCCCAGAACAGAAACCAGAGCCTAAGGATGAAGAGAAAGGTGCAGAGCCAGATGTCAAGGCTGATGGAGACAGTGAAGGCAACAAAGAGGTTGATTCACAATTGCAAAAGGCTCAGAGACATAAAGAGTTGTATGGTAGGTGTCCTTAGGGGTGCAGAAAGGGGCCCAAGAGCTTGGAAGACTCAGGCTTAGGGTTGACACTGGTTATTTTCCTGGCTCAGCATTTCCTCTGAGGCTGTGGTGAGTCTTAGCTTAACAAAATTACTGTCACAAATTATCTTCCTTGAGCCCTGTGAAGCAAGAGAGGCAAGAATTCTAGTTCCCAATTTACAACTCACAAAACGAGGTGAGGGGGCTCAAAATTCCATCAGGAGCAGGAGGCTGGGCTGGCTGCCCCATCTGTTTCCCTATTCTGTTTTCAGAAAGAGCCCGAGAACTGCTGGTATCATATGAAGAGGAGCAGTTTAAGGTAACAAAGTGTACCCTTAACTTGGCCTGTTCTCACCTGCCCCAGCTATTCCTTCCCTCTTGCCAACTACCTGAGAGAAGTCCTAAGAAAGAATTTGGGAGAAAAGTGGCAAAGCTTGAGGGAACTTCCCAAGAAAGAGAGGGGGGGAAACAGGAAGGAGACAAGAGGAGCAGAGTCCAGTTGGCTGATCTTCTACGCCAATGGAAAGGAGCAGATGATGGAAGCTTGTGGATAATCTGCCCCACTAGGTGGTAGGGAACAACTGGGCATAACTGGTTGCATGGCCCTGCAGTACTGCAGCTGATCAGCAGATGGCTCCCAGGAACTTTCCTAGATCAGGTGAGTTTGGGGGTGCTGTTTTAGTAGGAAAGGAGGTAGCTTAGAAGCCGTTCATCTCAACCCTTCCTTTTCACAGATGAAGAAATTGAAGCCATGGATGAATGAAGGGGCTGGCCCAAGGTCACATATGCCATTAGTGATAGAACCAGGATTAGAACCTGGGTCTCCTGATTCTCTTTCTTCCATAAACCATTGCTTCCCTTGGCCCAAGGGTCTCTGCCCAGCAACAACCAAATGCCCCCATTGGATATCTCAGTATTGAGGTATCTGGTTATTGGGAGCCACGGGGAATTTGAGGGGTGAAGAGGGAGAAAGAAGAGAAAGTCTATAGTTTAAGGGTCAGGATACTTTTAGTAGCGGGGCCAATAGGGGAGTTCTGGGCCCACCCCTGCTACTCCGCCCTATCCCCTAAAGGTAGGTGCTGAGAGTCCCTATGAGAAGGGATCCTGGAGGGGTGGGGAAGGGTTGCCTGGCAAAACCAGCCTTCTGATGGGATCTTCTTTGCTGGCAGGTGCTGGAGAAATTTAGGCATTTACCTCAGGCTGTTAAGGCGTGGAATAACATGTCCCCACCTGTAGAATGCATCCTGGCAGAGCTCAAGGGCATTACATGGGAGAACAGGTGTGTAACTAGGTAATCAGGTGCTGCCTACTCTCTAGAGTAGAGCATAGCAGCCTCACTGAAATTGGTTTCATATCCCAGTTTGCAAATCTCTGTTGTTTGAAATCCCAAGGATGATCTTGATCCCCCACTGGTGACCCTGCATTCTGCATAATCCTCTTCCCCAAGCCCTGCCAGGTACCAGGTTGGGGTTTCCTGCTCTGAGTCACTGAAAATGGCCAGAGGCAGGAATGGCTGTTGTCATCCATCCCCTGGCCAGCTTTGTTCCTCTTTGTCCAGTGGCATATGGAGCTCTTGGCAACTAAGAAAAGCCCTTAATCCTTTGCTTTTTTGCTGCCTAGCCCTTGTCCAAGTTTGACATAAAAGATAATATGGTGGGTGCTGCTGGTCTCTTCTTTTGAACTGCTATTAGAGAGTGTCAGCATCCCTTGGATAATTGTGGTTGGGACAGAGGAGGGGCCTTCCAAGGGCCTGGATCCTCAAAAGACTGAGTCCCCTCTCACCCACTCAGTATGGCCATGAGCCTGCTTTTTCCTCCTAAATAGTGCTCAGTTCAATCCAAAGCAGACAATGCCCGTTCCTCTCCTCCCTGGCTCTCTGGAGCTTGCTACCTAAATTCAGCTGGAAAGGGCTTTGGAAAGATGTTGGAAGGAATGTAGGATGGAGCAGAGAGTGTAGGAAGGTGGTGTGGGTGGTAGAGTGGGCCTGGGTGGGAGCCTGCAGTGTAGGTTAGGATTGCCCCTGGTGTCTTCTTTATTCCCAGGGTATCACTAGTTCCAAAGGTGTTTTATCAATGTCTGCACAGCCTAGGTTTCTTGGCTGTACCACCCTTCAGCAAAGGGGTGAGTGGTGGCCCCTCCAGTAACTGGGAAGACTATCCTTGTGCTATACAGCAGTGTCTGCCCGGTTGTGCTGAGCAGGCAACCGGTTAACTGTTTTAAGTGCTCTTCCTGGATACTGACCTAAAGAGATAGGAGATGGATGGAAGGACAACTCTTTCTTCCCCAAGCCTGGTAGAGGGAGGGATCTGAGCATGACAACCCTCCAGACATTGAGACACCTTAGGAGCTCTTGTTACCCCTCTAGGCCCAGTCAGTGAGGACAGCCTCTCTTAGGGAACTGCTGGCTCTGGAGGATACAGCTGGCTGTTGCTGGTTTTGTTTGAGCTAGATAGGGATGAGGGAGTACCCCTATAGCTTACGCTTTCAACCTCTATATCTTAGTTCTGGGTTCTTGGGGTCCCTAGGAATAAGGATACTATTTGGTCCAGGAATTGAGTCCCCATAGTTTGTGCTTTTAAGATTTGATGGGCAACCAGGCAGAGGGGGAGGGGTAGGAAACTGGAGGACTGTCAAGAGAAAGACTGAGCAGGAACTAGAGTCTAAAAGCCCTTGACCCTATGACCTCCAGCATTTAACTCATTCGTGAGCCTGGGACTTTTCTCCATCCGTGCTTTCAGGCTTGTTCAGCCACTACTGCCTTTCTTATGGGCCTTAGATGAGCATGTGCTTGGTAAATGCTTGTTCAAAACCCACTGATCCCAGTCTCTGGCTCAGCCCCTTCCCTGGGAGGCTAAGGCCTGAGATTGAATTGTCAACTGCCTTTTCCCCCATGCTGTTTTGGCCACTTGAGCCAGAGGCATTGCTGCCTTGGGAGTGGGTAGGAGTGTAGGAGAGGGTCTTCTGCCTGCTTCAGTGTACTTAATTTAGTGTCCTCTTGCTCCAGGGAGGCTGTGCTGGATGCTTTTCTGGATGACGGCTTTCTCATCCCCACATTTGAGCAGTTGGCAGCTTTGCAGATAGACTATGAAGGTAGGGTCCTGGAGGCCCACTACAGCCTTAGGGTACTGCGTATCCTGGGCAAGAACATCAAGGGTGGGCTGGGTGGTCCTAGACTGGGGGTCAAGGGCTGTTTCCTGCCATTGTATAGCCACTGGAAGCCCCTCTTGGCTGAGCAGAAGGTGTAGCCTCACTAATAAGCAGTTGCTGGGCTATTCTTAAGTGGCTTGGAATTGGGTTGGGTGGGATGGCATGGGATAGGGTGGGGTGGAGTGGGGTGGGGTCTTAATGCCATTATTGTGCTGTGTTAATTGTGATTTAGCCACTCATTAGAGAGCTAGAACAGCAGAACTGGAAGGGCCTTGTGAGGTCATCTAGTCCAACATCCTCATGTTACAGATGGGCAGACTGAGGTCCAGAGAGGGGAAGGTACTGACCCAGAGTCACACAGTGAGTTATTGACAAAGTTGAAGTTAGAACCAGAGTTCTTTTTCTTTTATACTTTGTGTTAAGCCAGTTGTTGTTTGCCAGATACTAACTGGTTTCTCTCCCCTGCTTTTCTGCTCTCCTCTTTCCTCCTGTCTGCGGTGGCAACTCTGTTATTGTTGGTGGGGCCCCTTCTTCTCCCTCTCCTCCCTTTCTTCTTCTCCTCTCTCTCCCTCTTTCCCTCTTCTCTCCTCCCTCCCTCCATCTCTCTCCCTCCCTGCCTTCCCTCTCCTTATCAATGGGTGTTTCTCACAAACCAGAAAATGTGGACTTGAGTGACGTCCTGGTGCCAAAGCCATTCTCTCAATTCTGGCAGCCCCTGCTCAGGGGCCTGCACTCCCAGACCTTCACGCAGGCCTTGCTGGAGAGGATGCTCTCTGAGCTGCCAGCCTTGGGGGACAGCGGGATCCGGCCCACCTACATCCTCAGATGGACCGTTGAACTGATTGTGGCTAACACCAAGACTGGTGAGGGAGACTAGCCCTAGTCCCAGGACCTAATGCCGCCCAGGCAGGAGCATCTGCCACTGTCAGCTCTCAGCTGAATAGCACGAGGTGGACACATCCCTTGCTAAAGGTTTAGGTTTGCCCAAGAGG
The DNA here is from genome assembly GCF_048773025.1 of Camelus bactrianus. Lineage (NCBI taxonomy): Eukaryota > Metazoa > Chordata > Mammalia > Artiodactyla > Camelidae > Camelus > Camelus bactrianus. Next base: position 46,866,419 of record NC_133575.1, read on the forward strand.
GCCCTGCAGGAGCAGTGGACAAATCTCCTTCACCTTTTTCTTCTCAGAGCCAAGTAAACTGGGCTGGGGAAAAGGGCCCTGAATGCTTTGAGCAAGTGGGAGGTATAAAGTGGGGAGTCTGGGGGGATGGGGAGGGACAAAGCCAAGCTTTTCAAAGTACAAGATTGGGTGGTGTGCTTTCTGATTCCTTCTCCTCAGGCCCTCTCTTCTCTCTCAGGACGGAATGCCCGCCGATTTTCTGCAAGCCAGTGGGAAGCAAGAAAGAACTGGAGGCTATTCAACTGCTCTGCCTCCCTTGACTGGCCCCAGGTGGTTGAGTCCTGCTTGGGCTCACCTTGCTGGGCCAGCTCCCAACTCCTTCAGCTGTAAGTCTCTTGAATTCCATCTGGTAAGAGGGTGACACCCTGCAGGCCTCAGGGCCGCACAGGCCTAGAATGGCAAGAGTTGGATGAGCCCTTGCAAGGACACCTAGTCCTGTCCCCCTCCTGCTAACAAATGAGAGAACTGAGTCCCAGAGAGGGAAGGAGTAGGGTATTTTGGCCCAAGATCACACAGCTTAAAACGTGGCTGAACTGAGTCCAGTATGAAAATGGATGAGCCAAACCCCTTAGAGTGCTTAGCACAGTGGCCTGTACAGAGTAAGTGCACAATAAATGGTAGCTGCTGTTTATTATTGAACCCATTCTTCTGACTCTAAGCCCAGTGCTATCTCTGTTATCTTCCCCAAATATACTTCTCATAGGTGCTTAACAACCTTCAGTGACTCCCTATGACTTTTTAATGAAGTTTTGGCTTCTTAGCCTGACATTCAAAGATCTTTCTGGTTCTGCCCCAACCTATCCTGATAGCCATACCTCCTGTGAATCCCCTCTACCCAGTCCACCCTGGGTGCTGTGGTCAAACTGAATATTGCACTGATTCCTGTAAATACCTGTGATTGTCTCCCTTTCTTTTTTTTCTGTCATTTCCTGACCCCAAGCCACTTCCCTCATACTCATGGAAGGCTTTAGCACCCAATTCTCTTCCTGCTTTCTGGAACAATACCTGTTTCATCTGAGTGACCCATCTGACACTGCAGCTCCTCAACTCCAGTGACCTTCATTCTCCACTACACTCAGCAGCCCATTTCCATCACTCAGAGCTATTCCACCTCTGAAAGCTCACATCCCAGCATCCCACTTGGTGACAACCACCTATTGTCCCTCTGGTTCTCACCCTCGCATCCCATGACATCTGCTCTTTGCTTTGCCTGCTTCCAGACCTCCATCTCTCCATTTCTTACCTGCCTCAACCTTGCTTCCCTTCAGTCCTGTCTGTGGTTGATCACTTCAGCCACTCATCCTCAGCACCCTCAGCTCTGCCCATCCTTTGGCGTGTCTGACTTGCAAGCCCCCACACTGGGATTGATCCTCCCCACTCTGCTTCTCCCACTCCTCAGCCCGGGTAGCTGAGCTCTGCTGGAGAAAACAACATAGCCCTGCGGATTGCTGCCACTGCAGAGGTATGATTTTTAATCTTGGGCCAGGCCTCAGTTCTGCTTGTCTGAACTTTTACTTGTTTTCTGCCCACTTTCTCTCCTGTTTCCTGACTGTTCTAAACCCTTACCACTCACCTCAAGCCCCTCCCCCTCTCCCATTTCACCCTAGCTTCCTCAAGCACATGGAGGCCTCCAGCAGGGCCTCCTCGACCCGAGGTCCAGCCCTCGTGAACTGATCTGCGGCTCCACTCAACATTCTCGCCAGTCTCAGGATGAGGTGGTCTTGCCCAACCTCAAAGCCTACTCCTCCACCTGTGCTCTGGAGCTGCCTCTGCCAGCATCACTGGGGCCTCACCCCAGCCTCTCCCTTGCTCTACTGGCTCTTGCTCTTCAACCTATGAATGTGCCTGAATTTTTCTCATCTTAAAACAAAACAATAATAACACCACCACAAGCAAAATCTCCTTTGATCCTGCATCCCTTTGTGGGGTTATCACCAGCTTATCACTCCTTTCCCTCCCATCAAAACATTTCAAGGGAGTAGTCTACACTCAGCAGTCTAGATTTCCTCACTACCTTCTTACTCCTTACAATCTGCTGCAATTTGGCATTCACTCCCAGATTTCCTTTGACCTAGTTACCAAATCCAGTGGGCCCTTTTCCATTTCCATGTCTGCTGCATTGACGCTGTTTACCACTGCCTTGAAATGCCTGTGCTTTTTTTTTTTTAACTAGTTTCTGTAAAGTACCAAGGCCCAAATCTCTTTATCTAGCTCAGGCTTTTTCTCCAGGATTCATTATCCCATATTTGACTGCATGCAGATTTCTCCCCTTGGGTGGCCTCCAGGCACCTTACTGTGACAGAAGAGAATTGGTCATCTTACTTCCCGCTCCAGCCCCAAAGTGATCTTCCTCCTGCTCCCTGTCTCACTTGCTGGTGGCCCTGTCTACACTGTCACATTGATTCTCTCAAGTACTTCTCCAATCTGAGACTTTGTGTTGCTGTGTCTATTTCCCCTAGTGTCTCCTTCCCTCTAACAGACTAAGCTTTTCAAGGACAAGGACTCTGCATTAGCCATCCATGCCCCAGCACACCCTACAAGTCCAGCCCCCAAATAGGCCTCCGTAAATGTTGTTGAACTCAACCAAACTCTGCTGTCTCATGGCCAGCAGTGCTGTCTTTGGTGGGAGCTGACTCCATGCCTGAGGAATAAATGAAGTGGGAATCTGGATTCTAAGAACTTCTTAGTCCCCTGATCCTTTCCATGGAGTCAGAAAGTCCTTCTTGAACCCTGATGACATTTGGAGCACAGTAGTAGCTTATAAGTAACTTATAAGAGAAAAAAAATAGCCTCATTGACAAAATCAGCCAGTGCAAGACCTCCAGGAGATGAGACTGAACGAAACAGCCAAATCTCCGATGTGTGTGCTCTAGACTGGAAGTGATATGGATGGGTGGAAAACTGGGAGGAGAACCAAAAAGTCCTGAAGTCATTTGAGCAATTCCAGCAAGAGAAGGAATAAAGGAAATTTCAAAGTCCACAAGAAACATGGCATGTGTATATGATGTGGGGAGGGAATGAAAAGAGCAGCATGAAGAGGTTTGGATAGGTGGCCTTCAAGGTACTTTCCAATCCTAAGTGCCTGCAGAGTGGAAGCTGCTGGTCTTGGAGAAGTCTGGACCACAGAGATCTCCCAACCCAAGCATACCAGAGGGATGCGACACATGCCAGCAGTAACAGCGGCTCACTTGGGTACGATTTTTGTGCACAGATCCTGCCTTTCCCAGATCATCAGTGAAACTAGTCCTAATCACCCCATTGTACAGATTTGGAAGTGTGATTTCCCCAGGTATTATGCTGCAAGTCAGTAGCAAGACTGCAAGTCAGAACTGGGGCCAGAATTCAGATATCCTGTCCTTACTCCTGGGCTTTCTACAGTGTTGCATTAGATTGCACTATTACGAAAAGCATGTGTTACTAGGCACATACAGAACTTGACTTTTATTTTCCCCAGAGGAAAAAATAAAAGATACCACTGGCAATTAAGTGTTGGGCATAGTGCTGTGTTTGTTTGTAGAAGCTTTTTCATTTCACTTGACACAGCAATCTTTAGATGTGGACGTATTATACTCTTATTTGACAGATAAGAAAGACATTGAGGCTCTGAATAGTGTGAAGTGACTTATCCAAAAGTCATAAAATTTGTTGATGGTGGGACAGGAATTTGGGCCCAGGTCTTGGTGTGAGTCCACCTTCTTACCACTAGCCTGACCCGTGACCTTCTCAGTCCCAAGCTGGGACCAGACAAACCTGAGAAAGTAGGTGGCTTTTAAGATTCTTATCACTCCTGCACCTCAGTTGTCAGACTAGACAGCTCGTGATAGCCGATGGGTAAGAATAAACAGTGGTAACATGGCATCTTGCCAATATCGAGTGCCTGGGAATATTTATTATTAATCATACTAATGGACCATGGTGAGAGGGAAGAGTTTCTCTCTGGCTTTTCCTCTTATTAATAAGGCTGGAAGCTTTTTGAGAGCTTCTCCCAGCCAGCCAATATCAATTCAATTTGAGCCAGTGCCCTCTTGGAACATGAAATTAGCCCTGCAGAGAGGGTCTCCCAGTCTCCGAGTGGCGTCTCTAGCTCCTAGCCCTGTCCCCAGCAGCCAGTGACCAGCGACCACCCATTGGTGGCCAGACTGCCTCTGGGGCCTAGAGAGAAAACAGTATGGCCCTTCCATGGAGAGCCCGCAGCTCAAACTCAATACACCTAGAAAGGAACTATCCATCTGTCCTCCCTACAGGCCTCCAGCAGTGACCAGGTACCTGCTAGGTGCCCGGTTCTACATGAGGCTCTGCACAGAGTGCTCACCCTCTTCCTCCCCTCGGCTCTGTATCTGTTGGTGGTTTTGTTATTAGTGCCGTCCTTTGTGTGCACGATGTCATTATCTTTTAACTCCTCTCCCTGACCCGTACCATCTGGTCACGAAGCCCTGCCTTTGTCTGTCTGTCCGTCCTTCACAGCTTCTCCCCCTCCCATCTCCACTGCCAGTGCCCTAGGTCAGCCCTCACTGACTCTCCCTGGTCACCCATGCTCCAGGCTGCCCCATCCAGGCCATCCTCCATGTGGGCCCCACAGTGATCTTCAGAAATGCAGCCTTCACCTGTGCTCAGAGACGTCAGGTGACCCCCATCCACCCAACACACACACTTAACCTTTGCAGGCTTCTCTTTCTCCCACAGCTCCTGAGCACAGCCCGTCCCCTCGAGCCAGGCTCCTGTCACCGCATGCACACAGCACGGTGTGCTCACTCTGGGTTCTGCACGAAGCCCTCCCTTGATCTCTCCTGCCCTCCTTGTGCTCTCTGCCTCCCCCAGCTCCTGTGGTGCCCAGGTCTGCAGTGCTCATCTGGCCTCTGTCCCACATCCTGCTTTGTCTTGTCAACTGCTGCTTTTTTTTTTCTTTTCCTCCATTCCAGGCTGGGCTGTAGTTGCTCCCAGAAAGGGATCCCACTTTGTGTTCCATGCAGAAGGAGCACAGCACATTTCCAGGCATATCTTTGGAGCTCAGAACAGATTGCTCAGCTAAAGAGCGGGATCCACTATTCTCATGTCCAGCTCTGCAGGCCTAATGGCTAGTTTGTGTATTTATATAACATTGCAATACAGATTTCATAGCTATCATTTATTGCATGCTCACTATGTGCCAGGCACTGTGCCAGGCATTCTATGTGAGCTATCTTATTTACTCCTCTCAACAACCCTATAAGTTAGGTGCCATTATTGTCCTCATTTTATTAAGAATGCAAGTGAGCCACAGAAGTCAATCATAGAGTTTGTTCAGAGTCCATGGTCCTGTTGTATCTGTGTTCTCTCTGCTCTGCTGCACTGCCTTTCAGAGGCAGGTCTGACAGCTCAGAGACCAAATTCAAACTGGAGTGTTGAGGTATGAAGTGACTTGAAATTTTGAATCTTTGTTACCACATCCCTCCCTTTGCTCAGCATCTTCAAAGCCATGGAGCAGGTCCTGCCAGACGAGGAGCAGAAGAAGCTGCTGCGCATCTGTTCCATTTATACCCAGAGTGGAGAAAACAACGAGGTGCAGGAGGGCTCAGAGGCTTCTCCCATTGGGAAGTCTCCATACACACTGGACAGCCTATATTGGAGCCTCAAACCAGCTGGCTCTATCTCCGGGCCTGAAGGAGAAGCCCAGCAGCAGGAAGAGCAGGGAGGCCTTAATGATGTCAAGCAAAATGAGGAGGAGAAAGAGGTTTTGGAAGACCAGGAGGAGGAGGAGGAGGAAGAGGAAAATGAGGACCAGAAGTGGGAGGAAGAGGAGGAAGATGAAGAGGATGATGATGATGAAGATGATGATGATGAGGATGATGATGAAGATGATGAAAATGATGAGGAGGAAGACAGGATGGAGGTGGAGCCTTTCTTTGCTGAGCAAGAATCCCCCACTGCCGAGAGTGCTAGGCTCCTGGCCCATAAAAGAGGAGCTTTGCAGGGCTCCGCATGGCAAGTTAGCTCAGGTGAGGAGCCTGATCACGACTTTGTCCCCACACCTGTCTTCCTTCTCTGGCTGGCTCCTGAGGCTTCCTTTCGCCCTAGAGATACGATGGAAAGTAGCAGTGCGAGGCAAGCCTGGGAAGCAGCCTGGTGTGTGAATGACAGTAGGCTTCCCTCCCCGTTACGATGAAGTGTGTAAGCGCCAGGGACCTTAGCAACATCATGCAGCCAGCTGCCTCGTGCAGACAGCACCTTCAGAGGGGTTGGTGTGGGTGTGGGCACTGGGTAGCAAAACACAAAAAGTGAGAGGTAGGGGGTAGGTAAACATGATTTCTGCCTGTGTCTTTTGCATGCAGTGATAAGGAGCAGGGAGCTAAAGAAGAGTGCTTTGTCTGTGTATGTGTGAATGAGTATGTACACGTGGAGACTGGGTGGTGATTGGACCAGATTTGGTTGTGTGTATGCGAAAGAAGAACCAGGAGCATTAAGTCAGAGGAAATGGAAGTGAGATCAGAAAGGTGAGAATAAGGAGTAGTGCAGTTTTTTAGTGAGTATATAAGTTAGTGAGACAAAGCTGGGAGGGGGCGGGGGTTGATGATGGGTGGGGGAACATGAATCTCCTCCTCCTGAGGGTGGTCTTTTGAATGCCCTTATTTCAGTTGGGGAGCAGGAACCTTAAGGCAGGGAGATTCCAAAGGAATGAGCAATCTGATGTGTATATGTGGGCACATGTGTATGTGTACATGCTAGAGGCAGAGGTAGATGTGGGGATCAGCCTGTGTGATGGAGCTAACTCAGGAGGGGAATGGGTGTGGGGTAGCATAGGCATGATGGGGAACAGTAGGGAGAGAGAGGAGCAGCAGTGAAGGAACTTAGTGGGAAAGGTGGAGTCTTTGCCCTCATGTGGAGGTGTGTGGAAGAGCTGGGGCATAAAGATCCTGAGTGCTAGGGCTGGGGGAACATGCTTATGTTTGTGTGTATGTGAATGCGTGTGTGCCTGCATATGCTAGACAAACCAAGGCACAGGGACAGAAAACTGTCTCAGGGCGAGGAGGGCTGTGTTGGCGGATCTTTATAAATATCGAAAGGGCAGGGCATTGACTCAGGCAGAATTGTGTGTGTGTGAGTGAGTAGGGGTTGTGAAAAGAGAAATTGTGAAGTGGGCTGTATGTGCATCTGTGTATCCATGCACTCACGGTTGTGTTTGTTTTTGGAAGAGGAGGTGGAATTGCCAAGACCCATGGGGACCAGTAGGTATCTGTATGAGGGAGAGAAGTGGAAGCAGTGAGAGTTGGGGGTATATGGAAAGGCATGAGAACAGGCAGTGAGGCAGCCATCCAGAGATGGTGCGTGTGTGTCCATGCTATCAGTAAGGGGACGTGCCTCAGGCTAGAGAGGCAGGGGCAGTGATGTCAGTAGGGTTGGGAGTGTTAGTGATGGGGAGGGAGGATGGTCAGGTCAGTGACAAAAGTCGGGGGAACGATCCTTGTGTACAAAGGTATCTTTGTACGCATAGGGTAATGGAGGATGTTAAGACAGGCACAACTTCCTTCATGTAATAGAGCCAGGGGTTGGTGGAGATGGGCAGGCAGAGGTACAGCCCTTCCTGGATAAGGTTCTATGAATAGCATAAAAAACTAATCCGGGGTTGATAGTTTCCAGAATGCCAGGGACATCACGACAGGGAGGATCTTTTGGGTACAAGGGAGATGCAGGAGGCCAGAAACTGGATCTTCTTGAAGGAGCTCACCAGTGAAGGCTTCACTTAAAAACATGGGATGCATTGGTGTAAGGATGGGGAAGGGATTTCATATAATACTGTGTGGAGGGTATTTAACTGATAGGACAGAAGGTAGGGAATGCCTGGCATGGTCCATTCTGAAGGGGTGTATTTTGGGGGTTGGGGGGAGGGAAGGAGGAAGTGGTTTGTGAATGCAGAAAGGCTTGGGCATATTGAAATCTTTCCCTCTCTACCTTGCTTTGCTTCCTCTGTATGTGTGTAGACATGTGGAGATGCAGGAACATTAAGATTTCTCGTTTGTGGGCCTGTGTATAAGTTTGAGAGGCAGGGAGTGAAACTGGGAACTTTTGTTGAGTGGAAGGTTTGGTCTGTGTGCTTATATATGTATACTTAGAGGCAGCGATGGGGGTGGTCTATGCAGTGAGATTGCCCTTCCCTAGAGAAAGGATGTTCTTTGTGTGTGCATCTGGGGGAAACAAAACCTTGCAGGGGGCAGGGGAAGCATAATACCTCTGAAAGAGTGTTCACCCTGAAGTGGTATGTGAGTGTGTGTGTATCTCTCTCAAGGCAAGGCCACTAAGAAGTGTGGCATTTAAACATGGTGGGGCGTGTATATGTGTAGGATATCTAGGTCATTCAGATACTCAGAGGTATCTTTGGGTTTGGGAAGGAGGGACAGCTGGAATTCTGGGGCATCCTGACTTTCTAGGATATATATATGCGTATATGGAAATGGGGGTTGAGGGTGAAAGTTCAGGCAGTGATACAGCCAGGACTGAAGTTGTCTGTGTCTGTGTCGGGACATGTTTGGGGAAGTGGGAGAAGAGTGGAGAGGAACAAAAATATCTATAGTTGTGTGCATGTTATGTGGGGGGTGGAGAAGGCTTGTGTTGGGGATGGTGTACGTGGAAACATAGAAGGGAAGAAGGGACATAAAGAGTGTGTGGGGGAGTACAGAAGGGGTGGGGGAAACTGAGGTAGAGAGGAGCTAGGTTGAAGATGCCCAGGTAGACAGGTAGGTGGACGGACAGGGTAGGTGGGCCTGTGCACCCATCTGAGAACTAGCTAATCAACCCTCTCTTGCCTCCTCTTTTTGCTCCACAGAAGATATACGATGGGACACCTTCCCCTTAGGCCGAATGCCAGGTCAGACCGAGGACCCAGCAGAGCTTATGCTGGAGAATTATGACACCATGTATCTTTTGGACCAGCCTGTGTTAGAGCAGCGGCTGGAACCACCAACATGCAAGGCTGGGTGAGTGCACATGGCAGCAGGATTCCCCACCCCTTTCTCTGCCTCCTGTAGGAGAGAGAGAGGGGGGAGGGAGGGAGGGAGAGAAGGACCTAGAGTGGGGTGGATTGGGGAGGTTGATGTCCCCAGTCAGGGCCCAAAGGAATGAAGTATAAGCTCCATTCCCTATAGCTGGGCCCTTGCCAGGACTTCCAGCCCCTAGTAGGGGGGGGGGCAGCGAGGCAGCCATACAGAACTAGCTTCGCATCCCTCTCAGACTGCATCCAGTTGGTGTGTGTGCATGCATGCAGGTGTGCATGTGAGAGGGTGAGTTTGTGTGTATGTACGTGTATATGTGCATTTTTGGGAAGGGAGCAGTACATAGCTTTCAACAGATTCTCTAAAGGGTCAAGAACAGGTGCTCTAATCCAACTTCTTCACGTTCCTAAGGAGAAAACTGAGGCCCAGAAAGGGGAAGAGATTTGTCCAGAGGTTCACAGAGTAATCAGTAGGCCTCCCCACACTGTCCTGGCATCTTGGTAGCAAGGCCTACGCAGGGCTCCACGCTCTCCCTCGAAACTTGCCTCTGGATCACAGGCGTGAGAGCCCTTGGGTCATCAGGGAGCCAGGAATCAAGCAGCCCTTGCTGAGGGGCTCTGCTGGTAACACAAAGGAGCCCGTCCAGAGGTCCTGTACATTCCGGAATGCGGGGCCATTGTGACCGGGAGAATCCTGTGAGTACCAGAGAGAGACCTCTGTGGGCCCCTGAAACAGTCTGTCCCTGTGCCACCTGCCCACTTCATGGGAGATGAGCCCCTCTTCTTCTAGACATTCAGAGAGAGGGCTGTAGAACCCAGGGGCCCCAGCAGCAAGCCAGGCCCAAGGCAGTGCCATGGACTCTCTGTCCTAGGCTAGGGACAGCAGGCCTCTTAGAGAGGAGAGGAAGCAGCTGGGGAAGCGGAGTGGTCTGTAGTTGGGAGTGGAGCCCACGTGTTTGAGAGAGAGAGACCTCCTCCCTCCTTGGGTAAGGCTATCTTGATGAGTATTAAGGTTTCAAGGATGAAGTGTGGGCAGGTAGAGCTGTTAAATCCAGAAGTAGGCCAGCCCCACACCCCCTGTAGTAGGAAGACTTCTCTGCTGGAGCGGGCATGCCCACCCCTGTTTCTTGTCTCAGCTCCACCCCTGACTTAGCAGTGTGGCCTTGAGCAAGTCCCTTTTCATCTCTGAGCCTCAGTTCCCTTGTCTGTAAGACAGTAGGTGATAGGAAGGGATGGGGCTAGATCATCTCTAAGAAGTTTTTTCAGTGGCAGTAGTATAACCATGGATCTTTCTGAGGGGAAGGATGATGGCTTTGCTCTCAGCTGTCACCCTCATCTACCTGGAAGGACCTTTGACTTGCAGGAAGCAGGGGAAGCAAGAGTATTCTGAGCAAGGCCAAGGAAGGGGAGGGCAGTCTTCTCCCTTGAGCAATTTTGCAGTCTTAGGATGGGAGAGGGGCCCAGCCCTGCAGCCCCAGCCTGGCCTTGGGCCCCTTAACCAGCTCTTGTGGTGGGAGGGATCCAGCCTAGGGTCCTTTGGGCCCCCAAGATTTAAGGCCTTGGAAGAAAGTCTGTTAGGCAGCCACTTTCAATACCTTCCTGGGAGTGGGGTAGTATAACTATCCCTCTCCTACATCAACCCACATAGCTCTGCTCCGATCTGATTTATGTACTATAAAGTTTTATTTGAAAAGTTCCAATCCTCGTATCCCACCTCCTTCAATTGAGGGGAGGGCAGAGCCACTCCTGGGGCCCATCTTGAAGTGGATTCTCAGATTAGAGGGTGGGTTGTCCCCATGGACACACACATCTAGCATCCTTAGCCCCTGTAGAGCCTAAAGCTGCCTCCTTCCCCAACTGACCAGCCCCTCCCCTCTTTCCACAGCACCCTGGGCCTGAGCTGTGGCATCGGCAGTGGCAACTGCAGCAACAGCAGTGACAGCAGCAACTTGGACGGCCTTCTCTGGAGCCATGGTCAGCTGCACGGGCTCAAAACTGGCCTGCAGCTTTTCTGATGCCTGGCCTGGTGTAATTGTTCATCTAGCCCCGCTGGGGCATCCAGCCCACCCTCTCAGTGCACCTAATGCTCCAGGAAATAACCTGGGAGGTAGCCTGCATCCACCATATCAGCTCAGTTTTCCATCACAGAGAAACTTTGATTTTGTTTTGCTTTGTTTTGAAAAACAATAAACAGGCAATTGTTGTTCTGGTGTTTGTGAGATGAGGGGCTGTGTGCTTCTCCCCTTATTCTAGGGGCTAAGAGAAGGTGGGATCATAACAGAGCTTTGAGCAGGAGCTGGGTCCTGAGGCCCCTTGGGGCCTACTGCCGCTCATACCTTTTTTCTGACCCAAACCATTTTCACTCCGCTCATTGAAATGCAGTGTGGGGCCAGCTTACCAGGAAGCATCGGGCCCCAAAAGAGGCATTGGTGGCCATAGAGCCCAGCCATCATAAGGGAAATCTGCTCAGAACCTCCCTGACAGCTGGAAGACCCAGTTCTTCCTGATGCCACACAGCAGGCTTCTGGCTCATTTCCCTGCCTGCCCTCACTGGGCACCAAACAGCAGTTGAAAGCCAAAGTAAAACCTTTGTCACTTGTATTTCTGCCTAGAAAAAGGTAAAATGGACTTCCCTATGGTGGGCATTGGAGCAGAGAAATGTCTTAGGGACTGACTCAGAGGTCCTCCATGGTCACCCAGTTCCTTCAGACATTCAGAGTGCCTACCCTGTCAGCCCTGAGTTGCCAAGATGAATTAACTTGGATGAATAAACTTAAGTTCTCACCCCTCAGAGCCCTCTGCCTGCTGAGAAGGGACAAAGTCCACCAAATATAATCTGATCCCTTTGCTAACTGCTTTAAGAAAGCCCCGGTGTGCCACAAGTTCTTTGTTTTTCTCAAGGTGGTGGTTGACCAAGCTCAAGTCTGGCTACAGTATTCCTCATCCCCAATCAGGAGAGTGACACCTACATAAGAGTATGCATCTCTGTAGGGCCAGTTTGGGCCCAGACAAAGGGAAATAAGGGACAGAACCAGGCAGCATTCCAGCCAAAAACTGGCTGAATAAGCCAAAGAATGATAAAAGGAAGGAGAGGGCATATACTATAAAAATGCCAAGAAGGAATTTAGTTGAAATGCCCTGCCAGAGCCTAGTCAAGGGTTTAAATGTTAGGACCCCTAGGGAGTCCCCAATACCTCTTAAAGGATATCCTGAACATCTTTGTATATGTATATAATCATTTTTCTAGAGCTAGTCCACAGATATAATCAGATTATCAAAGGTGTCCATGAGCCCAACATCCCAAAAGCATTAAGATTTCCTGTCCTCTGTGGACCCCAGCATTAGAAATGGTCAGGGCAGTCTCCAGCACTGCTTAATGCAGTTTCTATCCAACTCTTCCCTCTCCTGCCAAATGCTAAGTCTCATAGCATCTTGGAATGTCAGCGCTAAAGGAGCCTTCAAGGAGTGTCTAGGCCACATCTAGTCAAGGATTTGCAAATGTGCATTCTGGGACACAGACTCAGCATCTGCTCAGTGGGGAGATGAGTGTTGCAAGTACTTGGTTCCCCTCCAGCACTTCTCTACAGTAGCCTGGATTTTATCTATTGTGCATGTGTTGGTGTCATATATAAGACTTTTTTTTCAAAATGGGCTTTGCTGCTAAAAAACATTTGGAAATCATAGTTCTAGTCTAGCCCCCTCATTTTATACATGAGATACAAAGGCAGAGAAAAAGGGAAGGGATTTGCCCAAAGGCAAACAACAAGTTAACAGCTTGGTATAGATCTGTGTTTCTTGTTATCATCAGCATCACCTGGGTACTTGTTGGAAAAGCAAATTATTGAACTGCACTGCTGACCTAGATCAGTAAGGTTGAGGGTGGGCAGCAATCTGGTTCAACAAGCCCTTCAGATGATTCTGATGCACACTATAGAGTATGAGGCGCTCTGGTATGGAGGAAAAAGCTACCCAAAGACCTAGGTTCAAGACAAGCTCCATCACTTAATGGGAACAACCTTGGGCAAATCATGCCACAGTTTCTTCATCTGTAGAAGGAGGATATCTGCCTCATGGGTTTATTGTATGGATCAAAAAAGGATAATAGATGTGAAAGTGCTCTCAAAAGCTTTTCATACTTTGTGTGAGTGTTGTGGATTCATGGCAGGATTGGCATGCTTTCAATCCAGGACTCAGATCTCCATGTAACCTAGGACAAAGTGCTTTCCCCTATCCCTCAAAGACTGACCTAGGCTATCAACGCTCATTTCTAGTCCAGATCCAGGCAGAGTAAGAACCAAGGGTCATTGTTGGCTGGAGTCCTCCTGAAACCTGGAATTTGTGAAGTCAGATCCCTGGGAAAGGCTACTTCAGATGACAAGACCTGGGGGTGGGAAATGAGGGAGGGGGATGGGGTAGCATGGGTCAGGAAGCAACCTTAGCCCAGTGCCTTTAGACCTTTTCCTTCTGACTAGAGACCGGAGACTGATTAGATGATAAAGTCTTTGAACTGCATACATTTAACTGGGGGACAGGGTTAGGGGATCAAGGGAAAGGCGTACTGATAATATTGTTATTCAACAACAGTAACTGAGAGTCAACTCTTCTGATAGGAGATAATTCCTCAGTGATGAAGAACATGGTTCCTGTCCCTAAGGAACTTTGTTTTGTAAGGGCATCTGCATGTCAACATAATTATAACAGTGACAAGTGCTAAAAGAGAGATATTGGTTAAGATGCCTGTAAGCCCCTGCCCCTGCAGAGAAGGACTAACAATGTCTGGATAAGAAGGAGGGACTGCTTAAAAGAGGAGGGGAAGTTAGCAGTGAGTCTTCAAAGGCAAGAGTTTACTAGTCAAAATAAAGAGTAGATGGAAGGTAAAAGTGTGGAGGGGATAAAGAAGAGCATGGCATGGTGAAGCACTAGTGAAGGATTCAGGATAACTGGAATATGGGTTCAGTGAAGAACACGGGAGGTCCTGAGGCCAAAGAGGTCAGCTAGAGAGGGATATGGTCAAACTAGTTGATTTTTCACCTATGATTAAGCCTAGGCTTTGGACACTGAATTGTCCCTTCTCAGAGTTCTAACTATTCTTATCATGTTCCCTATCTTCACACTATCGCTGTCCTCCAGGAAAGTCTTAGTTTGCCATTCTCTAAGCATGCTTCATCCCCTCACTACAAAGCAAGTTACAGAAGACAGGAACTGTTTCCTCCTCTTCAGTCTCTCCCTAGCCCAATATAGGCCAAGCCCCTAGTTGGCACTCAGTAAGGATTTGATAAATGTATGCCTGAGAAATGTGAGAGGAAAGACAGAAGAGGAAAATGATGGGGAGAGATGAGCACTCTTAGTCCAAAAAAGTACAAAAGATAAAAGGAAAAAGAGAGATTCTCAGATTCACAAATACTAGCACCTTCTAAAGGTTCCTAGGCTGGGCTCCCCTGCAGCCATTGTGTCAACCTCTGCCTTTAGAATGAGGCTGGCCTGGAGTATGTGTGGGGAGGGCAGAGAGGAGTAGGAGGCTCCAGAGAGGCCTAAGGGAAGAGCAGACACCACTGTGATAAAGGGCTCCCTGTCCTGGGAGCAATAAAGTCTGGGATTCCAGTCCTGGCTTTGCCACTAACTCCCTGTTCATCCTCAGTCAGTCAAATCTCTTCAGTTCTTGGTGCCTCAGTTTCCATACCTGTAACCTGATGGAGTTCATGCAGCTGAGCACTCCCGAAATGATTTCTCCATGAACTGTAAGGTGCCAGGAGGCTTCTAGCTCTGATATTCTAGCTAAGGCCCAGCAGATGAGGTCTCTGTGGTCCTGAGGCTATTCTGGGGAAACAATGGGTTGTTTACCGACATAAGCCTGGGCCCTGAGCCCTGTACCTGGTTCTGACCCACCAGTGGAGGCCGGCCCAGCCCAGCCCTGTGGGAAACACCAACTGACTAGCACCTAGTATACAAAACTTAGAGGGCATATATTTACTTTGATAAAATCTAGGTGAACTTGTAATAGAAAACAAATCTGACTCCATATTAGATCTGTTTCTTTGGCTTTAACCCTGTGCTCTGTTTTCTAGGCTTAGTTTTGCTAGCTCTGCACCTTTTGTAAAAGAATGTTGCCTTTAGCCTGAAATATATAGGAGAGACTACTCTCAAGGCTCTGACCGTTTGCACTTATATAAATACAACAAGTTACAGAATAGAAAATAACATTTGTTTTGTTGGAGATTTTACAGGGACACCATGACCTGACCCACATGGACAGCTGCAAGAACAAAGAATTCCTGCAACAAGAAGTTTGAAACAATCAACCACACCCCCTGCCCCTTTTAGTATAAAAGGAGCCTGAATTCTGACTTAAGTAAGATGGTTCTCCAGGACATTAGTCTGCCATCTTCTCGGTCTACTGGCTTTCTGAATAAAGTTGCTATTCCTTGCCCCAATATCTCATCTCTCGATTTATTGGCCAGTTGTGTGGCGAGCAGAACAAGTTTGGATTCGGTAACAAACTCAGAGAGATCTCTCCCCTTATAGCTCACCTCAAGACGCAAGTCCCAAGGAGATAAATCTAATTTTTCAGGAGCCAAGTGTGTGTATATGTAGGTGCAGTTATGGCTTTTGTTGTTGATGTTCTTAAAGAAACAGAGCCATTAGTGGTTAGTAAACAAAAAGTTTATGCAGAAATTAAATGTGGTTACAGTTCATTGTCAGTGATACAGCATTTTCCATCATGATTATAGGTGAAACAAATTAAAACCTTGTGAAGTTGTCATAGCACATTCATGCTAGTGAGAACATACTGCAAAGCACTGTACATGCATTACAGGGGCAGACAAAACTGGGGACAGGGTATATTTCCACTCACCTCCAGTTGGCTTTGTGTATTTTGTCATTGAGACTTACATTATGTTTGGGTCAAACAAAACCCAAAGAGATTTTATAAAAGTTTACAACCATTAAACAGTATTGTTTAATCCCACAAATGGATAAAGCAAACTACTATAGGTTCAATGATACACAAACCAGTACTAGAAGTATCAATCTGCCTATGTATATAGCTAGCTACACTATGACATATATGGAATATGCTGAGCCTTTTGGCATCAACTACTTAGACAAGCAGGTACCTAAAATATACTTGTTTGCTTTCCAATGAGAACTAACTGTAGTGCCATTTCAGTCAAAAATTATGTACTCCTCAGTGTCAAACCTGAGAAGAAGCAAACTAGGGGAAGGCAGAGAAGGGTTAGGAGGAGACCTGAGCAGGGCTCTTTGGACAGCTTCACATTACTTTCCCTGTGCAGTTCCAGACCTGGTTCACAGAGTTAAAGTGTATTGATATTGTTGGCCCTCAAAAAGGGTGTTTGTATAAAGTCCCATACTTAAAGCACAGATAGAACAGTAACTGAGAGTCTCTCAAAATGAATTCTTCTATATTAGAAGAAAATTCAGTGCCAATGGTTAATGGATATCAATGTTTGAAATACTGTATAAAGATAATTTATCCTAAAATAGAAAAAATGGGTTTTAGAAGTATTCTCCTGGAAACGAGCAGAGAGAGAGAGAGAGAGAACACATACATATTTCATTATTTAGAAGAAGAAAAGTTCTGTATACCATTTGCATAAGGCGTCTGTCATTGTCCTTCCATGTCTTACACCTTAAGAGAGAGTGCAATGGCTATATGCTACCTTTGAAAAGGCTCCTTTTCCTTTGGGCTGTCTTACAGAAATGGTGCCCTGGATTGACCATGCTACTCCAGAGTCACACTTCTTCAGGTCAAAATAAAAATAACAACAACAAAATCACAAAAAGAAAAAACAAATCACAGAATCTAAAAATCTAAGGCCTGAACAGGCACAGACTTGCTATGAATTCAGAAACTCTGTGAAAGAATTAAAATTACAAAGCACCTCTTGCAAAATATACTTTTTGAAAACCACACAAAACACTGTGCAGTAACCCCTGCTTAGTGTTTGGAGGTAAGTATCCTGAAGGACACATACTTAGTCCCAAGAAGGAAGCTTGATTTTCTTATCTAGGGAGCCAAAAGGGTTCCAGTGTTTCTTTTTATTTGCTGTTTTATAATTACAGACAGAATGGAAAAGCCAAGAAATGTGCAGTCCTCAGTATGAAGAAAATGTTTCTTTATAATCACTTCACTAAGAACCAAGCTCGATTTATGCATTCATAATTGTACAGTTCCATTTATAGATCCTTGCAGATGAACCACTAACACTGACACTTTTTTTACACAAAAGCTCTTTTGCAAGGACATGTTAAATTTAATAGGCTAAAGAGAAACTTATGCAATATAATGCTTGAAACTGTATGCACAATAGCTGTTTCGCATAGTAATAAAGAGGCCTTGAAAAATTGTCTTTGTTTATAAACTACTGCCCTTTGGAAATAAAAGCTCCCTCATGACCCCTGGGCTACTCCCCTGTGACACACAGTGCCACAAACATCATAGTGAAAAGTCAGTACCAAACCTAGTTTAAGATGAGTTTTGTACATTTGGTTCTATACATTCAGGAAAAAAAGAGATACAATTTGTATCAACAAAAGGTCATCTCTGGTTATTTGAGGCATTGCTCCTAGCCGCTTTGATTCATACACATTTTATGAGAAGAGAAGAATGACAATTGTTGTTAGGAAATAAGAAATACATATGCTGCCATAAAAAGTATTTCCTGTTTTGGGAGGAGCTTACAATTTTTGGAGTATTAAACATGAACATATTCCAGATGAACTGCAACTGACAAGATTAATCTTGTGCTTCCCTGTAAATTGTGCAGCTAGTGGATAGTGCGGTGCCATGGATGATTTTGGTAGGAAGTTGAACTAACCAGCACAAAGGCATTAGAGTCATCTAAGATTGTCAGAATTCCCTGATTTAGACATGGGACAAATTTAGAAGGTCCAAGAGGTTAAAGGTATGAAGTGGTGTTTGTGTGAAATAGCAAACACTTCACTCTCTATGGACCTACCTGATAGAAAACACTTTTACACCTCAATATGCAGGGGAATAGAAAGATCAGAGGGTAGTGGATGAATGGGAAGCTATGATTAACTGAGAAACACTGAAATGCAGTTTTGATCAACTAGGACAGAGACAGAAGCCAAAAAGCAGCATGCAAGCCATTATCAAACCACCAGAAACAACCCTGACTACAGCCTCACATTCAGAGTGTTTCACAGTAAGAAACATTTATAGGCAGTGTCACACCTTCTCATGAAGAAACAAAAGGCCAATACCAGGCCTTCTCAACTTTCATGAAAAAACGGCCATAGAAATTAGCAAGTTCCAGCCCAAGGAACAGTGAGCTGGTCAGTGGTTCAAAGTGTTGAAATATACAATGGATTCAAAAAGGGGTTCATTTAGTACAGCTTTAAAAAAAAAAACCAAAAACAATGAATGCCTCTTATAGAGGCATTTAGCTACAAAGATTCCCACCCTGAGCAAGATACAAGTTGCGCAAATGGTGCCATCAACCCAAAGTCCTGCCTTCTTTAGTAATGAATTTAAGAATGACATAAGGTCTAGTGAACCCTCTGCATGCATTTGAGGTGTGTAACTGAGCCAGCTATTAACAAAAATGTTGCATCCCCTTTTGGAGGCTGCCCTTTTCCACCTAGAAAAATCCCCTGATTTTGTTTCCTAAAGAAATTCTGTTCCACCAATGATCAACCTTATTGCCCAAAGGGTGGATGGCAGGAGAAAGTGGATTACATGGCTGTGCACTGTCCTCCATTACGTTTCATCCTGTGATGTTGAATACTGCATAGGTCAGAAGTCCAAAGAGCATCCATTTAGACCCTTCTGGAGTGCAGCTTTTGTGTTCATCATTTACTGCCGAATGAGTCTGGCCATCTCTCCTGTTATTAAGGGAAGCGAATTCTGGTAGTAAATCCCTTGGTGCTGGTCAAATTCTTCTGTGCTTGTCTTGCACACACCTACTATGCTTGGAACTTGAGCTTATCCATCAGCTCCTCTGAAGAAGAAGGCTGCAATCTAATCCCTAATGTACTGAGGTGAAGAGACTTAAAAGCTAAGAACTGTCAGTAAATGTTGACAAGTAAAAAGTGCAAAGAAAATAGAGCTACTTTGCTCTGGTGTCTAAGAAAGCAATGTTCAAATATTAGGATGTAGTTCATTTTCAAAACTAGTTGAAACTATGAAACATGCCATAAAATCATCAGGTCAGATTTGTGATCTATATAGCTTGGACTAAGGACTGTGCAGAGCCTATCATCTTATCATCAGCATAGAAAAGGTTATATATAGACACACACACACACACACACACACACACACACACACACACACCTCAAACTAAATACAGACAATCATACATGCAATATAATTGCCAACAATATGTTTGAAATATAGCTCTAGAAGCTTCAATGTGACCCTATAGCTTGGTTAATAAAGGTATTGAATGGTAGGACATCCATGCAATAAAGTATGCATTGACTTTTAAATAGCTATAAATATTCCTATTAAAAATTCTAAAAGGTTAATTCAACATATGCATTGGTCCTGTTGCTCTTACTCTCTAAATTAGGTATATAATTGATACTTTGTACCTGTAATATGTTATACATTGTGTGACTAAGAAGACAGTTGGTAATGGAATCCCTTGGGGTTTCTTTCATTTAGGCTCTTCCCCTGGGTTTTGTCCTCCATTACCTGCATGGTGCAGTGCAAAAGGGCATGGGACTTGGAGTCAGAGGACTTGGGTGCGAGTCTTGACTTGGTCACTTGCTAGTAGTGTGACTTTGGCAAGTCACTTAACTTAATCTCACTGAGCTTCAGTTTCCTTGTCTCGAAAACAAGACATTAGTAAGACTTACCTCACAGGGTTGTTATGCACTTCAATGACATAAACTCTGTAACTTGTAAAGCACAACACAAAATTATTAGTTACTATTCTCAAAGTATTAGTGCATTATTAATATCATCTTTATCTCCATAGAAGGAAATAAGTCCTATGTCATGTCAACGTGCAGCTCTAAGCTTAGAAACAATCAAGGCTGCCAGTTGCTGGGCATCTGCTGTGTGGGGATTCTTCTCCATCACTGCAAGGACAATATTTGAAGGGAAAATGTTGCAGAGGTTCTTGTAGGTCTGATACTGGTGTTCTGGGATCATATACTCCCTGGAATCATTGCACATTCCAACCCAAGGATTCCTCCAAAGTTGCTCCATCTTTTCAGGAACGCTCCGTACCATGACTGGCTCATAGCATGGTTGCATGAGGTTGTTACTCAAGGGATAGGAGTGGTAGCCATAGGAGTCCGTTGCACAGGGCAGTGGGTCCCAGCTGGCATGTTGTTCCCGGCACAGAGGAGGTCGTCTTTGCCTCATGGGGTTGCTCTCATAGAGGCGGGAATCAGAAATGCTGTCCATCCGAGTCATCACCAGAGCACGTCCTGGCTGGGTAGTTGCCCCAGCATGGATGTTGGGAGGCATAGGGTAGTCTCCAGGACAGCTGGACCGTGCTCCAGTTGCTGGGTGCTGGGCATGCAGAACTAAGTGGGGGACTGACTGCTTGTGGGGGTTTTGCTTAGAATCCTCTGGGCCATAGCTCTGCACTCGAGTTAAGGCTTCATGGTAACCATGAGGAAAAGGCTGAAGATGGTTCTGAGATGCTGAGCGATGCAGCTTCAAACTGCCTTCAGGATGAGCATCTGCTACAGCCAAATACAGGTTGTTGTAAGAGGAATAGTTGTCATTCCTGGTATGGCTCATACGATTGTCAGGACAGAGGTTGGGATTCCGGGCATACAGGCCCCGGTCTGCTTCAGCCATGTAGTACTCTCGATTATGCATGCTGTTGATGTTCAATTTGGAGAAGTCGCCTAACATCGAATAGTAGCCGTGGTCCCCCAAGGACTCAAACTTCGGGTATTGCTCAGCGTAGCTAATAGGGGTCCCGTGGCTGTTGGTAACCAGGATAGGGGGGTACTGCATGCTGGTCATGTGTTCCAATGAGGACTTCTGGTGGGAAAAATGAGAGGATCCTGGCACTGGGCTACTGGCTGAACGGGTGTTGAGTGCACCCACTGCATGGCTTTTGGTGGGTGGGATTGTGGGGACACTTAGAGCAGTCACAAGTGAGGGGACAGAGCTGGCCTCAGGCTTACGGGCAATGGACAGCCATTCCTCAGGCTCCACAGCCATGGACCGGATGCTGGGATCTGACTGGCGCTTGGGGGCCACACGTTTGACTTCTGAGGTTATCTCAGCTTTGGCACTAGACAGCCCCGTGACACACTTGGCTAGGGTGCCTTCACTCATGGTTTTCACTGTGGACAGTTTGGCACTGATGCGGAGCTCATCAGCCACTGAACGCTGGGGTTGGTTGGCCCGCTCTGGATGGTAGTATTTGCACTTGTGGCCATAGGTGCATTTTTTGCCTGAAAAATAATGCCTTGGTGTAAGACTCTTTCTCAGAGTGATGCAACTCTCTGTGACAGAAGCTGTTGTAACAATCTGGTCACTCAGGTTAGAGTTTTACTGTTTGGGGTGAAGGTAGAAAATTAGCTGTCCATAAAGACGAGAGACACACAACACCAAGCTGGCATCACACACGGTGAAGGGAGAAGGAAGGAGTGGAAAGCTGGGGAGGAAACTGCGGTGTGGAAGCTAAGAGCTGAGCTGTTAACAGCCTTCATTTCCCTGTAATTCACAACTTTGCCTCAGCATAACCTGCCTGCGGAGGCAGCAGAGAGCAGCAGCAGGCAGCACAGGACATGTGCAAAGAGTACTGACCTGGAGGCCAGTCAGACCTGAGTTTTAATTCCAGCTATGTCACTTACTGGCTGTGTGATCTTGGTAAGCGGTTTTACTCTCTGAGCCTCATTTTCCTATTCTGTAAACAAGGTTCATAATAATGCTTATATTAGAGGGTCATTGGAGGATTAAATGAAGATAATGAACATGAAATACTCTATGATTTAAATAAATGTTAACTGAGGACAAAACCCAAGATGGCCCATAAACAAACGATTATCCAAAGAGTTAACATCCAAAGTAGCCTCAGACCGGACAGCCCATGCCACACTGTGAGGCTCACAAACTTTGTAACAGAGGGACTTGGGTAAGATTATGAAAGTACTCTAGAAAACTATATTTAAAAAAGGAAATGAAAACACATTTTGAAAGCAAACTGGACAATACAGGTTGGAAGAAAACAGTATCATTAGTCAACAGAGGGTGCAGCCACCTGCCTAAGAGACACGTCCTTCTTGGGGCCAAACCCCATTTGGCATTGCCTTTTCAGCTTCCACAGGCCAAGTGTCTTTCTGCACTTCCCTGCCTCCAGCAACACTGCTCAGGACAGAGGCAGCTAGAACACATGAATCATTTTAACCAGTGACAATTCATCTTTCCTTCAATTCTAGTTACCTTTTCCTCATGTAGTTTCAAGGATGTTTCTTCACAAGCCTAACTGAAAATACATGAAGACATAGACTTTAACTCACAGAAAGTGGACAAGCCAGGATTTTCCCTTTGAAAAGGAAACTTTAGGGGGCCAAGATGGCAGAGTAGAAGGATGCTGGTAGCTCACCCTCTCCCACAAATACACCAAGACTCACATCCACAGACCCACTCAGCCAACCAGAGCACCTGCCAAACTCCGACAGAACATCACCCTCTTCAAAAGATAGAGACGCCAAAAATCTGGTGGGAGAAAAGGAAACAAAGAAAGAAGAAAAGGCAAAACAGTGAGGGACCGGTCCCGTGGGGAGGGAGTGGCAAAGGAGGAATAGCACTCATTTGCTGGGTCTCCCCCCCTCCAACAGAGAGGCCAGTGAGACGGAGGGGGAGCCTCCGAGGCTCGGATCTGTACGGAGCACCCCTTGATGGACAGAACTAAGTTAAACGGGCACAAAGTGTCCCTGCGACACCCAGCCTGAGATGTAAGCCGGCAGCTGGGGGACAGGACAGACTGCCCGAGCTGGGCGGAGGACTGGGGCAGCTGCACTGAGGCACCCCCGGGGGACTGCAGGGTGCTTCATGACATGAATGAGTGGGTACACAGGGCAAAACAACCTGGGACCTCCATAAAACAACACAGCTGATGTGCTCTGGGGGGAAGGGTGCATACCCCCATCTCTGAAAACCCACAGAAGGTTTCTGGGTGAAGAGAGGCGGGGTTCAGGCACAGCCCCCATATCCTCCAACACTTAGCACCCAGGTGGGGGTGGGGTCGAAACCTGAATCTGTACCTAAGGGCTTAGCAGCCTCAAAGGCCAGAAGGAGACTTGTTTACAGCCTGAGGCAGATAGGATCTTTCTGCCCTGGCACTTCAGAGAACTCACTCCACCAAGACAAACAAAGAGCTGAGTTTTGGCACAGAGAAGGGGTGGGGCTGTTCCGCGGTCTTCCTGAGCCTGCCTATGGAGCGCAGACCTGAGTCGGAGCGGGCAGCTGCACAGAGCAGGGGAGCGACAGGCACTGGGAGAGGGCTAGTGGCCATGTGCCTTCCTGGCAGGAGCGCGGCATCTGACCGTGGTGCTGGGAGGTGCGATCTGCCCGCCTACCTCGCCCGAGCACATCTGACTTCACATCGGGAAGAGGAGTGACCCACCCGTCCACCACGAAGGAGAGCAGCACGTGACCACAGTGTTGGGAGGGGACGCGATCTGCTTGCTGACAGGCAATGGGAGCAGCACAGATGAGGGGGCCAATGGAGGGCCTCTGGAAACAGCAAGCTGAGTTCACGAAACAGGGTGAAGATAGAAAGACTTCTCAATAAAATCATTAAGAGCGCACAGTCTCCAGGAGTACACCCCCTCTTTTTTAATCTCTTTTTAAAAATCTGTTCTATTTTCTATTACTTTTCTAATTTTTACTTTTTAAACAATTATATATGCTTCCAGTTTTAATCCCTTTTAAATTTTTCTTTTAAAATATTTTTATTATTATTTTTTAAAAAATCCACCTCATCACATCTTTATTTCTCTTGGTTTTGATCTCCTATTATTGATTATACACAGGTTTCAAATTTTTTTTTGCTCTTTTCTCCTTTTTTAAAGGTTTTTAAAAGACGTCTCAACTCGATTGCTATTCTGCTTCAACTTGCTCTTCTATTATTGATTATACACTGTTTTCAAACCTTTTTTTCTCCCTTCTTTTAAAATTCTCTTTCTCTCTCTCTCTTTTTTAAGTTTTATTTCTGCATAGGCTTTAGGTAGATAAATAAACTCTTTAAGGACCACAATAGATAACTGATACTCCATAAGCCACAGTGCCAGAAAGATATGAGCAAGATCAAGAAGCAGAAGAGCCACTCCCAATTAAAAGAGCAAGAGAAATCCCCTGAAAGAAGGATCAATGAAATAGACATCGATAGCCTACTAGGTCAAGATTTAAAAAAAGGAGTGATCAAAGTACTGAAGGAACTAAAAGAGATAGTGTTTAGATATATAAAATATGTAAAAAATGAAATTGAAGCTATAAAGAAAAGCCAAGTAAAATTGCTAAACTCATTGGCTGAGATGAGAGCTGATCTAAAGGCTGTACAAAGCAGACTAGATAATGCAGAGGAACGAATAAGTGACCTAGAAGAAAGGACAACAGAAAGCACCCAATCAGAACAGCTGAGAGAAAAACAAATAAAAACTAATGAAAACAACATAAGAGACCTATGGGATAATATAAAGCATACCAATCTACGCATAATAGGGGCTCCAGAAGGGAAAGAAAGACCAAAGGGGATTGAAAAAGTATTGGAATAAATCATGACTGAAAACTTCCCAAACTTAAAGAAGGAATCACATCGTTCAAAAGTCCACAAATGACAAATGCTGGAGAGGCTGTGGAGAAAAGGGAACCCTCCTACACTGCTGGTGGGAATGCAGTTTGGTGCAGCCACTGTGGAAAACAATATGGAGATTCCTCAAAAAACTAGGAATAGACTTACCATATGACCCAGTCATTCTGCTCCTGGGCATATATCCAGAAGGAAGCCTACTTCAAAAAGAAACCTACACCCCAATGTTCATAGCAGGACTATTTACAATATCCAAGACATGGAGACAGCCTAAATTTCCATCAACAGATGACTGGATAAAGAAGCGGTATATTTATACAATGGAATACTATTCAGCCATAAAAACCGACAACATAACGCCATTTGCAGCAACATGGATGTTCCTGGAGACTGTCATTCTAAGTGAAGTAAGCCAGAAAGAGAAAGAAAAATACTATATGAGATCACTCACGTGTGGAATCTAAAAAAAAAAAAAAAAAGAAAAAAGAAAAAAAGAGAACATAAATACAAAATAGAAACAGACTCATAGATGTAGAATACAAACTTGTGGTTGCCAAGGGGGTTGGGGTGGGAAGGGACAAACTGGGATTTCAAAATGTAGAACAGATAAATAAGATTAGACTGTATAGCACAGGGAAATACATACAAGTTCTTATGGTAGCTCACAGCGAAGAAAGATGAATGACATTGAATGACAATGAATATATATATATGTTCATGTATAACTGAAAAATTGTGCTGTACACTGGAATTTGACACAACATTGTAAAATGTCTATCACTCAATAAAAAATGTTAAAAATTAAAATCAAATAATAAAAAGAAAAGGAAACCTGAAGACAAAAGTATTCACAGAGTTCTTATGCTTCCCTTAGTACAGAGCTCAGTTCTTCACATAGGTACTCACCATAAGGGCATGGTTGCTTCTTATGCTCAGGAACAACAGGTCTCTTTCTTAAGAAGTTTTCAAGGCTTGGGCCATGGCGTCCTAAAGGATCATCTGGAGGCATAAATCTGAAAGCAAGCAAGGCAGTGGTAAATGTCTTCCATTCTGTCCCTACTTTCCCTTATCAGGAGTTCAGAACATCATTACCTTTTGCCTATACTGCTGTAATGGCCTTCTAATACCGCCTTCCTGTCTGAATTCTATCTTCTGCTAAGCCAGTAGTTCTTCCCTCTGTTCCTACTTGAACACACACAAAAAGAATGATTTCTCCTGTCCATCTTTCTTCCATGGATTATATGTTCTGGCCATATAATCTGGCATAACACTGACATGCCTGCTGGTTCCCCCAACATGCAACCCACTTTTACATCTTTATAGCTTTATTCACGATGTCCCCTTTACCTGTACCCAGCAGCCTCCTTTCCTCTGTCTGATAATATCTCAAACGTTATCTCCTCTGTGAGGTCTGTTCCTATCACTTCACATAGACAAAGCAATTTAAAAAACTGTAATCATAGCACTTATCATGACACAGTGTGGTTATCTCTCTCTCTTCTCCAGTACACTTTGAGCCTCTAAAGGGTATGTCTTGTTTCTTGTTTTATCCCCATGGCGACCAGCAGAATGCTCGGTAACACAGTAAGTATCCAATAAATGGTTATTGAAATGAAGTGAAACCTATTCCTAGTGGTAACTTGGATTGAGGCTACTCAGAGCCTACTGGAAAGAAACGTACTTGTCATTCACAAAAGAATACATCAGCAACCGCTCCTCAATAAACTTCTTCCATTCTGGCTTTTCGACTTGAAGGTCTCGGTAGTTATCATTGGATACAATGATGCCATCAGAATCAAAAGCCAGTTTGACTATGAACCGATCATCGTAGCAAACAACTCTCCTGCCCTGGACCCTGCGGGATGGTGTGAAGACAAGAATCTTTTCCTTCTCCAGTTTACGTAGGATATCTTGATCTGTCGAAATAAGGATTATATACCACAGAGTACAAATCATCTTTAGAAATTAACAGCATTATCTCCATATTACAAATACAAAAGTTGGTACTGGATTAATACATTATTTGCACTTAGAGAGACAGTGGCCTCTATTCCTGGCTATGGCACCAATTTGGATTGTGACTTTAGGTAAGTTACCTTCCTTTTTGCACTCCAGTTTTCTTTCCAATAAAATGAAGGAAATGGATTTAATGACATCTAAGTTTTAAAACCTACCAGGAAGAGTGAGAAATAACACTGATACCATAGCATTCTTGAGGATAGTTTTGCCCTTTGGCTGAAGCACCAGCTCTTGGTTGCTGAAGAAAACAGGGCAGTATGCTAAGGATGTGTCTGCTAGTAGGAGAGTAATGCACCCATCCTAGGGACTTATATTTTTGCCTTTGGCTTGATGGAAAGCCATAACTAGGAAAAATATTATGCTGTAGCAGTGTGAGTACTGACCCTCTTTTCTTTTAGCCTCTTAATTATTCAGGAAAGAAAGCTTACAGGCTGGGCTCGAGCAGGGCCAGGATCCACTCAGCTGGCAGACAGCTCCATGATACAGTTCTGACAGCCATTCACTGGACCTTCTCATTCTGCACATCAAGCCGCAGCTGATTCTCAGTGGACTGGAGTATTTATGCTCTCAAACACTATAAAGTGCTAGCTTCATATACTATTATAAGTGAATGCAGTGATTCTCCTGCCACTAGGGCCACATCATGAATTTTGTGGACCTTAGACACTTTTGCCTTCCGGGGTCCCTTCTTATATAAAGAAATATTGGGGCTTTTTTTTGAGGGGGGAGGAGGTAATTAGACTTATTTATTTATTTGAATGGAGGTACTGGAAATTGAACCCAGGACCTTGTGCATGCTAAGCACACAATCTACCAATGAGCTATACCCCTCACCCCTTTCGTAAAGAAATATTAAATTAAAAATTATACTTTACAACTGCATTGGTAAAAACACAAATAATCTAGTTAGATACATTAGTACACATTCTTTGTTATTATATTCAGTTTTTCCTTCTGCTATTAAAAGAAAATAAAATTATAACATTTACATGTGACCCTAAAAGTATCTATCTTGGGCCCTAGGTACTGAGCATCATGGATAAGTTAGCTCTGACTGCCATGGGACTTTTCTCTTTCTATTCTACCCCCTAATTTGAAAATCCCACAGTCACTTCTTTGGTACAGAATGAGGTCCATTGTCTATCATCGTTTCTTTAGTCTTTTGGAAAACTCAGTCATGTTCACAACAAGATTCATCCCTCTTTAATCTGAAGTCTATGGTCAACTAGAAAAGCACTTCTTTTTTCAATTGTGTGCTTTATTCTTTGCTTGCAATTGAAGTTGTCTCTATTTAACTGCCATATACCACCAGAAACTATGCCACATATGCCATGATTTATTTGGATCAGAAAAAAATACGCTTAAAAATACACTTAATAAAAGACATTTTAAGTATACTCAATACATTTAGAAAAGTAATTATCTAATATGAGAGCATCAAGCTCTACCCAAACTATCTTGATAGTTTTACCTCTGAATGAGGGGAAATGTCTGATTTGAAACAGTACCTGTAATTGGTGCATCAGGGCGGGATTGCTCCTTTCTCCATGCAGGCACAAATACAGTAATATCTTTATGGCCTTTATCTAGAAACCAATCCACGGCAAGTTGTATTCCTCTGCAGGAGAACTCTTCTTTATTCCCATGGCTTCAGGAAGATAAGAGAATGAGAAGAGAAGGGATTGACAATAGGTAGCAAAGAAATCAAACAGGTTTTTCCCTGGCACAAAGACATCAACAACAGACATTTTATTTCTTGAGGATGCCAAAAATGTGTTTTTAAAAAGAGCAAATCAAATTATTTTTATTGGATCATTACAAATATTGCCATTATTATTACACCTTCATTCAAGGCCACAGATGGTTAATAACCCCAACTTGCAGCCCTAAGGCTATTTCTTATCATTATTTCCATTTTCTCTTTTCTCTTCCTATTTTTATTACTACTTCCTTTTCAAAGATTTAGATATTTATCAGATGGAAAAAGGAGAGGTTTCACCAGAGGTTTAGATAAAGTTTATACGGAGGATTAATTGGAGATGAATTTTAAGTACATGTATTAAAGCTTAAAAATAACATTGATAGCAAAAAAGACACACACATAAATGCTGACTGAAAGTAGTTATCACATTTAATTAAATATAGTTCACCAACAAAAATCAGTCTTGACAATTTTAAGATGTGGGAAATGTTCACAGTATAATACTATAAGAAAAAAAAACGAATATGGACTATATAGAATGTAATCCACATTTTATAGAAGAAAGCCTATGTACAGTAGTCCCTCTTTATTGTGGTTTCACTATCTGCAGTTTCAGTTATCCATGGTCAAGTGCAGTCCAAAGTATTAAATGGAAAATTCCAGAAATAAACAATTCGTAAGTTTTAAATTGCACGCACTTCTGAGTAAAGGGATGAAATCCTGTGCTGTCCTGCTCTGGCCCGCCCAGGGGGTGTAATGAATCATCCCCTTGTCTAGCATATCCCACCCTTTAGTCACTTAGTAATCATCATCTCTGTTGTCAGGTTGACTGTCATGGTATCACAGTGCTTGTGTTCAAGTAACACTTATTTTACTTAATAATGGCTCCAAAGCTCAAGAGTAGTGATGCTAGCAATTTGGATATGCTGAAGAGAGGCTGTAAAGTGCTTCCTTTAAGTGGAAAAGTGAAGTTCTTGACTTAAACAAGGAAAGAAAAAAATCATACACTGAGGTTACTAAGATCTATAAGAATGTATCTTCTGTTCACGAAACTGTGAAGAAGGAAAAAGAAATTCATACTTGTTTGCTGTTGCACCTCAAACTGCAAAAGTTGTGGTCACAGTGTATGATAAGTACTCAGTTAAGATGGAAAAGGCATTGAATTTGTACAATATTTTAAGAGAGAGAGAGAGAGGGAGACCACACTCATAACTTTTATTACAGTATGCTGTTATAATTGTTCTATTATTAGTTATTGTTGTTAATCTCTTACTGTGCCTAATTCATAAATTAAACTTTACCATATGTATGTATGTATATGGAAAAACAATATATATAGGGTTTACTACTATCTCTAGTCTCAGACATCCACTGAGGGGCTTGGAATGTATCTCCCATGGATAAGAGGCAGCTACTGTATAAGCTTAGAAAATATACTAGAAAATAGATACATCCACATGTTCATAAAATTGTTATTCTGTGTGAGAAGGTTATAAATGATTTATTTTTTCTCTAATTCCAAAATTTCCACCCCTCAAATTATTATAATTAGAATAGGATATAAAAAGAGAAGACATTCTATCACAATTACTTGTAGGAGTAAACATTGTAAAAGCTTAAAAAGTCAAACAGGATTCATTTGATTGGAACTTGGAAGAGGGAAACTCAAAAGATGAATTGGGAAAATATGTTATTCATTGTCATTACCTTAAATACTCACAAATTATATACTATATTTGTGCCAAGTTTGTGGAAATTCTGATCTCTTAGCATGGAATCTGGTGCTCTGACATATATATAAACCACACTAAATTGAAGTTAATTAAACATCTTGGATGGTAAAACAAATTGGCATACATGTACCTATTTTATTATAATAAAGTGGATCTTGCCTGCCAAACAGAATTAATCAGAAGAAAACTATTTTGCTAGAAAGCTAACTAAGATAATGTGATACGGGCTCTCTCTTTAGATTCCTCACTTTCTCACTAGTACTCCCTCAACTACAAGAGAAATTAGCTTTAATTGTAGTGTTCCCTTTGGGTGAATTCGTACATAATCTCAGGGGCCTCATTAAGTAATGCACTGCAAGACTTCCTACTGTTTTATCACTCTTGAGGCACACGACAAAATTTTATAAATCCCTTTGTTGACGTCTTCAAACACATTCTAATCATGTTTAAAAGTCTCTAGTGAGTACCATAAAGCAATTATACTACTCTATTAAAAGTCGAAGCACTTAAGAAAAAATAGAAAGGAAAGTATATTTGACTGCCAATACACTCCAAGGGTAGCCCTAGAGATAGCTACCACTGATTTCTTCTAAAAAGTTGAACTCTTAAAGGGTTAATATTGGATGAACCCAGCATGAAACAGGCAAACAGGCAAGTAGGGAAGATATCCAATAGTGATTTTTCTCACTGCTATAGTGCTGATAAGTATAACATGAACTCAGGAAAATCATCAGAATTGCCATTAGAGGGGAAATTTGGAGGAAGGGGATGGGATTTCATATCACCCAGCTCTGCAGTGCTGTGATGTGTGTCCTCCCAAACACAGTCTAAGACCAGAAATAAACACAACAGTAACATTTTCTGTTGGATACCCCAAATTTATATTTTACACTGACAAACCCTTTGATTAAAAGTAGTTTTCATTATAAAAGTAATAAAGACTTGTAAAATGTGGAAGATACATAAAATATAAAGAAAAACACACTGCAGAATCTGACCATTTTACTATCACTCAAACACTATTAAAATTTTAATGCATCTGTATTATGATATTACTTTTTCAACACAGTGAGAATCACCATGTTAAGAAACAAAAGTAAAATACCTCTAACATTCAACTGCAAATATATTAAAATCATGCTATTTCATAAATCACACCAAATGCCCAATAGTCATTAAAAGATGTCAATGAAGTCCTACATAAAGGCTCAGATGCAAAGTTTAGAGCTCAGTAAATATTTAGACAATAAATAAATGAAAAAAAGTGGAAAATAAACAAATGTTTTCATGATGGCCTGTTTTAACACAAACCTGCAAAATGTCCTTCTAGGACCTAAAGCTTATCTATTTGGAAGTCCTAGCCATAGCAATCAGAGAGAAAAAATTAATAAATAAAAGGAATCCAAATTGGAAACGAAGAAGTAAAACTGTCACTGTTTGCAGATGACATGACACTATACACAAAAAACACTAAAGAAGTGACCAGAAAACTACTAGAACTCATTAATGAATTTGGTAAAGTTGTGCATGATACAAAATTAATATACAGAAATCAGTTGCATTTCTATACACTAACAATGAAATAGCAGAAAGGGAAACCAAGGAAATGATACCATTTATCATCACACCAAAAAGAATAAAATACCTAGGAATAAACCTACCCAAGGAGGCAAAAGACTTGTACACTGAAAACTGTAAAACACTGATGAAGGAAATTGAAGACAACATAAACAAATGGAAAGATATATCATGTTCTTGGATTGGAAGAATCAGTGTTGTTAAAATGTTCATACTGCCCAAGGCAATTTACAGATTCAATGCAATCCCTATCAAATTACCAATGATATTCGTCACAGAGCTGGAACAAAAATTGTTAAAAATTTGTATGGAAACACAAAAGACCCTGAATAGCCAAAACAATCTTGAAAAAGAAGAATGGAGCTTGGGGAATTGTGCTTCCTGACTTCAGGCTATACTACAAAGCTACAGTAATCAAAAAAGTATGGTAGTGGCACAAAAACAGACAAACAGATCAATGGAACAGGATATAAAGTTCAGAAATAAATCCATGCACTTATGGTCAATTAATCTATGACAAAGGAGGCAAGAATAGCATTGAGAAAAGACAATCTCTTCAATAAGTGGTGCTGGGAAAACTGGACAGCTACGTATAAAAGACTGAAATTAGAACATTCTCTAACACCATATACAAAAGTAAACTCAAAATGGATTTCAGATCTAAATGTAAGGCCAGATACTATAAAACTTCTAGAGGAAAACTTAGGCAGAACACTCTCGGACATAAATCACAGCAATATATTTTTTGGACCAGCTCCAGGAGTAATGGAAATAAAAGCAAAAATAAACAAATCAGATCAAATTAGACTTAAAAGCTTTTGTGCAGCTAAGGATATCATCAACAAAACAAAAAGACAACTTACAGAATGGGAGAAAATATTTGCAAATGATGTGACTGACAAGGGGCTAATTTCCAAAATACACAAACAGCTCATACACCTTAATATCAAAACAAAACAAAACAAAACAAAACAAAACAAAACAAGCAACCCAATCCAAAAGTGGGCATAAGACCTAAACAAGCAATTCTCTGATGAAGACATACAAATGACCAATAGGTACATGAAAAAATGCTCAGCATAGCTAATTGTCAGAGAAATACAGATCAAAACTACAATGACATATCACTTCACACCAGCCAGAATGACCATCATTGAAAAGTCTACAAATGATAGATGTTGCAGAGGGTGTGGAGAAAAGGGAACTCTCCTACACTGTTGGTGGGAGTGTAGACTGGTGCAGCCACAATGGAGGACAGTATGGAGGTTCCTTAAAAAACTGAAAATAAGCTTACCATATGATACAGCAATCCCACTCCTGGGCATATACCCGGAGAAAAATAAAATTCAAAAAGACACATGCACCTCAATGTTCACAGAAGCACTATTTACAATAGCCAAGACATGAAAACAACCCAAATGTCCACCAACAGATGGATAAAGAAGATGTAGTACATATATACAATGGAACACTACTCAGCCATATAAAAGAATAAAATAATGCCATTTGCAGCAACATGGATGGATCTGAAGATCATCATTCTAAGTGAAGTGGACCAGAAAGAGAAAGAAAAATGCCATATGATATCACTTACATGAGGAATCTAAAAAAAATAGTAATAATAAGGACACAAATGAACTACTTATTATTTATAACTTAAATGATTGATTTCTTGAATATGTGTAAGTGCATTTGGCTGTCCTTTATGATTGGTTTACCACATTCTGTTGATTCTTATTTTGTGGTTGGCTTTATTCCTTTGATAACTATGTAAGTTTAAAAAGCTAAAGCTCTAATCTGTTCTTAGAAACAATGATCAATACATATATGTAAACTAAAAACTAAAAAAAAGTGCAGTATATTGTATATATGTATTTACATGCAATATAATGTATATGTACAGTCAAACTGCAATAATTCTACCTAATAAAACTTAAAAAGGTAAAAAAAAAGCTCATCTAAAAAGCAATATAAAGTCTAAGAGCTGCGAGTCACAGAGTGTCTTACTGACACTACAGCTCACTATATTCTGTAAACTGGTTTAGATGTGTCTCATGATCTAGTTTTCAAGCCAAATTCTGCCTAGCAGATGGGTCACTGGCTTCTCCCTGTGCACTTTTGTTTTGATAGGGTTCAAATACTTGGGCTTCTCCCAGCTTAACAAAGAATGTGGTGGAATTTACATCTGAAAACCTTAATTCCGCTGAAATGGATTTTTCCTCCCAAAGGAGACAGCTCTCAGAATGAACATATCTTTAGGATCTTAGTATATATCAATATGTGAATCACAGGTACACACTATTGCAAGTGTTAAACAAAAACTATTCATGACAAACAAAAAGCATTATGATTTCAGTGCAGCCTCATCCAACATGCTGAGGAACAACAGATGTTAATATGTAGTTTGTCTAAATACCGATCTCATGATAAAGTTACACTAGTCAATGGCGATTAAAAAACAAATTTAGATTTACTAGCACTAAAAATTCATAAACAGACAATGGCACTGAACTTTGACCATGTGAAATGTGATTGCAGAATAAATGGACTCATCAGTAACCTTCCTAGTCAGACAAAGGAAGAGATGTTAACAAGGACACAATTGGCAATTTTAGAAAAATCATGTAGTCCATTATGAACTATTTTAACATGCTTCTAAAAATAAGGTTTAGTGCTGGTTTTTTTCTTTGTTTAAATTACGTGAAGTATCTTTAATATAGTGAAGGAGCTACTACAGAAGACAAAAGTTCATCTTCCTATTAGCATGACAGTTTGCTATTGGCACAGACCAGATATGTTGAAACTAATTATCTTGGTAACTAATCTCTTCATTATTCCATACAAATTAAAAGAACCATAAAGTGTCCTTTATAACCAGCAATCCTTGAACAGAACTCCAAAGACAAGGAAGATCTTATATTACCATGAAGTCAAAGTTCTCAAAGAAGTCCTGGGTTCTTCTCATACCCACCTCCAAAACAACCCTTAAAGAATGGTAGACTTTGGAAAAGAGGCCCAATCTAAAGTGTTTTGGGTTACCTGGTCTGGTAGAAAGTTGATTTTGGCAGATTTGATACCTTTTCCTCTCTAGAATCACTCTAGTTTATGCCTATTAGGAGGGGAGCAAAGTTACCTTTGGCTTTTTGAACATAGAAATCACCCTCTGCTTTTAACAGAGAAATCATCCTCCACTTTTCGCTGCCCATAGCATCATTCTGATTACTGGAATATTATGAACAGGTCATTTAACTTTCTTGTTACTATGCTTCTAGTTTCCCCTTATTATAACAGGGGAGTTGACTAGCCTGTTTTACACAGCTTATGATGATGTTGTGATTTTTAAAGTGATATTTGAAAGAGGGGGAGATCAGGATGGCAGAGTAGGAGGGTGTTGAGCTCACCCCCCCCCACAAACACATCAAAAATATATCTACATGTGGAGCAACTCTCCACATGAAAATAAACTGGAGGCTGGCAGAAAGGCTCTTCTTCAACCAAGGCTGTAAAGAAAGATCAACATGGAGTCAGGCAGGAAGAGAGAAGTGATCAGGTCAGGACCCACACCACTAGCAGGGGACATGGAAGAGGAGGATGAAAGCAGGGGCTTTCCCTAGGGAATGAAGGATTCTAGCCACATATTAGGCATCCCAGTCCTGGGGTCCAACACTGGAAATATCAGTTTCCTTAGCTGGTTTGAAAACCAGTAGGACTAACTAGAGGGGTTGTGAGAAACTGAGGCTCCAGTCATGAAGAGCCTGCACACACATTTGCTTACTCCCAGGAACAAGGTGAAGGAATCATACTGAAAACACCCTGGGGCTCTGGCTGGTTTCCAGTGACTGCTCCAGTGTACTCCCCAGCCCTCACCTGTCTACTGTTTCTCTCCTCTTGCTCCAGCTCTGCTCTCCACTAGGGTGGAGGTACTGTTGCTTCGGGGAGAGCACACATCTAAAGGTAATGGGACTAGCTTGGACCCGACCCTCAAGGCTTATACTGCAGCACCTTGGGCCTCAACTCCATGCCCAAAAAGATGGTGACAACCATTGAGCATAGGAGAAGCCCCAGCTCACACTTGGCTCTGGTTCTAACCACCCTCTTATCCAGCCCTACCTCCAACAAAGTTGGTAGCTTTCAGCACACTCCCAGGGAAGATGTGACCTGTACTCACTTCAGATCCAACTCTCCCACCAAAGC
Organism: Camelus bactrianus; assembly: GCF_048773025.1. Lineage (NCBI taxonomy): Eukaryota > Metazoa > Chordata > Mammalia > Artiodactyla > Camelidae > Camelus > Camelus bactrianus. The sequence goes on from NC_133575.1 coordinate 46,902,419, forward strand.
CAGTGGGCACACACAGACTGCATAGAGACACTCCTACACACCCTTCAAGATCAGGATAAGTAATATTTTCACCTAATTCTATAGAGACAGAGAAAGTGAAACAAAATGAGAAGACAAAGAAGCATATTTCAAGTGAAAGAAAACGGCCTCTTCAAAAAACCACTAATAAAACAAAGTTAAATAATTTATCAGATAGAATTCAAAGCATTAGTATTAAGAATGCTAAATTAACTTGGGAAAAGAATAGATAAGCACAGTTATAATTTTAACAAGGAGCTAAAAATATAAAAAAAGAACCAATCAGAGCTGAAGAACATGATAACTGAAATGAAAAACATACCAGAAGGAATTAACAGGAGACTAGGTGATACAGGAGAATACATAAGTGATCTGGAAGATAGAATAATGGAAATCACCCAATCAGAACAGTAAAACAAAAAACAAATTTTTAAAATTGAGAATAGTTTACGGGAACTCTGGGACAACATCATACTAACATTTGCGTCATAGCGGTCCCAGAAAGATAAGAGAGAGAAAAGGTGGGTAGAGAATATATTTGATAAAATTATTACTGAAACCTTCCAGAAGAAGAAATCTCCAGGTACAGGAATCACAAAGAGTACCAAACAAGATGAACCCAAAGAGATACATTCCAAGACATGTCATAATTAAAATGGCAAAAGTTAAAGAGAGAATTTTAAAGGCAGCAAGAGAAAAACAGAGTCACATACACAGGAACTCCCCCAAAGCTATCAGCTGATCATTCTGCAGAAGCTTTGCAAGATAGAAGGGAGTGGCTTGATATATTCAAAGTCTTAAAAGAGAATAAACTGCATCCTTGGATACTGAACCCAGCAAAGTTATAATTCAGAATTGAAGGAGAGATAAAGCACTTCTCAGACAAGAAAACCTAAGAGTGTATCAATACTAAACTGATCTTAAAAGAAATGGAAAAGGGTCTTCTCTAAGTGGAAGAGAAAAGGTAAGAAGTAAGAATTTATAGGAAAGGAAAAATCCAACCAGCAAAGGCAAATATATGGCAAAATTGTGGATCAACCACTTACATAAGCAAGTATGAGATTAAAAGACAACAATTGTAAAATCAACTATAACTACAATAAACAGTCAAAGAACACACATGAAGATGTAAAATATGACATCAAAAACACAAAATGTGGGGGAGAATATAAAATGTAGATTTTTTTTAGAATGTGTTAAAACTTAAATGACTACCAGTTTAAAACAAATAGTTATAGGTCAACATATACAGACCCCATGGTAACTACAAATAAAAAGCCTATAATAGATATACAAAAACTAGAGAGAAAAGAACACAAGCATATCACTAAAGAAAATCATCAAACCACAAGAAAATGAAAGGAACAGAGAAGTACACAATCAGAAAACAAGTAACAAAATGACAATAAGTACATACTTATCAGTAATCACTTTAAATGTCAATGGATTAATGCTCCAATCAAAAGATATTATATATACAAAACCCTAAAGACTCCACCAAAGCTAATAGAATTAATAAAAAAATTCAGTAAAGTACAAGATTAATATACAGAAATATGTTGCTTTTCTATACACTAATAATCAAAAAAGAGAAAGCAGGAAATAATATCATTTAAAATTGCTTTAAAAAGAATAAAATACCTAGGAGTAAACTTAACCAAGGAGAGGAATGACCTATACTCTGAAAACTGTAAGTCAGTGATGCAAGAAACTGAAGATGATACAAATAAATGGAAAGATACCTCATATTAATAGATTGGAAGAATTAATATTGTTAAAATGACCATGCTACCCAAGGCAATCTACAGATACAATACAATTTCTATCAAAAATACAAAGGGCATTTTTCACAGAACTAGAGCAAATAATTTTAAAATTTGTATGGAAGCACAAAAGACCCCAAATAGCCAAAACAATCTTGAGAAAGAAAAACAGAGCTGGAAGAATCATGCTTTCTGACTTCAGACTATACTACAAAGCTACAGTGATTAAAAAAAAACAGTATGGTAATGAGGGGGAGGGTGTAGCTCAAGTGGTGGAGTGCATGCTTAGCATGCATGAGGTCCTGAGTTAAATCCCAGTGCCTCCTCTAAAAATAAAACAAACAAACAAACAAACCTAACTACCTTCCCCTTCAAAAAAAATATATGGTACCGGTTCACAAACAGACATAGATCATTGGAACAGAATAGAGAGCCAAGAAAGAAACCTTACACACTTATGGTCAATTAATCTATGACAAAAGAGGCAAAAATATTCAATGGACAGATACTAACTACTATATTTAAAATAGATAAACAACAAGGTCTTACTGTATAGTACAGGGAACTATATTCAATATCTTGCAAAAAACTATAATAAAAAGTAATATATGTATAACTGAATCACTATGCTGTACACCAGAAACTAACACATTTTAAATCAACTATACTTCAATAATAATAAAAAATATATACAACAGAGAAAAGACAGTCTCTTCAGTTCATGATGTTGGGAAAACTGGACAGCTATGTGCAAAAGAATAAAATTAGAACATTTTCTTCCACCATATACAAAAATAAACTCAAAATTAATTAAAGACCTAAATGTAAGACTGGAAACCATGAAACTGCTAGAAGAAAACACAAGCAGAAACCCCTTTGACCCTAACTGCAACAATTTTTTTTTGGATCTGTCTCCTAAAATAAAGGAAATAAAAACAAAAATAAATAAATGACACCTAATTAGGCTTAAAAGCCATCACACAACAAAGGAAAACTTCAACAAAATGAAAAGACAGCATACTGAATGGGAGAAAATATTTGCTAATTATATGACTGATAAGGAGTTAATGTCCATAATATATAAACAGCTCATATAACTCAATATCAAAAAAAAACCTGATTAAAAAATGGACAGAGCACCTGAATGATATTTCTCCAAAGAAGACATACAGATGGCCAACAGTCACATGAAAAGATGTTCAACATTGCTAATCATCAGGGAAATGCAAATCAAAACCACAGTGAGACAATACCTCACAACTGTCAGAATGGCTGTTGTTAAAAAGACCACAAAAAATAACAAATATTGGTGAGGATGTGGAAAAAAAGGAACCCTAGTGCATTGTTGGTGGGAATGTAAACTGGTGCAGCTATTATAAAAATAGTAGGGGGTTCTTCAAAAAACTAAAAATAGAACTACCATATACACCTAGGGTATATATCTGAAGAAAACAAAAGCACTAATTAAAAATATATATGCACCCCAATATTCATAAGCAACATTATTCACAATAGCCAAGATGTGGAAGCAAACTTGATGTCCATCAACAGATAATTGGATAAAGAAGCTGTGGTATATATACAATGCAATATTACTCAGCCATAAAAAATAATTAAATTTTGCCATTTGCAACAACGTGGACCTGGAGAGTATTATGCTTAGTGAAATAAGACTGACAGAGAAAGGCAAATACTGTATGCTATCATTTATATATGAAATCTAAAAAATAAAATAAATGAATGCATGTAACACAGCAGAAACAGACTCACAGATACAGAGAACGAAGTAGTGGTTACCAGTGGAAAGAGGGAGGGGGGAGGAGCAAAATAGGGATAGGAGATTAAGAGGTACAAAGTACTATCTATAAAATAAATAAGATATAAGAATATATTGTACAGCACAGGGAATACAGTCAATATTTTACAATAACTTTAAATGTAGTATAATCTATAAAATATTCAATCACAATGTTGTGTGCTTGAAACTAATATAGTACTGTAAATCAACAAAACTTTAATAAAAAATAAAAATAAAACGTTTGAAAAAAGATTTCTATACATTTATACCCTGCTACTAGAAACTATGTCAAATATTCTTAGTAACACTAATGGCCACATATTACTGCATGATATTGCAGGAGCATTGGAGTCACATTCTGGTTTTAATATAAACTTTGCCATTTATTACTTGGGCAATTAACCTCTGAACTTGAGTTTGCTCACCTGTAAAAATGAACATAATTAGTTCATTTTTGTAGTGTTTTTAGTGAGGATTAAATCACATATTCAAAGTACCTGGCAGAGAATAGATATTTATAAATATTAGTTTCATTTCATTCATTTGAAGCCAGAAGATTTAAGTCAAGTCCTCACTTTGTTATATTTATATATTTTATTTATATATTAACTATAGCAAATAACCTCAGGGAACTCATTTAACCTTGCTGAGCTCTAGTTTTCTCATCTGTAAAATAAAGTTGTTATGAAGATTAAATAGAACTAACAGGGGTTGGGGTTTAGCTCAGTGGTAGAGTGTATGCTTAGAATGCGCAAGTTCCTAGATTCAATCCTTAGTACTTCCATTAAAAAAAAAACCCAAAAAAGGCTAAATAGAACTATATATTGAAATGTACCTCCAGATTGTCTGCTAAGCAACTCCTGCATACAGCAATAGTATGGTTCATAAGACTTGCCTTATCCCCAGGGATGTGGGAGCATCCAATACTGTGCTATGTTCTGTGAGGAAACAAGGGAGGCATAAAATAAGATCCTTGCCCTCAAAGAAAATGGGGTAATCAAATTAAAAACTTGTGAGTCTAAGGCTTTTTACTTTGTTCTGATTGTTTACAGTCTAAGAATTCCAGTGAGTTCATCAAGCAATGGTGGACTTAAGAAGAAGTAGGCTCCTGATCACTGGGAATTTTTCAACTGAAGTTGGGTGACAACTCATTCTTAAGGTTATCTGGCATGAGATAAAAAATTATATGACACTTACTGTATAGCACAGGGAAATATATACAAGATCTTTTGGTAGCTCACAGTGAAAAAATATAACAATGAATATATATAAGTTCATGTATAATTGAAAAATTGTGCTCTATGCTGGAATTTGACACAACACTGTAAAATGACTATAACTCAATAAAAAATGTTAAAAAATAAATAAAAAATAAATAAATGGAATCATATGAAAACAAACAAAAATTATATGATACAGTGTTGAATAAAGTATGAAGGCACTCTTGGTTCTGTATTGCTTTCCTATTGTTGCTATAACAAATTACCACATATTTAGTGGCTTAAAATAACACGTTTGTTCTCTTATAGTTCAGGATGTCAGAAGTCTAAAATCAAGGTGTTGGCAAGGCTCTGTTCTTTTTCCAGTCTTCAGGGAAGAATCTATTTCCTTGCTCTTTTCAGTTTCTGGAGGTTGCCCACATACCTTGGCTCATATCCCCTTTCTTACATCACTCCAACCTCTTGTTTCTGTCATCACGTTGCATTTTAATCCCGCTGCCTCCTTCTCTCTTATAAGAACCCTTGTGATTACATTGCGCCCATCTTAATAATATAGGATAATTTCTCCTATCTCAAGATCCTTAGCTTAATCATATCTGTGAAGTCCCTTTTTACCATGTAAGGTAACATAGTCTCAGATTCCAGGGATTAGGATTTGGATGTCTTATTATTATTATATATTATTCAGCCTACCATGGGTACTGCAGCTCAGAGACAATGATTGGGATCAGAAAAGTCAGGGTGCTCGTGGAGATAGTATACCTTGAAGGGCATGAAGATAAGAAGGTGGTCACGTCTAGGCTGGGAAATGTCATGAACACATGCAGTGGGGGTATAAATAATCATAATTTACATGGAGATGGTTAAAGAGATTGATATAAATGCAGTAAAGTGTGAGAGATGCAATTCAATGGGAGGAGAGAAAGGTCAGATCACAAAGTCAGGCAAAGGCATCCAAATTTGGTAGAATGGCAATTGGGAGTTACTGCAAGTTCCCAAGTAAGTCCACATGTAACATTATAAAAGCAGGATTTTCAGGACGATCCATTTAGTCAAGTAGAGGTGGGAGAAGGGACCACAGAAGGAACAAATGCTAAATGGTTACATCTCCTTTAAAGCATCACTGATTTCTATTTGACTGTACTTTCAGAACATCTGAAAACAAGATGGCAACAATTTCAAAGAAGAGAGAAAAAGCCAGGCATGATCATTTTAGCCTTTGTCCACCTATAGGAGCATAAGCCACAGACAACAACCAAGAGGCTCTATTAGCCCTTTGTAAAGGAAGACAATTTCTATGAGCTCAGGGCAGTTTTAAAGAAACAGAAAGAAAATATATCAGTCTTACCTCATTGCCACATTACTTCCATCTATGACAACTGGCCTTAAATTGTCACTGTTGTCTATTTCATCTTCAAGAGACAGTTCAGGGCTTGCAATCTCTCTGCAGCTGGGCCCCCGAGGCACTAACAGACTCAAGTTGACCTGACCTTCCAAATCACCTTTGTTCCCAAGTCTGACAAGCTCTGCCAATACATCATTAATAAGTGATTCTGGACCCAGCTTGTTCAGTACTGATTGAATCTGTTCCTCTGCATAGCCCAGCTTTAAAGCAAAATCCATCTTGGCCTGGTATTCTTTTTCCAAGTCAAGCTTCCCATCCTGTAGAATGCTGCTCTGGGAGAAGCTTGGATGATCTAGGCAGGGTGATCTACATAGCTGGCGGTGTGGCTTAGAGGGGATCTCCTTCTTCTTCAACTGAACATTTCCAAGTTGGCAACTGTTGTCATTGCTGCTACTTTTAAGGATCATCTGTTCAGGGTCACTCTCAGAGCTCAACCACTCTTCAGAATCAGCATTACCCTGTTCTGTGCTGTCTTGCTTAGGCTGCTGCTTCTCTTCCTTGGAGGCACTCTTCTTCATTTTTGATGTTTCCACTGCAGCGGTGGCCGTCATCCCGTTCAGTAGGCAGTCTGAGGTCTAATCAGCTCTTTTTCTTTTTAGCCTGCTTGGAAACCATGTACAGTGACATTCCTTGTGTAAAATGTGGTGGTAGTAATGGTGCAAGAGTTTGCTTGTTTCGTTTGTTATGTTCAGATGTTACCAGTTCCTAAAAATAAACACACATATCATAATCATGCTTAGTAAAATTCTGGAAAAGCATTTAGAATACAGTGTTTTCTTCCTAAGAAACTACAGGCTGTCTGACATATTTTCTGCTTAAAATGATCAGACCCTGGAAATTACATCAATGATTTTTTCAGATCAAAATATGAGACTGTAAAATCAACTGCAAGAAAAAAAAACCTTAAAAAAAGCAAATACATGGAGTCTAAACAACATGCTACTAAACAACCAATGGGTCACTGAAGAAATCAAAGAGAAAATTAAAAAAATATCTGAAGACAAGTAAAAATGTAAACACAATGATACAAAATCTATGGGTTGTAGCAAAGCAGTTCTAAGAAGGAAGTTTATAGCAATACAATCCTACCTCAGGAAACAAGAACAATTTCAAGTAAATAATCAAACCTAAAAGAACAAACAAAGAAACAAAAAGAAGAACAAATAAAACCCAGAGTTAGTAGAAAGAAAGAAATTATAAAGATTAGAGCAGAAATAAATCAAATACAGACTAAAAAACAATAGAAAAAATCAATGAAACTAAGAGCTGGTTCTTTGAAAAGATATACAAAATTGATAAAACTTTAGCCAGACTCATCAAGCAAAAGAGAGAGAGGGTCTAAATAAATAAAATCTGAAATGAAAGAGGAGATGTTACAACTGACAGCACAAAAATACAAAAGGTCATAAGAAATTACTACAAATAATTATATGCCAATAAAATGGAAACCTAAAAGAAATGGATAAATTCTTAGAAACACAATCTCCCAAGAATAAAACAGGAATAAATAAAATATATGATCAGACCAATTGCTAGTAATAAAATTAAATCAGTAGTTAAAGTCCTCCCAAAAAACAAATGTCCAAGACCAGCTGGCTTCACAGGTAAATTCCACCAAACATTTTAAAAAGAGTTACCACCTCTCCTTCTCAAAGTATTCCAAAAATTGTAGAGAAAGGAATGTTTCCAAACTCATTCTATGAGGCCAGCATTACCCTGATAAAACCAGACAAAGACAACGTAAAAAAAGAAAATTACAGGACAACATCACTGATAAACATAAATGCAAAAATCTTCAACAAAATATTAGCACAACAAATTCAACAATGAATTAAAAGGTTCAAACACCATGAGCCAGTGGGATTTATCACAGGGATGCAAGGATTTTTCATTATCCACAAATCAATCAATGTGATATACCACATTAACAAACTGAAAAATAAAAATCATATGATCATCTCAATAGATGCAGGAAAAGCTTTTGACAAAGTTTAACATCTGTTTATGATAAAAACTCTCCAGGATGTGGGTATAGAAGGAACATAACTCAACGTAATAAAGGCCATATATACTCCTATGGCCAACATCATACTCAACTGTGAGGAAAAAGACAAGGATGCCCACTCTCACCACTTTTATTCAACATAGTATTGGAAGTTCCAGCCACAGAAATTATACAAGAAAAAGAAATAGGATGAATCCAAATTGGAAAGGAAGAAGTAAAGCTTCTTGGAGATGACATGATACTACATACAGAGAATTCTAAAGACTCCACCAAAAAGTCTGTTAGAACTAATAAATGAATTCAGTGAAGTTGCAGGATACAAAATTAATATACAGAAATATGCAGTGTTTCTATACACTAAAAACCATCTATCAGAAAGAGAAATTAACAAAATAATCCCATTTACAATTGCACCAAAAAGAATAAAATACCTAGGAATAAATTTAACCAAGGCAGTGAAAGATCTGTACTCTAAAAACTATAAGACATTGATGAAAGAAATTGAAGACAACATAGACAAATGGAAAGATATGCCTTGCTCATGGATGGGAAGAATTAATATTGTTAAAATGCCCATACTGCACAAAGCAATCTACAGACTCAGTGCAATCACTATCAACACATCAGTGGCATTTTTCACAGAACTAGAACAAATAATTCTAAAAAGTATATGGAACCACAAAAGGCCTCGAATAGCCAAAGTAATTTTGAGAAAAAAGAACAAAGCTGGAGATATCACATTCCCTGAAATAAAACTACACTACAAACCTACAGTAATTAAAACATTATGGTATTGATATAAAAAACAAACACATAGATCAATAGAACAGAATGGAGAGCCCAGAAACAAACCCATGTTTATATGGTCAATTAATTTATGACAAAAGAGACAAGAATATAAATGGGAAAAAGTCAGTCTCTTTAATAAATGTTTTTGGGAAAACTGGACAGCTACATGTAAAAGAATCAAACTAGACTAATATCTTACACAATAAACAAAAATAAATTCAAAACAGATTAAAGATGTAAATGTAAGACCTGAAACCTTAGAACTACTAGAAGAAAACACAGGCAGTATGCCTTTTGACATCAGTCTTAGCAACATTTTTTTTTTTTTGATCTGTCTCCTCAGGCAAGGGCAATAAAAGCAAAAATAAACAAATGAGACCACATCAGACTAAAAAATGCTTGCACTACAAAGGAAAGTGTCAACAAATGAAGGGCAATCTCCCAAATAGGAGAAGATATTTGCAAATGATATGTTTGATAAGAGCTTAATATCCAAAATATATAAAGAACTCATACAACTCAATAACAGCAACAGCAAGAACAACAACAAACTCCAAACAATGTGATTTAAAAAATGGGCATGGGATCTGAATGGACATTTCTCCAAAGAAGACATATTGATGCTCAATAGACACATGAAAAGGTACTCAATATCATTAATCATCAGGGAAATGCAAATCAAAGCCACAATATCACCTCACACCTGTCAGAATGGCTATTGCCAAAAACATAACAAATAATAGGTGTTGGTGAGAATGTGGAGAAACAGGAACCCTGATACACTGTTGGTGGGAATGTAAATTGTTGCAACCATTATGGAAAATAGCATGCAGGTCCCTCAAAAAATTAAAAACAGAACTATCATACGGTCCAGGATTTCTACTTCTGGAAGCAAGCAAAAACACTAATTTGAAAAGATATATACATCTCTATGTTCATTGCAGCATTATTTACAGTAGTCATGACATAGAAGCAACTTAAGCATCTATCAATAGATGAATGGGTAAAAAGCTGTGGTACACACACACACACACACAATGGGATATTATTCAGCTATAAAAAAGAGTGAAGTCTTGCCTTTGAGACAACATGGGTGGTCCTAGAAGGTATTATGTTTTATGAAATAAGTCAGACAGAGAAAGACATATACTAGATGTGGAATCCTAAAAACAAAACAAATAAATAAACATAACAAAACAGAAAAAGACTTACAGATACAGAGAACAAACTGGTGGTTGCCAGGGGGTTGTGTGTGGCAGGGATGAGGGGAGGGTATAACAGGTAAAGAGGTTAAGAGATACAAACTTTTATAAAATAAATGTCACAGTGATGTAATATGCAGCACAAGGAATACAGTCAATAATACTGTAATAAGTTTATATGGTGACAGATGGTTACTAGACTTTTCATGCTGATCATTTTGTAGTGTATTTAAATATCAAATCACTATGTTGTAAACCTGAAAGTAACATAATAGTGCACATAAACTATACGTCAATAAAAATGATTGGACTCACCTTACATAAAAATATAGAGTCTCTAATTCTCTACTAATTCTAGACATAAAATTTTAAATGTAGGCCTTAATTCCCACACACACCTGCAGAACTGAGGGCAGAACAGCCCCCACAACAAAAGCATAGATGAAGTTAACTGCTTATCAATACAACTTTGAAAAAAAGAAACGTGGCATTTCAACAGGGCACAGAGATATACATATCCTTGAAAGAACTATTTCTTTCTTTCTGTCAGGTAACTTTTTCAGATACCACACCATATCTTTCTTGCTAATTTTGAGCTCCACTCCCGAAAAGGACAACTTCCCTAGCATTACTTTTTGCAAAATATCAGGGACTTCATCTACTGAGGAGACTGGAAAACCATGAAAATTGCTTTCAAACAACTGAAGCTGGCTATAGGGGTCACAAATAGGGACATGTGCTCCAGATAAGGAAAAAGTTTTGTGCACACTTATGAATTGTATCTGCAGCCTCTTTTATCTATTGTAATTGTATTTATTATGTTGTAAAAATGAGAAAATAAACTCAATTTGCATGAGAAACTAGAATATTTTAAAAGAATGTTAATTACAGAAGAGAATTAGGTGCAATTTTGTTTCTAAAATCCTCCTTTCAACTATGTCATCTGTCCCCGCAGGTATGAGTTCTAACCTGGCCAAAGTGTTTCCTATACTTACAGCTTCGGTTTCCTCATATGTAAAAAAAATGATATGGATAGCTCACACAGTAAGGAAAGTGCTTAGAAAAGGGAACAGAACATAGTAGGTTCTCATCAGTTGTAAAAGAGTACAACAGACACCACCAGTAGTTTTTGGTTTTTTTAAGAAGACTAACAGTGAAGAAAGGCTGTAGACCTGTGAGCACTGACAAGCTCTTCAGATAGCAGCTGTGCTCACTAATCTAAAACCAGACTATCTATGTAACCAGTAATAGGGTTTTCCAGTTACACTTAAGTTCTATACATATAAATTAGAAGAAAAGTCACCAGTAGCTCTATCTAAGAATAATATGAATAACTGCATGCTTACATTAGTAGAGTCACATCTGGAAACAACACACGCATACAGAATTGACATCTCAGAACTGACATTGAGGCAGCTTCTCTAATGATTATACCACCACTTGTGACTTAAATTTTTCCCTTGATGAATTAGCCAACACATAGACACCTATTTCAGTGTCACTTCTGTCATTAATCTTTGTTATTTGAATCTTAAAGCCTATTTCCTTTATTTACTGTCTGACTTATATTTTATTCTCTCCAAAAGAATTCCTAGTACACACAGGAAATTGAAAAAAAAATTTCCCCTGCATTTATTCAAAGCTCCAAAGTCACTTAAAAAAACTGTTTATAAGATTAAATGTATATTTTCTTGGCAAAAGAGAGGTACCCATAAAAAACAAGTTTGACTGCTCTTAGCTAGCAGGCCACAGAATGTTTTCCTCCTTCTCGAATGTCTGGTATATTGCTCTGTCCAAAACTGACATGGGTGTGATCATGTTTACCATGTTCATGTAGACACACGATAGTAAATTTAAACTCAGGAAAAATTCCACAACATTAGAAATCCTCATTGAAATGACTAGTTATTATTGTGAAAGTTTCCTACTCAATAACCTAATGTAGAAGAGAAGTAAATGACTTAACATACATAAACTTGGATTTACCTTTCAAAGACTTAAGCAAAATTTTAAGAAAAATTCTGGTTGTCTGTCCTAAAACCTATGTCATGTGTTTTTTTGTGTTTGTGTTTGTTTTGTTTTACAATGTAAACTCTTGAGCAAAGACAGCAGGAATGTTTTTCATTCAAAAGAATACTCACTGAGCACCAGACACTGTGAAGCCCCAGGGCTAGAAGGAGAAACCAGAACTGATCCTGTCCTCAAAGAACTCTCAAGCTAATTTAAAAAATTGACTAGAAGTGGCCCTAGGAAATGCTTTAACACAATTCTATAGAGAGTGATTATCTCAATTATAGTTCAAGTTGAGACAATTTTGAGAATGAAGGAGCATTTCTAATAATTATGTCAGAATAATAGGCATAAACTGGGGGTGTACCAGGTAAACCTGGATGCATGGCTGTTCCTTCACAGTTACCTGAAAATTTCCATTGATCTGCAAAAGAGGGAATGTTCGATTCTATCAGTAGGGTGTGAGATGGAGGTGGTGTTTGAAGGAATTAGGAAGAATTCAGAAAGGATATAATATTTGAAGTAACTTTCTGACTAATTAATCAACTACTTAATTAATAAACATTTATATAGTGCTGACTATGTGTGAAGAAACATTAGCTGCTGGGGTATAAAAGCAGACATGGATTCTGATCTCATGGTGCTTATAGTGGTGGTGGTGGGAATGGACAATAGACAATAATCAAATAATTATATAATTCATAATTATAAACTGTGACAAGTGATTAAGCATTAAAAAGTATAGGGAAATATGAGTTGAGCTTTAAAGGAAAGAAAATAATTTGCTGGGTGGGGAAGAGTTTTTAAAATTATAGATATGAGAAGATTAATATAACATTGTGCCTTAGTTAACACCTCACACTTCATATTACTAGTGAAAATGGCTAAAGGAAAATAGTTATTTTTGCTTAAAAAGGAAGGTGAGTTGGGGGAAGTTTAAAAGACGATGTTCTAGCTGCTACTCATGACAGGTGTTGAAAAGAATTTTTATCTTTCATTATTATTGATTGAAAAAACTCACAAATGAATGCAGTAAAGACTGGCATACTTTGGAAACTCACATTAGTCAGAAGAAATTATAGGCTTGAATGTAATTTGTTTTAAGAAGTTTTGTCAACAGATAGCCACGTGTTATAGATACAGAGCTTGCCTATAATTTGCTTAGTAATGTAATTAAACAAATGATTGCAAACTTGCATTTGAATCTAAAAATGAAGAGAAATAAATGCAAGCAAAAGCTTTCAACAGTGACATCAAGGAATTTCCACCAAGGGGAAAAAAAGTCTTCTCCTTATCATTCAGTCTGCTCAATCTACTTTCTTTCTCCACCTCTGCCCCCATCCTTTTATTATGAAATACAATTCATTCATTTTGCATTTGCACAGAGCAATTTTTCCAATATCAATCAAAGTTTACCACAAACTCCACTTCATCTTTTCCAAAATCGGCCAAACAACACCATGCATGGAGACAGAAACATCTAGACATATCTACTGAGCCAAAACCATTGGAAGTGTTCAAAAAAGTCCAATAACCACGTAGAACAGAGCTATCAAACAGTAGCCAAGTCAAGGACAGAGTAGTAAATTCTCATCTACATGTGGCTAAGCCACTATTATTTGTGGAGCTATTAATCTTAAGGTGTGCCCTGAGAAAGCATGTTTTGAAAGAAACTTAAGGATAACTAATTAGACAACTGCTCATCCCTTTCCCACCTAGCAAATTTTCATAATAGTCATCCTCAAAGAAAACACCCATGTCAAATACAAAAATATCCACAGAAATACAAAGGATCATAGAAGACTACTATGAACAACCATATGCCAATCAAATAGACAACCTAGAAGAAGTAGACAAATTCTTAGAAAGATACAATCTCCTTAGACTGAACCAGGAATAAATACAAAATCTGAACAGACTAATTACCAATAATGAAATTGGATCATTGATTTTAAAACTCCCCCAAAACAAAAGTCCAAAACCAAATGGCTTCACAGGTGAATTCTACCAAATATTCAGAGAAGAGTTAATGTCTATTCTTCTCAAACTATCCTAAAAAATTACAGAGGAAAGAATACTTCTGAACTCATTCTTCAAGGAGAGCACCACCCTGATACCAAAACCAGACAAAGATATCTTTAAAAAGAAAATTACAAGCCAATAGCACTGATAAACATAGATGCAAAAATCCTCAAGAAAATATTAGTAAACTGAATCCAACAATACATTTGAAAGATCACACACCATGATCAAGTGGGATTTATTCCAGGGATACAAGGATTTTTCAATATCCACAAATCAATCAATGTGATACACCACATTAACAAGTTGAAGAATAAAAACCATATGATAATCTCAATAGATGCCGAAGAAGCTTTTGACAAAACTTAACATCCATTTATGATAAAAAAAAAAACCTCTCCAGAAAGTAAGCATAGAGGGAACATACCTCAACATAATAAAGGCCCTATATGACAAACCCACAGCTAATGTTATACTCAACAGTGGAAAGCTAAAGGCATTTCCTCTAAGATCAGGAATAAGACAAAGATGTCTATTTTCACCACTTCTATTCAACACAGTATTGGAAGTCCTAGCCACAGCAATCATGCAATAAAAATAAGTAGAAGGAATTAAAATTGGAAAGGAAGAAGTAAAACTGTCACTGTTTGCTAATGACATGATACTATGTGCAGAAAATCCTAAAGATGCCACCAGAAAACTGCTAGAGCCTATCAATGAATTCCGTAAAGTTTCAAAATACAAAATTAATATGCAGAAATCTGTTGCATTTCCATACACTAAAAATGAACTATCAGAAAGAGAAATTAAGGAAGCAATCCCATTTACCACTGCATTTAAAAAACCCTAGGAATAAACCTACCTAAGGAGGTAACGGACCTATACTCAGAAAACTGTAATATACTGATGAAAGAAATCGAAGAATGACAGAAACAGTTGGAAAGATACACCATACTCATGGATTGGAAGAACTGATATAGTCAAAATGACCATGCTACCCAAGGCAGTCTACAGATTCAATGCAATCCCTGTCAAAATACCAATGGCATTTTTCATAGAACTGGAATAAATAATTTTAAAATTTTAACACAAAAGACTCTGAGTAGACAAAACAATCTTGAGAAAGAACTGAGCTGAAGGAATCACACTTCCTGACCTCAGCCTATATTACAAATCTACAGCAATCAAAACAGTATGGTACTGGCACAAAAATAGACACATAGATCTGGAACAGAATAGAGAGCCCAGAAAAAAACCCGCACACGTAATGGTGAATTAATCTACAACAATGGAGGCAAGAATATACAATGGAGAAAAGACAGTCTCTTCAATACTTGGCACTGAGAAAACTGGATAGCTACATGTAAAAGAATGAAACTAAAATATTCTCTAACATCATATACAAAAATAAACTCAGAATGGACTAAAGACCTAAATGTGAGACTGGAAACCATAAAACTCTTAGAAGAAAACATAGGCAGAACACCCTTTGACATAGATCGTAGCAATATTTTTTTAGATATGTCTCCTAAAGTAAAGGAAATAAAGGCAAAAATAAACAAATGGAAATGAATTCAACTTCAAAGCTTTTGTATAGCAAAGAAAACCATTGACAAAACAAAAACAAAACCTACTTGAATGGGAGAAAATATTTGCAAATTATATGACTGATAAGGGGTTAATATCCAAAATATACAAACAACCCATATAACTCAATATCATAAAAAACTGACAACCCAATTAAAAAATGGGCAGAAAAACTGAATAGACATTTTCCAAAGAAGACAAGCAGATGGCCAACAGGCACACGGAAAGATACTCAACATTGCTAATCATCAGGGAAATACAAGTCAAAACCACAATGAGATATCACCTCACATCTCTTGGAATGGCTATCATCAAAAAGAGTACAAATAACAAATGTTGGTGAGGATGTGGAAAAAAAGGGAACCCTCATACACTGTTGGTGGGAATATAAATTGGTGCAGCTACTATGGAAAGCAATATGTAGGTTTCTCAAAAAACTAAAAATAGAAATACCATATTATCCAGCAATTCCACTCCTGGAACTAATTCAAAAAGATACATGCACCCCACAATATACATAACAGCATTATTTACAATGGTCAAGACTTGGAGGTAACATAAGTGTCCATCAATGGGTGAACGAAAAAAGAAGATGTGGTATTATATACAATGGAATACTACTCAGTCATTAAAGAAGAATTAAACTTTACCATTTGCAGCAACATAGATAAACTTGGGGGGTATTATGCTAAGTGAAATAAGTCAGACAGAAAGACAAATACTGTATGATATCACTTACATGTGGAATCTAAAAAAATACAACAAACTAGTAAATATAGCAAAATTGAAGCAGACCAACATACATAGAAAACAAACTAGTGGTTACCAATGGGGAGAGGGAAGGAGGGAGGGGCAATATAAGGATATGGGATTAGGAAGTAAAAATTATTATGATAAAATAAGCTACAAGGATACAATACAATATGGGGAATATAGTCAATATTTTACAATAACTGTAAATGGAATTTAACCTTTAAAAGTTGCAAATCACTATATTGTATACTCATAACTTATATAATATTATACACCAACTATACTTCAATAAAAAATTATCTACTGTATGATACTTTTGGTGGGGTCTAGATAACTGAGAAGTGGCTATAGTTCAGTTATAATAAGATGCTTAGCTCTTTTCTTGGTTTCTACCATTTGAACTGTACCACTCTTTTTAGAATTATCTTTAAAGAGAATAAATTCAAATTCTTAATGTATCAAGCCATCACGTTATACTTTAAAAGTGGCAAAGAAAATAAATTTTTTTGAAACTTTAGTAATAGTAATAAATTATGAATAGTCATTTACATTTGCATTGCATATTAAAGTTTGCCTAAGTGCTTTCACATACACACTCTCAATCAACAGGTCCATGTCATTACCTATACAACCCAGATTTGGGTTGTTATGACTTATATAGTTCACTTTTAATTCCCTGTGTCAAGTACATCAGCTAAAGAAGTTACACATACCCTAGGGAGAAACACAAATTGTAAGGTTTCTCAATGCTTGGGAGGTAAAAGTGTCTGAAACTTTTACTGATTCTCAAAATGAGAAAGTTCACATGATAGTATCTGAAAAAATCCAAAATCTGAATCTTCCCATTTTCATTTATATTAAATCAACTACATAGAGCAGTTATATCATAAAGGAGATAAAGACTCCCTTCACTGCTTCTTCAGCCTCCAACTATACCCACTTATCCATGAGCTCTTGAATGGTTTATAGATAATACCTAGCAAAGAAGAAATAAATACAAGAAACAGCATATTTTCCGTGGTTTGTAAAAATGGGATATCCCTCAAGCAATGAGAACGTGTTTGTCAGCCTGTCTGTTTTACACTACCCTCTAAAACAAAATTGGCTTTTTCTTTCATTTTAATTTTTTATCTTCAATGCATTCTCAATATCATATGTGTCACAGCAAAATTTGTAATGGCTGTAGCTAAACACAATTGAGATATTCAAATTTTAGGATTTCATTTCAAAACCCTGCATGATTACATGGCCTCAATTCTTGTCCCCCACCCCCATATCAAATGTGGAAATTTTAGATAAAATGATGAAATTCATGTGTGGAAGCTGCATCATACACTACAAGAGATGGTCTCATTAGAGTGCGCAGTGAGTGTATGTTCTCTGGCCACTAGTGATGGCTGGAGAGTTGTTACAAAAATAGTTTCTTCAGAGAACATGCTCATTTCCATGACTCATTTGTGAAATTTCTCCTCTCTCCCTCTTTTTTTTTTTTTTTTTTTGTTCTCTTCTCCCCTCTCCCCTTTTCTCTCCCTCTTCTTCATTCTCCTTTTATTTCTCTCAGTGTCATACACTCTTTTGGTCAAAAGCTATAGGGAAATGTAGCTGTGTCATATTATACTTATAATAAATTGAAAAAAAATAATGCCTGTCTTATGTCTTAAATAGCAATAAACATATCTTGAGCATCCCATTTAGTTAATAATACTGAGCTTGATCTTTCCTGATTCTCTAATTTAATTGCTTAAAAATAAGTGGAATGGAATATATCATATTTTCTTTCTTCATACTCAAATCATTAGACTAAAATAACAAAGGACTCGATAATGAGGGGTAGCCACAGTGCTGCAGCCATGAGGTCATCAGCTTAAGTTTGGTTAGCCCCAAAGATTTCCAAGAGGAAATTCAAAATGTATTTGGAGGCAAATGTGAGTAGGAGGGAAAGGGGAGTGGAATGGTCTTAGAGGTTATTAGATTCTCATACGTCATAATTCTTCTTATTTCAACTAACACACTATTTTTTTTTTACTTCCTTCATCAGTTATGTATTGTTTTCTCTTCATCAGCTGCTGTGTTCTATCTCAGCAGCAGACACTTCTATGGCCACTGAACTTCATAAGAAACAGTTTTAAAAATATTTCAGAAGCCTTCAGAATATGGAATACTTAATAATGCAATATATGCTACACTAGATAATATTATATCTACCATATTATAACATAGGGACTTTCTTGGCTGTTCCATAAGCATAGGGTGCTGGTGATCCTTGAATGTCCCAAGCAGTAACAGCCTCAGGTGGATGAATATAGTGAGAAGCCTTCTGCACTTGGAATTGGAGTCAGGATTTCCCTTCTACCATTTACTAGAGCTTTGTGACTTCAGGGAATCACCTCACCTATGAGTCTGTTTTCTCCCCTGGAAAATTGGGATATTTTTATCTTTCTGCTGAGAGGGCCAATGTGAGGATCAAAAAAGAAAATGGATATTGAAAATGTGTTACAAACTATAAAATTTTATAAATGTAAGGTATTGTTATTGTTACTGTTGTTTACAACAGATAGAGGTATGGACCACTTAATAATAAGCAGCAACAACTGTAGTAGAATGAGAGCCAGGAGACTTATGTTCTAGTCTCAACTCTACCATGACTAATTGTGTGATCCTGGGCAAATTAAATTACCACTCTGAGCCATAGTTTTCTCACCTGTAAAGTGAGGATGTTGATAGTACCTATTTTATAGGTTTTGTAATAATTAGATGAAAAACAGATATAAAAGCTGTTTATAAACTGTAAAATTCTATACTAGCTGTCCACTGACCTATTTTCATATCTCCATACTTGGTAGGTTGCTTCACAATCAACAATACTGAAACATAATGTCAAAGTAGTGTTTTTCTTGGGCTTACATTCCTCTCTTATTCAGACATTGCTAATAGGAGGCTTTCTAAAATCTACCCTTCTACATTATAAAGTCACTGTTCCAATTTGGATCTTTGAAGCAAGGTAGTTCAATTCTCTCTCTCTCTCTCTCTCTCTCTCTCTCACACACACACACACACACATACACACAAACACAATTTCTCTGCATGCTGTGTGCCCAGCATGACTCCAGGTGCTGAGGGTTCTAAAACGAATATGGCACAGTCCCTATAAGATGTTCACATTCTAGTAGGTGATACAAAAATGTAAACAAATAGTCACAGAATAATATACTCTCATAAGGTTGTTTGTAAGTGCTAAGGGAATACCAAGGAGGGAATAAGTAATTCTGCTATCTGAGGCAAGGGAAGTGAAATTTGAGCTGGCTTTGAGGGGTCATTAGGGAAAGGGTAAGGAAATTTTGGAAGATACGCTGGT
Source organism: Camelus bactrianus (assembly GCF_048773025.1). NCBI lineage: Eukaryota > Metazoa > Chordata > Mammalia > Artiodactyla > Camelidae > Camelus > Camelus bactrianus. Next base: position 46,922,346 of record NC_133575.1, read on the forward strand.
CAGATGGAGTAGTGTTGAAAGGGTATGAAGGTGCAAAAGACCATGGTGGAGGTCCAGTGTGTAATGCTCTCCATACTCAGGATTCTCTCCCTTCTACTTTTATCACTTCACTCCCTCTCATTTGTTACAAGTCTGTCTCACTATCCCACTAGACTATGAGCTCCACTAAAGGCAAGATCCATTCTCATTCATGTTTGTAGTTCCACTTCTTCCAAACCCAACACTTTGCATATCGTTATGTACATGGTAAGTTTTTAATAAATGTTTTATTAAATGCTTCCTTTTTTTACTGTTGCAGCCTCTGACATACTTACAGAATCCTGCAGCAAAGTTAAGCTGATTAAAATTATAAAAAGCATTTGACTTTATGTCAGTTACATAATAGCCCTGACTTTTACCTAAATGATGGTGAGTTGAGTTAAAGTGATTTTTTTGGAAGTCACTTATCATCTAGGGGAAATTTACTCAAAAATTTTGTCTATAATTGACTTTATGTTTCGGTGAACATTAATACCAATTATTTGAAAATCACTTTTTTCACAATAGAGATTAAAAATAGTGAAAATAATGCACAGCAATAACTCTACAAATGTGTAAAAGTTCATATAATTACCTTTATGCCATGAGATATTTGATAGTTACATAACTTTAAATATTAGTTATGGGTGATGTCAACAGGAATGGGAGAGAAAGGAACTCCCAAAGCTGCTTGTCAATAAAAGCAATGAGAACAAAAGCAAAAATTGTTAAAGTCAACTTTTGCAGAATTCTGGAAATTAACCAAAGGCTTGCAATAATCCAAAGAGTGTTTATTCTAAACCAAAACCAAAACCAAAACCAAAACCAAAACCAAAACCAAAACCAAAACCCAACAATAAAAAATAACTAGCTGAACCATGGTAAGAACAGAAAATATGCCATTTTAATTTGTCCTATTTCCATCTCCTGTCCCCAGATCCATTGTGGCTTTAAAACCAACAGCCTCACAATAATAGTAGTCATGAGAACCAGCCACCTATAAGCCAATACAAGGATCAGAATGAGTTTAGATCTCCTCCAAAGTACCATCCATTTAGAATCATCATTATCTGATCTGTCTGGTACTTCTTTGGAAAACTTGATTTATATGGCTTGTGTTTTTCTGGTCTGATTTAGAGCTTGGCCATGGTGGAAAGATTTTTCTCCAGGGACATTTATCAAAAATAGAGGCTATCGTCAAGGGAATAGGAATGGCTCAGTGGTAGAGTGCTAAGCATGAGGTCCTGGGTTCAATCCCCAGTACCTCCATTAAAAATAAATAAACAAACACACATTGTTTAAAAAATAATTAGAGGCTATTATCTAATATTGCAGCAGCTGTCTTCAGTTGTATTAACATTTGGGGCAAACAAGAAATTGACCAAAAAAGTTAAAAGTAAAAATTGGAAACTAGATGTCCATAAGGGACATTGAAAAGCTCCCACATATTCCTGGGGATCTAGAAGGACACCTGCATGTGCAGGGCTGTGCATGTGCTCAGGAAGGACCTGAAAAATCCCTATATCTCACCTCTGGCTGACCTTAAGGCCCTGTGCAACAGGAAGTGAAGGCTAAGGCAAAGTTATCTTATGTCTCCTAGAGTATTGAAAGTGTGTTCCAACATGCACTTAAAGTCCCTCGGCAAAGGGAAGAAAATGCATTTGTTCAAGGCATTTAAGAAAATCTCTGTTGAACTGTGAGCTAAGCTATTTCAATCAGAGACCTCAGTGATCACATACAACAAAGAATATTGACTTTACAGAATTACTTCAAAAGTCACTAAAAACAACTACAATAACAAACCCTGGGGAGAGGAGGAAATCTAACTTCCTGAGTTGCAACATTATATTATTTAAAATGTCAAGTTTTCAAAATTGAATTATGAGACATACAAAAAAACAAGAAAGCATGGTCCAAGTGATGTTAGCAAGATGGTGACAGGAAGTCTCCTGCTTGTATCTCCCCTCAACAAAAATACTTTGACAGCCATTCATGAACAAAAGTGCCTTTGTGGGAGCTTTGGGATTCAGAAAAAAGATTGTGAAAACTCAGTGGAGCTCAAGACTGATAAGAGCTTTTTTTGAGAAGGCAGCTCTGTACCCAAGCTAAGCTATCAATCTTAGCTATAGCTACAGACCTGGAAAAAGCTCTGTCCCCCTATGGACTTCACTATAGCCATGTTTGGCTTTGGTCCTGCCACCAGTACCATACACCAAGGGAACTAGGAAGAGTCACATTTGCCCATGCCTCAAGCAACAGGCCTGCAGAACATAGTCCTGGTTGTGGATCCCAAAGCGGCCCATGACTTGGTGTTAGCCCCTTCATGGTCTGGGAGCCCTTGGAGGCAAGCCCACTGAACTGGGTCCAGGTGTGGATTCTGAATCAGACCTGTAATTGGGCTCCAGGTCTTCCCAACAGCAGTCTGGGAGCAGTTCTCCCAGAAACCCATGGGTAGATGTCCATTTGTTCCTCCAAAGATTCTAAAATGGCCATAAAACTTTATTCCAGCCCCTTCCAGCTCCATTCTGAGAGCAATCCTGCCATCTCAGGGGCTTGTCAGGAGACATACATGTCTGCTCCCCTAGAGATGCTGAAACAGTCTTGTAACTCAGCTGCGGCCCCTCCAAGACATGGTCAGAGAGCACTCCTGTCTGCCCAGAATCTTGCTGAAAGATATAGTCATTGGTGCCTTTGGAGGCAGGAAAGGCAACTTTGGTCTGACAGGAGGTGCTAAAACAACCTTATGACTAAGATCCAGCCACTCCCAGCCACAGTCTTAGCAGTCTTGCTGGCCCAGGGAAACACTGGGAGACATACTTCTTAGTACCCCTGGAGGCAACTGTAACAATCCTGGTCCAACAGTAGATCCTGGAACAATCCTCTGATTTAGCTACAGCCCTATCCAAGCTGCAGTTCATGAGGAGTCCTGCCTTCCCAGAGACCCAACACCTGTACATGTACCCAGAGGGAAGTCCATAGACCACAGTCCAACTGTAGATTCTGAAAGGGTGGTATAACTCAGCTCCAGTCCCTTCCAAATTAGTCAGGGAGCAATCCTGCCTGCCAAAGGACTTTGTGGGATCCACACCCATCTGTGCCTCTGGAGCCAGGTCTGCAGAGCTTAGTCTTGACTGTAGACCCTGATGTGACTCTAGGTCTTGATTTCAGCCCCTATCAGCCAGAGCCCAGAGACAGTCTTGCCTGCCAAGGGATCCCCCAATGACCTGGCAGGAGCCAAACCTGTACATGCACAGTAACAGGCACACTGTCTGCAGACCCAGCATGGATCCTAAAATGGACACTTGTCCCAGTGTCATCCTTACTGAACAATGTCCTGGAGGCAGCTCCATATACCTAAGTGCCCAGCTGAGCCTCTGGTAACAGGCCCACCAACTGGGGACCCCACCTCAGACTCATCAGTAGCCACATGACTTATCTCCAGCCTACCTTGACTGCAATTCTGGAGGCAATTCCATCAACCCGAGGAACCAACAGGAAAATGTCCTTACTTGCTAAAACCATTTTGTAAAAACCAGGAGAGGTGTATGCTTCTTCAAATGCACACATAAATTCAAGTCTATATGGATGACAAAGAACCAGGCAAATATGACACTACCAAAAGAAACAAATAAATCTCTAATAACTGACCCCAAATAAATGGAATCCATAAATTGTGTGACAGAGATATCAAAATAATCTTCTTAAAGAAACTCAGTAAAATGCAAGACAACACAGGCAACTAAATGAAATGAGGGAAAACAATGCATAGACAAAAAGAGAAGTTCAATAAAGAAATAGAAACCATTATAAAGAGCTAAACAGAAATCTTGGAGCTGAAGAATACAATGACAGAGTTGAAAAATTCAACAGAAAGTTTCAACCAAAGACTAAATCACACAGACAAAAGTATCAGCAAACTCAAAGACAGGTCATTTCAAATTACCCAGTTAAAGAACAAAAAGAATGAAAAAGAGTGAAGAGAACCTACTTGATTTATGGGATACCACCAAGCAGACTAACATTTACAGCATGTGAGTCCCAGGACAAACAAGAAAAGTGCAGAGAGCTTATTTAAAGACATAATAGCTGAAAATTTCCCAAGTTTTGAGATAGAGATATGGACCCTCAGGTACATGACGCTCAAAGAACCTCAAGTAAGATCAAACCAAAGAAGATTACCCTGATACACGTTATATTAAATTGTTAAAAGACAAAGGCAAAGAGAGAATTTTGAAAGCAGAAAAAGAAGAATGAATCATAATATATAATGGAGCCCCCATAAAGTTATGAGGAGATTTCTAGCAGAAAACTTGCAAGCCAGGAGGAAATAGGATGATATATTCAAAGTGATTAGAGACAAAACAAAACAAAACACTGCCAGCCCAGAATGTGATACTTAGCAAAACCATCCTTCAGAAATGAAGAAGAGATAAAGACTTCCCCAGACAAACAAAAGCTGAAGGAGTTCGTCACCAGTAGATCTGTCTTACAAGAAATACAATAAGAGTTCCTCAAGTTGAAATGAAAGGACACTAAGTAACAACATGAAAACATATGAAAAGATAAAACTCACCAGAAAAAGTAAATATATGATCAAATTCAGAATATTCTAATACATTAATGGTGGTGCATAAATCACTTTTTACCTCTAAATACAAGTTAAAATAGTATTAAAATAACTATAGTTACACTAATTTGTTAATGGATGCACAATATAAAAAGATATAAAGATGTCATTAACATAAAATGTGGAGGGAAGAGAAGTAAAAGTGTATAGTTTTTATACGTGGTTGAAGTTGTTATCAGCTTAAAATTGACTGTTGGAACCATAAGATGATTTATGTAAGACTTATGGTAACCACAAAGGAAAATCACTAGTAGATACAAAAAAAAGATAAAGGAATCAAAGCATACCACTACAAAAAAATAAATCACAATGGAAGACAGCAAGAGTGGATGAAAGGAAAAAAAAAAAAAAGACCTACAAAACAATCAGGAAATAATGAGCAAAATGGTGATAGTAATTTCTTATCTATCAATAATTACTTTATTTATTTTGTTATATTTACATCAGTTTATTTCATGTACTAAGATATAGCAGAGTACTTATATTGCTACTTTGATGTAAAGGAATATGATTCCAACTTCTGTTTTGAAGTTCTAAAATTTTTTTTAAAAATTGAAGTGTAATTGATTAACAATGTTGTATTAATTTCAGGTGTACAACAAAATGATTCATATATAGATATAGATATAGATATAGATATTTCAGATACTTTTCCATTATAGGTTATTACAAGATATTGAATATAGTTCCATGTGCTATATGGTAGGTTCTTGTTATTTATTTTATATCTAGTAGTGTGTATATGTTAATCCCAAACTTCTAATTTATCCCTTTCCTCCTTTCCCCTTTGGTAACCATAGTTTGTTTTCTATGTCTGTGAGTCTATTTCTGGTTTGTAGATAAGTTCATTTGTATCAATTTTTTTTATTCCACACATAAGTGATATCGTATGATATTTATCTTTTCCTGACTTATTTCACTTAATATGATAATTTCTAAGTCTATCCATGTTGCTGCAAATGACATTATTTCATTCTTTTTTATGGCTGAGTAATATTCCATTATATATATGTGTGTACACACACACACACACCACATCTTTATCCATTCATCTGTTGATAGACATTTAGGTTGCTTCCATGTCTTGGTTATTGTAAATAGTGCTGCTATGAATGTTGGGGTGGATGTACCTTTTCAAATCAGAGCTTTCTCTGGATATATGTCCAGGAGTGGGATTGCTGGATCATATGGTAACTCTATTTTTAGTTTTTTTCAAGAACTATGAAGACATAGTGCTGTACCAATTTACATTCCTCCAACCCAACAGTGTAACAGTGCTCCTTTTTCTTCACACTCTCTCCAGCTTTTATTATTTGTAGAATTTTTAATGATGGCCATTCTGACTAGAGTGAGGTGAAACATCACTGTAGTCTTGATTTGCATTTTCTCTAATAATTAGTGATATTGAGCATCTTCTCATGTGCCTGTTTGCCACCTGCATGTCTTCTTTGGAGAAATGTCTACAGGTCTTCTGTCCACTTTTTTGATTAGGCTGTTTGTTTGTTTGTTTACATTAAGCTGTTTGCACTGTGTGTATATTTTATAAATTAATTATTTGTCACATCATTTGCAAATATTTTCTCCCATTCTGTAGGTTGTCTTTTCATTTTGCTTATGGTTTCTTTTGCTGTGCAAGGGTGTTTAAGTTTAATTAGGTCCAATTTGTTTATTTTTGTTTTTATTTCCATTACTCTAGGAGATGGATTCAAAAAAATATTGCTGCAATTTATGTCAAGGAGTGTTCTGCCTATGATTTCCTCTAAGAGTTATAGAATATCCAGTCTTTATTAATAATTACTTTAAATGTAAATAGATCAAATTCTCAAATCAAAAGAAATAAGGTGGTTGAAAAGATATAAAGATGAAATCCACCAATATGCTGCTTATTTAAGGACATACATAAACTGAAAGTGAATGGATAAAAAAATATATTCCATACAAATTGTAATGAGTAGGAGTGGCTAAGTAGAGATTTTCAGTCAAAATCAGTTACAAGAGACAAAGAAGATCACTATATAGTGAAGGAGGGGTCAGCATATCAAGAGAATATAACTATTTGAAATATATATGTACCTAAAATTGGAGCACTTAAATATTTTAAAAATATAAACAGAATTGAAGGAATAAATAGATATCAATACAATAATATTAGGGATTTCAATACTGTACTTTCAATACTGGATAGCTTATACACAAAAAAATCAATAAGGAAACAGTGAATTTGAATAACACTACAGAGCAAATGCACCTAACAGATATATACATAACATTCCATCTAAAAGAAGCAGAATATTCATTCTTTTCAAGACATTCTTAAGGATAGATCATATGTTGGGTCACAAGGCAAGTCTTAAAAAATTTAAGAAGATTGAACAAATCAAGTATAGTTTGACCACAATGGTATGAAACAAGAAATGGATAACAGGAGACCAATTGGAAAAATCACAAACATGTGTCAATTAGACAACACACTCCCACACTCCCAACACACTTTCAAAGAAGAAATCAAAATCAAAAGGGAAATTACAAAGTACCTGAGACAAACACAAATGGAAGCACAACATACCAAGACTTATAAGATACAGCAAAAGCAATACTAAGAGAAAACTTATACAGATAAAGAAAAAAAGAAAAATCTCAAATAAATAAGCAAACTTCATATCTCAACAAACTAGGAAAAAAGAAAAAACAGGTCAATGTTAGCAGAAACAGGGAAATTATAAAGATAAGAACAGAAGTAAATGAGAGATTATTAGAAAGGCAATGGGAAAATCAGTAAAATTAACAATTTTTTAAAAAGATAATTTGAAAAACCTTCAGATAGACTAACCAGGAAAAAAAAGACAGTACTCAAATAAAGAAAAATTATAAATGAGAGATAAGACATTAGAACTAATACACAGAAATATAAAGGGTCATTACTGCTATGAGTAATAATTACATACAAAAATTTGGCTGTATATAAGAAATGGATACATTCTTAGAAACATACAACTTATCAAGACTAATAATGAAGAAATATAAAATCTGAACTGACCAATAATAAGTAAGGAGATTAAAGCAGTAATAAAAAAAACTGCCAACAAAGAAAAACCTAGGACAAGATGGCTCCTCTGGTGAATTCTATCAAATATTTAAAGAGCACTTGTTACCAATCCTCAAACTTACCAAAACTTGAAAAGAAAAGAACACTTCTAAACTCATTTTATGATGGCAGCATTACCCTAATACCAAAGCCATACAAGGACACTGCAAGAAAAGAAAATTGCAGGCCAATATTACTGATGAACATAGATGCAAAAATTCTAAAAAACAAAGCAAACCTAGAAAACTGAATCCAAAATCACATTAAAAGGATCATACACCATAATCAACTGGGATTTATTCCTGGATTCAATGATGGCTTGACATATGCAAGTCAACAATGTGCTATGACACCACATTGACAGAATAAATGATAAAAATCATATGATCATCTCAATAGATGTAGAGAAGGCATACATCTTTTCATGATAAAAATAAATCAGGTATGGAATAAATGTATCTCAGCATACTAAAGATCATATATGATAAGTTTACAGTTAATATCATACTCAGTGGTGAAAAATTGAAAGCTCTTCTTCCAGGATCAGGAACAACAACAAGAGTGTCCACTCTCACAACTTCTATTCAACATAGAAGTCCTAGCCAGAACAATTAACCAAGAAACATCCAAGTCAGAAAGGAAGAAGTACAATTATCTCTCTTTGTTGATGACATGATCATATATGTAGAAAAGCTGAAAGATTTCACAAAAACCCTGTTAGAACTAACAAAAAATTAAATAAAGTTGCAAGATACAAAATCATCATACAAAAATCAGTTGCATTTATATATAACAATGAAACATAGATGAAAAAGAAATAAAGTAATCAATCCTATTTATAATAGCATCCAAAACAATAAATTACATAGGTACAAATTTAACCAAGGAGGTGAAACATCTGAAAACTATAGTTTTCATATACATTGATGAAAGACATTGAAGAAGAGACAGATAAAAGCTATCCCATGTTCTTATATTGGAATAATTAACATTATGAAGCTACCCATACTACTCAAAGTGATCCACAGATTCAGCGGAATCCCTATCAAAATTCCAATGGATTTTTTTCACAGAAATAGGAAAAACAATTCCCAAATTTGCATGGAACTACAAAAGACCCTGAACAGCCGAAGCAACATTGAGAAAGAACAAAAGCAGGAGACATCATACTTTCTGTTTCCAAACTATATTACAATGATACTGTATTCAAAACAGCATGGTACTGTCATAAAAATAGACAAATAGACCAGTGGATCAGAATAGACAGCCCAGAAATAAATCCATGCATATGTAGTCAACTGACTTCTGATAAGGGTGCCAAGAATACACAGTGGGTAAAGGGTTGTATCTTAAATAAATAGTTTTGGGAAAATTGTACATCCACTTGCACAAAGAATGAAACTGAACCCTTACCTTACATCATATACAAAAATCAACTCAAAATAGATTAAAGACATAAACATAACACCTAAAATCTTCAAATCCCTAGAAGAAAACATAAGAAAAGCTCACTGACATTGGTCTTGGCAATGACTTTTTGGCTATGACACTAAAAGCACATGCAACAAAATCTAAAATAAATAAATAGTATTACATCAAAATAAAAATCTTCTGTACAGCAAAGGATGGAACTAATGGAATGAAAAGGCAATTTACAGATTAGGAGAAAATATTAGCAAGTCAGAAATCAGGTAAGGGATTAATTTCCAAAATATATTAGGAAGTCATATAACTCAATAGCAAAAGAAACAATTAATTAATTTAAAAGAAAAAAAGAAATAATTCAATTATAAAATGGGCAAAGAACTTGAATAGTCATTTTTCTAAAGAAGGCATACAAATGGCCAACAAGTAGATGGTAAGATGCTCACCATCATTAGTGATCAGGAAAATGCAAATCAAAACCACAATGAGAGATCATCTCACATCTATTAGGATATCATCTATCAAAAAGACAAGAGATAACAAATGTTGGTGAGGTTATAAAAAAAGGAAACCCTTGTACACTGCTGAAGGTAATGTACAATGGTAAAGTCATTATAGAGAAGAGTATGGAGACTCTTCAAAAAATGAAATATAGGGCAACCATACAATCCAGCATCCCACTACTGTGTATATATACACAAAGGAAATAAAATCACCATCTTGAAAACACATCTGCACCCCCATGTTCATTGCAGCACTATTCACAACAACCAAGATATGGAAACAGCCTATGCATACATCAACAGGTTAATATATAAAGAAAATTTGGTATGTAGACACAATGGAATATTATTCAGCTATAAAAGAAGGAAATCCTGCTATTTGTGATAACATGAGTGAATATGGAAGACATTATTGTAAGTCAAATAAACCAAAGACAAATATCATGTAATCTCATTTATATGTGAAATCTAAAGAAGTTAAATTCATAGAACCAGAGAGTAGAATGCTAGTTACCAGGCATAGAAGGGAAAATAGGGAGGTGTTAGTCAAAGAGTACAGAGCTTCATTGATAAGATGAATAAGTTCTGGGAACCTAATGTACAGTATGCTGACTATAGCTAATACTACTGTATTGTATACTTGAAATTTGCTGAGAGAGTACATCTTAAATGTTCTCACCACACAAAAAAAGGGGGGAAAAGTACTATGTGAGGTGATGGATATCTGAATTAACTTAATTTTGGTAATTACTTCACAATGTATACATACAACAAACCATCATTTTGTACATCTTAAATATATAAAATTAAAAATTTTCTGTTACACCTCAATAGGGCAGGAGGGAAAAAGGAAGTATGGCTCATGCACAGGAAAAAAAACAGTCAATAGAAACTATCCCTGAGCAAGTCCAGATGTCAGGCTTACTAGACAAAGCTTTTAAATCACCTATTTTAAATATATTCAAAGGACTACAAACAAAACGCTTCTAAAGAACAAAAGAAAAGTATGAGAACAATGTCTTACCAAATATAGAATATTAGTAAAAATATAGACATTATAAAAAATAACCAAATGGAAATTCTGAGTTGAAAAGGACAATAACTGAAATGGAAAAGGCATTAGTGGTACTCAACAGTAGATTTCAACTGGCAGACTAAAGAAACTGAATTTGATGATATATCAATTAAGATTATCTAGTAAGAGGAGCAAAAAGGAAAAGAATAAAGAAAAATGAACAGAGTTTAAGAGAACTATGGCACACCATCAATTACAGCAAAATACACATAATGGGAGCATCAGAAGGAGAGGAGAAATAGAAAGAAACAGAAATAATAATCTGGAGAATGACCTACAACTGCAAAATTTGATGAAAAACTTTAATCAACACATTAAGCAGATCAATGAGCTCCCAGTTGGATAAAAAGACCCACAAATAGACACAGCATAAAAAAAATGTCGAAAGTCAGAGACAGAAACGAGGCCAAGATGGCAGAGTAGTAGGACGCTCGTGGCTCACCCTCTCCCACAGATGCACCAAGACTCATATCCATGGACCCACTCAGCCAGCCAGAGCACTTGTGGAACTCCGACAGAACATCGTCTTTTTCAAAAGACAAATACGCCAAAAATATGGTAGGAGAAAGGAAAAAAAAAGACAAACAGGCAAAACAGTGTGGGACGGGTCCCTTGGGGAGGGAGCGGCAAAGTAGGACTGGCGCCCATTCGCTGGGTCTCCCCCTTCCAACAGAGAGGCCAGCGGGACAAAGGGGGAGCCTCCGAGGCTCGGATCTGTATGGAGCAGCCCTTGACCTACAGAACTAAGTTAAACGTGCACAGAGGGTCCCTGCAACACCAAGCCTGAGACCTGAGCCAGGAGCTGGGGGCTGGGACAGGCTGCCCAAGCTGGGCTGAGGATGGGGACGGCTGGACTGAGGCAGCCCCAGGGGAATGCAGGGTGCTGCGCAACATGGTTGAGGGAGTGCACAGGGCAGAACAACCTGGGCTCTCCATAAAACAGCACGGCTGATGTGCCTTGGGGGAAAGGGAGCATACCTCCATCTCTGAAAACCCACAGAACGTTTTCGGCGAGGAGAGGCGGGGCTCAGGTGCGGCCGCCATATCCTCCAGCGCTTGGCACCCAGATGGAGGCAGGCAAAACCTGAATCCGCGCCTAGGGGCTCGGCAGCCTCAAAGGCCAGACAGTGACTTGTTTGTAGCCCCAGTCAGAAAGGATCCTTCTGCCCTGGTGCCTCACAAAGTTCGTGCCACCAGGACAAACAAGGAGCTGAGTTTGGACATGGAGTGGGGAAGGAGGGGAGCTGTTCCACGGTCTTCCCGGGGCCCGCCTGTGGAGCGCCGACCTAGGGCAGAGCACGCGGCAGAGCAGTGGAGTGACCGGCGCCAGGGGACAGCGGGTGGCTCCGGCAGAAATGCTATGCTGGGAGGGGACACAATCTACTTTCTGACAGGCACTGGGAGTAGTACAAATGAGGGCACCAAACAAGGGTCTCTGGAAACAGCAAGCTGAGTTCATGAAACAGGGCGAAGACAGAAAGACTTCTCATTAAGAGCACACAGTCTCAGCACAACCACTCAAAACCTATGGGACACAGCAAAGGCAGTGCTAAGAGGGAAGTTTATAGCGATACAGGCCTTCATCAAAAAAGAAGAACAATCTCAAATAAACAATTTAACCCACCACCTGAATGAATTAGAAAAAGAAGAACAAAAAGCCCCAAAAAGCAGCAGAAGGAAGGAAATAATAAAGATCAGATAGGAATTAAATACAATAGAGATTAACAAGACCATAGAAAAAATCAACCAAACCAAAAGCTGGTTTTTTGAAAAAGTAAATAAAATCGACAAACCTCTGGCCAAACTCACAAAGAAGAAAAAAGAGAGAGCACAAATTAGCAAAATAAGAAAGGAAAATGGAGAAATTACAACAAACAAAATAGAAATACAGAATATCATATGAGAATATTATGAAAAACTATATGGAACCAAACTGGATAACCTAGAGGAGATGGACAAGTTTCTGGAAACATACTGTCCACCAAGACTGAATCAAGAAGAATCTGAACACTTGAACAATCCGATCACTAGAAAGGAAATAGAAATAGCAATTAAAAACCTCCCTACAAATAAAAGTCCAGGACCGACGGCTTCACCGGGGAATTCTACCAAACATACAACTAAGAACACATACCAGTCCTTCTCAAACTCTTCCAGAATGAAAAGGAGGGAATACTCCCAAACTCATTCTATGAACCCACCATCACCCTGATACCAAAACCAGGCAAAGACACTACCAAAAAAGAGAATTATAGGCCAATATCACTGATGAACATAGACGCCAAAATCCTCACCAAAATTTTAGCAAATAGAATCCAACAACACATAAAAAAGATTATACATCATGACCAAGTGGGGTTCATCCCAGGAACACAAGGCTGGTTCAACATACGCAAATCAATCAATGTAATACATCACATCAACAAGAGAAAGGACAAAAACCACATGATCATCTCAATCGATGCAGAAAAAGCATTTGATAAAATTCAACACCCATTTATGATAAAAACTCTTGCCAAAGTGGGTATAGAGGGAACATATCTCAACATGATAAAAGCTATATATGACAAACCTACAGCCAGCAGAGTACTCAACGGTGAAAAACTCAAAAGATTCCCACTATAATCTGGGACAAGACAAGGATGCCCACTATCACCACTCCTATTCAACATAGTCCTGGAAGTCCTAGCCACAGCAGTGAGGCAAGAGAAAGAAATAAAAGGGATCCAAATTGGAAAAGAAGAGGTAAAAGTGTCATTATATGCTGATGACATGTTACTATATATAGAAAACCCTAAAAGGTCCACACAAAAGCTACTAGAGCTGATTGAAGAATTCAGCAAGGTAGCAGGTTACAAAATTAACGTTCAAAAATCAGTTGCATTTCTTTACACTAACGATAAATCAACAGAAGAAGAAAGTAAAGAAACAATCCCCTTTAAAATAGCACCCAAAGTAATAAAATATCTGGGAATAAATCTAACCAAGGAGGTGAAAGAATTATACACAGAAAACTATAAACCATTGATGAAGGAAATTAAAGAAGACTTTAAAAAATGGAAAGATATTCCATGCTCTTGGATTGGAAGAATCAATATTGTTAAAATGGTCATACTGCCCAAGGCAATCTACAGATTTAATGCAATCCCTATTCAGTTACCCAGGACATATTTCACAGAAGTAGAACAAATCATAATAAAATTTATATGGAACAATCAAAGACCTAGAATTGCCAAAGCATTACTGAAGAGAAAGAAAGAGGCTGGAGGAATAACTCTCCCAGACTTTAGACAATACTATAGCTACAGTCATCAAGACAGCATGGTATTGGTACCAAAACAGACATATAGACCAATGGAACAGAATAGAGAGCCCAGAAATGAACCCACAAGCTTTTCGTCAACTCATCTTCGACAAAGGAGGCAAGAATATACAATGGAATAAAGACAATCTCTTCAGCAAATGGTGTTGGGAAAACTGGACAGCAGCATGTAAAACAATGAAGCTAGAACACTCCCTTACACCATATACAAAAATCAACTCAAAATGGATTAAAGACTTAAACATAAGACAAGATACAATAAACCCCCTAGAGGAAAACATAGGCAAAACATTATCTGACATACATTTAAAAAATTTTCTCCTAGAAGAAATAAAAGCAAGAATAAACATGTGGGACCTAATGAAACTTACAAGCTTCTGCACAGCAAAGGAAACCTGAAGTAAAACTAGAAGAAAACCTACGGAATGGGTGAAAATTCTTGCAAGTGAAACCGACAAAGGCTTGATCTCCAGAATATATAAGCAGCTCATAGGACTCAATAAGAAAAAAATAAACAACCCAATCCAAAAATGGGCAGAAGACCTAAACAAGCAATTCTCCAAGGATGACATACAAATGATCAAAAAGCACATGAAAAAATGCTCAATATCACTAATTATCAGAGATATGCAAATCAAAACTACAATGAGGTATCACCTCACACCAGTCAGAATGGCCGTCATTCAAAAATCCACAAATGACAAATGCTGGAGAGGCTGTGGAGAAAGGGGAACCCTCCTACACTGCTGGTGGGAATGCAGTTTGGTGCAGCCACTATGGGAAACAGTGAGGAGATTCCTCAAAAGACTAGAAATAGACTTACCACATGACCCAGGAATCCCACTCCTGGGCTTGTATCCAGAAGGAAATCTACTTCAGGATGACACCTGCACCCCAATGTTCATAACAGCACTATTTACAATAGCCAAAACATGGAAACAGCCTAAATGTCCTTCAACAGGTGACTGGGTAAAGAAGAGGTGGTATATTTATACAATGGAATACTACTCAGCCATGAAAACCGACAACATAATGCCATTTGCAGCAACATGGATGCTCCTGGAGAATGTCTTTCTAAGTGAAGTAAGCCAGAAAGAGAAAGAAAAATGCCATATGAGATCGCTCATATGTGGAATGTAAAAAACAAAAGCAAAAACAAACAGAGAAACAAAAACAAAGCGTAAATAAATGACAGAAATAGACTCACAGACAGAGAATACAGTCTTGTGGTTACCAGAGGGGTGGAGGGTGGGAAGGGATAGACTGGGATTTCAAAACTGTAGAATAGACTACACTGTATAGCACAGGGAAATATACACAAAATATTATGTAACTCACAGAGAAAAAAATGTGACAATGAGTGTGTATATGTCCATGAATAACTGAAAATTTGTGCTGAACACTGGAATTTGACAGAACATTGTAAAATGATTATAAATCACTAAAAAATTTTAAAAAAATATTCTCCTAGTACAGTCTACTCAAGCAATAGAAATAAAAGCAAGAATAAACCAATGGGACCTAATGAAACTTACAAACTTCTGCACAGGAAAGGAAATCATAAGTAAAACAAAATACAACTTACCGAATGGGAGAAAATCTTTGAAAATGAAACCAACAAAGGCTTGATCTCCAGAATATTTAAGCGACGCATAAGACTTAATAAGAAACAACCAAACAGCCCAAGCCAAAAATGGGCAAAAAAACTAAACAAACAATTCTCCAAGGAAGACATACAAATGATCAATAGGCACATGAAAAAATGTTCAATATCACTAATTATCAGAGAAATGCAAATCAAAACTATGATGAGATGTCACCTCACACCAGTCAGAATGGCCATCATTCAAAAGTCCACAAATGACAAATGCTGGAGAGGCTGTGGAGGAAAGGGTTCCCTCCTACAGTGCTGGTGGGAATGCAATCTGGTGCAGCCACTGTGGAAAACAGTGTGGACATTACTCAAAAGACTAGGAATAGACTTACTGTATGACCCAGGAATCCTGCTCCTGGCCATATATCCTGAAGGAAGTCTACTTCAGAATGACACCTGCACCCCAATATTCATTGCAGCACTATTTACAATATCCAAGACATGGAAACAGCCTAAATGTCCATCAACAGATGACTGGATAAAGAAGTGGTGGTATATTTATACAACGGAATACTACTCAGCCGTAAAAACCGAGAACATAACACCATTTGCAGCAACATGGATACTCCTGGAGAATGTCATTCTAAGTGAAGTAAGCCAGAAAGAGAAAGAAAAATACCATATGATATAGCTCATATGTGGAATTAAAAAAAAAGCAAAACAAACAAACAAAGCATATGTACAAAACAGAAACAGACTCATAGACATATTATACAAACTTGTGGTTGCCAAGGTGGCAGTGGATGGGAAGGGGTAGACAGGATTTCAAAATTGTAGAATAGAAAAACAAGATTATATTGTATAACAGAGGAAAATATACACAATATCTTATGTTAGCTCACAGAGAAAAAATTGTGATAATGAATATATATGTTCATATATAACTGAAAAATTGTGCTGAACACTGGAATTTGACACAACATTGTAAAATGATCGTAAATCATAAAAAATGCTTAAAAAAGTCAGAGAGAAAAGAGAATCTTTGATGCAGCAAGATAGAAGAAGCTCATCATGTACAAAGGATACTCAATAAGATTAACAGAGATTTATCAACAGAAACCATCAAGCCAAAAGGCAGAGGGAAGAGAAATCCAAGTATTGAAGGAAAAAGTTTGTGAACCACAACGTTTACATCCAGCAAGACTATTTTTCAAAATGAGGATAAATTGAGTGTGTGGTGATGCCTGCTAGAGGGTGTTGCACATGGTCAAGCCAGAGGAATATCCCCCAGTCCCAAACTGTGATGAGCATCCCAGCAGTGCTCCAGGATTTTAAAAAGTAGAAGTTAAGAAAAGAAGTTAAGAAATCCTTAGATGAATAACAGAATTTTTCACTAGCAGATCTGCCTTACAAGAAACACTAATCAATTAAAAAGTGTATACTAAATGGTATCTTGAATACACATGAAAAATTAAAGTCTACTGGTAAAAATATCTAAATAGGTAAATACTAAAGCCAGTAAATATGTATTTTTTGGTTTGTAATTATTTTTTCCATTGGATTTAAAGACAATTGCATACATGCAATAATTATTAAATTGAGTTGATTGACTCATGATGTATAAAGATGCAATTTGTATGTGAAAACAGCACAAAGGAAGGGGGGTTATATTAGAGCAAAATTTTTGTTGCACTATCATAATTATTTTGGTATTAATATGAAGTAGATTGCTATAAACTGAGATGTTTATTTTAATCCCTAAAGCAATCTTTAGGAAAATAATTTTCAAATAGTGAAGGAGAAAACAAAGGAATTAAAATGATACACTAGTAACTATTTAGCACAAAATGATTCAGTAATGGAGTAAGAATAATAAAAAAAATTATATAGCATATAGAAAATAAAGAGTAAAATGGTAGAAGTCAGTCTTTCATTATCAGTTATTAGCTTAAATGTAAACAAATTAAACCCACAAATTAAAAGACACTGATTGGCAAAATGAATTTAAAAACCACAATCCAAATACATGTTATCTGCAGGAGACACACTATAGGTTAAAATATACAAATCAGTTGGAAGTCAAAAATGAAAAATGCATACATTGCAAATAGTAACAATAAAAGAGTTGGAATGGCTAAACTAATATTAGACAATATAGATGTTATGACAAAAATTGTCACTAGGGACATAATATTATTATAATAATAAATGGAACAAACATCATGAAGACAAAACAATTATAAACACATATATATCTAATAACCCCAAAATACATGAAACAAAAATGGAAATGAAGAGAGAAACAGACAATTCAACAATAATTGGAGTTGTAAGTATCCCAGTTTCGGTAACAGGAAGATGAACTCAGCAGATCAATAAGGAAATAGATGGTTTCAACACCATTGTAAATTAACTGAACATAACAGAAATACGTAGTACATTACACTCAACAGTCTCCATGTACACATTCTTCCCAAGTGTATATGGAACATTTTCCAAGATAGACCATATGTGAGGTTATAAATATTCTCAATAAATTTAAAAGTATTGAAACCATAGAAGGTATAGTCTCTGTATGAAATTTAAAAAATAAATAGCAAAAATAAATTAGGGAAAGTTAAAAGTCTGTGTAAATTAATCAAATGCTCCTAAGTAGCCAATTATTTAAATTAGAAACCACAAGGGAAATTAGAAGAGACTTTGAGATGAATCTAAACAAAATGACAACATACCAAATCTAATGGTATGTAGGAAAAGCAGTTTTAAGAAGGAAAATTTTACCCATAAACACCCACATTAAAATAAGAAATATCTCAACAAGACAAAATGACAACCTATTGAACGGGAGAACATTTTTGCAAAAGATGAAACTGACAAAGGCTTGATCTCCAGAATATATAAACAGCTCATATGACTTAAAGAGAAAAAAATAAACAACCCAATCCAAAATATGGCAGAAGACCTAAACAAACAATTTTCCAAGGAAGACATACAAATGATCAATAGGTACATGAAAAAATGGTCAATATCACTAATTATCAGAGAAATGCAACTCAAAACTACAATGAGATATCACCTCACACCAGTCAGAATGGCCATCATTCAAAAGTCCACAAATGACAAATGCTGGAGAGGCTGTGGAGAAAAGGGAACCCTCCTACACTGATGGTGGGAATGCAGTATGGAGAGTCTTCAAAAGACTAGGAATAGACGTACCATATGACCCAGAAATCCCTCTCCTGCACAGATATCCAGAAGGAAGCCTACTTCAAAAGGACACCTGCACCCTGATGTTCATAGGAGCACTATTTACAATAGCCAAGACATGGAAACAGCCTGAATGTCCATTGACAAGTAACCGGATAAAGACGATGTGGTATATTTATTCAATGGAATACAATTCAGCCATAAAAATGACAACATAACGCCATTTGCAGCAACACGGATGCTCCTGGAGAATGTCATTCTAAGTGAATAAGCCAGAAAGAGAAAGAAAAATACCATATGAGATCACTCATAAGTGGAATCTAAAAAGAAAAAAGAAAGGAAAAAAAAAGAGAAATAAACATAAATACAAAGCAGAAACTGACTCACAGACATAGAATACAAACTTGCAGTTGCAAGGGGGAGAGGGGTGTGAAGGGACAGACTGGGAGTTCAAAATTTGTAGATACTGACAGGTTTATATAGAATAGATAAACAAGATTATACTGTATAGCACAGATAAATATATATAAAATCTTGCGTTAGCTCACAGTGAAAAGTATGTGACAATGAATATATGTATGTTCATGTATGACTGAAAAATTCTGCACTACACTGGAAATTGACACAAGATAATAAACTGACTATAACTCAACAAAATAAATAAAATAAAATAAAATGCAAAGAAAGATCTCAAATCAATAAAAAATACATTCCACCTAAGGAAACTAGAAAAAGAACTAAACCCCAAGTAAAAAGAATGAAATAGAGTACAAAAGAGACAATCAATGAAACTAAAACTAGGTTTTCTGACAAAATTGACAAATTGTGGCAAGACTGACAAAAAAATGGAGTGAGAGAAAGAGAAGACTCAAATTACTAAGGTCAAGAATGAAAGAAGGGATATTACTGCCAAATATTCAGAAATAAAAATAATTTTAAAGAGTACTATGAACAATGATAAGCCAACAAATTAGATGATTTAGGTGAAATTAAATTTCTAGAAAGATATAATCCCTAAAATTGACTCAAAAAGAAATAGAAAATATGTATAGAAGTATTGAATTAGTAATAATTAAAAAAAAAACTTCCAGTAAAGACTCATCAACTCAGATATCTTCACTGGTAAATACCTCCAAATGCCTCAAGACCACTTCCAAATTATAAAGTAGGAGGAAATACTTCCCAAATATGGGACCAGTATTACTTTGACATCAAAACCAGACAAAGATATTACAAGTAAAGGAAACTACAGACTACTATCTTTTATAAATACAGATACAAAAATCCTCAACAAAATATTAGCAAAATTTATCCAAGAATGTAAAAAAATTACACACCATGATAAAATGAGAATCATCTCAGGAATGTAAGGTTGATTCAACATATGAAAATCAATCAATGTAATATACAATATTGATTAAATAAAAGGCAAAAATCACAGCATAATCTCATAGACGTAGAAAATGCATTTCATAAAATTCAACATTTTTTTCATAATAAAATTAAACAATACACTAGAAATAGATGGAAATATCTTCAACTTGATAAAGAGCATCTAAGAAAAGCCCACAGCTAACATCATACTTAATTGATAGACTAGAAAATTTCCCCTAAGACCAGGAAGGAAACAAGTATGAATACTCTTGCTAATTCTATTCAACATTGTTATTGAAGTTATAGCCAGGACAAATATGCAAGCAAAAGAAAGAAAAGACATCCAAACTGGAAATGGAGAAGTAAAACTATTTCCATTTACAGGTGATATATTTTATGTAGAAAAATATAAGGAATCCATGAATGAATGATTAGAATTAATAAATTCAGCAATATTGCACAGTATGAAATTAGTATACAAACATCGATTATATTTCCATACACTATCAATGAACAACCTCAAAATGAAATAAAGAAAATTCCATTTATAATAGCTTCAAAAAGAAAATATTTAGGAATAATTTTAACAAGTATGTGCAAGACATGGACACTGAAAATTACAAAACCTCATCCTATGTTCAAGGATTGAAAGACTTAATGTTGTTAAGACAGTGATACCACTCAAATAATCTATAGATTTAATGCAACTCCTATCAAAATTCAAGAGTATCTTTTGCAAAAACTGACCAGCTGATCCTAAAATTTATGTGGAAATGCCAGCCTGAATAACCAAAATAATATGACAAAGAACAAAATTGGAGAACTGTTATTACAAAACTAGTCTTAATTATACTGACTAGCTATGAAACTCTGATAAGTTTACTTAGCCTCTCTGAGCTTCAATTTTAACATCTGTAAATTGGGGATACTACTGTCTCATGGTAAAGATTAAATAAGATGACATATGTAATGAACTTTATAAGTTACAAATCAGTATAAAAATTCAATAAATATTTACAAAGTACTTGATATGGGCCAGGCATTAGTTGTTATACAAAGATATATAAATAGTCCCTGACCTCAAAGAGTTTGCAAAATTAATGTGTCATTATAAGTGATGTGGCAGAATACAAAGAGCACAGACACTGTAGTCAGAGACCTACATTCAAGTCTTATTAGGCCTGCTATTTCTCAGCCAAAGGATCTTACATAATTCCCACAAATTTATTGTACTTTAGTTTCCTGATGTTAGGTAGAAATAATGATAATTGCCCTAGGTTGTGAAAAATTTTTGTGAGGTTAAGATGATATAAACTATAATAATAAAAACATCTTTATTATGAAAGTTAGTAGCATATCTGAGCTCATCTATACCACATCAACCTGTCACCACATCTTCACATACATAAAAGCAGTAGGAATAGATGTTGGCATAAACTGTATATTCAATTTTTTTAAAGAGCTTTATTGAGATATAGTTCACATGCCATATAATTCATCCATTCAAATTACTCAATTTAATGATTTTTGCTATATTCACTAATATGTACAACTATATCACCAATTTTAGAACATTTTCTCACCTCAAAAAGAAACCCCATGTATTCATAGATTGGAAAACTTAATATTGTGAAGATTTCAATACTCCCCAAAGTAATTTATTGATTTAAGGCAATCTCCATCAAAATTCCAATGGCATTTCTCGCAGAAATAGAAAAATCGAAACTTTATATGGAATCTCAAGGTACCAAAATAATCTTGAGAAAAAAGAACAAAGTTGGAGGTCTTAACTTCCTGATTTCAAACTTATTACAAAATTATAGCAATAAAAACAGTGTGGTACTGGGATAAAGACAGACATATAGGCCAATCAAATATAACAGAGAGCCCCAAAATAAACCATCACATACATGGTCAAATTAATTTCTGCAAGGGTGCCAAGTCTGTTCAATGGGATAAAAGACAGTCTTTTCATCAAATGATATTGGTAAAACTGTATATCTACATACAAAAAAAATTATCTGTACCCTTACCAAATGACATATACAAAAATTAGCTCAAAATAGGCCTAAAATATAAAAGCTAAAGCTATAATTTTTTTAGAATAAATTATAGAGGAAAAGCTTCATGAAATTGGATTTGGCAATGATTTCTTTGGTATGACACCAAAAGAACAGGCATTGAAAGTAAAAATAAATAAATTGGGCTATGTCAAACTTAAAAACTTCTGAGCATCAAAGGACACAATCAAGAAGGTTAAAAAGTAAATATTTTCTCCCTATTGAATGGGGGAAAATATTTGCAAAACACATATTTGAAAAGGAGTTAATAGCCAGAACAGATAAAAATTCCTAAAACTCCACAAAAACAACAAAAATGGACAAAAGATGTGACTAGACATTTTCCCAAAGATACAGAAATGGCCAATAAGCACAAAGAAAACATGTTCACCATCACTAATCATTAGGGAAATGCAAACCAAAACCACAATGAGATACGACCTCACACTCATTAGAATGATTACTATAAAAAAAAGAAAAACACCATAAAATAACACATGTTGACAAAGATTTGGAGAAATTGTAACCCTTGGGCACTGTTTCTGGGAATGTAAAATGGTGCAGCCACCATGGAAAACAGTATGGAGGCCCCTTAAAAATCGAAAATAGAATTATCATATGATTCAGCAATTACACTTCTGAACCCCAAAGAATTGAAAGTACTGCGTAAAAGACATATATGTATACCCATGATTATTGCAGCACACTTACAATAGCCAAATGGTGGAAGTAAACAATGTCTACTACTGGATGGATAAGCAGATTATTCTTATATACATACAGTGGAATATTCAGCCTTAAAAAGGAAGGAAATTCTGACAACTGCTACATGGGAATCTTGAGGATATTGTAAGTAAAACCAGCCAGTCACAAAAAGATATAAACTGTATGATTCTGCCTATATAAGATATCTAAAATAGGTAAACTCTTAGAAATAGAAAGTAGAATGGTGGTTGCCAGGAACTAGGGGGAGGGGGGGTAAAGAGATTCAATGGATACAGAGTTTCAGTTTTGCAAAATGAAAAACTTCTAGAGATCTATTCCACAATGATGTGTTTATATGTTATAGTACAGTACTGTATATCTAAAAATGGGTAAGATGGTAAGTTTTATGTTGTATGTTTTTTACAATAAATAAATAAACAAATAAATAAAAACTTTAATGCACCTGGCTTGGTAAGACAGGATGAAAAGGAGATTGCCTAAACTTTAAAAGTTAGTTAAAATGGTAAAATTTATGTAATATGTATTTAACAACTAAAAGTAAAAAATGAAACCCTGAACCTGTAGCTTTCACATACCTATCCCTACATCCCTACCCCAAACGCTAAGCATTAACTAATCAACTTTCTCTATAGATTTTCTTTCTTTTTTTAAGCATTTTTAATTGAGTTATAGTTAGTTTACAAAGTTATATAAATTTCCAGTGTAGAACACAATTTTTCAGTTATATGTGAACAAACATACATTTATTGACACAAACTTTTGCACTGTGAGCTACCACCAGATCTTGTATATATTTCCCTGTGCTATACAGTATAATCTTGTTTATCTATTCTACATATGCCTGTAAGTATCTACAAATTTTGAACTCCCAGTCTATCCCTTCTCACCCCCCTTCCCCTTGGCAATCACAAGTTTGTATTCTATGTCTATGAGTCTGTATCTGTTTTGAATTTATGTTTTGTTTTTTTTTTGATTCCACATATGAGCGATCTCATATGGTATTTTTCTTTCTCTTTCTGGCTTACTTCACTTAGAATGACATTCTCCAGGAACATCCATGTTGCTGCAAATGGCGTTATGTTGTCATTTTTTATGGCTGAATAGTATTCCATTGTATAAATATACCACATCTTCTTTATCCAGTCATACGTTGATGGACATTTAGGCTGTTTCCATGTCTTGGCTATTGTAAATAATGCTGCTATGAACATTGGGGTGCAGGTGTCATCCTGAAGTAGGGTTCCTTCTGGATATATGCCCAGGAGAGGGATTCCTGGGTCATATGGTAAGTCTATTCCTAGTCTTTTGAGGAATCTCCATACTGTTTTCCACAATGGCTCCACCAAACTACATTCCCACCAGCAGTGAAGGAGGGTTCCCTTTTCTCCACAGCCTCTCCAGCATTTGTCATTTGTGGAATTTTGAATGATGGCCATTCTGGCTGGTGTAAGGTGATATCTCATTGTAGTTTTGATTTGTATTTCTCTGATAATTAGTGATATTGAGCATTTTTTCGTGTGCCTATTGATCATTTGTATGTCTTCCTTGGAAAATTGCTTGTTTAGGTCTTCTGCCCTATTTTGGATTTGGTTGTTATTTTCTTATTAAGTCATATGATCTGCTTATATATCCTGGAGATCAAGCCTTTGTCAGTTTCATCTTTTGCAAAAATTTTCTCCCATTCCGTAGGTCGTTGTTTTCTTTTGTTTATGGTTTCCTTTGCTGTGCAGAAGCTTGTAAGTTTCATTAGGTCCCATTTGTTTACTTTTGCTTTTATTTCTATTGCTTGGGTAGACTGTCCAAGGAGAATTTTTCTGAGATGTATGTAAGATAATGTTTGCCTATATTTTCTTCTAGGACGTTTATTGTATCTGGTCTTATATTTATCTTTGATCCATTTTGAGTTTCTCTTTTGTGTATGGTGTAAGGGAGTGTTCTAGCTTCATTGATTTATATCTCTATATATTTTCTTATTCTGACTTTCATACAAATGTAATCATATAGCATCTGTTTTTTTGAAACTGGTTTCTTTCACTTAGTGTGATGATTTCAAGATTCATCCATACCATAGTATTCATCAACATGTCATAATTTTCATGCTTGGATTGTGTAGATATTCATATTTCACTGTATGAATAAAATATATTTTGCTTTTCCATTCACCTGCTGATGGACATGGATTGTTACCACCTTTTGGCTATAAAATAATGCTGCTATAAATATTAAGATACAAGCGTCTGTGTGACCATGTTTTAATTTCTCTTGGGTATAAACGTATGAATGGAATTGCAGAGTTATATGGTAATGCTGTGTGTAGTGTCATGCATATCTATTATATTACCTTCCACCATGTATGCACCAGTTAACAGTTCCACCAGCAGTGTATGAGGGTTCTGATTTCTCCACATCTTTGCTAACACTTGCTGTTATTTTATTTTAAAAAGATTCTAGAGAGGAAGTGAGAAGATGGCGGAGTAGAAGGATGCTTGTAGCTAACCCTCTCCCACAAATGCAACAAGACTCACATCCACAGACCCATTCAGCCAACCAGAGCACCTGCGGAACTCCAAAAGAACATCGCCCTCTTCAAAAGATAGAGACAACAAAAGTCTGGTAGGACAAAAGGAAAAAAGAAAGAAGAAAAGGCAAAGCAGAGCAGGACGGGTCCTGCAGGGAGGGAGCAGCAAAGGAGGACTGGCGCTCATTTGCTGGATCTCCCCTCTCCAACTGAGAGGCCAGCGGGTCCTAGGGGGCGCCTCTGAGGCTCGGATGTGTATAGAGCAGCCCTTGACTGACAGAACTAAGTTAAACCGGCACGGAGGGTCCCCACGTCACCCAGACCAGGACACGGGCTGGCAGCTGGGGGCAGGGCCAGGCTGCCCAAGCCGGACAGAGGATGGGGGCTGCTGCACTGAGGCAGCTCTGGGGGACTGCAGGGGGCTGTACGCCGTGGCTGTGGGTGCACAGGGCAGAACAACCTGGGCCCTCCATAAAACAACACGGTTGTTGTGCCCTGGAGGGAAGGGTGCATATCCTCATCTCTGAAAACCCACAGAAAGTTTTCTGGGGAAGAAAGGCGGGGCTCAGGCACAGCCACCATATCCTCCAGCGCTTAGCATCCAGGCGGGGGTGGGGGCAAAACCTGCATCCACACCTAAGGGATTAGCAGCCTCAAAGGCCAGATGGAGACTTGTCTACAGCCCGAGGCAGATAGGATCCTTCCATCCTGGTCCCTCAGAGAACTTGCTCTGCCAAGACAAGCAAGGAGCTGGGTTTTGGCCTGGAGCAGGGACAAGGCTGTTCCTCAGTCTTCCCCGAGCTCACCTGTGAAGCTCCACCTTGAGGTGGAGCATGCAGCGGCACAGAGCAGCAGAGCGACTGGCGCCAGGAGAGGAAGGGCGGCCCCCTACCTTTCGGGCAGGAACGGCAGCCACTGACCACAGTGCTGGGAGGGGGCGTGACCCGCCCTCCTACCTGGCGAGTCTGCAACATTTGACTGTGGCATCAGGAGGGGCAGTGACCCGCCCGCCCACAGCAAAGGAGAGCTGCAATTGACCCAGTGTTGGGAAAAGGCGCGATCTGCTTGTCAACAGGTACTGGGAGCAGCACAGAACAGGGTGCTAATGGAGGGCCTCTGGAGACAGCAAGCTGAGCTTCCAAAACAGGATGAAAACAGAAAGACTTCACATTAAAAGCACAGTCTCCAGGAGAACGACTCCCCCCCCTTTTTTTTTTTAAATCTGTTTTTACCTGTTCTATTTTCTATATCTTCTTAATTTTTACTTATTAATTCATTTTTAATTCTCTTGGATTTAGATGCCCTGTTATTGATTAGACACAGGTTTCAAATACATCTTTTCATTCCCCCCCTTTTTTTTTTTTAAAGATTTTAAAAGGACATCTCAACATGATTGCTATTCTGCTTCAACTTTCTCTTCTATTATTCATTATACAGAGTTTTCAAGCCTTTTTTTCTCCCTTCTTTTAAAATTCTTTCTCTATTTCTCTTACTTTTCCTTTTTTTCCTAAGTATTATTCCTACATAGGCATTAGATAGATAAACTCCTTAAGGACCACAATAGATAACTGATACTCCATAAACCACAGTGCCAGAGAGCTATGAGCAAGATGAAGAAGCAGAGAAATCATTCCCAATTAAAAGAACAAGAGAAATCTCCTGAAAGAATGATCAGTGAATTAGATATCGATAGCCTACTAGATCAAGATTTCAAAAAAGGAGTGATCAAAGTGAAGGAATTAAAAGAGATAGTGTTTAGAGATATAAAATATGTCAACAAAGAAACTGAAGCTATAAAGAAGAGCCAAGTACAACTGGTAAACACATTTGCTGATATGAAAGCTGACCTAAAGGCTGTACAAAGCCGACTAGATAATGCAGAGGAACGAATTAGTGACCTAGAAGAAAGGACAATAGAAAGCACCCAATCATAAGAGATACAAGAGAAACAAATAAAAATTAATGAAAATAGCATAAGGGACCTATGGGATAATATAAAGCATGCCAATATTCGCATAATAGGGGTCCCAGAAACAGAAGAAAGATCAAAGTGATTGAAAAGGTTTTTGAAGAAATCATGACTTAAAACTTCCCAAACTTAAAGAAAGAATCAGATATTCAACTACAGGAAGCTCAGAGGGTCCCAAACAGGAAGAACCCAAATAGACCCACATCAAGACATATCATTATCAAGCTGGCCAGAATCAAAGATAAAGAAATGATTCTAAAGGCTGCAAGAGAAAAGCAAAGACTGAGTTACAAGGGAACCCCCATAAGGCTCTCAGCTGATTTCTCTACACAAACACTACAGGCCACAAGGGAGTGGCAAGATATATACAAAAGCCTGAATGAAAAAAAGATGCAGCCTTGGATACTTTATCCAGCAAGGCTATCCTTTAGGATAGAAGGAGAGATAAAGAATTTCACAGACAAGAAAAAGCTGCAGGAGTTTAGCAACACTAAACCCAAGCTAACAGAAATAGTGAAAGGTCTACTCTAATAGAAAAGCAGCAGGATGCTACAGAAATGAGAAACTCACAACTGGAAAGGTGATAACTCATGAATTACAAATAAAATAAACAGGAAATTATAAAAGAAGACATACAAATCATTGAGAGTGGGAGAGGGAGGCAGGGAAATATAGAATTTTTTTTCTTTTTCCTTAAAATATTTTTCTCGGTAGGATGGGATTGAGATCATGTTACAATCAGCTTAATAAAAATAGTTATAATAATGGGCTAATAGATTTAAGAAAAAGGGAAACCACAAGCCAAAAACTTACAAGGGAGTCACAAATATTGAATAAAATCCATAATACAAAGGAAAATTACCAAACCACAAAAGGAAGAAGAAAGGAAAAAAGAGGAAATACCAAATGAACTGCAAAGAGAAGTTCAAAATGGCAATAAATACACATCTATCATTAATTACTGTAAATGTTATTGGACTAGATGCTCCAGTCAAAAGACATAGAGTGGCAGACTGAATAATAAAGCAACCTTCAATATGCTGCATACAAGAGACCCACTTTAGGGAGAAGGACACATATAGATTGAGAGTGAAAGGATGGAAAAGGATATTCCATGCAAATGGAAAAGCCAAAAAAGCAGGTGTTGCAGTACTGATTTCAGACAAAATAGACTTTAGAACAAAGGCCATAGAGAAAGATAAAGAAGGACATTTTATAATGATTAAAGGAGTGATATAAAACGAGGATATTACACTCGTTAATATATATGCACCCAATAAAGGAGCACCTAAGTACATAGAACAATTACTAACAGAGATAAAGGGGGATATTGATGGGAATACAATCATAGTTGGAGATTTTAACACCGCATTAACATCACAAGACAGATCTTCCAGACAGAAAATAAATAAGGCAACAGAGAAATTAAATAAGACAATAGAAAAACTAGATTTGGTGGATAATTTTAGAGCATTACACCTCCCCCCAAATAGGATATACATTCTTTTCGAGTGCACATGGAACATTTTCCAGGATTGATTATGTACTTGGGCACAAATGAAACCTCAACAATTTTAAGAAGATAGAAATTATCTCAAGCATCTTTACAGACCACAATGCCATGAAACCAGAAATCAACAACAGAGAAACAAAGGAGAACAAAAGGAAAACATGGAGAGTAAACAATATGTTATTAAAAAAAATGGGTCAATGAGGAAATCAAAGCTGAAATTAAAAAATACCTTGAGACAAATGACAATGAAAGCACATCCTCAAAAAAGTTATGGGACACAGCAAAGGCAGTGCTAAGAGGGAAGTTTATAGTGATACAGGCCTTCCTCAAAGAAGAGCAACAATCTCAAATAAACAATTTAACCCACCAGTTGAATGAATTAGAAAAAGAAGAACAAAAAGCCCCAAAAGGCAGCAGAAGGAAGGAAATTATAAAGATCAGGGAGAAAATAAATACAATAGAGATTAATAAGACCATAGAAAAAAAACAACTAAACCAAAATTTGGTTTTTTGAAAAAGTAAATAAAATCGACAGACCTGTGTGTTTCACAAAGAAGAAAAAAGAGTGAGCACAAATTGGCCAAATAAGAAAGGAAAATGGAGAAATGACAACACATAAAATAGAAATACAGAATATCATACGAGAATATTATGAAAAACTATATGGAACCAAACTGGATAACCTAGAGGAGATGGACAATTTTCTGGAAACATACTGTCCACCAAGACTGAATCAAGAAGAAACTAACCACTTGTACAATCTGATCACTAGAAATGAAGTAGAAATCGGAATTAAAAACCTCCCCACAAATAAAAGTCCAGGACCGGATGGCTTCACCGGGGAATTCTACCAAAAATACAAAGAAGAACACATACCAGTCCTTCTCAAACTCTTCCAGAATGAAAAGGAGGGAATACTCCCAAACTCATTCTATGAAGCCACCATCACCCTGATACCAAAACCAGGCAAAGACACTACCAAAAAGGAGAATTATAGGCCACTATCACTGATCAACATAGATGCCAAAATCCTCACCAAAATATTAGCAAATAGAATCCAACAACACATAAAAACGATTATACATCATGACCAAGTGAGGTTCATCCCAGGGACACAAGGTTAGTTCAACATATGCAAATCAATCAATGTAATACATCATATCAACAAGAGAAAGGACAAAAACCACATGATCATCTCAATAGATGCAGAAAAAACATTTGATAAAATTCAACACTCATTTATGATAAGAACTCTCACCGAAGTGGGTATAGAGGGAACATATCTCAACATAATAAAAGCTATATATGACAAACCTACAGTCAGCATAGTACTCAATGGTGAAAAACTCAAAAGCTTCCCACTGAAATCTGGGACAAGGCATGGATGCCCACTATCACCACTCCTATTCAACATAGTCCTGGAAATTCTAGCCACAGTAATCAGGCAATAGGGAGAAATAAAAGGGATCCAATTTGGAAAAAAAGTGGTAAAATGTCACTATATGCTGAAGACATGTTACTATATATAGAGAACCCTAAGTAGTCCACACAAAAACTACTAGAGCTGATTGAAGAATTCAGCAAGGTAGCAGGTTACAAGATGAGCATTCAAAAGTCAGTTGCATTTGTCTACACTAATTATGAATGTGTAGAAAAAGAAATTAAAGAAACAATCTGCTTTAAAATAGAACTCAAAATAATAAAATATCTGTGAATAAATCTAACCAAGTAGGTGAAAGGATTATACACAGAAAACTATAAACCATTGATGAAGAAATTAAAGAAGACTTTAAAAAATGGAAAGATATCCCATGTTCTTGGTTTTGAAGAATCAATATTGTTTAAGTGGTCACACTGCCCAAGCAATCTACAAATTTAATGCAATCCCCACCAAATGACCTAGGACATATTTCACAGAACCAGAACAAATCGTGATAAAATTTATATGGAACCATCAAAGACCTAGAATTTCCAAAGCATTACTGAAGAGAAAGAAAGAGTCTGGAGGGATAACTCTCCCAGAATTCAGACAATTCTATACAGCTACAGTCAAGGCAACATGGTAATTGTACAAAAACAGACATATAGACCAATGGAACAGAATAGAGAGCCCAGAAATGAATCCACAAACTTTTGGTCAACTAATCTTTGACAAAGGAGGCAAGAAAATACAATGGAATACAGACAGTCTCTTCAGTAAATGGTGTTGGGAAATCTGGACAGCAGCATGTAAAACAATGAAGCCAGAACACTCCCTTACACCATATTCCACAATCAACTCAAGATGCATCAAAGACTTAAACATAAGACAGGATACAATAAAACTCCTAGAGGAAAAGATAGGCAAAACATTATCTGACATACATTTCAAAAATTTTCTCCTAGAAGAAATAAAAGCAAGAATAAACAAATGGGACCTAATGAAACTTACAAGCTTCTGCACAGCAAAGGAAACCATAAGTATAACAAAAAGACAACCTACTGAATGGGAGAAAATTTTTGCAAATAAAGGCTTGATCTCCAGAATATGTAAGTAGATCATATGACTCAATAAGAAAAAAATAAACAACCCAATCCAAAAATGGGCAGAAGACCTAAACAAGCAACTCTCCAAGGAAGACATACAATTGATCAGTAGGCATATGAGAAAATGCTCAATATCACTAAGTATAAGAGAAATGCAAATGAAAACTACAATGAGTTATCACCTCACACCATTCAGAATGGCTGTCATACAGAAATCCACAAATGACAAATGCTGGAGAACTTGTGGAGAAAGGGGAACCCTCCTACACTGCTGGTGGGAATGCAGTTTGGTGCAGCCACTATGGAAAACAGTGTGGAGATTCCTCTAAAGACTAGGAATAGACTTACTGTATGACCCAGGAATCCCACTCCTGGGCTTGTATCCAGAAGGAAATCTACTTCAGGATGACACCTGCACCCCAATGTTCATAGCAGCATTATTTACAATAGCCAAGACATGGAAACAGCCTAAATGTCCATCAACGTATGACTGGATAAAGAAGTGGTGGTATAATTATTCAATGGAATACTACTCAGCCATAAAAACCAACATAACGCCATTTGCAGCATCATGGATGTTCCTGGAGAATGTCATTCTAAGTGAAATAAACCAGAAAGAGAAAGAAAATTACCATATGAGAGCTCTCATGTGTGGAATCTAAAAAACAAAAACAAAAACAATAACAACAACAACAAAAAACAAAGCATAAATATAAAACAGAAATAGACTCATAGACATAGAATACAAACTTGTGGTTGCCAAGGAGGCGGAGGGTGGGAAGGGATAGATGGGATTTCAAAATTGTAGAATAGGTAAACGAGATTATACTGTATAGCACAGGGAAGTATACACAAAATCTTATGGTAGCTCACAGAGGAAAAAAATGTGACAGTGAATAGATATATGTTCATGTATAACTGAAAAACTGTGCTGAACACTGCAATTTGACCCAAAATTGTAAAATGATTGTAAATCAATAAAATTGTTTAAAAAATAAATAAAAATATTCTAGCCATTCTTGTGGTCTTAAAGTAGTATCTTACTGTGGTTTTGAGTTGCATTTCCCCACTGACTCATGATACCAACATCTTTTCTCATGCTTATTGGCCATTTGTATTTCATCTTTTGAGAAATGTCTATTCAGATCTATTGCCCATTTAAATGTTGGGTTATTTTTCTTTTTATTATTAAGTTGTATGAGTTATTTAAATATTTTACATAAAAGTTCTTTGTCAGATATATGATTTTCAAATAATTTCTCCCATTCTATGAATTGGTTATCTTTTCACTTTTTTAATTAATTTTTTTGAATCACAGAAGTTTTTAACTTTGATGCAGTCCAATTTATCTGTTGTCTTTTATTCCTCATGCTTTTGTGTCATATAGATTCTCAAAAATCTTAGGTCATTAATTTTACCCCTTTATTTTCTTCTACTTTTTTTTAAGTTTTTTCTTTAAAATTTATGTTTTTAATCCATTTTAAGTTAATTTTTGCATATGGTGTAATGCAAAGATCTAAGTTCATTCTCTTGTACAGTACTGTGCCAGTACTATTTTCTGAGAAGACTCTTACTTTCTTCACTGAATGCTCTTGGCACCCTTGTTACAAATCAGTTGGCCATAATCAGTTATTTCTGGACGCTTAATTCTACTACATTTATCTATATGTCTGTCCTTCTTCCAGTAACACACTGTCCTGATTATTGTTGCTACTTGATTATCACAAGTTGTAAAATTAGGAAGTGTGAAATCTCATGGTTTACTTTATTTCCAGATTGTTTTGGCTTTTCTGAGTCACTTTCATTTCCATATTAATTATAGAATCAGTTATTCTATTTCTACAAATGAGTTAGTTGACATACTGATAGGGAATGCATTGAATCTGTGGATCAGTTTGGGGAATATTGCCATCTTAACAATATTATCTTACAATTCATGAATACGGAATGTTTTCCCATTTATTTATATCTTCTTTAATTTCTTTCAACAGTATGTGGTATTTTTCAGGTTATAAGTTTTTCACTTCTTTTGTTAAATTTATTCTTATATATTTTGTCCTTTTTGATGTTACTGTGAATGGAATTATTTCCTTAATTAATTTTCTGATTGACTATTGACAGTATAGAATACAATTGATTTTTACATATAGAATTTGTATTCTGCAACCACACTGAACTTGTTTATTATTTCTAATAGGTTTTCTTTAGCAGATTCCTTAAATTTTTTTAAAGTATGTAATCATATCACCTGTGAATAGAGATAGTTTTACTTCTTCCTTTACAGCGTGGATGCCTTTACTTCTTTTCCTTGCTTTATTATCCGGGTAGTACAATGTTGAATGAAAGAGGCAAAAGCAGACATTCTTATCTTGTTCCTGATTTTAGGGGTAAAACATTCAGTTTTTAGCCATTAAGTAGATGTCAGCTTTTTTTTTAAAATGTCCTTTATCAGATTGAAGAGGTTTCCTTCTATTCCAAGTTTACTGAATGTTTTTATCAAGAAAGGTTGTTTGATTCTGACAAATGTTTTTTGTCTATTGAGATGATCATGTGATTTTTGCTTTTTATTTTATTAATATGATGTATTTCATTAATCAATTTTGGATGTTAAATCAACCTTGCATGCCTGAGATAAATTCCAACTAATCATAGTATATAATTCTTTTAAAAATGTTTCTGGATTTTGTTTGCTAGTATTCTGTTGAGAACTTTTGTGTCCATATTCATAAGAGATACTGGTCTGTACTATTTTTTGTCTTGTGATGTCTTTGGTTTTGGTTATGAGGGTGATATTAGCCTTGTAAAATGAGTTGTAAAGTGTTCCCTTCTCTTCTATTTTTTGGAAGTTTGTGAATAACTGGTATTAATTCTTCCTCGAGTGTTTGATAAAATTTATCCATGAAGCCATCTAGATCTTGGTTTTTCTTCATGGGTAGTTACTATTATATCTGATATTTATTATTATTATTATTACTATTATTATTTTATTACTGATGAAATATCTTCACTTGTTATAGGTCTATTTAGATGGTCTGTTTCTTTTTGAGCCAGTTTTGGTAGTTTGTGTCTTTCTAGGAATTTGTCCATTTAATCTAAATCATCTAATTTGTCATTGCATTCCTTTATAATTCATTTTTGTTTCTGTAAAGTTGACAGTAACATTACCTCTTTCATCTTTGATTATAGTAATTTAAGTATTTTTTGGTCAAACTAGCCAAAGGGTTGTTAATTTTGCTGATTTTTTTTTCAAAGAACCAGCTTTGGTCTCATTTTCTCTATTGTTATGCTATTATTTATTTCATTAATTTCCACTTCAGTCTTTATTATTTCCTTTCTTCTGCCCACTTTTGGTTTAGTTTGCTGTTTTTTTCCCCAGTGTTCTAGGTGGAAGGTAAGATTATTGATATGAGAATTTTCTTTTTCTAATGCTATAGGCATTTATGGCTATAATTTCCTCTCTAAACACTGTTTTAGCAGCATCTCATAAATTTTTAGCATATTATGTATTCCTTTCATTCACCTCAAAGTATTTTCTGACTTCCCTTTTTATATCTTCTTTGACTCATTTGTTGTTTGAGTGTGCTGTTTAATTTCCACATGCTTGTGAGTTTCCCAATTTTTTCTTGTTATTGATTTCTAATTTCATTCCATTGTGATCAGAGAACATATTTTGTATTATTGTTTATGTCACAAATATGGTCTATCTTGAAGAATGTTCCATATGTACTTGAGAATATACCCATTATACTGTTAAGTGTTCTATAAATGACTATTAGGTCTAGTTCATTCATTGTGTGATCAAATCTTCTATTGCCTTATAGATCTCCTTCTAGTTGTCTATCCTTATTGAAAGTAAGGTAGACTTTTCTTCTTCTATCTATTTATGCTTTATGTATATTTGTGTTCTGTTGTTAGATGCATATGTCTACAAATGTTATTATCTTCCTGAAGGATTGATCCTTTCATTATTATAAAATGTCCCTCTTTATCTCTAATAACCTTTTTTTTTTTTAAAAAAAAAAAAGTCTCTATTTTATGATTCCCACTCAAGATTCCCTGTGGTGCTGTCTACATGAAATATCTTTCTTCATCCTTTTACTTCCAAACTATTTGTGTCTTTGAATTTAAAGTGTGTTTCCTGTTTTCAATAGTTGGTCATGTATTTTTATCTAGTTTGACCATCTCTGCCTTTTGATAAAATTGCTTAATTCATACACATTTAATGCTTATTGATATAGTTGTGTTTATATTTGCCATTTTACTTTTTGTCTTCTGTATGTCTCATGTGTTTTTCTTTATTCCTCTTATATTGCTTTCTTTTGCACTTATTGAATATCTTAAAATGTAGCATTTAAATATCATTGATTATTCACAATTTTAAAATTTATATTTTAGAGGTTGTTTTAGGATTTAAAATACACATCTTAACTTATCAGAGTAAGCTTCAGATTTAAACTACTTTATTCCCAATGGTATATAGAAACTCTACTCCCATATAACTCTATTCCCTATTCCTCTTTTTTTTTTTTTTTTTTTTTGGTATCATTGTTATAATATGTTACATTTGTAAAGTTACAAACTCAATGATACATTGCTATACTTATTACTTTACCATCTGTATTTATTTCTTTTTCCCCCACCCACCTCTTTTGTATTGTTATTAGTAAATATATTACATGTATATTTTATTTGTACCTGTTATAGGCCCAACAATACATTCCATACATATTAGTTATACTTCTACATTTTAAATCAGCTAAGAGAAGAAAGGGGAAAAGTTTATAGTATCTTTTATAATTACATAATTACATTTACTGGTGCTCTTTGTTCATGTAAATTCCAATTCTGGAATTACTTACTTTCAGCCCAAAGAACTTCCTTTATTATTTCTTGTAACATTGGTCTGTGAACAACAAACTCTCTCAGTTTTTGTTTATCTAAGAAAGTTTTTTTTTTTTTTAATTTCTCCTTCATTTTTGAGTGATAGTTTTGTTGGATATAAGATTCTTGGTTGATTGGCTTTTTTTTTTTTTTTTACCAATTTAAATATGTGATAACACTGCCTCCCAGCCTCTCTTCTTTCTACTGAGAAGTCAGTCATAAATCTTATTGGAGTTCTTTTGTTCTGACCTGTTATTTTTCTCTTGATGCTTTCAACATTTTCTGCTTTGACATTCAGTAATTTTAGTAGGGTGTGTTAGTTTATGAGTCTATTTTGTTTATCCTTCTAGGAACTTATTGAATTTCTTGGATTTGTAAGTTATTGTCTTTCAATATATTTGGAAAGTTTTCAGCCATTATTTCTTTAAATATATTTTTTTCTTCTCCTTTCTATCTTATCTCCTCTATTTCTAGTACTCCTATTATGTTTATATGTTATGCTTAATGGTGTCCCATATTTCTCTGAGGGTCTGTCCATTTTTCTTCATTCTTTTTGTTCTTTGTTTTTGGCTTACATATAGAAGAAGAATTTACCCATTATATTGCTGAGTTACTTTACAAATAAAACCAATCAAAGCGTATCTCCTTTGATGATCTATTTTCAAGTCTGCTAATTTTTTCTTCTGCTAGTTCAAATCTGTTATGCTCCTTTAGTGAGTTTTTAATTTCAGCTATTTTAATTTTTAACTCTATAGCTTCAATTTTAGTCTTTTAAAAATAACTTCTGTCTTTTATTGATATTCTCTATTTGATGCAACATTGTCATTGTACCTTCCCTTACTTCTTTAATCATGCCTTCCTTTATTTCTGTGAACATATTTACAAAGATGCATTAGTTTCCTGTGGCTGCATTAACAAAGTACCATAGATAGAGTCACTTTAACAGAAGAAATTTATAGTCTACTCTTATAGAGCTTAGAAGTCTGAGAATAAGTTACTGGCAAGACCATGTATTCTCTGAATTTAATGTGGATGGATCTGTTCCAGGCTTCTCTCCTAGTTTCTGTTAGTTCCTTGGCTTGTGGCAGCATAACTCCAACCTTCACATGGAATTCTCCTTGTATGCGTGTCTCTCTGTCCAAATTTTCCCCTTTTATAAGGACATGGGTCATACTGGATTTAGGGCCTACCCCATTCCAGTATGATCTAGTCTTAATTAATTTCATCTTTGATGACCCTATTTCAAAATAAAGTCACATTATGAGGTACTGAGGATTAGGACTTCAACATATGAATTCTGAAGGAAAATAATTCAAATTATAAAAAATGGCTACTTTGAAATCTTTGTTAAATCCAACATCTGACTGCTCTCACAGACAGTTTCTGTTTCTTTTATTCTTTTTTATTCTTGGTGTCTGTGTCATACTTTTCTGTCTCTTTGTATGCCTAACAATTTTTGTTGGCAACTGGGCATTTTAGTTAATATATTGTAGCAACTCTGGTTTCTTGTCCCCTTTCCAGGGGCTTCTTTATTTGTTTATTGCCTAGCTAGGTTATTTTAGTGAAGGCTATCCCTCCACTCCCAATGTCAAGCCTCTGATATTATTCCTCTGGTAGGCACATTTTTTTGGTATGATCATAGTCACCCTGAGATGATAGTAGCAATAACAAGATTATCTTCTGCTTTTTCCCTGACCACACCCAGTGGTTAGACTCCATTAATTGCTGGCTGATTTTCCTATTGTTTTCAGTAGTGCCCTGGATTACTTTACAAATAAATCCAATCAAAGTATATCACCTTTGATGAAATAGTGCCTGAGGTCAGTGTTTGATATTTATTTTCACACTAGCAGGCCCCTTTTAGCTGTCTCACTCCCTGTTTTCATCCTGTGAATTTGTTGGCCTACAGTCTATCCTGTATTTTCACTAGATCAACATATTTCCTAACAATTGTCTTTCATCAACCACTGTTGTTGTTAAGATTACATTCAGGTTTAAAAGTATCTTCATGTTGCTGCAAATGAAGTTAATTCCTTTGGGGAAAAGATTGTAAGCTATCTGTTTTATGCCAAAATCTGTCCCAGGGCTCTGGAGCTGGTGGTGCAGAACAATGGCACACTTCTTTCTGAATGACATTTTCATTCAAGTAGCTGAGTGCTTGGTGGGGGTGGGGCAGGGGACTGAGGTCTTTTTGGCTTGTCTCTCCTCCTATGAAACCACTGCCTCATGAGCTGAGGAATGGCTATCAGAGCCTCAATATTCTTAATGCACCACATCAGTGTTCCATGAGTGGGACTGGGCAGAAGAAGGGAAACTCCTTCTTCTCTACTGTACTTGCCTAGGACTTAGCTTCAACAATAGGTAGCTAGGGGCAGAATGAGAAACAGTGAGGTTCTGCTTTTCCCAGGAAGAAAGCCCTATGGCTGGGAACTGGGTTGAGAGGGAGTCTTGTGTTCTTGGTTGCAGCAGTCTGAAGTACTCACTGTCTCATTGAGCTGGGATAGGAAAGGGAGAGAAGAATATTGAAAAAATACCACAGATTCTCTCATCTTTCTTAATAAATTTTATACATATTCTTGAATAGATGTTTCTTGATATCCTGCTTCCTTTTAGGACCATTTCTAGAGGCTTTAAATGGTTGTTTTAAAAGGATTTCAACAGTCTCACTGGGAAGGTCAGCAGAGCTCCTCATGTTATTATGCTAGAAGTTGATATCCTGAATATTCAATCTTTGTTCACATTTATTAAAACGGATTTTCTTAAATATCTTGAGCCCATGTTAAAGTGTCTACTAGAACTCCTGCACCATCTATTCTTTTACACCTTCACAACAAAGTATATCCAATTAACTTGCCTTATGTAATGCAAAATTATATTTTTTAAAGCAATAGAAGATAACACTTGAAGCTAATAATTTGGACCTACAATTGATTTCATTTTGTTTGTGAGTGTTAAGAGCTGTACTCCCTTTAGTAATAAAAAGTGTCAAAATAATTGTAGAAAACTTTCAAGCAGCCTTAGACCTCAAGGATCATCTAGTTAGGAACAAAGACAGAAGATTAGAACCTAGGAGTCCAGATGCTCCACCCTGTGTCCTTTTTATGTGAACATAATGCATGTCAAATGGCAATGAACAAATTATGCATGCTTCAGAGTTTATGAAACATTTTAATCTATGTTATGTGATCGTTACAACAGCCCTGGAAGGGTGTCTGGACAGTATACTATTATTTTCACTTCACAGATGAGTGCAATTAAAAAATTTGAAATTGCAATTAAAATCTCTAACACAGAGATAAAATGACTTACGTGGTTGTCTGACTCAAGTATCCTGTTCTTTCCATTATATCAGGCTTCAAATGAGGTGCCCAAGTCGGAGCACAAGCCTTCAACCTTGAGACTAAGAGTCTCACATTCTACTAATAATGTCAACATTAATTCAGAGGCATAAACTGAACTAGGAAACTTGATACTTGGGGCAAGATTTTTAACCATATTCTCATCCCAGACCCTACCCCTTATGACCTGATGCTTGCCTTTTCTTTCCTTCCACCCCTCCTCCAATTGATATTCCATATTTTCCTATATGTCATTTGTTACATAAAGGTAGAGTGAGATAGTTGTGACAGTGAGAGATTGGTATGAAATCAGAAATCATGCTTTGGGAATATCCTTATTGGGGCCACTTCACTAGTCCTCAAGCCCTTTGTCTACCTGGAGAACAAAAATATTAAAATATGCTATAGGCAACCAAAACATCTTAGGACACAGAATATTTTCTGTGAAATGTCAGGCAAAAACAACTGTGTAAATATACTATGAAGGAAGAAAGCAGCTAGCCTAATCAGTTAAGTATATTTCTTACTCTTATCACACCTTGCTATACAACCAAATACTAATACAGAGTTTGTGAAATGCTTTAAAAAAAAAACTACAAATGGCTGGATAAAAAGTAATTCAACTTGTCACATACACATTAATTCTTTTCTTTTCCTAACTCAATATTTGAATTATTTTGAATTATATGGACCTTGGTTCAAATTTTGACTGTTACCCACTAGCTGTGTGACCTGTACTTTTAGGCTCCTCACCTGGAAATGAGAATAATAAAACTTATGTCAAAATGTTCTTATGAGAAAGAAATGAGATAATGTATAAG
The DNA here is from genome assembly GCF_048773025.1 of Camelus bactrianus. NCBI lineage: Eukaryota > Metazoa > Chordata > Mammalia > Artiodactyla > Camelidae > Camelus > Camelus bactrianus. The sequence continues at coordinate 46,962,928 of NC_133575.1, forward strand.
AAGAAACTAACACATTGACTAGAACACTGTAGACATTCAATGGATATTCTTTTTCTTCCTTTTCTTTTATAAACACTGAGAAGAAATTATAACCATGAAGCTCTCAGAGAACAATTCAGTCTGTTTCAAGGCATTGATTCTATGTGGGGAAATGTTCAGAAAACACAGATCAGTGAGAGGATTGCAATGGTCAGGGAAGTCTTCCTGAAGAAGGTTGGATTTAAGTTTGGCTTTAAGGGATATTCTAGTGTATCTCAAAATCCTCCATTAGAGCACTAGGATTCTACAATGGGTACTCCACTATTTAACTAAAATAATAGTAATCTTTTCTCAATTTTCAAAACAATTAAGATAACATTCTCTCAATTTGAAATTTCCCTTCTACATATTCTTAAATTCTTTGACACTTGCTATGGCTTTTCTAAATTAAAATACAGAATAAGATAGTAATGAATTTAGCACAATCATATAGTTATCTATTTTATATTTAATAAAGTTATTTTGTGATATTTTATGAAGAGAATCATAACTTCAGGTGTTCTGCCATCTGAACCCATTTGAGACTCATTGGGATTGGTGAAAAGGATGAAGCAGATTAGAAACAGTATAAAGACAGCATAAGGAGGATTATTCAGTGGTATGGTGAGCAGGTCCACCTGGAGTGAACACTATGTGTTATGGATTAATAGAAAGTTATGATTAGGTAATAATAAGATATAGTACTATCCTGAATATAGTAATTCATGATTTGCAAACAGTTTATACATATCTGAGTTCATCCTCATAACAGTTTAGTGAAATAAAGAGGGCAGGTAATAATATTATCATCAATAATACTGACTTCTATTGATTGAGCACTTACTATTTACCAGACACCATTGCTAGATGCTTTACATATATTATCTCTAATGCTCGCAACAACCCTGCAATATAGGTGTTATTCTAATTTTACAGTTGAGTAAACCAAGGCTCAAAAAGGTAAAGTAATTTGCCCAAGGCCATATACCTAGAGAAGAACAGATGCTTAAATTTGAATCTCAGGTCTGTCAAATTCCAGCTCCACCAAATTATCATAACAACATGAAAATAAGAGAGGAAGGAAGTAACAAGGGAGAGTTTAATAACAAGTGCATGACATTATAGCTTATATGCAACAACCCTAAGGTTGGATTGTCCAGAAAATAAACTAAAATAATTTTTTGAAGTTCATTTTATAAAAATAGCTTCAGCTCTGTCAATCCTGAAAATCAACAGACCCTATTTTGAAAGGCACAATTGCCATACTGAAGTATTTTGGGGGCATTGTTTTCACTTTAAAACTCATGCTTTGGAGTCATTTAACTGACCCCAAATTGGAAAAAAACCTTCTAGATTAACATCTTTTACCATTTATTTGCTTTTCCTCTGTGTGGGGATGCCAGCAACACAAAATCCCTATGTAATGGGAATATTTAAACCAATCCACAAAGTGAAGCATAAGGAGTTTCCATGACTGGCTCCCTACCGAGGCATTTTCTTTCTATAAGGAGAGGTCCATAGATTGCCAAAACCAGGGATCAGCACAAAGGCCTGCCTCAGAGGCTCATCCCTTCTTGAAAGGATAAAACTTTCAAGATGCTCATTCAGAGGGAACAAGAGTTTTCACCTGTGGGAAAAGTCTTGGCTTGTCAATTAATACCCTGCAGGAAGGCAATAAATGCTGACAGTAGAGCTTAGACTAAAGAAAGGAAAGTATCTATTTTAGCTCCAAAGAAAATGACGTGCTCTGTCACAGAGTTTTGATCTTCAGGTATGGAAGTTTTGCCATCCCTTTCCTTAAAACACAGGAAGATAGAGTAAAAGGCCTCTGAGAAGCCTAAAAGGATGACTCTGAGTCTAGAAACTGAAGTTCATATAACATTATTCATAGGAGAGTTCTTTCATTCTGTACTTAACAGCCAACTAACTCATATTTTATGATGAAAACAACTCATTTTTTAAATTTAGAAAGTATGAATTAACACCCTTGAAAATTTTTATTTTAAAGAAAATGATATCTTTTGTAAAAACAAGGAAGATATATCCTATTTATAGAAAAAAACTGTATGTTAAAAGCATTCAAAAACAAAACAAAATAAAAACATTTATAAAACACTTATGATACTCAAATGTAGTCTCTAGTCAACAGCATAGGCTTCACCTGGGAGCCCATTAAATGTTCAACCCTAGACGTATTAAATTAGAACATGCATTTTAACAAAATCCCTAGGTAAGTTTGAGAAGTACTGGTCTAGGCTTGGGAAACATCTCTGATGACTACTTTCATCAGAATAATCTGGGGTATTGGTTAAAAAGTTAATGCTCCTGGGCCCGACCCCAAACCTACTAAATCACATCTCTCTGAGTGAGACCTGAAAGTGTGCATAACAACTGTAGTAGGACAGTAAATCTTAAATTTGAGTACACATCAGAATTACTTGGAGGGCATGTTAAAACAGATTGCTGAGATCTACCTGGGTTCTCTGATTCAATAAATCTGGAGTGGGTCCAGAGAGTTTCCATTTCTAACATGTTAATACTACTGGTCCAAGAACCACTGTGTTAACATATTTTTTTAACATGTTTAGTTATCTTGTTGTTTGGTCTAGATTAGCAGGGACAATTAAAAGGGTGAGTAGTCACAGGTATCATACCAGTAGCAGCAAGAAGCAACATCTGATAGGCTGAGAAGGGGGGGTGGGAAAGAGTAACTATTAAAAAAGACATAAGAAATAAAAAAACATTTTTCTGAGGCTTTTGAGTGTAAATGCCAAGAAACTTATGTGTCTCACTGTCACCCCTCTCCCATGACTACCAGTCTCCTAATCCTTGATGGTTATCATTGTATCTTATATGATAGATATATGTGAGATAATGGATGTTCATTAATAATGACCCCTAGTCATCACAAAGATGTTTAATTCTGTTTAGTTTACTATTTAAATAGGCATAGAATTGTACAATATATTTCTGAAATATTTCCATTGAGGGTCAACTTTTAAACACTAATGTCTAAGTTGTCTGATAAATTCACTTTTGAAAACCACTCTAGGAATTCTAAATGATGCAGGATAAATGAGGACTAACAAACACTGGAGTTCAGGCAATCCAAAGGTGGTGATAGCAATATCTAACATTTAAAAAGCAAATTCATTTTCTTCATGTAATGCTCAAAATAATATATTGAGATACATGTTATCACCATTTCTCAGAGGATGACTATCTAAGATTCAGTTAAGTGAATCAAATTGTTGAGATCACATAGGTAGTTAACTGGTAGTGGGACTAGATTTGAACTTAGATCTGTATGACTCTATTTCTCTATTATTCTGCTGTCTTTTCAGGGGGAAAAAAGCTCAGGCTGAGAAGCTGGATATGTAGATAGTTCTTCTGGGTCTCTGAAGGCCATACACCTTGTAGAGCTTCCTGTAAGACAGGCATCCAAGCTTTATTAGCATGAGCTGTTTCCTTCACTTACAGAAACCAAAGAACTCCTTTAATACTTCTGTGAGCCATAACTTACAACATTCCTTTTCTTTCTCTTTCATCTCTTTAGATTTTACTCTTATCTGGAACCACTCCTATCTCTTCCTACACCTAATCGTTCTTGCCCCAGTTTCCATTCTTCAGTGATATCAAAGAGGGGGGTCATGGGGATAAGAGAGGCAATCAGAAAAGGAGAGAGAAAGCCTTTATGGCATGTGTAGTTTTTTTCTTCTCTTCCATTCCCCTATTTAACTAGTGCTTGGGCTGATCTTCAAATTCCTCACAGCCTACCCCACTCCTATAATAAGTTCCTCAAACATTGAAGCTGGTGGTCCTCTGTAAATGCTCCTTTATCTCTCCAAGATTTCAGGCCCCATCATTCACACATATGCACACCTTCAGTTGTTATGAGAGTGCTAAGTGAATAAGATACTTTAGAGTAGGAACTCTTATTCTCTGTTTCTTGTGGTTGTTGGTAGTGGTATTTTTCAAAGCCTCCAAAAGAGCAGTATGCTTGCTTCATTCAGGGTGAGCACCTGAGAAGATTATTTTCATCCATTATGAATCTCAAAAGAAAGAAACTGGGAAAAATAAAAGGAGAAGAGGTCCTGGGTGCAGAAAACCTGTGCAATATTCCTACCACCGCCATTTACAGTTGATGACTTGGAACATCATTTCCTCTATCTGATTTATAAAATGGAATAATAACCTCTATCATTTTTACTTCACAGAATGGCTATGGCAATCTGTTGGGGTAGTAAATATGAAAGTTCTCTGGAAAGTATAAATTTTGATTGTTAATGCAATTCTGCATTCCTGGCATTTCACATATTTCTGTGTAGTCACTGTCATTACTGATTGTTGGATTTTACAGTACTATTCATTTATTCAAAATGCATTTACTGAGCATCTGCCTTATTACAGGCACTATTCTAGGAACTGGAAGTACAGAAACACACCAGACACCATTATTTTCCTGGGGGTGTGAATCTATTAAAGTATATTTATAGGTTAACTACGTTTTGTTGGTGAAAGAGTGGTGACTAGCCTGGGAGTCCAACCACCATTTTTTCCAGTAATTTAGAAAATAACTTTATTATGTTGTATGTGTATGGAGTCATATCAGTAAAATGGTGGAGCAGGCAGCTTCAAATTCCTATCTCCCCACAGAAACACTGAAAAACAAGTAGAAGCAGTCAGAACCAACTTTATCAGAACTATGGAAAATAGTCAAATGTCTATAACAACCAAACAAATGTGGAATCAAGAAAATCTAACTTAAAAATTGTATAAAGGCTTTATAATGTTTTTATTCACCTTGCCCCATCTCCTCCGAGCTCAGCCGTGTTCTTGAAGATGGCAGCCCGTATTCCCATTGTGGGATCCTGGTCCTTGGTTGCAGAAAGAGCAGACAAAACTTCATATGCAAATTATTGTGGTAGGTGGTTCTAACCTGCCTGAGGGCTACCTGAAAGACTGATGCAATGTGCTCATATCTATTTCACTTAATTTGCAACTCAGAGTGGAAAAGTGGTAGGCATAATCTGAAAACATTGCAAGTATGGATGAAAAATATGTAGTTATCAGGGTCAAAGGATTACAGCTGAAGTTTCCAATTTAAGGTGGAGATATAGGAAAATCCTGAATTCACCATATCCCAAAGACACATCAAATTACATCTATATATAGAAAAATTTCCCCTGGTTAAAAAGCTCAAAAACTAGCAAAGTAACCCTTTCACATGGGACATATATATAAAAAAAAATTGAAGCTGATAGGGTAAGCTGAGACACAATCTTGCCTAAACCCCACCCCTGGTAGGGCAACCTTCAATCAGGAGAGAACTCAAAACCCAGAGCTTCTCTCTGAGGAGTGAAGGGTTTCATACCCTACATCAGGCACCACAACTTTTAAGGTGAGCTCCTGAGAGATAAGTCCCCAAACTATCTAACTTTGAAAAGTCATGCCCACGACACCTGCAGGGTTGTGGCAAACTGAAAAACAACTCTTAAAGGGCTTGTACACAGACTCATCTGCCCCAGGACCCAGTGCAGAAGCAGCCCTTTGAAAAGTGTCCAGACGTTATTTGAAAGAAACTCAATTGCAAATTTTAAAGCATTGGTCTGAGGAGCAGGAGCTTACTGGGATGCTCTCTGGGGATAGAGGCTGGTAAGCATCATCTTCCTGATCTTCTTCTGCCGTACTAAATCCAGCAGGCACCATCTTTTTATTTTCCTTTCCAGTGAGTGCTATCTTTATGCTCCTGCTGGCAGGTATCATCTTCCATATTCTCCCTTTGCCTTGCTAAAACTGGCAAGTGCCATTTTTTTCTTTTTTTTTTTTTTTGAATTACTTTTTTTCTTTTTCTTTCCTTCATCTTTTTTTTTTTTTTTTGTATTTCTTCCCCCCACCCATTTTTTCTTTTTATTTTCTCTTTTTCGGTAGGTGCCATATTTACCCTCCCCTTCTGCCTCACTCTAGCCAGTAGGCACTATCTTCACACTCTCTATCTGCTGTGCTCCAAAGCACCAGTATCTCCTGGAGGTGAGCTTCTACAGGTATTTTGGGGACATCTCTTGATTGCCTGGCTATGAAGGCCAGGGGAACATGTGCTCCTTGGTCCCATGGGACAGTAAAAATTGAAGAGAGAGTTTTAGGCAGGCTACCATCCCCAGAGCACTGAACAGACAGCAGAATGAAACTTACATTCCAAGCCTTTCTGTGAAAAAGGTCTACTTGCATGTGCAGGAGCTATGGCCTCAGAGGCAGACTTCTGGTTTGGTATACTTATAAGGGCCTGTGGAAGTACTCTCAGAGAATGGAGGCTGGTAGATGTAATCTTCATGCTCTCTCTATGTCTTACTCCAGCTTGCTGGTATCTTCCAGAAAGGAGCTTATACCCTAATCTGGTGCCCTAATTTTTGTGACTGCTGCCAGGGTATATCTTTATATCACTTGGCTCTGGTGCCCATGGGGCTTACAACTGTGGGTCTCACAAGACTGTAACCAACTGAAAAAAGTATTCTTAAACACCTACCACTCCAGGACACAGCAAGATGCAACAGACCTGGGAGCTCAGTCTTATTGTGAAAAGGCCTTTGTTTATCATTATAGTTGTAGCCCAAGGGACAGTCTTCTAAGTTAACACAATTCTAAGGATTGAATGTAAAACTTTCCTGACACCTTGGAGGGAGGGATTATCTTCACGTTCTTCCTGTCCTGCTCCAGACCACCAGCATCTCTCAGAGAGGAGCTCTTGTATGGGTCTGGGGCCCTGGTTTTCTGTGGCTACTGCCCAAGAGATAACCCTTGATCACCTGGTTCTGATGGCCACAGGAACTTGTGTTCCTGGATCCCACAGGACTGTAGCAATTAAAGAGACAATTCTTGGCAGGCTACCACCCCAGAGCACTGCACAGACAGCAGATTGAAACACCTCAAGCCTTTCTATGAAGGAGGCCTACTTGCTTGTTCTGGAGCTTTAGCCTTAGGGGCAGGCATCAGGTTTGGTACATACCACAGCTACAGAGGTGTTCTCAGGAAACGTAGGCTGGGGGACACCATTTTTCCCTCTCCTTTAGCCTCATTACAGCTCACTGGTATCTCTCAGAAAGGAGCATATACACATGCCTGAAGCCCCAATTTTTGTGACTGCCACAGAAGGGACAGCACTAGATTGCCTGGCTCTGGTGGCCAGTGGGGATTATGCTTCTATATATTTGCATTCTCTAAAAGCTGTTGCATGAGGATCTGGTTTCCAATCAGTCTGAATCTAGATATAGAATGAGATCCTCCCCTTTGGGACACCAACAGGTCATGGCATACCCTCAGTTACTGAAAGCCACTAAAAATAAAATAGGCTGCTTTGAAAATGATAAAGCCTTGAGAGATAAACAAGAGCAAGGGCAAGGATGAATGCTAAATTTCATCTCTGACACAAGGTCAATCCTTCAAGATTGGGAGAGGTGGCTGTTTCATCTAATGCATAAACCAACACAGAGAGTCAAGCAATATGAAGAAACAGAGGCATATGCTTCAAATAAAAGAACAAGATAAAATCTCAGAAAACCTTAATGAAAAGGAGGTAAGTAATTTACCTGATAAAGAGTTCAGAGTAATGGTCATAAAAATATTCACCAACTTCAGGAGAAAAATGGATGAACACAGTGAGAACTTCAACAAAGAGATAGAATATATAAGAATGTGCCAAACAGAAGTCACAGAGCTGAATACAGTAACTGAACTGAAAAATACACTTGAGGGGTTCGAAAACAGACTGGATGAAACAGAAAAGAGATTCAGTGAAGTCAAAGACTGGACAGTGGAAGTCATCAAATCAGATTAGGAAGAAAATAAGAATGCAAAAAAAGCAAACATAGCTTAAAGAACAAATGGGACAGCACCACGTGGATGCTAACATTCACATGATAGGAGTCCCAGAAGAAGAGGAGAGAAAAGGTCAGAAAACTTATTTGAAGAAATGATTGAAAATTTCCCTACCCTGGGGAATGAAAGAAACATACAGATCCAGGAACCCCACAAAGTTCCAAATGGGATGAACCTCCAAAACACACACCAAGACATATTATAATTAAATGTCAAAAGTTAAAGACAAGGAGAGAATATTAAAAGTACCAAGGGAGAAAAACTAATTACATAACAGAACCTCCTTAAGAATAACAGCATATTTTTTCATCAGAAACTATGCAGGTCAGAAGGAAGTGACAATGATATATTCAAAGTGCTAAAAGACAAAACTTCAAACCAAAAATACTCTCCCCAACAAAGTTACCATTCAGATATGAAAAAGAGGTAAAGAGTTTATCAGACAAGCAAAAGGTAAAGGAGATCATTACCACTAAATGATCTTACAAGAAATTTTAAAATAAAATTCTTTAAGCTAAAAAAGGTACTAATTAGTAACAAGAAAACACATGAAGGTATAAATCTCACTGGTAAAAGTAAATATATAGCAAAGGTAGTGAATTAACCACTTATAAAGCTAGTATAAAGTTTAAAAGACAAAAATATTAAAATATCTGTAGCTACAATAATTAGTTAAGGAATACAAAAGATAAAAAGATGTAAAATGTGACATCAAAAATAAAAAGCATGGCCTCTGGGGAGTAAAAAGTTAGAACTTTAGAATGTATTCAGAAGTAAGTTGTGATAAATTTAAAATAGACTGCTACAAACGGAAGCTATTTGTAGAATTTCTGGTCAAGATGGAAGAGTGGTAGGACCATGAGCTTGCCTCTCCTCATGACTACAACAAAACCACAACTAACTACTAGACAATCATTGAAAAAAAAAGACTGGAACCTAGCAAAGATCATCTTCAACTGGAAACATAAAGAGGGAACCAAAGTGGGATGGTAGGAGGGGCATGCTTGTGATATAATCGGGCCCCATAACCCCTGGGGGAGGTGACTCACAAGCTGAAGAATAACTAAGTAGCAGAGACACTCCCTTAGGATTGAGAGCTCTAAGACCCACATCAGGTTCCTAACCTGGGGTTCTGGCATTGGGAGGAGGAGGAGACCCCAGGACATCTGGTTTTGAAGGCCAATGGGGCCTAGCTCCAGGAGCCTCATGGGACTGGGGGAAACAAACTTCACTTTCTTGGGAAACATACACAGAATCTCCAGTGTGCCAGGTCCAAGGGCAGAGGCAGTGACTTCATAGGAACCTGGGCCAGACCTCTCTGCTGGTTTTGGAGGGTCTCCAGGGGACGTGGAGAGCTGTGGCTTTCCTGGGGGACATAAAAGCTGGTGGCACACATTCTGGGAGTGTTCATCTACATGAGCTTTCCTGGAGGTTGACATCTTGAGTAGATCATTGGCACCAAGACCTAGCCCCACCTAAAAGCCTGTCAGGAAGACTCAGGCAAAATAACATACAGGATGGGAACATAGCCCTATCTATCAGCAGACTTCCTAAGTCACAAAGGTCTCTAGACATGGCCCTACCCACCAGAGGTCCAGGACAAAGCTTCACCCAGCAGTGGGCAGGCACCGACTCCTCCTGCCAGGAAATCTACATAAGCCACTAGTCCAGCCTCATCCCCCAGGAGCAGATACCAGAAATAAGAAAACAATAATTCCAAACCCTGTGGAAGGAATCCACAAACAGAGGAAAGACTCTACACTGGGACTGGCTGGACCCTGACCCTTGGGTGACAAGAAAGGAGTGTACTGCTGGGATGCATAGGGTGTCTCCCACAGAAAGCCACTTCTCCAAGGTCAAGAAACATAGCTAACCTACCTAAAATTAAAAATAGAAAGATAGATGATATGAGGTGGCAAAGGAATATCTCCCAGGCCAAGGCCCAAGATAAAATCCCAGAAGAAATAAGTGATGAGATAGGCAATTTATCTGAGAAAGAGTTTAAAAGTAATGATGGTGAAGATGTTTGGAAAACATCTTCAAGAGGAGTATAGATGCACAGAGTGAAGTTCTTAGCAAAGAGTTGGAAAATATAAGAAATAGCCAAACAGAGCTGAAGAATAAAATTACTGAAATGAATTACAGTATAAGGAACTAAGAATAGACTAAATGAGGCAGAAGAATGGATCAATTAGCTGGAAGACAGATTAGTGGAAATCAGTACTGCAGAACAGAAAAAAAAAAAAAAGAAATGAGGATAGTTTAAGAGAACTCTGGGACAACATGAAACACACTAATATTCGCATTATATGGGGTCCCAGAAAGAGAAGAGAGAAAGAACGCGGGAACATTTTTGAAGAGATAATAACTGAAAACTTCTCCAACTGGGGAAAGGAAACAATCACACAAGGAAGCACAGAGAGTTCTACACAGGATCAACTCAAAGTGGAACATACCAAGGCACATAGTAATCAAATTGACAAAAATTAAGGATAAGGAGAAAATATTAAAATTAGCAAGAGAAAAGCAACAAATAACATACCAGGGAAGTTTCTACAGGCCAGAAGGGAGTGACAAGATATTAAGGGAAAAATCTACAACCAATAATACTCTATCCAGCAAGGCTTTCATTCAGATTTGATGGAGAAATCAAAAGCTTCACACATAAGCAAAAGCTAAAAGAATTCAGCACCACCAAACCAGCTTTGCAGCAAATGCTAAAGGAACTTCTCCAGTCATCAAACCATGAGAAAAGGGAAAAAAAGAAGAAATAAAAAAAAAAGAAAGACCTACAAAAGATTGCTTTGGCAATTCGAGGTCTTTTATGGTTCCATCTAAATTTTGGAATTGTTTGTTCTAGTTCTGTGAAAAATGTCGTGAGTATTTTGACAGGGGTTGGATGGGATCTGTAGATTGCTTTGGGTAGTGTGGCCATTTTGATAATGTTGATTCTTCCAAACCAAGAGCACACGATATCTTTCCATTTCTTTGTATCATTTCAGTTTTTCTCATCAGTGTTTTACAGTTTTCAGGGTATAGGTAACCTATAAGTTTATTTTTAGGCATTTTGTTATTTTTGATGCAATGGAAATGTTTATGCCCGTTATAAAATTCTGGTCTTTGAAGTGAAAAGAAAAGTGAATGAAGGGCTGCAAATGGAAAAATAACCTTCTTATTGGTGAGTTTTATTCCATTATATATATATGCTGCATCTTCCTTATTCATTCATCTATTGATGTGCACTTAGGATGCTTCTGTATCTTGGTAATTATAAATAATGTTGCTGTTAATAGTGGGGTTTATATATCTTTTTGTATTAATGTTTTTGTTTTCTCAGATATATGCCCAGGAACAGAGTTGCTGGGCTACATGGTGGTTCTATTTTTAGGTTTTTGAGAAACTTCCATATTGTTTTCCATGGTGGCTACACCAATTTACATTCCTATCAACAGTGTACAAAGGTTCCACTTTCTCCACATCCTTACCAACTTTTGTTATTTGTGTTCTTTTTGATGATGGCCATTCTGACAGTTGTGACATGATATATCACTGTGAATTTGATTTGCATTTCCCTGATATTAGTGATGCTGAGCAACTTTTCATATTCCTGTTGGCCATCTGCATTTCATCCTTTGGAAAAATGTCTGTTCAGTTCTTCTGCCCATATTTTAAATGGGTTGGTTGGTTGTTTGGTTTTTAATTGAACTACAGTTGCTTTAAAATGTATTAGATTCTGCTATACAGCATGGATGGACTTAGAGGGCATTGTGCTATGCAAAATAAGTCAGACAGAGAAAGACAAATACTGTAAGATACCACATACATGTGTAATCTAAAAAAAAACCCCTACAAATTAGTGAATATAACAGTAAAGAAAAAGACTCACAGTTGTAGAGAAAGAACACTAGATCCAGATTCCAGTGGGGAAAGGAAAGAGGGAGGGGCAAGATGGAGGTGGAGGATTAAGAGGTACAAACTATCAGTAATAAAATAAGCTACAAGGGGGGAGCGAGAAGATGGCAGAGAAGAAGGATGCTCATAGCTCATCCTCTACCACAAATGCACCAAGACTCACATCAACAGACTCACTCAGCCAACTAGAGCACCTGCGGAACTCCAACAGAACATCGCCCTCTTCAAAAGATAGAGACGCAAAAAATCTGGTAGGAGAAAAGGAAAAAAGAAAGAAGAAAAGGCAAAGCAGAGCAGTACACGTCCCGCAGGGAGAGAGCAGCAAAGGAGGACTGGTGCTCATTCACTGGGTCTCCCCTGTCCAACTCAGACCAGCGGGTTGGAGGGGGAACCTCCGAGGCTTGGATCTGTACAGAGCAGCCCTTGACTGAAAGAACTAAGTTAAATGGGCACAGAGGGTCCCTGCGACACCCAGCCCGAGATGCGGGTCAGCAGCTGGGGGTAGGGCCAGGCTGCCCAAGCCGGGCAGAGGACAGGGATGGCTGTATAGAGGCACCCCCAGGGGACTGCAGGGGGCTGCGTGCTGTGGCTGTGGGTGCACAGGGAAGAACCTGGGCCCTCCATAAAACAACACGGTTGATGTGCCCTGGGGGAAAGGGTACATACCGCCATCTCTGAAAACCCATGGAAAGTTTCTGGGGGAAGAGAGGCAGGGCTCAGGCACAGCCACCATATCCTCTGGCGCTTAGCATCCAGGCAGGGGCGGGGGCAAAACCTGCATCCACACCTAAGGGATTAGCAGCCTCAAAGGCCAGACGGAGACTTGTCTACAGCCCGAGGCAGACAGGATCCTTCCATCCTGGTCCCTCAGAGAACTTGCTCTGCCAAGACAAACAAGGAGCTGGGTTTTGGCCTGGAGCAGGGACAAGGCTGTTCCTCAGTCTTCCCCGAGCTCACCTGTGAAGTGCCAACCCGAGGTGGAGCACACAGTGGCACAGAGCAGCAGAGCGACTGGCACTGGGAGAGGAAGGGCAGCCCCCTACCTTTCGGAAAGGAACGCAGCCACTGATTGCGGTGCTGGGAGAGGGCGAGACCCACCCTCCTACCTGGCGAGTCTGCAACATTTGACTGCGGCATCGGGAGGGGCAGTGACCCGCCCGCCCCCAGCAAAGGAGAGCTGCACCTAACCCAGTGTTGGGAGGAGGCACAATCTGCTAGCCAACAGGTACTGGGAGCAGCAGAGAACAGGGCGCCAATGGAGGGCCTATGGAAGCAGCAAGCTGAGCTTCAAAAACAGGACGAAGACAGAAAGACTTAACATTAAAAGCACACAGTCTCCAGGAGAACACCAAACCATCCCGTTGTTTTTTTTAAATCTAATTTTACCTGTTCTATTTTCTATTACCCTCTTAATTTTTAATTCTTAATTAATTTTTATTTCTCCTGGGTTTTGATGTCCTGTTATTGATAATACATCTTTTCATTTTTCCCATTTTTTAAAGGTTTTAAAAGGACGTCTCAACCCGATTGCTATTCTACTTCAAATTGCTATTCTATTATTCATTATACACTGTTTCCAAACCTTTTTTTCTCCCTTCTCTTAAAATTATTTCTCTCTCTCTTATTTTTTCTTTTTTTCCTAAGTCTTATATCTACATAGGCATTAGATAGATAAACTCCTTAAGGACCAAAATAGATAACTGATATTCCTCAAACCACAGTGCCAGAGAGCTATGAGCAAGATGAAGAAGCAGAGAAACCATTCCCAATTAAAAGAACAAGAGAAATCCCCTGAAAGAATGATCAATGAAGTAGACATCGATAGAGTACTAGACCAAGATTTCAAAAAAGGAGTGATCAAAGTGCTGAAGGAATTAAAAGAGATACTGTTTAGAGATATAAAATATGTGAAAAATGAAATTGAAACTATAAAGAAGAGTCAAATACAATGGGTAAACTCATTGACTGAGATGAGGAATGAACTAAAAGCTGTGCAAAGCCGACTAGATAATGCAGAAGAACGAAAAAGTGACCTAGAAGACATGATAATAGAAAGCACACAATCAGAAGAGCTACAAGAGAAACAAATAAAAAATAATGAAAATAGCATAAGGGATTTATGGGATAATATAAAGCGTGCCAATCTACACATAATAGGGGTCCCAGAAAGGGAAGAAAGATCAAAGGGGATTCAAAAGGTTTTTGAAGGAATCATGACTGAAAACTTCCCAAACTTAAAGAAGGAATCAGATATCCAATTACAGGAAGCTCAGAGGGTCCCAAACAGGAAGAACCCAAATAGACCCACACCAAGACATATCATAATCAAGATGGCCAGAGTCAAGGATAAAGAAATGATTCTAAAGGCAGCAAGAGAAAAGCAAAGTGTAAGTTATAAGGGAACACCCATAAGGCTCTCAGCTGATTTCTCTACACAAACACTACAGGCCACAAGGGAGTGGCAAGATATATTCAAAGTCCTGAATGAATAAAAGATGAAGCCTAGGATACTTTATCCAGCAAGACTAATTTTTAGGATAGAAGGAGAGATAAAGAATTTCACACACAAGAAAAAGCTGCAGGAGTTTAGCAACACTAAACCCATGCTAAAACAAATAGTGAAAGGTCTACTCTAATAGAAAAGCAGCAGGATGCTACAGAAAGGAGAAACTCACAACTGGAAAGGTAATAACTCATGAATTACAAATAAAATAAACAGGAAATTATAAAAGAAGACATGCAAATAATTGAGAGTGGGAGAGGGGAGACAGGGAAATATTGAATATTTTTTCCTTTCTTTCTTAAATTTTTTTCTTGGTAGGATGGTTTTGAGATCATGTTACTATCAGTTTAAAAAAAACAGTTATAATAATCGGCTAATAGGTTTATGAAAAAGGGTAACCACAAGCTAAAAACTTACAAGGGAGTAAGAAAAATTACATAAAATCCATAATACAAAGGAAAATTACCAAACCACAAAAGAAGAAAGGAACAAAGAGGAAATACTAAATCAACTGCAAAGAGAAGTTGAAAATGGCAATAAACACACATCTATTATTAATTATTGTAGATGTTAATGGACTAAATTCTCCAGTCAAAAGACATAGAGTGGCAGACTGGATAATAAAGCAAGAGCCATCAATATGTTGCATACAAGAGACCCACTTTAGGGAGAAGGACACATATAGATTGAGAGTGAAAGGATGGAGAAGGATATTCCATGCAAATGGAAAAGTGAAAAAATCAGGTGTTGCAGTACTGATTTCAGACAAAATAGACTTTAAAACAAAGGCCATAAGGAAAGATAAAGAAAGGCATTTCATAATGATTAAAGGAATGAAACAAGATGAGGAGATTACACTCATTAATATAAACTGATGCAATATAGGAGCACCTAAGTACATAGAACAATTACTAACAGAGATAAAGGGGGATATTGAGTGGAATACAATCATAGTTGGAGATTTTAACACTGCATTAACATCACTAGACAGATCTTCCAGACAGAAAGTAAATAAGGCAACAGGGAAATTAAATAATACAATATAAAAACTAGATTTGGTGGGTATTTTCAGAGCACTACACCCCCAAAAATAGGATATACATTCTTTTCAAGTGCACATGGAACGTTTTCCAGGATTGATTATGTACTTGGGGACAAAAGAAACTTCAACAATTTTAAGAAGATAGAAATTATCTCAAGCATCTTTACTGACCACAATGCCATGAAACTGAAAATCAACAACAGAGAAACAAAGGAGAAAAAAAGGAAAGCATGGAGACCAAACAATATGTTATTAAAAAAAAAACAATGGGTCAATGAGGAAATCAAAGCTGAAATTAAAAAATAACTTGAGACAAATGATAATGAAAGCACAACCACTCAAAATCTATGGGACACAGCAAAGGCAGTGCTAAGAGGGATGTTTATAGCAATACAGGCCTTCCTCAAAGAAGAACAACACCCTCAAATAAACAATTTTACCCAACAGTTGAATGAATTAGAAAAAGAAGAACAAAAAGCCCCAAAAGTCAGCAGAAGGAAGGAATGTATAAAGATCAGGTAGAAAATAAATACAATAGAGATTAACAAGCCATTAGAAAAAATCAACTAAAGCAAAAGCTGGTTTTTTGAAAAAGTAAATAAAATCAACAAACCTGTGGACAAACTCACAAAGAAAAAAAAGAGAGAGCACAAATTTGCAAAATAAGAAAGGAAAATGGAGAAATGACAACACATAAAATAGAAATACAGAATATCATATGAGAATACTATGAAAAACTATATGGAACCAAACTGGATAACCTAGAGGAGATGGACAAGTTTCTGGAAACATACTGTCCACCAAGACTGAATCAAGAAGAAACTGAACAATTGAACAATCCGATCATTAGAAATGAAGTAGAAATAGCAAATAAAACCTCCCTAGAAATAAAAGTCCAGGACCGGACGGCTTCACCGGGGAATTCTACCAAACATACAAAGAAGAACTCATACCAGTCCTTCTCAAACTCTTCCAGACGACTGAAAAGGATGGAATACTCCCAAACTCGTTCTATGAAGCCACCATCACCCTGATACCAAAACCAGCCAAAGTTACTACCAAAAAAGAGAATTATAGGCCAATATCATTGATGAACTAAATGCCAAAATTGTCACCAAAATACTAACAAATAGAATCCAACAACACATAAAAAAGATTATACATCATGACCAAGTGAGGTTCATTCCAGGGACACAAGGGTAGTTCAACATATGCAAATCAATCAATGTAATACTTCACATCAAGAGAAAGGACAAAAACCACATGATCATCTCAATAGATGCAGAAAGAACATTTGATAAAATTCAACACCCATTTATGATAAGAACTCTCATCAAAGTGGGTATAGAGGGAACATATCTCAACATAATAAAAGCTATATATGACAAACCTACAGCCAGCATAGTACTCAATGGTGAAAAACTCAAAAGCTTCCCACTGAAATCTGGGACAAGACATGGATGCCCACTATTACCACTCCTATTCAACATATTCCTGGAAGTCCTAGCCACAGCAATCAGACAAGAGAGAGAAATAAGAGGTATCCAAATTGGAAAAGAAGAGGTAAAAGTGTCACTATATGCCGACCACATGTTACTTTATATAGAAAACCCTAAAAGTTCCACACAAAAACTACTAGAGCTGATTGAAGAATTCAGCAAGGTAGCAGGTTACAAGATTAACATTGAAAAATCAGTTGCATTTCTGTGCAGTAATGATGAATCAACAGAAAAAGAAAGTATGGAAACAATCCCCTTTAAAATAGCACCCAAAGTAATAAATATCTGGTAATAAATCTAACCAAGGAGGTGAAAGAATTATACACAGAAAACTATAAACCATTGATGAAGGAAATTAAAGAAGACTTTAAAAAATGGAAAGATATCCCATGCTCTTGGATTGGAAGAATCAATATTGTTTAAATGGTCACACTACCCAAGGCAATCTACAGATTTAATGCCATCCCTATCAAATGATCCAGGACATATTTCACAGAATGAGAACAAATCATAATAAAATTTATATGGCACCATCAAAGACCTAGAATTGCCAAAGCATTACTGAAGAGAAAGAAAGAGGCTGGAGGAATAACTCTCCCAGACTTCAGGCAATAGTATAGAGCTACAGTCATCAAGACAGCATGATATTGGTACATAAACTGACATATAGACGAATGGAACTGAATAAAGAGCCCAGAAATGAACCCACAAACTTTTGGTCAACTCATTGTCGACAAAGGAGGCAAGAATATACAATGGAATAAAGACAGTCTCTTCAGCAAATGGTGTTGGGAAAACTGGACAGAAGCATGTAAATCAATGAAGTTAGAACACTCCCTTACACCATGTACAAAAATCAAGTCAAGATGCATCAAAGACTTAAACATAAGACAGGATACAATAAACCTCCTAGAGGAAAACATAGGCAAACATTATCTGACATACATCTCAAAAATTTTCTCCTAGAAGAAATAAAAGCAAGAATAAACAAATGGGACCTAATGAAACTTACAAGCTTCTGCATAGCAAAGGAAACCATAAGTAAAACAAAAAGACAACCTACGGAATGGGAGAAAATGTTTTCAAATGAAACCGATAAAGGCTTGATTTCAAGAATATATAAGCAGATCATACGACTCAGTAAGAAAAAAATAAACAACCCAGTCCAAAAATGGGCAGAAGACCTAAACAAGCAATTCTCCAAGGAAGACATACTAATGGTCAAAAGGCACATGAAAAAATGCTCAATATTACTAATTATCAGAGAAATGCAAATCAAAACTACAATAATGTATCACCTCACACCAGTCAGAATGGCTGTCTTTCAAAAATCCACAAATGACAAATGCTGGAGAGGCTGTGGAGAAAGGGGAACTCTCCTACACTGCTGGTGGGAATACAGTTTGTTGCAGCCACTATGGAAAACATTGTGGAGATTCCTCAAAAGACTAGGAGTAGACTTATTGTATGACCCAGGAATCCCACTCCTGGGCTTATATGCAGAAGGAACCCTACTTCAGGATGACACCTGCACCCCAATGTTCATAGCAGCACTGTTTACAATAACCAAAACATGGAAACTGCCTAAATGTCCATCAACGTATGACTGGATAAAGAAGTGGTGGCATATTTATACAATGGAATACTACTCAGCCATAAAAACCGACAACATAACGCCATTTACAGCAACATGGATGCTCCTGGAGAATGTCATTCTAACTGAATTAACCCAGAAAGAGAAAGAAAAATATCATATGAGATCGCTCATATGTGGAATCTAAAAACCAAAACCAAAAACAACAACAACAACAACAAAAAACAAAGCGTAAATACAAAACAGAAATAGACTCATAGACATAGAATACAAACTTGTGGTTGCCAAGGGGGTGGAGGGTGGGAAGGGATAGACGGGATTTCAAAATTGTAGAATAGATAAACAAGATTATATTGTATAGCACAATGAAATATACACAAGATCTTATGCTAGCTCACAGAGAAAAAAATATGACAATGAATAAATATACGTTCATGTATATCTGAAAAATTGTGCTGAACACTGGAATTTGACACATTTTAAATTGATTATAAATCAATAAAAAGTTAAAAAAACAAATAAATAAAACAACTTGGGTGCATAAGTGTATGTCATAAAATAAAATAAAATAAACTTCAAGAATATATGGTACATAATAGGAAATATATCCTGTATTTTATAATAATTATAAATGGAGTATAACCTTTAAATCTTTGTGAATTTCTATATTGTATACCTGCAACATATAATATTATACATCAATTGCATTTCAATTAAAAATATATTGTAAAATAAATACATATATAAAATATGGTTAAAAAATTTAAGTATAGTTAATTTACAATATTATATTATTTTCAGGTGTACAACATAGTGATTCCATATATTTTTATAGATTATACTCCATTTAATGTTACTACAAAATAATGGCTATATATAATTGTTGCTTATTTATTTTATGCCTAATAGTTTATATCTCTTAATCTCACAATCCTATCTTGCCCTTTCTCCCTTACCTCTCCTGACTGGTAACCACTAGTTTGTGTTCTCTGTGAGTCTGTTTTTGTTTTGTTATATTTTGTTATATATATTTATTTGTTTTGTTTTTTATATTACACATGTAAGTGATAGCATAGAGTATTTATCTTTTTGTTTGACTTATTTCACTAAATATAATAATCTATAGGTCCATCCATATTGTTGCAAAAGGTAGAATTTCATTCTTTTTTATGGCAAAGATTCCATTGTATATATATACATATACCACATCTTCTTTATCCATTCGTCTGTTGATAGACACTTAGGTTGCTTCCATAAACTGGCTATTGTAAATTATGCTGCTATAAACATTGGGGTGCATGTACCTTTTCAAATTAATACTTTCAGTTTCTTTGTATATATACTTAGCAGTGGAATTACTAGATCATACAGCAGTCCTATTTTTAGTTTTTGGAAAGTACATCCATACAGTTTTTCACAGTGCCTGCACCAATTGACAATCCCACTAACTGTGTACTAGAGTTCCATTTTCACCACATCCTCACCAACATTTTTTGTAGACTTTTGATGATAGCCATTCTGGCAGGTGTGAGGTGATATCTCTTTGTGGTTTTGATTTGCATTTTTCTGATGATTAGCGATGTTGAGCATTTTTTCATGTTCCTGTTGGCCATTTGTATATATTCTTTGGAAAATGTCTATTCAAGTCCTCTGCAGTTTTACTCGAGTTGTTTGTTTTTTCGATATTGAGTTGTAAAAGTTGTTTACATATTTTTATATTATCCCCTTATCAGTCATGTCATTTGCAAATATTTTCTTCCATTCAGTAGATTGTCTTTTCATTTTGTCAAGGGTTTCCTTTGCTGTGCAAACCTTTTCAGTTTACTTAGGTCCCATTTGTTTATTTTATTGTATTTCTTTTGCCTTAGGACACAGAGCCAATATTTCTTTGTTACGGTTTCTGTCAAAGAATATTCTGCCTAAGTCTTAAGAGTTTTATAGTTTCAGGTCTTACATTTAGTTTTTTTTCTTAATTCATTTTGAGTTTATTTTTGTATATGGTGTGAGGCAGTGTTCTAGTCTCCTTCTTGTATACGTAACTGTCCTGTTTTCTCAGGACCACTTATTGAAGAGACTGTCTTTTCTCCATTGTATATTCTTGCCTCCTTTTTTCTTAGATTAATTGACCATAGTGTATGTGTGTTTATTTCTGCTATCTCTTCTGACCCATTGATTTGTACGTTTGTTTTTATGCCATTATCACACTTTTTTTGATTATCATAGTTTTGTAGTGTAGCCTGAATTCAGAGAGCATGATATCCTAGTCTTCTTTTTTCCAAAATTGCTTTGGATAGTAGTCCCTTATAAGCAGTATATAGATGGGTCTTTTTTAAATTTTAATCCATTCAGTCACCCTATATCTTCTTTTAATTATTTTTTATTGAAGAGTAGTCAATTTACAATGTTAGTTTCATGTGTACAACAAAGTGATTTCAGTTATACATACATACATGTATGATATTTAAAATGCATATATATATATTTATATTTCAGATTCTTTTCCATTACAACTCATTACAAGTAATTGAATATAGTTTCCTGTGCTATAAAGCAAGTTTTTATTGTTTACTTATTTTATATATAGTAACACTTTGTCTTTTTATTGGAATTTAGTCCATTGACATTCAAAGTAATTGTTGATAGATAGGTACTTATTGCCATTTTGTTACTTGTTTTCTGGTTATTCTTGTAGTTCTTCTTGTTATAGTTTCATCCCTTGTGGTTTGATGATTTTCTTGAGTGGTATGCTTGTGTTACTTTCTAGTTTTTCTAGTGTATCTATTGTAGGTTTTTGATTTGTGGTTACCATGGAGTTCATATATGTTGACGTATAACTCTATCTGTTTTAAACAGGTAGTTCTATATGTTCAAACACATTCCAAAAGATCTACATTGTTTTCTCCCTTCCTCACATTTTGTATTTTTGATGTCATATTTTACATCTTCATGTTTATCCCTTAACTGATCCTTGTAGTTATAGTTAATTTTACAAAGATTTTGTTTTTAATCTTTATCCTAGCTTATTTAAGTGGATGAACCTCAGTCTTTACTATATATTTGCCTTTGGTAGTGGGATTTTTCTTTTTCTATACACTTTTACTTCTTGCTATATCCTTTATTTTCCACTTAGAGAAGACCCTTAACATTCATTTTAGGGTAGGTTTAGTATTGAACTCTTTAAGGTTCTCTTGTCTGAGAATTTTTTCTCTCTCCTTCAATCATAAATTGTAATCTTGCTGGGTACAGTATCCAAGTTTTAGGACTTTGAAAATATCATGCAACTCCCTTCTGACCTGCAAAGTTTCTACAGAAAAATTAGCTGATAGTCTAAGGGTGGGGGTTCCCTTTGAATGACTTTTTTTTTTTCCTCTTGCTGCCTTTAGAATTTTTCTTTAACTTTTGTTATTTTAATTATTATATGTCTTGATATGCGTTTCTTTGGATTCATCTTATTTGGAACCCTCTATGCTCCTGTACCTGGATATCTATTTCCTTTTTCAGGTTTGGAAAGTTTTCAGCCATAATTTCATCAAATATATTTTTGACCCCCTTCTCTCTCTCTTCTCCTGAGACCTCAGTGGATATCTTCTTATATACTATCCTGTATTCTTTTCCTTCTGTTGCATACCTGAATGTAAGAGCTCTAAATGTTATATTTAAGCAGTCATTCTCTTCCAATGATCATAAAGCATATTACAAAGATTATTTCTTTAATCTTTGAAACTCCATAGAGCTCTGAAAGATCCAGTATATTATATATACAATTGCTTGAATGTTCTTAGCAGCTTCAGTCTCAGATGTCAATAATTTTAAAAACTATTTTAAAAATGTTCCCATTCTTTACTTTTACTGTATTTAAAAGACAGTAACTTTTTCTTTAAATTCATTTTCTAGGTGAGTTCCACTTATTCTAAACCAGGATAAAATCACCTAGGCAGTTTGGTGTACTAGAAAAAACAGGCTTAGAGACAGACAGACAGACCAGAAATGGATTTCTGGCTCTATCATAAATAGCTGTGTGACTTTGTGTAAACCTTGAGTCTCAGTTTCTTAATTTATTATGTGAGGGTAAGTGATGAAATGCAGTTATTTTAAGACTCAATGAGATGCTAGATCTAAAAATACTTAAAAATGTAAAGGATTACATTAACTACACCCCCAAAAGCCTCTAATGTAAGTGAATATTTACTATAACACAATTCAGAAACGATTTGTATAATCTTTCTTTTCCTTTTTAGGTGTAAAATGGTATCCTAATATCTATGCAACTTGAACATATTTATTATAATTAAGAATAGGATCACAGAATATCAATGCTGAACTAGACCTTGGAGTTAATCTGGTCCATCCCACATCACTGTATAGAGGGGAATTTTGAAGTCAAGAGGGAAAAGGGACTTGCCATCGGTTATGCAATTACTCAGTAGTGAAACTTGGAATTCTGGTCCCTTTTCTTCCAGCCCAGTGCCTTTCCTACTCTACTACAATGCCTCATTGCAATGGTCCTCTCAGGTTTTGTTGTGAAACTACTGTCCAACCCCAAATTTCCCTTTATTGCACTGAATCAAGATATTGATATGCATTGCTAAGCAGGATTCTCCTTGCGGAGAGATCACTTTACCTGAATAAAATAACCTAGAAGGCAGTTGTTTCAAACATCTTTTACCTTCCTGCCAGTATATTTTCAACTACTTCATGGATCCTGGGGCAATAGATAGGAAAGAAGGAAATGTGATCCAACTGTGGGGCATGCTACTCTCTCTCAGGGATATGCAAGCTTTGGTCTTGCTGGGAGCAACAAAGAGAAAAAAAAGTTACCAACTAGCACAGAGGTAAATGTTTCCTTAGTATTCATTTGATTCCCTTTTCCCTGACATTGTGTTGGAATTTTATTGTCTACAAAGTATGTTCACATTTATTATCTCAAGTTATTCTCACAACAAGTGTATGAGGTAGAAATTATTATCCCCATATTACAGATGAGGAAACAGGCTCAGAGAGATTAAATTAATTACTCAAATTTACATAGTAAATAAGAAGCAGAGCTGATATTTCAATTCAGATTACCTGGCTTCAAATCAAAGGATTTTGCCTCTATACCATAATTGCCTGTAATTTTGGCATACTTAATGAATTCTGAAAAAATACTATTAAAGATATAATTAAAAGTTAATAAATGCCATGTAGAAGAAGTTCTGAAGGCTGTAACTTAAAAATAGACATATTTTCACCTTTCTTTGAAACTACATAAACATTTCTATATTACAAAAATAATGAGTCTTAAATTCATCAGACTGATCAAGTGTCCAAAATTATGTGACATGAGTCTAGAATCAGTCAGAACAAACTGCTTTGCTGCCTTAGCTAAGTAAATTAAACAGATCCTCCAAGTAGAAGGCTTCATTTCTACATATAAAGGATATACCTGATCTGAAAAATTTGGTTTCTATTTACAAAGTATATGGAAAAATGCAGAAGAAAATGAAGGAAAAAAATCACAACCACAGCTGTTTCATTGTTGAGAATGGTTGCTTCTTTCTGTAGTGCTGGTTTTTCTTCAGTGGCATATATTGGGGTTGCTGAAACATTTTCTTAATATACTATGTGAAAAACTTTCCTTGGAAAACTAAAATGAAGTAGAGGTACAATTCTTCATGAGCAAATCATGAAATGATATAGTCATAGTTTTCTCTTAGTCTTCTCTAAATACAGTGTTAGAAGTCAGAGAGACCTGGATCTAAAACACAGCCCTGAACTGAATAGCTAAATGACCTTGGGCAACCCAAGACTGTTTTCTATGTGTAAAATGGAGATGGTAATAGCATGTATATCACAGAATTGTTATGAGGATTAAATGGGATAACACATGCAAAGTTCTTGATACTTGATTAGTAAAGCTCAATAAATGATAGTTTCTGTACTCTTACCCTTTCCAACACTGATTTCCTGTTACAGAATCCTACATTTTTTTTAACCTAAGAAGTTAATCTTATTAGCCATGTTCTTCAGATTTTCACTACTGCTTTGAGAACTCAACATTTCTGAAAGAAATCTTAACAGTCTTACAAAAGTAGCCTCAGCTTTCCATAATACACAGCTCTTGATAATCTCATTATAGTCTATTCTTCCCAACACACACCCCCCCCCTCAACAACAATAGCCACCACAATACTCACCTCTTAACATCTCAGACATTTCCAATGTCTGGCACAGAGCCTCAGCAAATTCAGTTCTTTGGAAGCCTGTAGTCCACATCTGTATGTCTTGTGTGGCTTATCCATCACATCATGGCTTTTATCCTCTGTTAGTGAGGCAGAAATGCCAAAGAGTCCAAAGCCTTGGAAAAGGAAGAGTTTAATAAAGTCACATGAGGAGAAGGCAAATCTATGGCAAGAACTCAGTAATTCATCCTCTGAAACACATTTTACCCATTTAAAATTCAGTACTATAGTCAGGGCAGCAAGAGATTTGGATCTCAAATGCTGATAGATTTTTTTCAATAATTGTGCTAATCTGAGGTAGAACATTCTTGTACTTTCATATGTACTGACACTCAGAATCTTCCACAGGCCTAAGAGAACTTATCTCATGACTGTGGATAAGACTCAGTCTAAAAGAAAAGTAGCTGAATTTTATGCACATGCATGCACACTCATATTTTTAAAAAAGAAAAACAAAGATAAACAGTGAATTTAAAAAAAAAAGACTACTTTATCTAGACTTTTCATTAAGTAACAGAATGTCTTGAGATAGGTCCTATGTACAATTTGCAGATTAGGCATGACTATTTCCTCTTGTTAATCTTCTCTGTAAAATAAAATAAGATAATAAATCTTAAAGGACCACAATTTAGAATAAATATTAATTTCCTAATGATTTGAAGTGTATCAAATTTCCTCCTTGAGGAGACTTCTGTTCTTCAGTTCACTCATGGTCCAATTAACTAAAAAGTCATACATGCAGTTTACAAGGTTAACAGAAATAAGAAAAACACTTGGATAAGACTAAGTTTAAACATTTTACCCATTCCCTTCTACCTCACTCCAAAGGAAATGAATGAATAATCTTTTTGAAAATTTTAAAATGCTAAATCATTACACTAATAACAAATTACCACCATCTAATTTTAAGTGGTTCAAAACATGTTTCCCACCTAGAAGTTAGAGCAATAAACCATGGTCCAGGGGGTAAAGTATGGTCTAACAAAGGTTTGTGGAGGTTCTTATCATTATCCCCACTCCCTAGCTTTGTATTTCCTGAATATTACTAGTAGTAGTGTGGTGAATATATTTTCCAAACTCCAAATCAGGCCATAAGATCTGATAAATGAGGTTTCTGTATTGCTTATTGGTGCAAGATACAATTTTAACTGGAGATATAACTTTAATCCTGAAAAAATTGGGACTTCTGTGACACTTTCATGGTTTGAAAGTATAGTAGGAAAAATGTTTGAAATTAATAATGTCATAGAAATGTCTTGTACAAATTGGCAATAATATTTAACCTGAAATCATTAGAAAATAAATTCCACATTAATTTAGACATACATGAATTTCAACAAAGTGGCATGTAGCTTTATGCAAATAAACTTATGATCCTCTATAAGATGTGAAGTATGTTCAATAGTAAGATGCTGTTCTGGAGTTGATATTCCATGTATACATCATTAGGATCTGCTCAACCAGACATCATCAATTTGTGGGCAAATATATTCCCATAAGGCAGTGGCATCTGAGTTGGTCATACTAACAAATATGTTGTTAGTTGTAGCTTCTTGTATGCCATAACAAGGTTGATGAAAGGGTCGACCTTGTTTATCCACATCTGCTTCTGAAAGACCCCCTTCTGATTTTACAGATTTAGTGATTTAGAGATTCAATAGACGACACTACATTTGTGGGCATCCAAGAAAAGACTCACAATCTGCTCCTGGAGTTCAGAAGGAAACAAAGAAGAATGCTTTCAGTAGCTTTTATTCTGCTATACTAAGCTTCTTGTGGACTGGGTGTCTTATTAATCCCTACATCCCCTGTGCTGAGCCTCACATATAGTAGATGCTTCACAAATATCAGCTAAATAGCTTATAATATCCTTAAGGAAGGAAGCATTTTCCCGACCTTCCAAGTTTTTCTGTGTGTCTTCGTAATTGAACAGCAGCTATTTCCTTGAGTTGACTGTCATCTTATAGGCAAACAGGATAGGAAGCAATGTTTTGAGGCAGCAGACAAAATTATTCACATGGGTCATGCGAATGATAATATGTGTCATGGAGGAGCTGTTACTCACCTACCTTCCTGCATTCCCAGGAGGAAGGAGATAGGTGGCACATTTCTAAGTGCCATCTATGAAACTCACGGTCCTTAAAAGAAGCAGCAGTATATTGCAACTTAGCTATTTAACCTAATTTCTTACAGAAGGGTAAGAATAAGCACAATTGGTGACTATTAATTATATATCACCCTCAGAGTGAAGTCTTGCTAGAGTACAGAAAGTGGTGAAGAGGATTAAGAAAGTGTGTCAGTTTTCACTAGCTTTTTTAAAAAAATCTAGTCTTCATAATGGCCTGCCTGGACAGAAAGAGACAGAGTGAGAGAGAGAGTGGTAGAGAGAGAGAGAGAGAGAGAGAGAGGGAGGGAGATGTGGACAAGCAAATTAAAATAAATACAATTTAACGATAGCAAAGAACAAATATATACACAAGATCACATGAAATTTTCCAAATTTCATGAGCAAGTTAAAGGGTTACCTATTAGGACAGATGACCACTACAGGAAAGAAACAAGTCTCTATTTGAAGAAGCAGCCAAATCAATAAACTCGTGTCCTACTTCTACCATTTGGAAATAGAAATAATTCCCCTTTGTACAGTTGATAAATCAGAAACCATTGTCCCCTGATATGAAAAAAGCCCTTGTTCTAGCTCTATAATATTTTATATTTTACACATGTATATATATAAAATACATATACCAAGGAATATAGAATATATCACTATAATAGACAGTCATATAGAATAAACTATTAATTTAGGTTAAATTAATAAGAGCCAAACATATCCAAATTGAGACTATTTAGTAGTCCAGTGATTGACTTACTTTGTCTATTTTCTTTGTTGGAATTAGATTCGTACAGTTTGTTTTATGTTTTTACATATATATTGCTTTTAAGAAGCTTACTAAAGAGAAGAAATTTGCACAATTTTGGAGCCCAACTTGCATATGTAAGTTGTGATTATGTTTTTTCATAATAAATACATATGCTCCAAATGGAAAACTTTGGCCATGCAAGAGTAACAGATGGTGCCCCAAATTTCTTATTGAAGCACAGAAGTCAAGCAATAGAATTCGAAGACTGAGCGTAAATATTGTTGATATGTTAAAAAGTAAACAGTTATGATGATGTACTTGCCACCTATTATCAAATAAAAATCAACTTTCCAAGAATGTCAAATTATCAATTATTGCTTAGCACATAAAGGAGCTCTCAGTCTGTAGCCTTCTTTAATATAAAACATTAGAAGAAAAAAATTAAAATTTCAGAAAAAATATATTCAATCACAAAAAAGTTAAAAGGTGAATAAAAAGTCATACAAATTATAGTTTACCAAACAATCCCATATATTTACCTCATTTGAGTTTTGTAACAATGTATTAAATAAAAAGGTAAATATTATTTCCCCTATTATCCAAATGAGGAAATTGAGGCCCTAGAATGTTATATGACTTATTCTATCTCATAAAACTTCACATTGGTAGAACTAGAACAGTAATACAGGTCTTCTGACCCCTTGTATGTTTTTCTTCTGCCTTCCAGACCACTGCTGAGTACTATATCACTGTATGGATATACTAGAATTTGTTTATTCATTTACCTGTTGATGAATCTTTGGGGTATTTCTAGTTTTACAAATAAAGTTGCTATGAATATTTGTATATAAATTTTTGTATGGACATATGTTTTCATTTATCTTAGTTAAATACCTAAGAGTGGAATGACTGGTTTATATGGTAATTCTATGCTTAATTGTAAGAAGCTGCCAAACTGTTTTCCAAAGTAGTTGTAACCATTTTACATTCTCAACAGCAGTGTCTGTAGTTCCTTGTGGTTTAATTAGCATTTCTCTAGTGCTTAATGATATTGAACATCTTTTCCTGTGCTTATTTGCAACCACTGTCTCTTTTATGATGAAGTATCTTTTCAAATATTTTGCCCTTTTTTAATTGGGTAATTTCCTTTTTTATTAGTGAACATTTATTTCTATTTACTTAGTTTTTAAAAACAAGAATAAATCACACTTTAGCTTAAAGGTTTTACAAACCAGTGAACTATGAATCTAACATTATTACTATAGATATTAGAAACTATGCATTAGAATCTCAATTTATACATGATGAAATCAAATGATAATAATAGCAATGAAAGCAAATAAAAAATCATCCAAAAAACAAAAATGAAAACTGTGTGAACAAAACATCGTTTACTTTGTGTCTAAAAATAGATATTGTCAAAAAGGTATTCACAGGTATTAGTGAGGATAAAGGATCCAAGTGGAAATAATTGGAGTTCACTTACAAATATATCCTCCCTACCACACAAACAATATAGAATCTGAAAGAGCTTGTCTTTTCTGCTGGAGAAAAAAAAAAAGCACAGAAATGCATTCTTGACCCAATAATAAAACAATCAACACATTTCTTAAGAAAGCACATAAATATTATTTTTCTTAAAGTTTTAGATTTTACACTTTTGTTTATTGTGTGAGGTAAGAGTCAAGGGTCAAGGATCCTTTATTTATTTTTTACATATGGATGTCCAATTTTTCCAGCAACTTGTGTTGAGAGATTATCCTTTTTATCCTTAAATATATTTTGCATCTTTATCAAAAATCAATTGACCATAAATATGTGGGTGTATTTCTGGATTCTCTAAACTGTCCCGATGACTTACTATCCCCAATACCTCACTGTATTGCTTACTGATTGAAATCAGGTAGTGAGTCCTCCGTTGTTTTTTTTTTTTTTTTAAAGTATTTGTTAT
This sequence comes from Camelus bactrianus, assembly GCF_048773025.1. Classification (NCBI taxonomy): domain Eukaryota; kingdom Metazoa; phylum Chordata; class Mammalia; order Artiodactyla; family Camelidae; genus Camelus; species Camelus bactrianus. The sequence goes on from NC_133575.1 coordinate 46,992,404, forward strand.
GTTTTAATTTATTTATGTTTTATTTTCCTTTACTTCTGGTGAGATTTTCTTCACTTTATTGAAGTATAATTGAGTTACAATATTATTTAAATTTCAGGTGTACAATATAGTGATTCTCTTTTTATACATTCTAATTATACAATAAGTCTAGTTACCATCTATCACCATACAAAGTTACTACAGTATTATTGACTGTATTCCCTATGCTGTACATTACATTCCTGTGACTTATTTCTTTCTTTTTAATTTTAAATTTTTTGGGGGGAGGATGGTAAATAGGTTTACTTATTTATTTAGTTTTAGAGTGGGTACTGGAGATTGAACCCAAGACTTTGTGTATTCTAAGAATGCACACTACCACTTAAGCTATAATCTCCCTGCCATGATGTAAAACCGGAACTTTGAACCTATTAATCGCCCTTTTCCCCCATCCTACTACCCTCATTCTCACTGGCAATCACCAGTTTGTCCTCTGTATATATGACCCTGTTTCTGTTTTGTTATGCTTGTTCATTGCTTTGATTTCAACTGTAAGTGCAATCATAAATATCTTTCTATGTCTGACTTATTTCTTTTTTTTGTTTTTTTGTTTTTTTAACATTTTTTATTGATTTATAATAATTTTACAATGTTGTTTCAAATTCCAGTGTTCAGCACAATTTTTCAGTTATTCATGGACATATACACACTCATTGTCACATTTTTTCTCTGTGAGTTATCATAACATTTTGTGTATATTTCACTGTGCTATACAGTGTAGTCTATTCTACAATTTTGAAATCCCAGTCTATCCCTTCCCACCCTCCACCCCCCTGGTAACCACAAGTCTGTATTCTCTGTCTGTGAGTCTATTTCTGTCCTTTATTTACACTTTGTTTTTGTTTGTTTGTTTTTGTTTTTGTTTTTTAGATTCCACATATGAGCGATCTCATATGGTATTTTTCTTTCTCTTTCTGGCTTACTTCACTTAGAAAGACATTCTCCAAGAGCATCCATGTTGCTGCAAATGGCATTATGTTGTCGGTTTTTATGGCTGAGTAGTATTCCATTGTATAAATAAACCACTTCTCCTTTATCCAGTCACCTGTTGATGGACATTTAGGCTGTTTCCATGTTTTGGCTATTGTAAATAGTGCTGCTATGAACATTGGGGTGCAGGTGTCATCCTGAAGTAGATTTCCTTCTGGATACAAGCCCAGGAGTGGGATTCCTGGGTCATATGGTAAGTCTATTCCTAATCTTTTGAGGAATCTGCACAATGTTTTCCATAGTGGCTGCACCAAACTGCATTCCCACCAGCAGTGTAGGAGGGTTCCCCTTTCTCCACAGCCTCTCCAGCATTTGTCATTTGTGGATTTTTGAACGACGGCCATTCTGACTGGTGTGAGGTGATACCTCATTGTAGTTTTGATTTGCATTTCTCTGATAATTAGTGATATTGAGCATTTTTTCATGTGCTTTTTGATCATTTGTATGTCTTGCTTGGAGAATTGCTTGTTTAGGTCTTCTGCCCATTTTTGGATTGGGTTGTTTATTTTTTTCTTGTTGAGTCGTATGAGCTGCTTATATATTCTGGAGATCAAGCCTTTGTCAGTTTCACTTGCAAAAATTTTCTCCCATTCCGTAGGTTTTCTTCTTGTTTTACTTCTGGTTTCCTTTGCTGTGCAGAAGCTTGTAAGTTTCATTAGGTAACACTTGTTTATTCTTGCTTTTATTTCTTCTAGGAGAAAATTTTTTAAATGTATGTCAGATAATGTTTTGCCAATGTTTTCCTCTAGGAGGTTTATAGTATCTTGTCTTATGTTTAAGTCTTTAATCCATTTTGAGTTGATTTTTGTATACGGTGTAAGGGAGGGTTCTAGCTTCATTGTTTTACATGCTGCTGTCCAGTTTTCCCAACACCATTTGCTGAAGAGACTGTCTTTATTCCAATGTATATTTTTGCCTCCTTTGTCAAAGATGAGTTGAACAAAAGTTTGTGGGTTCATTTCTGGGCTCTCTATTCTGTTCCATTGGTCTATATGTCTGTTTTGGTGCCAATACCATGCTGTCTTGATGACTATAGCTCTATAGTATTGCCTGAAGTCTGGGAGAGTTATTCCTCCAGCCTCTTTCTTTCTCTTCAGTAATGCTTTGGCAATTCTAGGTCTTGGATGGTTCCATATGAATTTTATTATGATTTTCTCTAGTTCTGTGAAATATGTCCTGGGTAATTGGATAGGGATTGCATTAAATATGTAGATTGCCTTGGGCAGTGTGACCATTTTAACCATATTGATTCTTCCAATCCAAGAGCATGGAATATCTTTCCATTTTTTAAAGTCTTTTTAATTTCCTTCATCAATGGTTTATAGTTTTCTGTGTATAATTCTTTCACCTCCTTGGTTAGATTTATTCCCAGATATTTTATTACTTTGGGTGCTATTTTAAAGGGGATTGTTTCTTTACTTTCTTCTTCTGTTGATTTATCGTTAGTGTAAAGAAATGCAACTGATTTTTGAACGTTAATTTTGTAACCTGCTACCTTGCTGAATTCTTCAATCAGCTCTAGTAGCTTTTGTGTGGACCTTTTAGGGTTTTCTATATATAGTAACATGTCATCAGCATATAATGACACTTTTACCTCTTCTTTTCCAATTTGGATCCCTTTTATTTCTTTCTCTTGCCTCACTGCTGTGGCTAGGACTTCCAGGACTATGTTGAATAGGAGTGGTGATAGTGGGCATCCTTGTCTTGTCCCAGATTTTAGAGGGAATCTTTTGAGTTTTTCACCGTTGAGTACTCTGCTGGCTGTAGGTTTGTCATATATAGCTTTTATTATGTTGAGATATGTTCCCTCTATACCCACTTTGGCGAGAGTTTTTATCATAAATGGGTGTTGAATTTTATCAAATGCTTTTTCTGCATCGATTGAGATGATCATGTGGTTTTTGTCCTTTCTCTTGTTGATGTGATGTATTACACTGATTGATTTGCGTATGTTGAACTAGCCTTGTGTCCCTGGGATGAACCCCACTTGGTCATGATGTATAATCTTCTTTATGTCTTGTTGGAATCTATTTGCTAAAATTTTGGTGAGGATTTTGGCGTCTATGTTCATCAGTGATATTGGCCTATAATTCTCTTTTTTGGTAGTGTCTTTGCCTGGTTTTGGTATCAGGGTGATGGTGGCTTCATAGAATGAGTTTGGGAGTATTCCCTCCTTTTCAATCGTCTGGAAGAGTTTGAGAAGGACTGGTATGTGTTCTTAGTTGTATGTTTGGTAGAATTCCCCGGTGAAGCCGTCGGTCCTGGACTTTTATTTGTAGGGAGGTTTTTAATTGCTATTTCTATTTCCTTTCTAGTGATCGGATTGTTCAAGTGTTCAGATTCTTCTTGATTCAGTCTTGGTGGACAGTATGTTTCCAGAAACTTGTCCATCTCCTCTAGGTTATCCAGTTTGGTTCCATATAGTTTTTCATAATATTCTCATATGATATTCTGTATTTCTATTTTGTTTGTTGTAATTTCTCCATTTTCCTTTCTTATTTTGCTAATTTGTGCTCTCTCTTTTTTCTTCTTTGTGAGTTTGGCCAGAGGTTTGTCGATTTTATTTACTTTTTCAAAAAACCAGCTTTTGGTTTGGTTGATTTTTTCTATGGTCTTGTTAATCTCTATTGCATTTAATTCCTCTCTGATCTTTATTATTTCCTTCCTTCTGCTGCTTTTTGGGGCTTTTTGTTCTTCTTTTTCTAATTCATTCAGGTGGTGGGTTAAATTGTTTATTTGAGATTGTTCTTCTTTTTTGAGGAAGGCCTGTATCGCTATAAACTTCCCTCTTAGCACTGCCTTTGCTGTGTCCCATAGGTTTTGAGTGGTTGTGCTTTCATTATCATTTGTCTCAAGGTATTTTTTAATTTCAGCTTTGATTTCCTCATTGATCCATTGTTTTTTTCAATAACATATTGTTTAATCTCCATGCTTTCCTTTTTTTCTCCTTTCTTTCTCTGTTGTTGATTTCCAGTTTCATGGCATTGTGGTCAGTAAAGATGCTTGAGATAATTTCCATCTTCTTAAAATTGTTGAGGTTTCTTTTGTGTCCAATTACATGATCGATCCTGGAAAATGTTCCATGTGCACTTGAAAAGAATGTATATCCTATTTTTGGGGGTGTAATGCTCTGAAAATATCCCCCAAATCTAGTTTTTCTATTGTAGTATTTAACTTCTCTGTTGCCTTGTTTATTTTCTGTCTGGAAGATCTGTCTAGTGATGTTAATGCAGTGTTAAAATCTCCAACTATGATTGTATTCCCATCAATATCCCCCTTTATCTCTGTTAGTAATTCTTGTATGTACTTAGGTGCTCCTATGTTGGGTGCATATATATTAACGAGTGTAATATTCTCATCTTGTATCACTCCTTTAATCATTATAAAATGTCCTTCTTTATCTTTCTTTATGGCCTTTGTTTTAAAGTCTATTTTGTCTGAAATCAGTACTGCAACACCTGCTTTTTTGGCTTTTCCATTTGCATGGAATATCCTTTTCCATCCTTTCACTCTCAATCTATATGTGTCCTTCTCCCTAAAGTGGGTCTCTTTATGCAGCATATTGAAGGTTCTTGCTTTATTATCCAGTCTGCAACTGTGTGTCTTTTGACTGGAGCATTTAGTCCATTAACATTTACAGTAATTAATGATAGATGTGTGTTTATTGCCATTTTGAACTTATCTTTGCAGTTGAATTGGTATATCCTATTTGTTCCTTTCTTCTTCCTTTTGTGGCTTGTTAATTTTCCTTTGTATTATCATGGATTTTATTTAATTTTTGTGACTCCTTTGTAAATTTTTAGCTTGTGGTTACCCTTTTTTGTAAATCTATCAACCCATTACTGTAACTGTTTTTATTAAACTGATAGTAACATGATCTCAAACCCATCCTACTGTTAAAAAAATTTAAAAAAGAAAGAAAAAAAATTCTATATTTCCCTGCCTCCCTCTCCCACTCTCAGTGATTTGTATGTCTTCTTTTATAATTTCATGTATACTTTATTTGTAATTCATGAGTTATCACCTTTCCAGTTGTGTGTTTCTCATTTCTGTAGCATCCTGCTACTTTTCTATTTAGAATAGCCCTTTCACTATTTGTTTTAGCATGGGTTTAGTGTTGTGAAACTCCTGTAGCTTTTTTTTTGTCTGTGAAACTCTTTATTTCTCCTTCTATCCTCAAGGATAGCCTTGCTGGATAAAGGATCCTAGGCTGCATCTTTTTTTCATTCAGGGCTTTGAATATATCTTGACACTCCCTTCTGGCCTGTAGTGTTTGTGTAGAGAAATCAGCTGAGAGCCTTATGGGGGTTCCCTTGTAACTTACTCTTTGCTTTTCTCTTGCTGCCTTTAGAATCATTTCTTTATCCTTGACTCTGGCCATCTTGATTATGATATGTCTTGGTGTGGGTCTATTTGGGTTCTTCCTGTTTGGGACCCTCTGAGCTTCCTGTACTTGGATATCTGATTCCTTCTTTAAGTTTGGGAAGTTTTCAGTCATGATTTCTTCAAAAACCTTTTCAATCCCCTTTGATCTTTCTTCTCCTTCTGGGACCCCTATTATGCGAAGATTCGGATGCTTTATATTATCCCATAGGTCCCTTATGCTATTTTCATTATTTTTTATTTGCTTATCTTGTAGTTCTTCTGAATGGGTGCTTTCTATTGCCCTGTCTTCTAGATCACTAATTCGTTCCTCTGCATTATCTAGTCGGCTTTGCACAGCTATTAGATCATTCCTCATCTCTGTCAATGAGTTTACCCATTCTACTTGGCTCTTCTTTATAGCTTCAATTTCATTTTTGACATATTTTATATCTTTAAACACTATCTCTTTTAATTCCTTCAGCAATTCGATCACTCCTTTTTTGAAATCTTGATCTAGTAGGCTATTGATGTCTATTTCATTGATCTTTCTTTCAGGGGATTTCTCTTGTTCTTTTAATTGGGAAATGTTTTTCTGCTTCTTCATCTTGCTCATACCTCTTAGGCACTGTGGTTTATGGAGTATCAGTTGTTTATTTTGGTCCTTAAGGATTTTTTCTATCTGATGCCTATTTAGGAATAGAACTTAGGAAAAAAAGAAAAAAAAAATAAGAGAGAGAGAGAAAGAATTTTAAAAGAAGGGAGAAAGAGGGTTTGAAAACAGTGTATAATGAATAATAGAAGAGTGAGTTGAAGCAGAGTATTAATCGGGTTGAGACGTAATTTTGAAACCTTTACAAAAAAAGGGGGGGAGATGAATAGATGTATTTGAAACCTGTGTGTAATCAATAGCAGGACATCAAAACCCAAGAGAAATAGAAATGAATTAAGAAGTAAAGATTAAGAGAGTAATAGAAAATAGAACAGGTAAAAACAGATTAAAAAAAAAGGGGGGGGTGGTTTGTCTGTGTTCTCCTGGAGTCTGTGTGCTTTTAATGTGAAGTCTTTCTGTCTTCGTCCTGTTTTGGAAGCTCAGCTTGCTGTTTTCAGAGGCCCTCCGTTGGCGCCCTCTTCTGTGCTGCTCCCAGCACCTGTCGGCAAGCAGATCGCGCCTCCTCCTAACACTGGGTCAGGTGCAGGTCTCTGCTGTGGGCGGGCAGGTCGCTGCCCCTCCGGATGCCGCAGTCAGATGTTGCAGACTGGCCGGGTAGGAGGGCGGGTCGTGCCCCCTCCCAGCACCTCGGTCAGGGGCTGTGTTCCTGCCCGAAAGGCGGGGGCCGCTCTCGCTCTACCTGCGCCGCTGCCGGTAGCTCCGCTGCTCTGTGCGGCTGCGCGCTCCGCCCTGGTCGGCGCTCCGCCCTGGTCGGCGCTCCGCGGGTGGGCTCGGGAAGATCGAGGGACAGCCCTGTCCCTGCTCCGAGACAAAACCCAGCTCCTTGTTTGTCTTTGTGGAGCAAGTCCTCTGCGGGACCAGGATGGAAGGATCCTATCTGCCCCGGGCTGCAGGCCAGTCTCAGTCTGGCCTTTGAGGCTGCTAGGCCCTTCGGTGTGGATGCAGGTTTCCACCCCGCCCCCGCCTGAGTGCTAAGCGCGGAGGATATGGCGGCTGTGCCTGAGCCCTGCCTCTCTTCCCCCGAAAACTTTCCGCGGGTTTTCAGAGATGGGGGTGTGCACCCTTCCCCCGAGAGCACATCAACCTTGCTGTTTTATGGAGGGCCCAGGTTGTTCTGCCCTGTGCACCCACAGCCACGGCGCGCAGCCCCTTGCGTTCCCCCGGGGCTGCCTCCGTGCAGCCACTTCCGTCCTCCGCCCGGCTTGTGCAGCCTGGCCCTGCCCACCGCTGCCGGCCCGCGTCTCAGGCTGGGTGTCGGGGGGACGCTCTGTGCCCGTTTAACTTAGTTCTGTTAGTCAAGGGCTGCTCTGTACAGATCCGAGCCTCGGAGGCTCCCCCTCCGTCCCGCTGGCCTCTCAGTTGGAGAGGGGAGACCCAGCGAGTGAGCGCCAGTCTTCCCCTGCCGCTCCCTCCCCGCGGGACCCGTCCCGCACTGCTTTGCCTTTTGTTCTTTCTTTTTTCCTTTTCTCCTACTAGATTTTTGGCGTCTTTATCTTTTGAAGAGGGCGATGTTCTGTTGGAGTTCCACAGGTGCTCTGGTTGGCTGAGTGGGTCTGTAGTTGTGGGTCTTGGTGTATCTGTGGGAGAGGGTGACCTGCGAGCGTCCTTCTACTCCGCCATCTTACGGACGACTCTATGTCTGACTTATTTCAATGGGCATAATAACTTCCAGGTCCATTCACGTTGTCACAAAAGGCAAAATTTCATTCACTTTTTCATTTTATAAATTTTTATTTGAAGTATAGTCAGTTTACAATGTTGCAGCGATTTCTGGTGTACAGCACAATACATCAGTCATATAGGAACATGCATATACTCATTTTCATATTCTTTTTCACCACAAGTTTCTACAAGATATTGAATATAGTTCCCTGTGCTATATTGTATGAACTTGTTTCTCTATTCTATACACGGTAGTTAGTATCTGCAAATCTCAAAATCTGAATTTATCCCTTTCCAGCCCCTTATCCCGCTGGTAACCATAAGTTTATTTTTGATGTCGGTGAGTCTGTTTTTGCTTTGTAAATACGTTTGTTTGTCTTTTTTAATATTTCACCAATAAGTGATATCACATGGTATTTTTCTTTCTTTTTCTGGCTTACTTCACTTACAATGACATTCTCCAGGTCCATCAGTGTTACTGCAAATGGCATTATTTTATTAGTTTTTATGGCTCAATAGCATTACATTATGGAAATATACCACACATTTTTTACATTTTTTATTGATTTGTAATCATTTTACAATGTTCTATCAAATTCCAATGTAGAGCACAATTATTCAGTTATACAAGAACACACACACACACACACACACACACACACACACACATATATATATATATATTCATTGTCACATTTTTTTTCTCCATGAGCTACCATAAGATCTTATATCTATTTCCCTGTGCTATACAGTATAATCTTGTTTATCTATTCTACAATTCTGAAATCCCAGTCTATCTCTTCCCACCTTCCACCACCTTGGCAAACACAAGTTTGTATTCTATGTCTATGAGTCTATTTTCTTTTTATTTATGCTTTGTGTGTGTGTGTGTGTGTTTTGATTCCACGTATCAGCGATTTCTTTCTCTTTTTGGCTTACTTCACTTAGAATGACATTCTCCAGAAGCATTCATGTTGCTGTAAATGGTGTTATGTTGTGATTTTTATGGCTGAATAGTATTCCATTGTATAAATATACCACTTCTTCTTTATCCAGTCATCTGTTGATGGACATTTAGGCTGTTTCCATGTCTTGGCTATTGTAAATAGTGCTGCTATGCATATTGGGGTGCAAGTTTCATCCTGAAGTAGGGTTTCTTCTGGATACATGCCCATGAGAGGGATGACGAGGTCATATGGTAAGTCTATTCCTAGTCTTTAGAGGAATCTTTACACTATTTTCCACAGTGGCTGCACCAAAATGCATTCCCACCAGCAGTGTAGGAGGGTTCTCCTTTCTCCACAGCCTCTCCAGCATTTGTCATTTGTGGATTTTTGAATGATGGTCATTCTGACTGGTGTGAGGTGATACCTCATTGTAGTTTTAACTTGCATTTCTCTGATAATTAGTGATATTGAGCATTTTCTCATGTGCCTACTGATCATTTATATGTTTTCCTTGGAGAATTGCTTGTTTAGGTCTTTTGCCCATTTTTTTGGATTGGGTTGTTTATTTTTTTCTTATTGAGTCCTATGAGCTGCTTATAAATTTTGGAGATCAAGCTTTGTCTGTTTCATTTGCAAAAATTTTCTACCATTCTATAGGCTGTCTTTCTGTTTTACTGATGGTTTCCGTTGCTGTGCCAAAGCTTGTAAGTTTCATTAGGTCCCATTTGTTTCTTCTTGCTTTTATTTCTATTGCTTTAGTAGACTGTTCTAGAAGAACAATTTTGAGATGTATGTCAAATAATGTTTGGCCTATATTTTCTTGTAGAAGGTATATTGTATCTGTCTTATGCTTAAGTTTTGATTCATTTTGAGTTTCTTTTTGTGTATGGTGTAAGGGAGTGTTCTAACTTCATTGCTTTACTTGCAGCTGTCCAGTTTCTCCAATACCATTCGCTGAAGAGACTGTCTATATTCCATTGTATATTCTTGCCTCCTTTGTCGACAATGGGTTGACCAAAAGTTTGTGGGTTCATTTCTGGGCTCTCTATTCTGTTCCATTGGTCTATATGTCTGTTTTTGTACCAATACCATGCTGTCTTGATGACCATAGCTCTATAGTATTGTCTGAAGTCTGGGAGAGTTATTCCTCCAGCCTCTTTCTTTCTCTTCAGTAATGCTTTGGCAATTCTAGGTCTTTGATGGTTCCATATAAATTGTATTATGATTTGGTCTCGTTCTGTGAAATATGTCCTGGGTCATTTGATAGGGATTGCATTAAATCTGTAGACTGCCTTGGGCAGTGTGACCATTTTAACAATATTGATTCTTCCAATCCAAGAGCATGGGATATCTTTCCATTTCTTAAGTCTTCTTTAATTTCCTTCATCAATGCTTTATAATTTTCTGTGTATAATACTTTCACCTCATTGGTTAGATTTATTCCGAACTATTTTATTATTTTGGGTGCTATTTTAAAGGGGATTGTTTCTTTACTTTCTTTTTTTTGTTGATTCATCGTTAGTGTACAGAAATGCAACTCATTTTTGAACGTTAATCTTGTAAGCTGCTATCATGCAGAATTCTTCAATCAGCTCTAGTAGCTTTTGTGTGGACCTTTTAGGGTTTTCTATATATAGTAACATGTCTTCAGCATATAGTGACACTTTTACCTCTTCTTTTCCAATTTGGATCCATTTTATTTCTCTCTCTTGCCTGATTGCTGTGGCCTGGATTTCCAGGACTATGTTGAATAGGAGTGGTGATAGTGGGCATCCTTGTCTTGTCCCAGATTTCAGTGGGAAGCTTTTGAGTCTTTCACCATTGAGTACTATGCTGGCTGTAGGTTTGTCATAGATAGCTCTTATTATGTTGAGATATGTTCCCTCTATACTCACTTTGGTGAGAGATTTTATCATAAATGAGTGTTAAATTTTATCAAATGCTTTTTCTGCCTCTATTGAGATGATCATGTGGTTTTTGTCTTCTCTCTTGTTGATGTGATGTATTACATTGTTTGATTTGCATATGTTGAACCACCTTTGTGTTACTGGGATGAACGCCACTTGGTCATGATATATAATCTTTTTTATGTGTTGTTGGATTCTATTTGTTAGCATTTTGGTGACAATTTTGGCATTTAGTTCATCAAAGATATTGGCCTATAATTCTCTTTTTTGGTAGTATCTTTGGCTGGTTTTGGTATCAGGGTGATGGTGGCTTCATAGAACGAGTTTGGGAGTATTCCATTCTTTTTAATCTTCTGGAAGAGTTTGAGGAAGACTGGTATGAGTTCTTCTTCATATGTTTGGTAGAATTCCCTGGTGAAGCCATCTGGTCATGGACTTTTATTTGTAGGGAGGTTTTTTTATTGCTATTTCGGTTTCATTTCTAGTGATCGGTTTGTTCAAGTGGTCAGTTTCTTCTTGATTCAGTCTTGGTGGACAGTATGTTTCCAGAAACTTGTCCACCTCCTCTAGGTTATACAGTTTGGTTCCATATAGTTTTTCATAATATTCTCGTACGATATTCTGTATTTCTATTTTATTTGCTGTAATTTCTCCATTTTCCTTTCTTATTCTGCTAATTTGCACTTTCTTTTGTTTCTTCTTTGTGAATTTGGCCAGAGGTTTGTCGATTTCATTCATTTTTTCAAAAAACAGCTTTTAGTTTGATTGATTTTTTCTATTTTTTTAATCTCTATTGTATTTATTTCCTCCCTGATCTTTATACTTTCCTTCCTTCCACTGCCTTTTGTGGTTTTTTGTTCTTCGTTATCTAGTTGTTTCAGCTGGTTGGTTAGATTGTTTATTTGAGATTGTTCTTCTTTTTTGAGGAAGGCCTGTATCACTGTAAACTTCCCTCTTAGCACTGCCTTTGCTGTGTGCCATAAATTTTATGTGGTTGTGCTTTCATTTTCATTTGCCTTATGGTAATTTTTAATTTCAGCTTTGATTTCCTCATTGACCCATTGGTTTTTTAATAGCATATTGTTTAATCTCCATGCTTTCCTTTTTTTCTCCTTTGTTTCTCTGTTGTTGATTTCTAGTTTCATGGCATTGTGGTCAGTAAAGATGCTTGAGATAATTTCTATCTTCTTAAAATTTTTGAGGTTTCTTTTATGCCCTAGTACATGACCAATCCTAGAAAATGTTCCATGTGCACTTGAAAGTATATCCCATTTTGGGGGGGTGTATTGCTCTGAAAATATCCACCAAGTCTAATTTTTCAATTCTATCATTCATTTCTCTGTTGCCTTGTTTATTTTCTATCTGGAAGATCTGTCTAGTGATGTTAATGTGGTGTTAAAATCTCCAACTATGATTGTATTCCCATCAATATCCCTCTTTATCTCTGTTAGCAATTGTTTTTGGTATTTAGGTGCTCCTATAGTGGGTGCATATATATTAACAAGTGTAATATCCTTATCTTGTATCACTCCTTTAATCTTTATAAAATGTCCTTCTTTATCTTTCTTTATGGCCTTTGTTTTAAAGTCTATTTTGTCCGAAATCAGTACTGCAACACATCCTTTTCTAGCTTTTCCATTTGCATGGAATATCCTTTTCCATCCTTTCACTCTCAATCTATATGTGTCCTTCTCCCTAAAGTGGGACTCTTGTATGCAGCATATTGAAAGTTCTTGCTTTATTATCCATTCTGCCACTCTATGTCTTTTGACAGGAATATTTAGTCCATTTACGTTTACAGTAATTAATGATAGGTGTGTGTTTATTGCCATTTTGAACTTGTCTTTGCTGTTGATTTGGTATTCTCTCTTTGTTCCTGTCTTCTTCCTTTTGTGGTTTGGTAATTTTCCTTTGTGTTGTCATGGATTTTATTAAGTTTTTGTGACTCCCTTGTAAATTTTTGGCTTGTGATTACCCTTTTATTTGTAAGCCTATTAGCCCATTACTACAACTGTTTTTAATAAAGTGATAATGACATCATCTCAAACCCATCCTACTGAGAACAAAAAATTTAAAAAAAGAAAGAAAAAATGTATTCTATTTTTCCCTGCCTCCCTCTCCCACTCTCAATGATTTGTATGTCTTTTATAATTTCATGTTTATTTTATTTGTAAGTCATGAGTTATCACCTTTCCAGATGTGAGTTTCTCCTTTCTGTAGCATACTGCTGTTTTTCTATTAGAGTAGACCTTCCAATATTTCTTTTAACATGGGTTTAATGTTGCTAAACTCTTGCAGCTTTTTCTTGTCTGTGGAATTCTTTATCTCTCCTTCTATACTAAAGGATAACCTTGCTGGATAAAGTATCCTAGGCTGCATTTTTTTTTTTCATTCAGGCTTTAATATATCTTGCCACTCCCTTCTGGCCTGTAGTGTTTGTGTAGAGAAGTCAGCTGAGAGCCTTATGGGTGTTCCCTCTTATCTCACTCTTTGCTTTTCTCTTGCAGCCTTTAGAATCATTTCTTTATCCTTGACTCTGGCCATCTTGATTATGATATGTCTTGGTGTGGGTCTATTTGGGTTCTTCCTGTTTTGGACCCTCTGAGTTTCCTGTAGTTGGATATCTGATTTCTTCTTTACGTTTGGGAAGTTTTCAGTCATGATTTCTTCAAAAACCTTTTCAATCCCCTTTGATCTTTCTTCCCTTTCTGGGACCCCTATTATGTGAAGATTGGCATGCTTTATATTATCCCATAGGTCCCTTTTGTTGTTTTCATTTGTTTTTATTTGTTTATCTTGTAGCTGTTGTGATTGGGTGCTTTCTGTTTTCCTGTCTTCTAGGTCACTTTTTCGTTCCTCTGCATTATCTAGTCTGCTTTGCACAGCCTTTAGATCAGTTCTCATCTCAGCCAATGATTTTACCAATTCTACTTGGCTCTTCTTTGTAGCTTCAATTTCATTTTTGACACATTTTATATCTCTAAACACTATCTCTTTTAGTTCCTTCAGTACTTTGATCACTGATTTCTTGAAGTCTTGATCTAGTAGGCTATTGATGTGTATTTCATTGATCATTCTTTCAGGGGATTTCTCTTGTTATTTTAATTGGGAATGGTTTCTCTGCTTCTTTTTCTTGCTCATAGCTCTCTGGCACTGTGGTTTATGGAGTATCAGTTATGTATTGTGGTCCTTACAGAGTTTATTTATTTAACTATCTAATGCCTATGTAGGAATAACACTTAAAAAAAGAGAGAGAGAGAGAAAGGGAATTTTAAAAGAAGGGAGAAAAAAAGATTTGAAAACAGTATAAAATGAATAATAGAAGAGCAAGTTGAAGCAGAATAACAATCGGATTGAGACATTTTTTTAAAAACCTTTAAAAAAGGAGAAAAGAGGTAAAAATGTATTTGAAACCTGTGTATAATCAATAACAGGACATCAAAACCAAGAGAAATAAAAATGAAATGATGTGGATTTTAAAAAATAATAATATTAAAATTATGTTTAAAAATTTTAAAAGGGATTAAAAGGGAGTATATAGAATTTTTTAAGAAGTAAAAATTAAAAGGGTAATAGAAAATAGAACAGGTAAAAGCAGATTTAATAAAAAAAAAGGGGGTAGTGGTGTTCTCCTGGAGACTGTATGCTTTTAATGTGAAGTCTTTCTGTCGATGCCCTGTTTTCGAAGCTGAGCTTGCTGATTCCAGAGGCCCTCCATTGGCGGCTTTGTGCTGCTCCCAGGGGCTGTCGGTAAGCAGATCACTCCCCCTCCCAACACTGGGTCAAGTGCAGCTCTCCTTTGCTGTGGGCAAGCAGGTCACTGCCACTCTCAATGCTGCAGTTAGATGTTGCAGACTGGCCAGGTAGGAGGGCGGATCGCGCCCCCTCCCAGCACCACAGTCAGGGGCTGCCTTCCTGCCAGAAAGGCTGGGGGCCACCTACCCTGTCCCAGCGCCAGTCACTCCTCAGCTATGTGCTGCTGTGCACTTTGTAGGTGGTCTCGGGGAAGACCAGGAAACAGCTCCATACCTGCTCAGGGCCAAAACCCAGCTCCTTGTTTGTCTTGGTGGAGCACGTTCTCTGAGGGATCAAGACAGTAGGATTCTATCTGCCTCAGGCTGTAGACAAGTCTACGTCTGGCTTTTGAGGCTGCTATGTCCTTAAGTGTGGATGCAGATTTCGCCCCCACCCCTGCCTGGATGCTCAGTGCTGGAGGATGTGGCAGCTATGTCTTAGCCCAGCCTCTCTTCTCCCAAAAACTTTCCATGGGTTTTCAGAGATGGGGTATGCACCCTTCCCCCCAGGGCACATCAGCTGTATTGTTTTATGGAGGGCCAAGGTTGTTCTGCCCTGTACACCCACACCAACGGCACGCAGCTCCATGCAGTCCCTGGGGCTAGCTCAGTGCAGCAGTCCCTGTCCTCCGCCCAGCTCAAGCAGCCTGGCCCAGCCCCCAGATTCTGGCCCGCGTCTTGGGCTGGGTTTCACGGCCACCCATTGTGCCCATTTAACTTAGTTCTTTCAGTCAAGGGCTGCTCTGTACAGATCCGAGCCTTGGAGACTCTCCCTCCATCCTGCTGGCCTCTCTGTTGAAGAGGGGAAGACCCAGCAAATGAGAGCTAGTCCTCCTTTGCCGCTCCCTCCTCGTGGGACCAGTCCCACACTGTTTTGCCCTTTCTTCTTTCTTTTTTCCTTTTCTCTTACCAGATTTTTGGCATCTCTGTCTTTTGAAGAGGACGATGTTCTGTCAGAGTTCCGCAGGTGCTCTGTTTGGCTGAGTGTGTCTGTGGATGTGAGTCTTGGTGTATTTGTGGGAAAGGGTGAGCTACAAGCATTCTTCAACTCCACCATCTTGGCCTCCTCTACCACGACTTCTTTATCCAGTCGTCTGTCAATGGACATTAGGTTGTGTCCATGTCTTAGCTATTGTAAATAGTGCTACTATGAACATTTGGGTCCAGGTAACTTTTTGAATTAAAGTTCCTTCTGGATATATGTCCAAGAATGGGATTGCTGTGTCATATGTTAAGTCTATTTATAGTCTTTTCAGGAATCTCCATGCTGTTTTCCATAATTCCATAATGCCTGCACCAAACCACATTCCCACCAACAGTGTAGGAGGGTTCCTTTTTCTCCACAGCCTCTCCAGCATTTACCGTTTGCATTTTTTAATGATCACCACTCTAACTGGTGTGAGGTGATATTTGATTTGCAGTTCTCTGATAATGAGTGATATTTAGCATTTTTTCATGTGCCTATTGGCTATTTGTATGTCTTCACTGGAGAATTGCTTGCTTAGATCTTCTTCCCATTTTTGGACTGGGTTGTTTGTTTTTTTCTAATTAAGTCTTATGAACTGTTTCTATATCCTGGAAATTGAGCCCTTGCCAGTCTCATCTTTTGCGAATATTTTCTCCCATTCTGTAGGTTTTCTTTTTCTTTTGCTTATGGTTTCCTTTGTTGTGCAAAATCTTATAAGTTTAATTAGGTCCCATTTGTTTACTTTTGCTTTTATTTCTATTACTTGGGTAGATTGCCCTAGGAGAAGACTGCTGAGATTTATGTCGGATACAAATTTGCCTATGTTTTCTTCTAAGAGTTTTATAGTGTCTTGTCTTGTTTCAGTCCTTAAGCCATTTTAAGTTTATTTTTGTGTATGGCAAGAAGGAGTGTTCTAACTTCACTGATTTACATGCAGCTATCTCGTTTTCCCAACACCATTTGCTGAAGAGACTGTCTTTATTCCATTGTATATTCTTACCTCCTTTGTCAAAGATTAATTGACCAAAAGTTTGTGGGTTCATTTCTGGGCTCTCTATTCTGTTCCATTGGTCCATATGTCTGTTTTTGTACCAATACCATGCTGTTTTGATGATTGTAGCTCTGCAGTATTGTCTGAAGTCTGGGAGGGTTATTCCTCCAGCTTCATTCTTTTTCTTCAGTAATGCTTTGGCAATTCTCGGTCTTTTATGATTCGATATAAATTTTAGGATTGTTTGTTCTAGTTCTGTGAAAAATGTCCTGGGTAATTTGATAGGGATCACATTAAATTTGTAGATTGCTTTGGGGCAGTATGGACATTTTAATAATATTAATTCTCCCAATCCAAGAATATTGGATATCTTTCCATTTTTTAAAGTCATCTTTTATTTCCTTAGTTAATGTTTTCTAGTTCTCCACATATAAGTCTTTCACTTCCTTGGTCAGATTTATTCTTAAGTATTTTACTTTTTTGGACACAATTTTAAAAGGGATTATTTTTATTTTCTTTTTCTGATATTTCATTGTTAGTGTAAAGAAATTCAACTGATTAATGCATGTTAATCTTGTTTCCTGCTAACTTGCTGAATTCTTTTATCAGCTCTAGTAATTTTTGTGTGGATACTTTATGGTTTTCTATGTATAGTATCATGTCATCTGCATATAGTAACAGTTTTACCTCTTCCCTTCCAATTTGGATCCCTTTTATTTCTTTCCTTTGTTTGAATGCTATGTATGGGATTTCCAATACTATGTTGAATAGAAGTGGTGAGACGGATTATCCTTGTCTTGTTCCAGATTTTAGTAGGAAGGCTTTCAACTTTTCACCATTGAGTATTATGCTGGGTGTGGATTTGTCATAAATAGCTTCTATTACATTGAGATAGTCTCTCTATACCCATTTTGGCAAGTAAGAGTTTATATCATGAATGGATGATGAATTTTACCAAATGCTTTTTGTGCATTTGAGATGATCATGGGGTTTTCTCCTTTCTTTTGTTGATGTGGTGTGTCAAATTGTTTGATTTGCATATGTTGAACCATCCTTGTGACACTGTGATGAATCCCACTTGATCATAGTGTATTAGCTTTTTTGTGTGTTGTTGGATTTGGCTTGCTAATATTTTGTTAAGAATCTTTGCATCTATGTTCATCAAAGATATGGGCCTGTAATTTTATTTTCTGATAGTGTCTTTGTCTGGTTTTGACATCAGGGTAATTAATGGTAGCTTCACAAAATGAGTTTCTGAGTGTTCTCTCCTCTTCAATCTTTTGGAAGAGTTTGAAATGGACTGGTATGAGTTCTTCTTTTTATGTTTGGTAGACTTCCCCAGTGAAATCATCTGATTCTGGATTTTGTTTGCAGGGAGTTGTTATTATTATTATTATTATTATTATTATTATTATTATTATTATTATTATTATTATTATTATATTATTATTGATTCTATTTCATTTCTAGTGATGAGTCTGTTCAAATTATCTATTTCTCCTTGATTCAGTTTTGGTGGACTATATATTTCTAGAAACTCGACCATTTCTTCTTGTCTAATTTGTCACCATATAGCTGTTCATAATATACTTGTATAGTTTTCTTGTATTTATGTTGTGTTGGTTGCAATTTCCCACCTTTCATTTCTTATTTTGTTTGTGTTCTCTCTCTTTTCTTCGTGGTGAGCATGGCCAGAAGTTTGTCAATTCTGTTTACTCTTTGTAAATAAGCAGCTCTTGGTCTGATTGATTTTTTTCTATTGCTTTTAATCTCTATTTTATTTATTTCCTCCCTGATCTTTATTATTTCTTTCCTTCTGCTAACTTTAGGTTTTGTTACTCTTTTTCTAATTCTTTTAGGTGGCAGACTAGGTTGTTTATTTGAGATTGCTTTTGTTTTCAGACGAAGGTCTGTGTTGCTATGAACTTCCCTCTTAGGAATGCTTCTGTTGCATCCCATAGATTTTGTGTTGTTGTGTTTTCATTGTCATTTGTCTCAAGATATTTATAAATTTCCTCTTTGATTTCATCATTGACCCACTGTTTTTTTTTAATAGCATGTTGTTTGGTCTCCCTGAAGTCATTTTTTCCCCTCTTTTTTCCTTCTATAGTTGATTTCTAGTTTTATTCCAGTGTGGTCAGAAAAGATGCTTGAAATAACTTCTATCCTCTTAAATTTGTTAAAGTTTTTTTGTGTCTGAGTATGTGGTCTATTCTAGAGAATGTTTTATGTGCACTTGAAATGAATGTATAGTGTTTTGTTGGATGTAATGTTTTGAAAATATCAATTAAGTCTGATATGTGTGTCTTTAGATCTGAAGTGAGTCTCTTGTAGGCAACATATAGATGTCTGATATGACTATTGTTATTCCAATTTTTTGTCATTTCCATTTGCATGCCATACATTTTTCGATTTTGTCACTTTCAGTCTGTGTGTGTCTTTCACTCTTAATTGAGTCTCTTGTAGGCAGCATATTAAAGGGTCTTCTATTTTTATCCAGTCAGTCATCCTATGTCTTTTGATGGAGCATTTAATCCATTTTGTTTAAAGTGATTGTTGATAGGCATGTACTTATTGCCATTTTGTTGCTTGTTTGTTGGCTATTTTTGCAGTTCTTTTCTGTTCTTGTTTTAGTTTCTTCCCTTTGATGATTTTCTTGAGTGGTATGCTTATGTTCCTTTCTCTCTTCTTTTTGTGTATCTATTGTACGTTTTTTAAATTTGTGGCTACCATGGGATTCATATATATTGACCTATAACTATATTTACTTTAAAAAAAGACATTCAATATATTCTAAAATATCCATATTTTTTACTCTCTTCCCCCACAAGTTTTGTGTTTTTGTCTCATATTTTATGCCTTCATGTTTACCCCTTCACTGGTTATTGTATCTCTAATTGCTTTTACAATTATTTTGTCTTTTAATCTTCACACTAGCTTATTTTAAGTGGTTGATTCACAGCTTTCAACATACATTTGCCTTTACTAGTAGAATGTTTCCTTTCCTCTAGATTCTTACTTCTCATTAGAGCATTTATCTTTTTTAGAGCATATTAAAATATTAGATCATATATTCATTATTAATGAAAACCCTTTAACATTTCTTTTAGGGTATGTTTTAGTATTTATGAACTCCAAGGTTTTGCTTGTCTAAGGAGTCCTTTTTAAAAAGTATGAAAACAAATATATGTATGTATATGCATGACTGTGCCATTGTGCTGGACACCGGAAAGTGACACATTATAATTGACTGTACTTCAATAAAATAAATAAATAAATTTTAAAAATAAAGAGTACTTTTAAAATCTCTCCTTCAAATCTAAATGATAATCTTGTTAAGTAGAGTATCCTGGATTTTTGAATTTCACTCTCAGCACTTTAATTACTTCATGTGCTCCCACTTGGCCTGCAAAGTTTTTGCAGAAAACTCAGCTGATAACCTCAAAGCTGCTCCCTTGTATATGACTCTTTTTCACATGCTCCTTTAGAATTCTCTATCTTTAACTTTTGCTAATTTAATTGTATATGTCTTGGTGTCTTGTCTGTTTGGATTCAATTTGTTTAATAACCTCTGTGATTACTGTACCTGGATGTATGTTTTCTTTTCAGGAGTTTAGTAATTTCCCAGCCATAATTCATCAAACACATTTTGACCCCTTTCTCTCTCTATCTTCTTCGGGGCCCCATATAATGTTATTGTTATATGCTTTATGTTGTTCCAGATGTCCCTTAAATTGTTCTCATTTTAAAATTTCTTTTCCTTTTTCTGTTATGAATGAGTGATTTTCATTATTCATTGCTCCAGATCACTTCAGCAGTCTTCTATACCACCTTTTCTGCTGTTCATTCCTTCTAATTTGTTTTTCACTTTAGTCATTGTAATTTTTGTTCTTTTATATATTTTCTAGTTCCTTTTTAAAAATTCTGATTGTGTTCATTTATTCTTTTCCCTAATTAAGTTAACAGTGTTATTATAAATGCTTTGAACTCTTTATCTGATAAATTATTAATTTCCATCTTATTAGTTGTTCTATTTCAATTTAGAAGAATTCCTCATCTCATTTTGCTACATTTTCTCTGTCTCTATGAAGTTATGTGAAATAATTACATCTTGCAGTCTTGAAGGAATATCCTTTGGGAGGAGCAACCCTATACAGTCTGTGCACCCAGTGGCTTTGGAGCTAGATCTGTGATGGGAATGAGTCAAATCTCTCAGGGTGTGCTGGCAGGTATCACCTTGGTAGGAGGTGGAGCTGGTGGTGGTGGGGTTAGGACCAGAGCCAGTTGTGAGCTGGTGTTTCTCCTCTGCTCAGAGGCCAGGACCACCCTATCAGGGGCAGAGCTGAGTCACACATTTCTGGAGCAGAAGACTTGAGGTTTGGGTCCCAGAAAACTCCTTTCCCCATACTGTGCCTTCTCCCACCTTCCAGCACTGGCAATTTGGGCACCAAATCCTTAGGGTCTGACTTAGGAAAGACAAATCCCCTTGTCTTTTTGAATGACCAATGGGAATAACAGGAGTGCTGTGGAATGCATGGGTTCTGATGGCATGGAATGTTCACATACTTGCTTACTGTCAAAACAGGGCAGACAGGGCAGATTGAATTTGCACAAGATGCTAGCTGGTTTCCTGCAACCACCCTGGCACTTGCTTCCATCTGAGCTAAGCACCCAGTTGCTTCACAACACAGCTCCACACTGGTGCCACTGAGCACACATAAACTCCCAGATGAGTACACTCTTTCAAGACAACAATAGGTAAATGTTTCACCTAATTTACAGAGATGAAGACAAAGGAATTTATTTCAAATGAAAGAATAAGAGACAATGTCTAAAAAAGCAACTATTGAAACACAAATGAATAATTTAACAGATAAAGGTCTCAAAGCATTTTTAATAAGACTGTAAACTAAATTAGGGAAAAAGAATAGATGGTCACAGTGAGATCATTAACAAGGAAGTAGACAGTAAATAAAAGAACATAAAATACAACAACTGAAGTGAGAAACAAATAGGAAGTAATTAACAGCAGACAAGGTGATATAGTACTGAAGAATGCAATAACAGAATTTAAAAATCAACACAGAAGTGCAAGTACAGACTGGATGAAATAGAAGACAGTATTAGTGAATTCAAGTATTGAGCAGTTGAAGTCTACCAGCCATAGCAGAAAGAAAAAAAAATAATGAAAAAGAGTGATGATACAATAAGGGACTCATTCACTGACATCAAGTGGACCAACATCAATATGATAAGAATCTCAGAAGGAAATGAGAACAAGAAAAGAGCAGAAAACTTATTTCAAGAAGCAGTGGCTGAATATGTCCTTAACCCAGGGAATGAAACAGACATATGGATCTATGAATCCCAGAAATTCTCAGTAAGATGAACTGAAGGAGACCCACAGCAACACACATTAAGATTAAAGTGTCCAAATTTAAAGAAATGTAGAGACTCTTGAAATCAGCAAGTAGAAAAACAACTTGTTATTACATAGGAACTCTCATAAGACAATTAGCAGATTTTCTTTTCAGCAGAAACTTTGCAGGCCAGAAGGGAGGTGCAGTAATTATTTAAGGGGCTTACTGAAAATTCCTGCCAACCAAGAATATTGTACCAGCAAACTTGTCTTTCAAATTAAGAAAATATAAGTTTTCCAGACAATCAAAATCTAAAAGTGTTTATCACCTCTAGATCAGCTTTACAAGAAATTATAGTTATTTAAGCAGAAACAAAAGATATTAATTAGCAAAGGATAACATATGAAAATATAAACCTTACTAATAAAGGTAAATATAGAGTAAAATTCAGAGTAATCTAATGTTTTAAAGGTGATGGGTATTTCATTTATAAAGTTAGTATAAAGGTTAAAACAAAAATAGTAAAAATAATCATAACTATAGTAATTTGTTAATAGATACACAAGGTAAAAATGTAAATTATAACATAAAAATATGGAGGAGTAAAAATGTATATTAGAATGCATTCAAACTTAAAAAAATTGTCATCAACTTAAAATTGAATGTTATAAATGTTTTATTTAAATATAAGTCTCATGGCAATCATGAATCAAAAATCTACAGTAGATAAAAAAGTTAAAGGAAAAGGAGTCTTAGCATAACACTACAGAAAAATCACATCACAGAGGAAGAGAGTAATACAAGAAGATAAGAACAAAGGAACTACAAAACAATCAGAAAACAAGAAAATGGCCATAAGTACATATCTATCAACAATTACTTTAAATTTAAATGCACTAAATTCTTCAATTAAAGGTCATATAGTGGCTGGTGGATAAAACAAGACCCATCTATATGTTGTCTATAAGAGACAGTGTTCAGATGTAAGAACACACAGAGAATAAAAGTTAAGGAAAGAGAGAAGGCATTCCATACAAATAGAAATCAAAAGAAAGCTGAGGTAGTTATATCAGGAAAAATAGACTTTAAGACAAAGACTTTCATATGAGACAAAGAAGTTCATTATATAATGATAAAGGGGTCAATCCAACAAGAGGAAATAGAATTTGTAAATATTTATGCACCCAACATAGGCATACCTAAATACATAAAGCAAGTATTAACACATATAAAGGAAGAAATACACAGAAAAGTAATAAGAGCATGGAACTTAAATACCCCATATTCATCAATGGATAGATTATCCAGAGAGAAAAATCAATAAGGACATTAATCATAAGTGATATATTAGATCAGATGGACTTAACAGATAACTGCAGAACATTCTATCCAAAAGCAACAGAATAGACATTCTTCTCAAGTGTCTATGAAATATTCTCCAGGATAGATTATATGTTAGCTCACAAAACAAGTCTTAATAAATTTAAAAAGACTGAAATCATATCAAGAAATCATACCTTTTCCAACCAAAATGGTATTTGTTTATGAAAAGAAAATTGGAAAATTCACAAATATGTGAAAATTAAATGAAATGCTACTGAACAATCAATGAGTCAACAAAGAAATCAAAATAGAATGTAAAAAATACCTTGAGGCAAGTGAAAATGAAAATACAACTTACCAAAACATATGGGCTATAGCAAAAGCAGTTCTAAGAGGGAAGTTGTTAACAAAAAAGCCCTAAATGAAGGAACAATAAATATCTCAAATAAACATTCTAACTTTACAACTCAAGGTGCTATAAAGAGAAAGAACAAATAAACCCATAGTTTGTAGAAGGAAGTAAATAATAAAGATCTGAGTAGATATAAAATAGAGACTAAACAGAATATGGAAAAGATCAGTGAATCTAAGAGATACTTCTTTGAAAAGGTAAACAAAATTGGCACACTGTTAGCTAGACTCATCAAGAAAAAAAAGAAAGCACTTGAATAAATACAATCAGAAATGAAAAAGAGGATGCTACCACTGATATCACAGAATGAAAGAATCTATGAGATAATTAAATGTCAACAAATTGGACAAATTAAAAGAAAATGATAAATTCCTAGAAACATACAACCTACCAAGACTGAGTCATGAAAAAGAAAATTTGAACAAACCAAAAACTATGAAGAGGATTAAATCAGTTATTGAAAACCTCTTCCCCCGGCAAAAAAAAAAAAAAAAAAAAAAAAAAAAAATCCAGGACCAGGTGACTTCACTGTTGAATCCTACCAAACATCTATATATTAATTAAAACCAATCCTTCTAAAACTATTCCAAAAAAATTGAAGAGGTGGGAATACTTTTACAATGATTGTAGGAGACCAGCATTATCCTGATACCAAAAACAGAAAAAAGAATTACAAAAAAGAAAATTACAGGCCAAATCTCTGATGAATGAAATACAAAATCCTCAACAAATTGTTAGAAAAATGAATTCAACAATACATAAAAGGATTATACAACTTGATCAAGTGGTATTTATTCCAGGGATGCAGGAATGGTTTAATATCCACAAATTAATCAACTTCTGTAGCTTATTAATAAAACAAAGGATAAAAATCACATGATAATTTCAATAGATATAGAAAAAACATTTGACAAAAGTCAATATACATTTATGATTATAAACTCTCAACAAAGTTGATATAGAGGGAAACATACCTCAACATAATAAAGGCTATGACAAACCTACAGTTGACACAATATTCAATGGTGAAAAGCTGAAAGCTTTTTCTCTAAGACCAGGAAAAAGACAAAAATTCCCACTCATCACTTCTATTTAATGTAGTATTGGAAATCCTAGCCACAGCAATCAGACAAGAAAAATAAGTAAAAGACATCCAAATTGGAAGGGAAGATGTTTCACTATTTGAAAATAAATGATACTATATATAGAAAACCTTAAAGTATACACCAAAAATCTTTAGAACTAATAAATGAATTCAGTCAAGTTGCAGGATATAAAGCTAATATACAGAAATATGTAGTGTTTCTGTATACTAAAAACCATCAATTAGAAAGAGAAATTAACAAAAAATCCCATTTACAATTACATCAAAAAGAATAAAATACCTAGGAATAAATTTAATCAAGGCAGTGAAAGAGTTTTACTTTGAAAACTATAAGATGCTGATGAAAGAAATTGAAGAAAAAACAAACAAATAGAAAGATATACTTTGCTCATAAATTGCAGGAATTAATAATGTTAAACTGTCTATACTACACAAAGCAATCTACAGAATTATTGCAATCCATATCAAAATACCCATGACGTTTTTCACAGAACTAGAACGAATAATCCAAAATTTTTTATGGAACTAGAAAAGACCTGAACATTGAAAGCAACCTTGAGAAAAAGGAACAAAGTTGGAAATATCATGGGCCAAGGACCTGAAAAGGCATTTTTTTCCAAAGAAGACATACAGAAGGCCAACAGACACATGGAAAGATGCTCAACGTCCCTAATCATCAGAGAAATGCTGATCAATACCACAATGTGATATGACCTCACATATGTTAGGATGGCTATCATCAGAAAGTCCGGGGGATGAGGGTATAGTTCAGCGGTAGAGTGCATGCTTAGCATGCATGAGATCATGGGTTGGATCTCCAGCACCACCATTAAATAAAAATAATAAAGAAAGAAAGAAACCTAATTACCCCCCCCAATAAAACAAAACAAAACGTCCACAAACAACAAGTGTTGGCAAGGATATGGAGAAAAGGGAACCCTTATGCACTGATGATGGGATTGTAAATTGGTAAAACCATTATGGAAAAGGGTATGGAGTTTCCTCCAAAAATTAAAACTAGAACTACCATATGATCCAGAGATTCCTCACCTGTGTATTTATCTGGAAAAAAATGAGACTAATTCAAAAAGATAACATGCACCCCAGTGGTTCACAGCATTATTTACAATAGCCAAGATATGGAACTGACCTCAACAGAGGAATGAATAAAGGATATGTGAAATATATATATATTATATATATAATGAAATATTTTTCAGCCATTAAAAGAGTGAAATTTTGCAATTTGTGACATGAATGGACCTAGAGAATATTATGCTCTTTGAAATAAGTCAAACAAAGGAAGACAAGTACTTTATTTTTTTCACTTATATATGGATTATAAAAAACACAACAAATGAAAGAATATAATAAAATAGAAACAGACTCATAGATACAGAGACCAAACTAGCTATTACCAAGGAGAAGAGGGATTAGGGAGGGCAAATTAGGTGAAAGGGATTAAGAGGTACAAATTACTAGGTATACAATAAATGACTTATAAGGATGTATACACAGTACAGGGAATAGAGTTAATATTTTATAACAACTTTAAATGGAGCATACTCTAAACATACAATGAATATTATGTAACTATATAATATAATATTGTAAGTCAATTATACTTCAATAAAATAGAAATTCAAGTTCAAAGTAGCCAACATAATTTTTACCTTGAATATTGTTTGTGAATGGACTATAGGTTCTTGTGTTAATTTCCACTACATTTCAAATATTCACTTTTGGGAGGTTTATCCAGAATTTGCTATCACTCAGATTAGCTACATATTAAAAATCTTAATATCCTGATATTAATATGTATGTATTCTTTTAGACCCAAATCACCTATCTCTCACTACAATTACTCTTTAACTTTACAGAGACATCCAGTCTCCTATTGCATTTCTCCGGGTAGACCAGGTTTAGCCATGAATTTTTAGAAACTGAGACATTTTCTCATGCTGTTTGCTCTATGTAGAATGCCTTTTGTCTGCCTATTCATTCTTTAAGTCCTAGTTAAAATGTACTTTCTCTATGAGACTTTCACTATCCTTACAAGGTACAATTAACCATTCCTCTTCTGTGATCCCAAAGCAGTTTCAAAATATTTCCCTATCACAGTCTTAATCACAATGCACTATATAATATATGTGTCTGTTGCCTCTATTAGTCTGTGAGTTGCTCAATGATAATTGCTAATAATACCTCCATTCATCAAGTGGTTATTATCTGCCAATCACTGTACAAAAGAACCTTATACATGTTATTTCATTTATTTTTAGGTTTGTGAACTCTTTTTAAAAAATTTTTGGTTTATTTTTGGGGGAGAGTGGGAGGCAATTGAGTATTTATTTATTTATAATGGAGGTACTAGATATTGAACCCAGGATTTTGTGCATGCTAAGCCCACACTCTACCATTGAGCTATACCCTCCCCCATCATGAACTCTTTATAGGAAAGAATACTATACCCATTTTAAATGAAAGAATAAAAACTTAGTTAACAAACTTCAAAAATGGTACTCTTAACTACAATTCAATGCTTCATTAAATATGTGGACCATGTTTAATTGTATTCCTTATTCCTTATTTTATTAGCATATAGTAGATATATACATATATGTATTTCTCAATTAAATAAAATATTGTATGATAATTAATAAATATAATAGACTCCACAATGAGTGAGAAAATGATTCTACTTAACAATCACTGTGACCTTGGACATGTTATTTCACCTCTTGGAGCCTGCATCTTCAACTCTAAAAAGATAACCAATATTTATCTTACAGAGTTGTTATGAAGCTTAGAAAAAAAAATATAAAAGCTGCCAAAAAAAAAAAAAAAAACCTAGCAATTTCCCCCTTCTTCCATTCTCTTCCTGTTATGGTAGTGGTAGGGATATATTTTTATAGTAGGGAGATAGTAATAAATGTTTTTAATCCCCATTATTAGTGAACCATCAAGAAGTAATCCCAACATCATTCAGACTGACTAAAATAATCAAATTTCAAACATGAAGGGTCAGAACTAAGTCTGCCAGAGCTGCTGCTGCCAGAGGCTGCCAATTTATAGGTGAACATGACCTCAGAAGACAATATTACATTCCTTTCAGATGGTTGCTGCTGAGAGGAATTTTTTCCCTCAGCTAGCCCATTAAATTAGACTTCAGATCTATATATAGATGCTAACTCCATGTAAATGTGGCCAAATGAATGACTTAGAAAACTGAGATGGCCTCTCAGTTATCAGAAAACTCTGGGTTTCAGAGCAATTAAGTAATTTATGTTGATTATATTATTAGGTTATGTTTGGCAAAGAGATAATGGGATGGTCCTTCATTTCAAATAAGTCCCCCTATAACCACAAAATTAATATGATTCTAAAAGGTCTATAAAAGGAGCCTATAATAAAAGAGAATGACAGCAGAGAATCCCATAAAATTTACTAAGGCTACCTGAGTTCTTCAAAGACTTGACCAAAAGCCCAAGAGAGGGGTATAATAAATTATATTTAGGGAAACAAACCTAAGATATATGCTAAGTATTTATACCTTTGGACACTCTTTCCCTTTAGATGAATGTTTTCTACATTTCAGTTATTTCAAACCATCTTTACAAGTTCTGACACATCTGGTTACTAACTTTTATAATATACATTTCTTTAAATTGACTCATATTTTTAGCCATTTCTTAAACAATAGGTTAATGAAATTATGGGTTTGGTATAACAGGTAAATCATTTATTCTAATAAATATTAAACATATATTTATTAAAATTTAAAGTATCCATCTAAGTACCACTTCAGATTATCTTGGGTGGTCAAGATGGCGGAGTAAAAGGATGCTCATATGTCATCCTCTCCCACAAATACACCAAAACTCACATCCATGGACCCACTCATCCAACCAGAGTACTTGCAGAACTCCAACAGAACATCATCCTCTTCAAAAGATTAAGATGCCAAAAATCTGGTAGGAGAAAAGGAAAAAAGAAAGAAGAAAAGGCAAAACAGTGTGGGACTGGTCCTGTGAGGAGGGAGCAGCAAAGGAGGACTAGCGCTTGTTCACTGGGTCTTCCCCTCTTCAGCGGAGAGGCCAGCAGGACAGAGAGGGAGCCTCTGAGGCCTGGATCTGTACAGAACACCTCTTGACAGAAAAATCTAAGTTAAATGGGCACAGAGGATCCCTGCGACACCCAGCCCGAGATGCGTGCCGGCAGCTGGGGAATGGGACAGGCTTCCCGAGCCAGGCAGAGGACTGGGGCGGCTGCACTGAGAGAGCCCTGGGAGACTGCAGGGTGCTGCATGCTGTGGATGAATGGGTACATAGGGCAGAACAAACTGGGCCCTCCATAAAACAACACAGCTGATGTGCCCTGGGGGAAGGGTGCCATACCCCCATATCTGAAAACCCATGGAAGGTTTTCAGTTGAAGAGAGGTGGGGCTCAGGCACAGCCACCATATTCTTTGTTGCTTAGGACCTAGGTGGAGGTGGGGTCAAAACCTGAATCCATACCTAAGGACTTAGCAGACTCAAAGGCCAGACGGAGACTTGTTTACAGCCTGAGGCAGATAAGATCCTTCTGCCCTGGTACCTCAGAGAACTCCCATGGCGCCAAGACAAAGAAGGAGTTGAGTTTTGGAAAGAAGCAGGGGCGGGGCTGTTCTGTGGTCTTCCCCAAGGCAGCCTAAGAAGTGCCGAAGTGAGGCAGAGCAGGCAGCTGCACAGAGCAGGGGAACGATTGGCACTGGGAGAGGGAAGGTGGCCACCTGCCTTTTTGGCAGGAATGCAGCACCTGACAGGTACTGGGAGGGGGCGCGACCTGCTTGCTGACAGACACTGGGGGCAGCACAGATGAGGGCGCCAATGGAGGGCCTCTGGAAACAGCAAGCTGAGTTCGCAAAACAGGTTGAAGACAGTAAGACTTCTCATTAAGAGCACACAGTCTCCAGGAGAATACCCCCCGTTTTTTTTCTCTGTTTTTATCTGTTCTATTTCCTATAACCTTTTTAACTTTTACTTTTTACAAAATTATATATGCTTCCAGTTTTAAAACCTTTTAAATTTTTCTTTTAAAATTTTATTATTATTATTATTTTAAAAAATCCACGTCATTTCATTTTTATTACTCTTAGTCTTGATCTCCTGTTATTTATTATAAATAGGTTTCAAATATTGTTTATCCTCTTTTCTCCTTATTTAAAGGTTTTTAAAAGATGTCTCAACCCGATTGCTATTCTGCTTTAACATGCTCTTCTATTATTGATTATACACTGTTTTCAAACCTTTTTTCTCCCTTCTTTTAAAATTATCTTTCTCTCTCTTTTTAAAGTTTTATACCTGCATAGGCATTAGATAGATAAATAAATAAACTACTTAAGGACCATAAGAAATAACTGATATTCCATAAGCCACAGTGCCAGAGAGATATGAGCAAGATGAAGAAGCTGAGGAACCACTCCCAATTAAAAAAGCAAGAGAAAACCCTTGAAAGAATGATCAAAGAAACAGATATTGATGGCCTACTAGATCAAGATTTCAAAAAAGGAGTGATCAAAGTACTGAAGGAACTAAAAGAGATAGTGTTTACAGATTTAAAATGTCAAAAATGAAATGGAAGTTATAAAGAAGAGCCAACTAGAATTGGTAAACTCATTGGCTGAGATGAGAACTGATCTAAAGGCTGTGCAAAGCAGACTAGATAATGCAGAGGAATGAATAAGTGACCTAGAAGACAGGAAAACAGAAAGCACCCAATCAGAACAGCTGAGGGAAAAACAAATAAAAACAAATGAAAACAACATAAGGAACCTATGGGATAATATAAAGCATGCCAATCTTTGCATAACATGGGCTCCAGAAGGGGAAGAAAGAACAAAAGGGACTGAAAAGATATTGGAGGAAATCATAACTGAAAACTTCCGAAACTCAAAGAAGGAACCAGATATCCAAGTACAGGATGTTCAGAGGATCCCAAACAGGAAGAACCCAAATAGACCCACACCAAGACAGATCATAATCAAGATGACCAGTGTCAAGGATAAGGAAATGATGCTAAAGGCAGCAAGAGAAAAACAAAAAGTGAGTTACAAGGGAACCCCATTAAGGCTTTCAACAGATTTCTCTACACAAACACTACAGGCCACAAGGGAGTGGCAAGATATATTCAAAGGCCTGAATGAAAAAAAAAAAAAAGATGCAGCCTAGGATACTTTATCCAGTAAGGCTATCCTTTAGGATAGAAGGAGAGATAAAGAATATCACAAATAAGCAAAAACTAAGAGTTTAGCAACACTAGACCCAAGCTTAAAGAAATATATTGAAAGGTCTACTCTAAATAGAAAAGAAGCAGGATGCTACACAAATGAGAAACTCTAATTCATTCAACTGGTGGGTTAAATTGCATATTTGAGATTGTTCTTCTTTTTTGAGAAAGGCCTGTACCGCTATAAACTTCCTTCTTAGCACTGCCTTTGCTGTGCCCCATAGATTTTCAGTGGTTGTGCTTTCCTTGTCATTTGTCTCAAAGGTGATAACTACCATGAATTACAAATTGAATAAATACAAAATTGTAAAAAAAGACATCTAAAACATCAAGAGTGGGAGAGGGAAGCAGGAAAATATCAAGTATTTTTTTCTTTCTTTTTTAAAATTTTTATTCTCGGTAGGATGGGTTTGAGCTTATATTTCTATCTGTTTAATATAAACAGTTATAGTAATGGGTTAATAGACTTACAAAAAAGGGTAACCACAAGCCAAAAACTTACAAATGAGTCACAAAAATTAATAAAATCCATTATAATACAAAGGAAATTTATCAAACCACAAAAAGAAGAAAGGAACAAAGAGGTAATACCAAATCAACTGCAAAAATAAGTTCAAAATGGCAATAAACACACATCTATCATTAATGACTGTATATGCTAATGGACTAAATGCTCCAGTCAAAAGACATAGAGTGGCAGACTGGATAATAAAGCAAGAATCTTCAATATGCTGCATACAAGAGATCCACTTTAGAGAGAATGACACACATAGTTTGAGAGTGAAAGGATGGAAAAGGATATTCCATGCAAATGGAAAAGACAATAAAGCAGTTCTGATTTCAGAAAAATAGACTTTAAAACAAAAGCCATAAAGAAAGATAAAGAAGGACATTTTATAAGGATTAAAAGAGTAATACAAGATGAGGATATTACCTATGTTAATATATCTGCACCAATATAGGAGCACCTAAGTACATAAAACAATTACTAACAGAGATAAAGGGGGATATTGATGGGAATACAATTATTGTCAGAGATTTTAACATTGCATTAACATGAATAGACAGATTTACAAGACAAAATAAATAAGGCAACAGAGAAATTGAATGATACAATAGAAAAATTAGATTTTGTGGACATTTTCAGAGCATTATACTGCCCCAAACTAGGATATACATTATTTTCAAGTGCACATGGAACATTTTCTAGGATTGATCATGTACTAGGGTACAAAAGAAACCTCAACAATTTTAAGAAGATAGAAATTATCTCAAACATCTTACTGACGACAATGCCATGAAACTAGAAATCAACAACAGAGAAACAAAGGAGAAAAAAAGGAAGCATGGAGATTAAATATGCTATTAAAATAAAAATGGGTCAATGAGGAAATCAAAGCTGAAATTAAAAGACACCTTGAGATAAATGAAAAGGAAAACAGAACCACACAAAATTTATGAGACACAACAAAGGCACTGCTAAGAGGGAAGTTTATAGCGATATAGGCCTTCCTCAAAAAGTAGAACAATCTCAAATAAACAATCTAACCCACCAGCTAAAGGAAATAGAAAAAGAATAGCAAAAAAACCCCAAAAGTCAGCAGAAGGAAGGAAACAATAAAGATCAGGGAGGAAATAAACAAAATAGAGATTAAATAAATAGAAAAACTCAATGAAACCAAAAGCTGGTTTTTTGAAAAAGTAAATGAAATCGACAAACCTCTGGCCAAACTGACAGAGAAGAACAAAAAGAGAACACAAATTAGCAAAATAAGAAAGGAAAATGGAAAATTACAATAAATAAAATAGAAATACAGAATATCATACAACAATATTATGAAAAACTATACAGAACCAAAATGGATAACCTCGAGGAGATGGACAAGTTTCTGGAAACATACTTTCCACCAAGAATGAACCAAGAAGAAACTGACCACTTGAACAAACCGATCACTAGAAATGAAATCAAATTAGCAACAAAAAACCTCCCTACAAGTAAAAGTCCAGGACCCGACATATTCCCTGAGGAATTCTACCAAACATACAAAGAACACATACCAGCCCTTCTCAAGCTCTTCCAGAGGATTGAAAAGGAGGGAATACTCCCAAACTCATCCTATGAAGCCACCATCACCCTGATACCAAAACCAGGCAAGGACACTACCAAAAAAGAGAATTATAGGCCAATATCACTGATGAACATAGATGCCAAAATCCTCACCAAAATATTAGCAAATAGAATCCAACAGCACATAGAAAACATTACACATCATGACCAAGTGGGGTTCATCCCAGGGACACAAAGGTGGTTCAACATATGCAAATCAAACAATGTAATACATCATATCCACAAGAAAAAGACATAAACCACATGAATATCTCAATAGAGGCAGAAAAACCATTTGATAAAATTCAACACCCATTTATGATAAAAACTCTCACCAAAGTGGGTATAGAGGGAACATATCTCAACATAATAAAAGCTATATATGACAAACCTACAGCCAACATAGTACTCAACAGTGAAAAACTGAAATGCTTCCCACTGAAATCTGGGACAAGACAAGGATGCCCACTATCACCGCTCCTATTCAACATAGTCTTGGAAGTCCAAACCATAGCAATCAGGCAAGAGAGAGAAATAAAAGGGATCTAGATTGGAAAAGAAGAGATAAAAGTGTCACTATATGCCAATGACATGTTACTATATATAGAAAACCCTAAAAGGTCCACACAGAAACTACTATACCTGAATGAAGAATTCAGCAAGGTAGTAGGTTACAAGATTAATGTACAAAAATCAGTTGTGTTTCTTTACACTAACGATGAATCAACAGAAAAAGAAAGTAAAGAAACAATCCCCACTAAAATAGTACCCAAAGTAATAAAATATTTGGGAGTAAATATAACCAAGGAGGTGAAAGATTTATACACAGAAAACTATAAACCATTAACGAAGGAAATTAAAGAAGACTTTAAAAAATGGAAAGATATCCCATGCTCTTGGATTAGAAGAATTAATATAGTTAAAGTGGTCACACTGCCCAAGGCAATCTACAGATTTAATGCAATCCCTATCAAATTACCTAGGACATATTTCACAGAACTAGAACAAATCATAATAAAATTTATATGGAACCACAAACACCTAGAATTGCCAAAGCATTACTGAAGAGAAAGAAAGAGGCTGGAGGAATAACTCTCCCAGACTTCAGACAATACTATAGAGCTACAGTAATCAAGACAGCATGGTATTGGTACAAAAGCAGACATATGGACCAATGGAACAGAATAGAGAGCCCAGAAATGAACCCACAAACTTTTGGTCAACTCATTGTCGACAAAGGAGGCAAGAATATACAATGGAATAAAGACAGTCTCTTCAGCAAATGGTGTTGGGAAAACTGAACAGTAGCATGTAAATCAATGAAGCTGGAACTCTCCCTTACACCATACACAAAAATAAACTCAAAATGGATCAAAACTTAAACATAAGATAAGATACAATAAACTTCTTAGAAGAAAATATATAAGCAAAACATTATCTGACATACATCTCAAAAATGTTCTCCTAGGACAGTCTACACAAGGAATAAAAAACAAATGGGACCTAATGGAACTTACAAGCTTCTGCACAGCAAAGGAAACCATAAGTAAAACAAAAAGACAACCTACGGAATGGGAGAAAATGTTTGCAAATGAAACCAACAAAGGCTTGATCTTTAGAATATATAATCAGCGCATATGACTTAATTAGAAACAACCAAACAACCCAATCCAAAAATGGGCAGAAGACCTAAGCAAGCAATTCTCCAAGGGAGATATACAAATGACCAAAAGTCACATGAATAACTGCTCAATATCACTAATTATCAGAGAAATGCAAATCAAAACTACAATGAGGTATCACCTCACACCAGTCAGAATGGCCATCATCTAAAAGTCCACAAATGACAAATGCTGGAGAGGCTGTGGAGAAAGGGGAACCCTCCTACACTGCTGGTGGGAATGCAGTTTGGTGCAGCCACTGTGGAAAACAGTATGAAGAATCCTCAAAAGACTAGGAATAGACTTCCCATATGACCTATCCCACTCCTGGTCATATATCCAGGAGGAACCCTACTTCAAAAAAAACCACCTGCACCCCAATGTTCAGAGCAGCACTATTTACAATAGCAAAGACATGGAAACAGGGTATATGTCCATCAGCAGATGAGTGGATAAAGAAGAAGTGGTATATTTATACAGTGGAATACTATTCAGCCTTAAAAATAATGACAACATAATGCCACATGCAGCAACATGGATGCTCCTGGAGAATGTCATTCTAAGTGAAGTAAGTGAGAAAAAGAAAGAAAAATACCACATGAGATCACTCATATGTGGAATCTTAAAGGAAAAGAAAAAGAAAAAACAAAGAAAAAGCCAAATGAACATAATTAGAATACAGAAACAGACTCATAGGCATAAAATACAAACTTGTGGTTGCCACAGTGAGTGGGGTGGGAAGGGATGCATTGGGAGTTCAAAATTTGTAGATACTGACAGACATATGTAGACTAGATAAACAAGATTATACTGTATAGCACAGGAAAGTATATACAAGATCTTGTGGTAGCTCTTAGTGAAAAGAATGTGGCAATGAATATATGTATATTCATGTAAAACTGAAAAATTGTGTTCTATTCTGGAAATTGACAAAGCATTGTAAACTGACTATAACTTAATAAAATTAAAAAAAACTGTATATAGAGTTAATGTATAATCTTCATACAGTTTTGCCCAATAGGAGCTTTTTGTATAACTGTAGTATAATATCAAAGTTAGAAAATTTACATTGATGTAATCCATAGAACTTACTTATTTTCACTAGTTTCAAATTTGTGTGTATAAAATGTAACTTTATACCGTTTAGTCACATGTAGATTCATGAATCCACCACTAAAACTTAATTACTGAAGGGTTCTGTCACTACAAGTATCCTTTATGCTACCCTTTTATACGAAATTCACTACATTTCCTGCAATCCCTAATTTCTGGAAATCTATACATTAGTCTCAATCTCTTTTATCATTGCAGTAAAATTAATTGTATGGAATTATATTGTACATGACCTTTTTCTTCCAACTTAGCATAATCCTTCTGAGATCTATCCATGTTATTTCATCTGTCACTGATTAGTTTACTTATATTGCTGAGTAGTATTTTTGTACCACAGTTTGTTTATTCACTTGTTGAAGAACATTTGGATTGTTTACAACTTTAGGCTGCAATAAAGCCATTAAATGTATTTGAGCATATTTTGTGTTCACATAAGTCATATGGTAAGTGTATATTTTCATTTATGTATATTTTCATATGTATAATTTGTATGTATATGTATATTTTGTGTATGTAAATGTATATTTTTGTGTGTGCATTTTCAAATATATGCATATCAATTATCCAACCAATTTCATCTATGTATCACTAATTTATTTTACTGCTGAGTAGTAAGGATGTACCACAGTTTGCTTAACTATTAACTTGTTGAAGGACATTTGGAATGTTCAACCTTTTGGCTGGAATAAAGCTTTTACAGACATATGAGCACATTTTGTGCTCATATGGGTCATATTGTAAGTATATATGTATATATGTAGTGAAGTATAGTCAATTTATGATGTTGTGTTAATTTCTGTTGTACAGCATAATGCTTCAGTCATACATGAATAAACATATATTCATTTTCATATTCTTTTTAATGATAATCTACTATAAGATATCGAATATAGTTCCCTGTGGTATACAGTAAAAATTTGTTTATCTATTTTATATATACCAGTCATTATCTGCAAATCTCGAACTCCCATTTTGTTCCTTCCCACCATCTTCCCCCCAGTAAACATAAGATTGTTTCCTTTGTGGGTGTATCTGTTTCTGTTTTGTAAATAAATTTATTTGTCTTTTTTTTTTTTTTAGATTCCACATATGGATGATACCATATGGCATTTTTTTTTCTCTTCCTGCCTTACTTCACTTAGAATGACATTCTCCATGGACATCCATGTTGCTGCAAAGTCATTATTTTATTATTATTTTTTATGGCTGAGTAGTATTCCATTGTATAAATATACCACTTCTTCTTTATCCAGTCATCTGTCGAGGGACATTTAGGTTGTTTCCATGTCTTGGATATTGTAAATAGTGTTGTTATGAACATTGGGGTGCAGGTGTCTTTTTGAATTAAGATTCCCTCTGGATATATGCACAGGAGTGAGATTGCTGGATCATATAGTAAGTCTATTTTTAGTCTTTTGAGGAATCTTCATACCGTTTTCCACAATGGCTGCACCAAACTGTATTCCTACCAACAGTGTAGGAGTGTTCCCTTTTCTATACAGCTTCTCCAGCACTTACATTTGTGGAGTTTTGAATGATGGCCATTCTGACTGGTGTGAAGTGTTACCTCATTGTAGTTTCGATTTGCATTTCTCTCATAATTAGTGATACTGAGCATGTTTTAATGTGCCTATTGGACGTTTGTATGTGTTCATTGGAGAATTTGTTGTTTAGGTCTTCTGCCCATTTTTGGATTGGTTGTTTGTTTTTTGTTGTTGTTATTAAGTTTTATGTGCTGTTTATATACTCTGGAAATTAAGCTCTTGTCAGTGTCATTTTCTCCAGAGTGGCTGTACTATTTTACATCCCCACCAGCAAGGCATAAGCAATCTATTTTCTTTACACTTGTGTTGATATTTGTTATTATCACTGCATTTTACTTTAGCCATTCTGATAGATGTGTAATGAGATCTTATTACGGTTTTACTTTCCATTTTTATGATGGCTACTTATAAACATGCTATCATGGGTTTGTTGCAATCCATATATACTATTTTGTAAAATATCTGTTCATATCTTTTTTTACTTTTCTAAATTGAATTATTTTATTTATTGTTGAATTTTGAAAGTTCATTATATATTCTGTTTACAAGTACTGTTCTTTTTGTTGGATTTTTCATCATTTTAACAGAGTCTATGAAAAAGCTAAATTTTATAAAAATTTTTGAAGTCCAATCTAGCAATTTTTCCTTTTATGGTTTGAGCTTTTTGTATCACGTTTAAATATTCTAATCCTAGTTCTATGTCAGAAAATTTCTCCTATGTTTTCTTCCAAAAGTATTACAGTTTTATGTTTTAAATCTATCATATATTTTAGTTAAAATTTGTATAACATTTGGGGTTTAAAGTTTAATTTCTTCCTTTCTTTCCTTCCTTCCTTTCCTTTTGCTTTCATTTTTCTTTCTTTCCCTGTAGATGTTTAATTGTTCAGTGACATTTGTAAAAAAAGCTACCCTTTCCATTGAATTGCTTTTGTACCTTTCTGAAGAAATTATCTTCTGTCAGTACCACATTGTCTTGTTTATTACAGCTGTATAATAAGCTGTAATATAAAGGACAGTGATTCCTTCCATATTCTTCTTCTTGAATTGATCTCTTGTTCCTTATATAGTCCTTCTTTGCTCTTATAAGTCTTTATTTTAAAGTCTGTTTGTTGGATATAAGTATTGCTACTGCAGCTTTCTTTTGATTTCCATTTGCATGGAATACCTTTTTCCATCCCCTCACTTTCAGTCTGTGTATGCCTTTAGATCTGAAGTGGGTTTCTTGTAGGCAGCGTAGATAGAAGTCTTGTGTTTCTGTCCATTCAGCCACTCTGTCTCTTGATTGGAGCCCTTAGTCTATTTACATTTAAGGTAACTACTGATATTATGTTTTTATTGTCATTTTGTTCTTTGTTTTCAGATTGTTTTTGTAGGTCATTATTTCCTTTCTTCCTTTGTTCTTTTCTCTTGTGATTTGATGACTATCTTTAGTGTTATATTTGGTACCCTCTTTCTCTTTTTTGTGTGTATATCTATTATCGATTTTTGATTTGTGGTTATCATGAGGTTTTTATATAGCTAGCTAGCTAGCTAGCTAGCTATCATCTATACATGGTTGTTTTAAGTTCCTGATCTCTTAATTTCAAGTGCATTTTAACAAGTCTTCATTTGTACTCTATTCCCCTTATGATTACTGTTTTTGATATCATAGTTTACATATTGTTTTGTGTATCCCTTAATTGCTATAGATAATTTTACTACTTTTATCCCTTTACCTTCCCACTAGCTTTGTGTTTGGATGACTTCCTACTTTTACTGTATATATGCCTTTACTGGTGAGCCTTTTCATTTTGTAAGCTTTATGTTTCTAGTTGTGGCCCTTTCTTTCTTGCTTAGAGAGGTTCCTTTAACATTTCTTGTAAAGCTGGTTTAGTGGTGCAGAACACTTTTAGCTTTTGCTTTTCGGTAAAGCTCCATTAAATCTGAACAAAAGCTTTGCTGTCTACAGTATTCTTGGTTCTACTTTTTTTTTTTTTTCATTTATCACTTTAAATATATCATGCTACTACTCTCTGGCCAGCAGTTTCTGCAGTCAACTAATAGCCTCATTGTAGTTCCCTTGTATGTTATTTGCTGCTTTTCCCTTGCTGCTTTTAATATTTTTCCTTATCCTTAAATTTTGTCATTTTAATCATAATGAGTCTTGATGTGTTCCTCTTTTGGTTGATCCTGTATGTGAATCTCTGTGGTTCCTGGACTTGGATTACTGTTTCCTTTCCCAGGTTAGGGAAGTTTTCAGCTACTATTTCTTCAAATATGTTCTCAGCCCCTTTTTCTCTCTTATCCTTCTGGGACTCATATAATGTGAATATTGGTGCACTTGATGTTGTACCAGAGGGCTCTTAAACTGCCCTCATTTCTTTTCATTCTTTGGTATTTTTTTCTGTTTAGCACCATCCCTCTACTCTCTCTTCAAGTTCACTAATCTGTTCCTGTGTATCACTTAGTCTACTGTTGATTACTTCTAGTGTATTATTAATTTCAGTTATTGTATTATTCATTTCTTGTTGTTCTTTATATTTTCTAACTCTTTCTTAAAAACTTCTAATGTCTCACTCTGTGCATCCATTCACCTCTTGAGTTCTTTGATCATCTTTGTGATTACTACCTTGAACTCTTTTTTGGGTAGACTGTGTATCTTCACTTCACTTAGTTCTTCTTAAGTTTTATCTTGTTTGTTCATCTGGAACATGTTCCTCTGTTGTCTCACTTTGCTTAAGTTGCTTTTTGAATTTTTATGTATCTGGTAAGTTAGTTACATTTCCTGACCTTGAAAAAGTAGCTTTCTACAGGAAACGTCCTATGCATCCAAGGAGCACATTGCCTTCTTTTCACCCAAGCTATATGCTCTAGGAGTTCCCTCCTGTGAGAGCTACATGGGTCCTTCTGTTGTGGTGGGCTATGTGGGTGGTATGGTAGGCTTCATTAGCCCCCAGTCCAGTTGGTTGCCAGGCCTTGCCTTGTGCAGAGGTTGCCAGCTGCTTGTTGGTTGGGGCCAGAGTACCCCAGGGGGCCCCAGAGTTAGTGCTGACTCACTGGTGGGTGGAATCAGGGTGCAGAAGCTCCAGAGGTGTTATCTGCCAACTGGTGTGTGAAGCCAGGTTCTAGACTTAGTGCTGAACTACTGACAGGCAGAACTGGCTCTTGGAGTCTGGTTACAGGCCCCAGGGATCCCAGAGCTGGTGTCAAGTTGCTGGTAGTGGGGAGAAGCTTGTACTTGACACAATTGGGTATGGGGTCCAGGGAGTCCTAAGATTGTGTTGGCTTGGACCCAGCTGGTCTAATGGTAGGTTCTGCCCTGCTGTAGTCAGGCTGGGTCCACAGGCTACAGAATTGTGATTTTCTTATGTTTTGTGTCTGCCCCCTGGTGGATGAGGCTTGTGCAGAGGGTAAATCAGGTTTCTTGAAGGTCAGGGACAGGGCCTGGAGGATTCTGGGACTGACACTTGCCCATTGATGGGTGGATAAGAGTCCTGGGACCTCTGGTTGGCAGGGCTGTATCTAGAAGCACCTATGGGTTCAGGAAGTTTTTTGGCAGCTTGTCTGCTGATGGGTGGGCAGTTAGTTGCTTGGCCTGAGGCAGCCCAACACTGATGCCTAGAGGCTGTTGGCCTGGGCTATGTCTTGGCTTTAATGAGCTAGAAGTAGGACCTACAATGGTGTCCTCTAGCACTAGTGTCCTTATGGTAGAAGGAGCTTTCAAGAATGGCTGCTGCCAGTGTTTCTGTCCCCAGGGTGAGCTGCAGTTGCCTTTTGCCTCTTCAGGAGACTCTCCAAGACCAGCAGGTAGGTCTGGCTCAGACCCCTATCAAATTACTGCTTTTGCCTTTGGTCCCAAGGCCTGTAAGATTTTGGGTGTGCCCTTTAAAAATAAATTCTGTATTACCCCTAGTCTTCTGTGGCTACCAAAATTAAATCCTGCTGGCCTTCAAAGCCAAATATTTTGTGGGCTCATCTTCATGGTGCATGAA
Source organism: Camelus bactrianus (assembly GCF_048773025.1). NCBI lineage: Eukaryota > Metazoa > Chordata > Mammalia > Artiodactyla > Camelidae > Camelus > Camelus bactrianus. Next base: position 47,033,600 of record NC_133575.1, read on the forward strand.
CACTGTCTTGGGGAGGCTGATGTAGGGCTCAGAACTCTCATTCTTATGGGAGAATCTCTGCAATGTAATTATCCTCCAGTCTGTGGCTTGCCAACCTGGGGGTATGGGACTTGAATATATCATGAGTCCACCCCTCCTACCTGTCTCATTGTGGTTCTTTCTTTATGTCTTTAGTTGTAGAAGACCTTTTCTGGTAGGTTCTGGTCTTTTTCATCAATGGTTGTGCAAATAGTTGTTATTTTAGTGTACCTGTGAGAGGAGATGAGCTCAGGATTTTTCTACACCACTATCCTTGCTGATCTCCATATTACCGTTTTTCCAAAATAATTTTGCTTATTCTGGTAACTTTGCCTTTGATATGCATTTTAAAATAAGCTTGTCTATGTCTACAAAAATCCTTGCCAGATTTTAATTTATTCTACACATAACTTTTAAAGGGAAATTTATTTATTCTACACAAAAATTTTAAAAGAACTGAACAGTTTATTATGTTTTCAAATCCATCAATACAGTACAAGTTGTCTTTTATTTGGATCTTCACTGAAGTTTTCCTTAACATTTTCTGATTTTCAGCATGAATATCCTATGAATATTTTCTTGAATTTATCCCTACGTGTTTGATATTCTTTGGTGTGATTTTAAATGTTACTGTGTTTTGAATTTCAATTTCCACCTGTTTGTTGTTACTGAATAGACTATGTATTGATTCTTGTATGTTGATATTAAATACTTAAACCTTTCTTAATAAACCTTCTAGTTCTAGGAGGGTATATAATTGTAGATTTACTTGAATTTTACAAGTAGAATATCATATCATCTGCCAAAAGGAACAATTTAATTTCTTACTTTACAAACTACAAGCTTTGTTTTTCCCCTTATTCCCTGGTTAGAACTTCCACTAATATGTTCAGTAAGACTAGGGAGAGCAGACATACTTACCTTGTTCCTGATCTTAAGGGGAAATCATGCAATCTTTCACCATTATGTCTGAAATTAGTTGTGGGAATTTTGTAGAACCTCTTAATAAAGTTGAGAAAGTTTCCTTTTGTTGATAGTATGTGGATGGGTTTTATCATAAATCAGTGTTTGATTTAGCCACATAATTTTTCTGTGTCAATTTATAAGATCATAATTGTTCTTTAGCCTGTGATATGGTAGAGTACAATACTTTTTCCAGCTTTATTGAGATATAATTAACATATAAAATTGGGTAAGCTTAAGGTTCACAATGTATTAATTTGATACATATATATTGTAAAATGATTATCAGTAAAGTATTACCTAACACGTCCATCCTGACACATAATTACCATTTGTGGGTTGAGGGTGAGAATATTTAATATTTTCTCTCTTAGCAACTTTCAACTGTATAATACAGAATTATTAGCTATAATCATCATTATATCCCTAGAATTTATTAATTTTATAACTGAAAGTTTGTTCCTTTTGACCCGTATCTCATCATTTCCCCCACCCTCAATCCCCTGGTAACCACTCTAATCCCTGTTTCTTTAGTTTTGGCTTCTTTAGATTGCACATATTAGTGATATCATACAGTCTTGTCTATATCTGACTTGTTCTACTTACCATGATGCTTTCAATATTCATCCCAGTTGTAAATAACAGAATTTACTTTTTTCTTATGGGTGAGTTATATTCCGTTGTGTAATATGCCTATCTTTTTTCCTATTTTTAACTGAAGTATAATTTTAAATAGAAGTATAGTTGGTTTACAATGTTGTGTAAGTTTCTGTTGTACAGCATAGTGATTCAGATATTTTATATATACATCTATATATATATGCATTCTTTATATATGTATGTGTGCATATATATACCTATACATACATATATGCATTATTTTCCATTACAGGTTATTAAAAGCCATTGATTATAGTTCAACGTGGTATATAATAGGACCCTGTTCTTTATTTATTCCTTATATAAGAGTTTGTATCTGCTAATCTCAAACTCCTAATTAATCCCTCCCTTCTTCCTTTCCCCTTGGTAACTGTAAGTTCTTGTCCATGTCTGTGAGTCTCTCCCTGTTCTGTAAATAAGTTTTTTTTTTTTGATTCCACGTATGAGTGGTATTATGTGATATTTGTCTTTCTGTGACTGACTTACTTCACTTAGTATGATAATCTCTAGGTCCACCTATGTTGCTGCAAACAACATTATTACATTCTTTTTTATGGCTCAGTAGTATTCCATTGTATGTGTTTGTGTGTGTGTGTGTGTGTGTGCATGCACATCTTTATCCAGTCATTTGTTGATGGACATTTAGGTTGTTTCCATAACTTGGCTATTATAAAAAGTGCTGCTATGAACATTTGGGTGCATGTATCTTTTAGAATTAGAGTTTTCTTTGGATATATGATCAGGAGTGGGATTGCTAGATCATACAGTCTCTCTTTTTTTAGTTTTTTAAGGAACCTCCATACTATTCTCCATAGTGGCTGCACTAATTTGCATTCCCACCAACAGTATAGGAGGATTCCTTTTTCTCAACAACCTCTCCAACACCTACTATTTGTTGACTTTTTCATGATGGCCATTCTCACTGGTATGAGGTGATGCATCATTGTAGTTTTGATTTGCATTTCTCAAATAATTAGTGATGCTGAGCATATTTTCATGTGCTTATTGGTCATCTGTATGTTTTCTTTGGAAAAATGTCTATTTAGATATTCTTCCCATTGTTTCATTGGATTTTTTGTATTAAAGTGTGTGAGCTGCTTGTATATTTTGGAAATTAATCCTATGTTGGTCACATCATTTGCAAATATTTTCTCCCATTCCATAGGTTGATTTTTCATTCTGTTTATGGTTTCCATTGCTGTTTCCATTGCAAAAATTTTTAAGTTTAATTGGGTCCAATTTGTTTATTTTTGTTTTTATTTCCATTATTCTAGGAGACAGATCCAAAAAAATATTCCTGTGATTTATGTCAAAGACTGTGCTACCTGTTTTCTTCTAGGAGTTTTATAATATCTAGTCTTATATTTAGGTCTTTAATACATTTTGAGTTTATTTTTGTGACTATAGGCTTAAAATTGCTGAGATGCCACAGGCCGGTCAACTAGATGGGTGGGAACATAGCCCCACTCATCAGTAGACAGACAACCTAAACAATTCTTGAGCTCGCAGCTGCCTCTAGACATGTTGCTAGACACAGCCCTGCCTACCAGAGGCCCAGGAGCAAGCCCCACCTACCAGTGAACACCAGCCCATCCCACCAGGAATCCTACACAAACATCTAGTCCAGCCTCGCCCACCAGAGGGTAGACACCTGAAGAAAGAAAACACAACACTGTAAACTGACTATATGTCAATAAAATATATATACAAAAAAGAATATGAAAATGATTATATGTATGTTCATGTATGACTGAAACACTGTGCTGTACACCAGAAATTTACACAACATTGTAAACTGACAAATATATTAAAAAAAAAAAGAAGTAAGAAAGCAACAATCTCACAGCCTGTGGAACAAGTCTGCAAATCAGGCCAGACTCTACCCTGAGACCAGCTGGCTCCTGGCCCTTGGGTGACAAGATGGGAATGCACTGCTGGGATGCATAGGACATCTCCAAGAGAGGGCCACTTTTCCAAGGTCAAGAAATGTAACTAACTTACCACATACATAAAAATACAAATAGAAATTGAGATAAAATGAGGTGGCAGAGTAATATGTTCCAGGCAAAGGCATGAGATAAAATCTCAGAAGTAATAGGTGATGAGGAGGTAGGCAACCCATCTGAAAAAGAGTTCAGGGTGATGATCGTGAAGTTATCAGAGAACTTGGGAGAAGAACAGATGCACAGCAAGAAGATAGAAGTTTTTAGCAAAGAGTTAGAAAATATAAAGAACAACCAAACAGAGTTGAAGAATAGAATAACTGAAATGAATAGTACACTAGAAGGAACAAAGAGTAGGCCAAATGAGGCAGAAAAATGGATCACTGAACTAGAAGAAAGAGTAATGGGAATCACTACCACAGAACAGAAAAAAGAAAAAATAATGAAAAGAAAAGAGAATAGCTTAATAGATCTCTGGGACAACATGAATCATAGGGGTCTTAGATGGAGAAGAGAGAAAGAACCTGAAAAAAATATTTGAAGAGATAATAGCTGAAAACTTTCCTAACTTATGAAGGGAAATAGTCACCCAAATCCAGGAAACAAAGAGAGCCCCATACAGGATCAATACAAAGAGGAGCACACCAAGGTGCATAGTAATCAAATTGACAAAAAAATAAAGATAAGAAGAAAATATTAAAAGCCACAAGAGAAAAGCAATCAATAACATATGAGGGAGCTCCCATAAGGTTATCAGCTGATTTTTCAGCAGAAACTCTCCAGGCCAAAAGGGAGTGGCATGAATATACTCAAAGTGATGAAAGGGAAAAACCTACAACCAAGAATACTCTACCCAGCAGGGCTCTCATTCAGATTTGACAGAGAAATCAAAAGCTTTACAGACAAGCTAAAGCTAAAAGACTTTAGCACCACCAAACCAGCTTTACAACAAATGCTAAAGGAACTTCTCTAGGTGGAAAAGAAAAGGCCACAACCAGAAATAAGAAAATTAAGAACTTGAAAAGCTAACTGGTAAAGGCAAACATTCAGTAAAGGTGGGAAATCATCCACACATACGAACTAATAGGGAAGTTAAAAGACAAAAAGAGTAAAATCATCTGTATACACAATAAACAGTTAGTGGATGCAAAAAACAATTAATTGTAAAACATGATATCAAAACCAGTAATCATGAGGGGAAGGGAGTATGAATGCAGGGTATTTAAATGCCTTTGAAATTAAGAGGTTGACAGCTTAATACACAACATCTTTATCCATTCATCCATTGATGGACACATAAGTTGTTTCCACATCTTGGCTATTGTGAATAACACTGCAATTAATATTGGGGTACAGATATCTACTCAAAATCCTATTTTCATTTCCTATGGATATATATCCATAAGTGGGATTGATGGATCATATGATAGTTCTATTTTTAATTTTTGAGGTATTTCCATAAAATTATCCATAGTCACTGTACCAATTTACATTCCTACCAGCTGTGCACAAAGTTTCCCTTTACTCTACATTGCCACCAACACTTATCTCTTGTCTTAAAAAAAAAACACCTTTACCATGGCAATGATTACTGTACATATACTACACATATTTCAGATGTAGAAGTTGATGACTTTTGATAGATGTATACACCAATGAAACCATTACTACAATCAAGATAATTAACATTTCCATCACTCCCCAAGAGGTGAAATTTTCAAATTTAGTTTATCCCTTCCCACTACCTTTACCCCCTAGTAACCATAAGTTTGTTCTCTATGTCTGTGAGTCTGTTTCTGTGTTGCAGATAAGTTCATTTGTGTCCTTTTTAAAGATTTAACATATAAGTGATATCATATGGCACTTTTCTTTCTCTTTCTGTCTTACTTCACATAGAATGATGATCTCCAGGCCCATCCATGTGCTGCAAATGGCATTGTTTTATTCTTTTTGATGGCTGAGTAGAATTTCATTTTGTGTGTGTGTGTGTGTATGCATATATATGTATACATATATTGATGTATATGCGTTCTTTGGAAAAATTTATTTCCTTTGTCTATTTTTAATCAGTTTTTTATTGAGTTTTATGAGTTCTTTATATATTTAACACATTAATCCCTTATTAGATATATGGTTTTCAAATATTTTCTTCAATCCCATAGATTGCTTTTTCATTCAGTTTATTGTTTCTTTTGCTCTACAGAAGCTTTTAAGTTTGATGTCCCATTTATTTTTTATTTTGTTGCTTATGCTTTTGGTATCATATTCAGAAAATTGTTGGCAAGACCAATGTCAAGGAGTGTTTTCCTCATATTTTCTACTAAAAGTTTTATGGTTTCAGGTCTTATGTTTAAGTCTTTAATCTATTTCAAAATAGTTTCTATGAGTAGTATGAAATAGGGGTCCAATTTCATTCTTCATGTGGTTATCCACTTTTGTCAATACCATTTATTGAAGAAACTATATTTTCCTTATTTATTATTTTTAGCTTCTATGCCAAATATTAGTTGATTGTAGATGTGAGGATTTAATTATGGGCCCTTAATTCTGCTCCACTGGTCTATGTATCTATTTTTATGCTAGCACAATTACAATTTTGATTAATATAGCTTTGCAGTGTAGTTTAAAATCAGGAAGCATGATGCCTCTGAAGTTGTTTTTTCTTTCTCAGGATCACTTTCATTACTTGGGGTCTTTTGTGGCTCCATACAAATTTTAGGATTGTTTATTCTATTTTTGTGAAAAATTCCATTGGAATTTTGACTATGATTGCATTGAATTTATAGATGGCTTCAAGTAGTATGGACACTATAACAATATAATTTCTTCCTCTCCATGAACACATTTTATATTTCCATTTTAATTTGTCTTCTTCAATTTCTTTGATCAATGTCTTGTTGCTTTCAGTGTAGAGATCTTTCACTTCCCTGGTTAAATTTTTTCCTAAATATTTTATTAATTTTTAATCTATTGTAAATTGGATTGTTTTAGTTCTTTCTCAGGTAATTCATTGTTAATGTGCAGAAACATGGCTGACTTTTGTATATTAATTTTGCATCCTGCAACCTTACTGAATTCCTTGATTAAATAGTTTTGGGGATCTGTAGGATTTTCTGTATATAGTATATCACCTGCAAGCAAAGACAATTTTACTTCTTATTTACTGATAAGGATGCCTTTTATTATTTATTTTCTGTTTTCTCTGGCTGGGGCATCTAGCATTACATTAAGTAGATGTGATAGTGGGTCTTGTTCCTGATCTTAGAGTAAATGTTCAACATTTCACCACTGAGCACTGTGTTGGCTGTGGGTTTGTCATATATGGCCTTTATTGTGTTGAGGTATGTTCCTTCTATACTGAATGTGTTCTGAATTTTTATCATGAAAGCTTATGTTTTTCAGAATTCTTTTTAAAATTCTATTGGGAAGATCATATAATTTTCACCTTTCATTCCATTAATGTCATGTTTCCCACTTATTAATTTGTGTATGGTGAAACATTCTTGCATCCAGGGATAAATTCCAATTGATCATGGTGGATGATACCTTTAATGTGCTAATGAATTAGGTTTGCTAACACGTTGAGAATTTTTACATCTACATACATGAGGGATATTAGCCTGTAATTTTTTTTTTTTATTTATAGTGTCCTCATCTGGCTTTTGTATTAGAGTAATGCTGGGCTCATAAAATGAGTTGGCAATGTTCCCTCCTCATCTGTTTTTTGGGAAAGTTTGAAAAGAACTGACATAATTTCTTCTTTAATGTTTGGGAAAATTCACCAGCAAAACCATCTGCTGATCGTATTTTTTTTTTTTTGTACTGGAGGTTTTCAACTACTGATTCAATCACCTTACTTGTTATTGGTTTGTTAAAATTTTCCATTTCCTCATGAGTTAGTCCTGGTTATTGTAAATTTCTAGGAGTTTCCATTTCTTCTAGGTTATGCATTTTTGGCATATTATTATTCATAATAGAGTTTTGCAATCCTTTGTATTTCTGTGGTATCAACTTTAATGTCTTTCTCATTTCTGATTATTTGTTTGAGTGGTCTTCTTTTTCTGAGTAAGTCTTGCTAAAGTTTTGTCAATGTTGTTTATCTTCAAAAATCAGATCTTAGCTTTATTTATCTTTACCATAGCTTTTCTGATCTATATTTCAATTATTTCTGCTCTGTTCTTTACTATATCCTTCCTTCTGTTAATGTTGGGATTAGTTATTTTCTCTTTTACTATTACATTGAAGTATAAAGTTAGGTTATTTGAGAGCTTTGTTTTTTCTTAATGTAAACATTTATCATAATAAACTTCTCACTTAGAACTGATTTTAAAACATCCCATAAATTTTGATATGTTGTGCTTCTATTTTCATTTGTTTTCAGAAGTTTGTTTTTCTTCCTTTTGATTGAAGTGTAGTTGATTTAGAATATTAGTGTCAGGTGTACAACATAGTGATTCAATATTTTTATATATTATACTCCAATTAAAGTTATTACAAAATATTGGCTATGTTTCCTGTGTGGTACAATATATCATTGTAATTTATAAATTTTATACATAGTAGTCTGTACCTCTTAATCCTCTACACCTTTCTTGTCCCTCCATCTTTCCCTCTCCCCACTGGTAACCACTAGTTGGTTCTCTATATCTGTAATTCTGTTTCTGTTTCATTATATACATTTGTTTGCTTTATTTATTTATTTCTTTTTAGATTCGGCATATAAGTGATAACATATCGTATTTGTCATTCTCTATCTTACTTTTTTCAGTAAGCATAATACACTCCAGGTCCATCCATGTTATTAAAAATGGAAAATTTTCATTCTTTTTATGGCTGAGTAATATTGCAATGTGTGTGTATCACAATTTCTTCATTTATTTATTGATAATCACTTAGGTTATCTCCGTATCTCGCTATGGTAAATAATGCTGCTATGGACACTGGGGCATGTATCTTCTTGAATCAGTGTTTTTATTTTATTTAGATATATACCCAGGAGTGAAATTGCTGGATTATATGATAGTTTTATTTTTAGTTTTTTGAGAAACTGCTATACAGTTTTCCATAGTGGCTGTACCAAATAATTCTCACCAAGTGCACTAGGGTTCCCATTTCTCCACATCCACATCAACATTTGTTATTTGTAGACATCTGATGATAGCCAATTTGACAGGTATGAGGTGACATTCCTTTGTGGTTTTGATTTGCATTTTTCTGATAATTAGCAATTTTAGATATTTTTCGTTTGCCAATCATCTGTGTATCTTATAAAAAAAGACTATTCAGGTCTTCTGACCATTTTTTTAATCGATTTTTACAAGATTGAGTTGTATGAGCTTCTTATGTATTTTGGATATTAACCCTTATCCATATGTCACTTGAAAATATTTTCTCTAATTCAATAGGTTGTCTTTTTATTTGTCCATGTCCTTTGCTGTGCAAAACCTTTTAAGTTTAATAGGTCACATTTGTTTATTTTTGCTTTTGTTTCATTTGTCTTAGGAGACAGAGGCAAAAAATATTGCTACATTTTCTGTCAAAAAGTTTTCTGCCAGGAGTTTTATGGTTTCTGGTCTTATATTTAGGTCATTAATTCATTTTGAGTTTATTTTTGTATATGGTGTGAGAAAATATTTATATTCTTTTAAATGTACATGTAAAGTTTTCCTTACAGCACTTATGAAAGAGACTTTCTTTTCCTCATTGTATATTTTTGCATTCTTTATCATACATTAATTGACAATAGGTGTGTGAGTTTATTTCTGGGCTCTCTATTCTGTTCCATTAATCTATGTGTCTGGTTTGTGTGTGTGTGTGTGTACTAGTAATGTTGTTTGGTTTACTGTAGCTTTGTAGCATAGTGTGAAGTCAGGGAGTGTGAAACTCCAGCTTTGTTCCTTTTTCTCAAGATTTCTTTATCTATTTGTGGTCTTTTGTTGTTCCATATAAATTTTAGTACTATTTGTTCTAATTCTGTGAACAATGTCATGAACATTTTGGCAAAGATTGCATTAAATCTGTACACTGCTTTGCGTAGTATGGACATGTTAACAATATTAATCTTTCCAATTCATGAACATGGAATATTGTTCCATTCATTTGGATAATCTTCAGTTTCCTTCATCAATGTCTTATAGTTTTCATACTATGGGTCTTTCACTCCCTTAGTTAGGTTCTACTGATGTTTTGGTCTCTATTTTATTTATTTTCTATTCATTATTACTTCCTTACTTCAGCTGATTTTGGGATTTATTTCTTCCTTTCTAATTCTTTTAGATAGTAGGTTAGGTAGTTTATTTGTGATTTTTCTTGATTCTTGAGGTAGGCCTGTATTGCTCTATACTTCCTTCTTGTTACCTCTGCTTCTGTGTCCCATACATACGTTTTGGAAAGTTGCATTTTTATTTTCATTTCTCTTGAGGTATTTTCTGATTTCCTCTTTGATTTTTTTCATTGACCCATTGCTTTTTGTTTTGGAGCATGTTGCTTATTCTTTATGTGCTTTTGCTTTTCCCATTTTTCTTTTTGTAGTTGATTTCTAGTTTTATGCCATTATGCTTCAGTAAAATGCTTGATATAATTTCTTAAATTTGTTGAGTTTTTTCCTGGACTAATATGTGATCTATCCTGAAGAATATTCCATGTGCACTTACAAAGAATGTGTATTTTTTAATGAAATGTCCTGTACATATGTATTAAATCCAACTGGTCTAATGTGCTATTTAAGGCCATTGTTTCCTTAGTGATATTGTGTCTGGATGATTTGTTCATTGATGTAAGTGGAGTGTCAAAATCCCCTAGTATTACATTATTGCATTATTTCTAATTTTCCCTTTATGCCTGTTAATATTTAATTTATATATTTATAATATATGGGTGCATATCTTCTTGTATTGATTCCCTTATCATTATATAATGTTCATCTTTATCTTGTATTACAGACTTTGTTTTAAAGTCCAATTTTTCTGATGTGAGTATTGCTAACCTAGCTATCTTTTCATTTTCATTTGCATGAAATATCCTTTTCAACCCCTCACTTTCAGTCTGTGTGTCTTTAGCTATGAAGTGAGTCTCCTGTAAGTAGCATTTAGATGGTTCTTGTTTTTTATTCAATCAGTCACCCTATGTGTTTTGATTGGAGTATTTAGTCCACTGACATTTAAAGTGGTTATTAATAGATATTTAATTTATTGTCATTTTGTTGCTTGTTTTCTAGTTGTTTTTGTAGTTTTAATCTTTTCTTTTCTTCTTCTTTTATTTTCTTCTCTTGAGGGTTGGTGATTTTCTTTAGTGGTATGCTTGTATTCATTTTTCTAGAGTTTATATGTGTATATTGTAGGTTTTTGATTTGTAGTTACCATGGGTTTCTGTGTGTTTCCTATATCTAATATTTTAAAACTGGTAGTCATTCAAGTTCAAACACATTCTAAAATATCTGCTTTTTAAAACATTACCTTCCCCCATATTTTGCATTTTTTGATATCATATTTTATATCTTAATGTATATCCCTTTAACTTTTTTATTGTAGATAATTGATTTTACATTTTTTCTCTTTTAATATTCATAATAGCTTATTTAAGAGGTTGATCCACAACCTTTATACTGTCCATTAGTAGTGGGATTATTCCTTTCCTATAGATTATTTATTGTAGCTTTTCCTTTTCCTCTTAGAGAAGAAATGTTAACATTTCTTTTAGGGTAGATTTAGGATCGATGAACTCTTAGTTTTGCTTGCCTGAGTTTTTTGTTTTTTTTTTAATCTCTCTTTCAGTTCTGAATGTTGATCTTGCTGAGTAGCATACACTAGGTTGTACCGTTTTCCCTTTCAGTGATTTAAATATACTATACAAGTCCACTTTGGCCAGCAACTTTCTGTTGAAAGATCAGCTAATAGCCTTATGAAGGGTCTTTGAATGTGACTCTTTGTTTTCTTCTTGCTGCCTTTAAAATTCTCTCTTTATCTTTGTCTTTTCCCATTTTAATTATAATATGTCTTGGCGTGAGTCTCTTTGGGTTCATCTTGTTTGGTACTTTCCATACTTTCTGAACCTAGATATCTGTTTCCTCCTTCATTTTCAGTACATTTTCAGCCATAATTTAATCAAATGCATTTTCAAACACTTTCTGTTTTCTCCTTCTGGAACTTCTATAATGCTAATTTTGGTATGCTTGATGTTCTCTCAGAGGTTGTTTTGATTAGTGACTTCCATTATTTTATCTTCCAGATCACTTATGCATTCTTCTGTATCATCTAGTCTGTTGTAAATTCCTTCTAGTGTTATTTATTTCAGTTATTGTGTTCCTCAGTTCTGACAGGTGTTTTAAAAATATTTTCTACTTGTTTAAATTTTCACTCTGTTCATCTATTCTTTTCCTTAGTCAGTTGGCATTCTTATTAAGAGTGCTTTGAATTCATTTTCTGGTAAATTATTTCTGCTTTATGAGTTGTTTTTTTTTTTCAGTGTTTTCAAAATTGTTCTTTCATTTGAAACAAATTCCCCTGTCTTCTCTTTGTCCTTAACTTTCTCTGTTTCTATAAAATTAGGTGAAACAGTAACCTATCCTGGTCTTGAAGGATTGTCCTTGTTTGAGAGGGCCCCTATACTGTTTGCTTCTGCTCAGTGGCTTTGGTGGGAGAACTGGATCTGTGGTAAACATGAGTCATGTCTTCTCTGAGGGTGTGCTGGCACCTACCACCTGGCAGGAGGTGGGGCAGGAGATAGAGTGGATAAAGTCAGAGCCAGGTGTGAGCCAGGGTTTCTCCTCTGCTTAGTGATCAACTCCAACCTATCCAGTGCCAGGTTGAGTCCCTGGTTTATGAAGAAGCCCTGTGGTTCAGATCTGAGCTGGTTCTGTTCCCTCTAAGTGTGTGCTTTCCTCCATCCCAGCACTGGCATCTTAACCCCAGAGGAGACTAGTGCTGAATCAAAAGGGGATGGAGTGGGTGCCCAGTGTGGGCTGCAACACACATTATGGTGGTTTCAGAAAAACAGTCAGTGTCCAGACCACTCCAAATCTCCCACTTCTGTTAGTAAGGGCTGCTCTCACCCCATTCAGATGCTGTGCCAGGTCTGAGCTGTCTCTGTTTTCCACAACTGTGCATTCTCATTGGCATTGACAGTTTTTGTGCTAGTGGGGAGCTGCACTATAGAGGAAGTGGCGCATGAGTGGATCCTAGGCTTGGGGTGGTTCATATGCTGGGCCATTTGCAGGAAACAGGCCAGAGTCCTGAGCAATTTCAACCTGCTTTCTCCACCCTGTTTGGGGAGTAAGAGAGGATGTGCACATTCTTCAAGAGTAGACTCTAAGTTTTTACAGCCCCACTGTCAGTCCCACTGGTTTTCAAACCAACTATGGGGACTTGTCCTCATGGTGTTGGACCCCAGGCCCCAATATGTGGCTTGAACAGCACACTCCCCAGGGAGGGTCTCTGAGTCCCTGAAATCCCTCTCCTCTTCTGTGTCCCCTCCTAGGCACACAGGTTCCAACCTAATTGCTTCTCTTCCCTTCCTACTCATCTCCGTGTATAAGGGTCTTTCTGCCAGTATCCAGTTTGTATTCATGAGAATTGCTTGACACGTAGATTTTTGATGTTTTTGTAGGAATAGGTGAGTTTCATGTCTCCTGCTCTACCATTTGATCTCTTGGCCTTAAGATAGTTCTGGTTTCCTTTATGATATCTCTTTCCATCAAGAGATTGTTCAGCAGTATTTTAATTTAAATATATTATTCAGGTTTCCTCCTGTTACTGTTTTCTAGTTTCATAAAATTGAAGTAAAATGATACCTGGTATGATTTCAATCTTTTTGAATTTACTAAGAGCTGTTTCTTTTTTTATCCATCATATTATCTGTCATGGGCAATCCTCTTTCTGTGCTTGAGAAAATGTATAATCTACTGCTGACAAATAGAATATCTTTAGAGATATGTTAGGTCCATTTGGTTGAAGTATGGTTCAAGTCCAATATTTCCTTATTGATTTTCTGTCTTTATCATCTACCCATCATTTAAAGGGGGGGCATTGAATTCCCCTAATATTATTGCATTGCTTCCTATTTCTCCATCAGCTCTGTTAATATTTCCTCAATTTATGTAGGTGCTCTAATGTTGGTTTTATATGTACTTAGAATTGTTCAATCTTCTTTATTTTTTCACATTTATTTATTTATTTATAATCATTTTACAATGTTGTGTCAAATTCCAGTGTAAAGCACAATTTTTTTCAGTTATACATGAACATATATATATTCATTACATATTCTTTATTGTCATTAACATTTCCATTATATAATTACCATACTTGTTTCTTGCTATCATTTTTTACTTAAAGTTCATTTTGTCTCATATAAGTATAGCTATGCTTGCAACTTGACTGGAATATCTTTTGCCATTCCTTCCTTGAGCCTGTGTATGCTCTTAAAGCTGAGGTGAATCGACTGTAGGCAGCATAAAGGTTCTATTTTTAAAAATCCATCCAGCCATCCCATGCCTTTGAATTTACAAACCAATATATTTACATTTAAAGTAATATTTCTATGTAAAGACATACTAATGCCATCATATTAATAACTTTCTAGCTGTTATAAAGTTCTCTTGTTTTTTCCTAACTTTATTGCTGCCTTCTTTTGTGAATTGATAAATTTTTATACATGTGTATTTTGATTGCTTATTCTTATATATTGTAAATCTGTCGCTTTTTGCTGTGTGGTTACCATAAATCTTAACTAACATATCACATATATATTGCTGCATTTTATACTGATAACACTGTAACTTTGATCACAGACAAAAATGCTATCCTTTTGCTCACTGCCTTTTTTTCTCATATTATCACTGACATCTTTTTATATTGTGCATAGTAAAAAATTGTTGAAGCTATAGGAATTTAAAAATTATTTTTAAAAGCCTTAAATTAAAAAAAAATATTGAAGTACAGTTGATTTACACTATTGTATTAGTTTTAGTTGTACAACATAGTGATTCAATGTTTTTTATAGGTTATAATTATTTTAAAGTTATTAGAAAATAATGACTATATTTCCTTGTGGTGTACAATATATACTTGTTCCTTATTTATTTTATACATAGTAGCTTGTGCCATCAATCACATACTCTTATCACACCCCTCCCCATTTCCTTCTCCAAACTGGTAGTCCCAAGTTTGTTTTCTATATCTGTGAGTCAGTTTCTATTCACATTCTTATGAACATTGGGATGCAAGTATCATTTTGAATTAGCGTTTTGCTTTTCCTGGATATATACCCAGGAGTGGAATTGCTGGATCATAGGATAATCTTATTTTTGGTTTTTTGAGAAACCTCCATACAGTTTTTCATAATGGTTTCACAAATTTAAAATCCCACTAACAGTGTACAATGGTTCCCTTTTCTCCAAATCCTCATCAGTATTTATTTGTTCTTTGTAGATTTTTTGATTATAGCCATTTCGAAAGGTGTGAGGTGATAACTCATTCAGGTTTTGATTTGCATTTCTCTAATGATCAGCAATGTTGGGCACTTTTTCATGTGCTTTTTGGACATTGGTATATCATCTTTGGAAAAATACCTAATCCATTGGTATATCATCTTTGAAAAAATACTTAATCAAGTCTTCCACCCATCTTTAAACTGAGTAACTTTTTTCTTTGATGTTGAGTTGTATTAGTTGTTTATAAACTTTTGATATTAACCCTTAATTGGTCATATCACTTGCAAATATTTTCTACCATTCAGTAGGTTTCTTTATATTTTGTCAATGACTTCCTTTGCTGTGTAAAAGCTTTTAAGTAGGATTAGGTCTCATTGGTTTATTTTTGCTTTTATTTATTTTGACTTATGAGACAGATCCAAAAAAATATTGCTACGGTTCATGTGAAAGAGTGCTCTGCCTATGTTCTCTTCTAGGATTTTTATGGTTACAGGTGTTACACTTAGGTCTTTAACATATCTTGAGTTTATTTTTGAAAACAATGTGAGGAAATGTTCTGATCTCACTATTTTACACATAGATCTCCTGTTTTCCCAATTCCACTTCTTGAGGAGACTCTTTCCTCCATTGTGGATTCTTGGCTCTTCTGTCATAGATTAATTGGCCAAAAGTGCATGGGTTTATTTCTGGGCTCTCTATTCTGCTCCACTGATCTATGAGTCTGTTTTTGTATCAGTAATATTCTATTTTGATTCCTGCATCTTTGTAGTATAGTCTGAAGTCAGGGAATGTGATATTTCCAGATTTGTTCTTTTTTTTCTCAAGATAGCTTTGGCAATTCAGGGTCTTTTGTGGTTCCATAAAAATTTTTAAAATTATTTCTAGTTTTGTGAAAATGTCATAAGTTTTTTTTTATTAACAGCAACATTATTTATAATTGCCAAGATATGGAAGCATCCTAAGTGAACATCAATACATGAATGGATAAAGATTTAGCATCTAAATATATATGCAATGGAATACAACTCACCCATAAAAAAGAAGGATATTTTGCCATTTGCAGCCCTTCATTCACTTTTATTTTTCACTTCAAAAACCAGAATTTTATAACAGGCATAAACACTTCCATTGTATCAAAAACAACAAAATACCTAGAAATAAACTTAACCAAAGAGGTTACATATATTCTGAAAACTGTAAAACATTGATGAAGGCAATTGAAGATGATACAAAGAAATGAAAAGATTTCTTGTGCTCTTGGATTGGAAGAATCAACATTATCAAGATGGCCATACTATCCAAAGCAATCTACAGATCCAATGCAACTTCTGTCAAAGTACTCACAACGTTCTTCACAGAACTAGAAGAGACAATTCCAAAATTTATATGGAACCATAAAATACCTTGAATTGCCAAAGCAATCTTTTGTAGGTCTTTATTTTTTCTGTTTCTTCTTTTTGCTCTCTTTTCTTATGGTTTGATGACTGGAGAAGTTCCTTTAGCATTTGTTGTAAAGCTGGTTTGGTGGTGCTGAATTCTTTCAGCTTTTGTTTATCTGTGAAGCTTTTGATTTCTCCATCAAATCTGACTGAAAACCTTGCAGGATAGAGTATTCTTGGTTGTAAATTTTTCCCTTTCATCACTTTAAATATATCTTGTCACTCCCTTCTGACCTGTAGAATATCTGCTGAAAAGTCAGCTGATAACCTTATGGGAGTTAATTTATATGTTATTTGTTGCTTTTCTTTTGATAATTTTAATATTTCTCCTTATCTTTAACTTTTGTCAATTTGATTAGTATGTGCCTTGGTGTGTTCCAGTTTGGGTTGATCCTGTGTGGAACTCTCTGTGCTTCCTGGACTTGGGTGACTGTTTCCTCAACCAAGTTAGATAAGGTTTTGGTTATTATCTCTTCAATTTTTTTCTCAGGTCCTTTCTCTCTCTCTCTTCTCTTTCTGGGATCCCTATAATGCAAATATTATTGCACTTCACTTTGTCCTAGAGTTCTATTAAACTATCCTCATTTCTTTTCATTTTTTTTTCTTTTCTGCAGTAGAGATTTCCAGTAATCTATCTTCTAGCTCACTGACCCGTTCTTCTGCTTCATTTAGTCTATTCTTAGTTCTTTCTAGTGTCATTTTGGTGATTTTACTCTTCAACTCTATTTGGGTATTCCTTATATTTTCCAATATTTTGCTAAAAAACTTCACTCTGTGCATCTATACTCCTATTCAGTTCTATGAACATCTTTGCCATTATTGCTTTAAACTCTTTCTCAGATAAATTGCTTATCTCCTCACTTATTTCTTCTGGAATTTTATCTTCTGCCTTGGCCTGGGAAATATTCCTCTGCTTCCTCATACCGTGTATCTCTCTATTTGTACTCTTAGGTAGGTTAGTTAAATTTCTCAATCTTGGAGAAGTGGCCTTCTGTGGGAGACATCCTACATGTCCCAGCACTACACTTCTCTCTTGTCACCCAAGGGTCAGGGTCCAGCTGGTCCCAGTGTTAAGGTCTGGCCTGTGTTTGTGGATTCCTTCCACAGGCTTTGGGATTGTTGTTTTCTTATTTCTGGTATCTGCCCCTGGTGGATGAGGCTGTACTAGAGGCTTATGCAGGTTTCCTGGTAGGAGGAGCCAGTGCCTGCCCACTGCTGGGTGAAACCTGGTCCTGGATTTTTGTGGGTAGAGCCATGTCTGGAGGTGTTTTGGCTAAGGAAGTCTGCTGATGGGTGGGGCTGTGTTCCCACTCAGTATGTTGTTTGGCCTGAGGCTTCCCTACAGGCATTTGGGTGGGGCTAAATCTTGGTGCTAATGATCCAATGAAGATGTCAGACTCCAGGAAAGCTCATATAGATGAACACTCCCAGAATGTCCTCCATCATCTTTTATGTCCCGTGGGTGAGCCACGGCTATCTCTTACCTCCCCAGGATATCTTCCAAACCCAAGAGGCAGGTCTGGCTGAGGATCCTATGAAATCACTGCCTCTGCCCTTGGATCTGGCACACACAAGATTCTGTGTATGCATCCCAAAAGAATGAAGTCTCTGTTTCCTCCAGTCATGTGGGGCTCCTGGAGTTAAGGCCCGCTGGCCTTCAAAACCAGATGTCTTGGGGTCTCCTCCTCCTTCTGATGTCAGAACTCTGGGCTGGGGAGCCTGACTTGGGACTTAAAATTATCACTCCTGTGAGAGGGCCTCTGTGACTTAATTATTCTTCAGCTTGTAAGTCACTCACCCAGGGGGTATGCAGCCTGATTATATCACAAGCATGCCACACCTACCATCCTGCTCTGGTTCCCTCTTTATGTTTCCAGTTGAAGAAGATCTTTTTGCTAGGTTCCAGTCTTTCTTTCTTTCTTTTTTTCTGCTGGTGGTTGTTTAGCAGTCAGTTATTGTTTAGTTGTAGTCATGAGGAGAGGTGAACTTGTGGAGATACTACTCTGCTATCTTGACTGGAAATCTCACCTGTCATAGGTATTTTGATATGGATTGTAGTAAATCTGTAGACTGTTTTAGACAGTATGAACATT
This sequence comes from Camelus bactrianus, assembly GCF_048773025.1. Lineage (NCBI taxonomy): Eukaryota > Metazoa > Chordata > Mammalia > Artiodactyla > Camelidae > Camelus > Camelus bactrianus. The sequence continues at coordinate 47,052,144 of NC_133575.1, forward strand.
TTAACAATTTTATTTCTTCCAATCCAAGAACATGGTATATCCTCCCATTTCTTTGTGTCATTTTCAAATTCCTTCATCAATATTTTATAGTTTTCAGAATATACTATTTCACTTCCTGGCATAAATTTATTCATAGGCATTTTTATTATTTTTGATGTGATTGTAAATGACTCTTTCCCTAATTTCTCTGATAGGTCATTGTTAATGCATAGCAAAGCAACACATTTCTATATATTAATCTTGTATCCTACAAATTTACTGAATTCACTTAGTAGTTCTAATAATTTTTGAAGGAGACTTTAGGGTTTCCTATACATAGTATCATGTCATCTCCAAATAGTTACATTTATAATTTTTCCCTTCCAATGTGGGCACCCTTTATTTATTTTCTTATATGATTGCTGTGATTAGACCTATGTTAATTAAATGTGGCAAATGTGGGCATTTTTGTCTTTTTCCTGATTTCAGAGCAAAAGCCTTCTGCTTCATGCTGTCAGCTATGATATTAGCTGTGGGTTTGTTGGGAATGGCCTTTATTACATTCCCTCTTATCAATTTTGATGAGTGTTTTCATCATGAATGGATGCTGAATTTTTTTCAAATGCTTTTTCTGCATCTATTGAGATGATCATGTGATGTTTATCTTTCCCTTTTTAAATGTGGTATATCATATTGATTAATTTACAGATATTTAACCATTCTTGCATCCCTGTGACAAATTTCACTTGATCAAGGTATATGATCCTTTTTATATATTGTTGAGTTTGGTTTGGTAACCTTTTATTGAGGATTTTTGCATATATTCCTCAGAGATATTGGTCTGTAAGTTTTAGCTTTTGTAGTGTCTTTGTCTCATTTTGATATCAGGGTGATGGTGGCTTCATAGAAAAAATTAGAAATGTTCAGTTTTCTTCAATTTTCTGGAATAGTTTGAGGATAGCATATATATATATATGTGTGTGTGTGTGTATATATATATATATATATATATATATAATGTTAGAAATTCCTTGTGAAGCCATAAAGTCCTGGACTTTTTGTTTCAAGTTTCTTTAATCGTAAATTCAATTTTACTACTAGTGATCAGATAGTTCAGATTGTCTATTGCTTCATGATTTGGTCTTTGAAGATTGTATATTTCTAGAAATTTGTCCATTTCTTTTAAGTTGTCCAATTTGTTGGCATATAACTTTGCACAGTATACTCTTACAATTTTTTTTGTATCTCCATGGTATTGATTGCTATTTCTCCTCTTTCATTTCTTATTTGGCTTATTTGAGTTATTTTTATTTTCCCCTTGATGAGCCTGGTTAAAGATATATCAATTTTATTTATGTTTTCAAAGAGCCAGCCCTTGCTTTCATTGACTTTGTATTGTTTTGTTGGTTTATATTTATTTATTTCCTCTCTGATCTTTATTATTTCCTTCCTTCTGCTGACTTTGGTCTTGTTGTTGTTGTTGTTGTTCTTTTTCTAAGTCCTTTAGAGGAAAGGTTAATTTCTTTATTTGAGATTTCTCTTATTTTTAAGGTAAGCTCATTTATATACTTCCCTCTCTGTATATAAACTTCCCTCTTAGAACTGCTTTTGCTTCATCCCATAGATTTTGGAATGTTTTGTTTCCATTTTATTTTGTCTGAAGGTATTTTCTGATTCCTCCCTGATTTGTTCATTGACCCAAGGGTTATTCAGTATCATATGGTTTAATCTCAATGTTTATGCTTTTCCTAGTTTATTTTTGTAATTGATTTCTAGTTTCAGATCACCGTGGTCAGAAAAAAATTTAGTTTTTTCTATATATAAGTTTTTTTCTGCTATAAGTTTTTTCCTCTTAAAAGTGTTAGACTTGACTCAGGAATCCCACTCCTGGGCTTGTATCCAGAAGGAAATCTACTTCAGGATGACACCTGCACCCCAATGTTCATAGCAGCACTATTTACAATAGCCAAGACATGGAAACAGCCTAAATGTCCATCAACAGGTGACTGGATAAAGAAGATGTGGTATATTTATACAATGGAATACTACTCAGCCATAAAAACTGACAACATAATGCCATTTGCAGCAACATGGATGCTCCTGGAGAATGTCATTCTAAGTGAAGTAAGCCAGAAAGAGAAAGAAAAATACCATATGAGATCGCTCATATGTGGAATCTAAAAAACAAAAACAAAAACAAACAAACAGACAAAAACAAAGTGTAAATACAGGACAGAAATAGACTCACAGACAGAGGATACAGACTTGTGGTTACCAGGTGGGTGGAGGGTGGGAAGGGATAGACTGGGATTTCAAAATTGTAGAATAGATAAACAAGATTACACTGTATAGCACAGGGAAATATACACAAAATGTTATGATAACTCACAGAGAAAAAAATGTGACAATGAGTGTGTATATGTCCATGAATGACTGAAAAATTGTGCTGAACACTGGAATTTGACACAACATTGTAAAATGATTATAAATCAATAAAAAATGTTGTTAAAAAAAAGTGTTAGACTTGTGTCCTAGCATGTGATCTACACAGAATGTTTCACATGCACTTGGAAAGAATGTGCATTATGTTGTTTTTGGATGAAATGTCCTGTAGATACCTATTAAGTCCAACTGGTCATTTAAGCCCACTGTTACCTTGCTTATTTTCTGTCTGTATGATCTTTCCATTGATGTACCTGGGGTGTTAAAGTCCTGTATTATTATTGTATTGTCATCTTTCCCCTGTTTTCTGTTAACATTTGCTTTATGTATGTAGTTGCTTTTGTAATGTGTCAATATATGTTCATGGGTTTAATATTCTTTTCTGTATTGATCCCTTTACCATTATATACTGCCCTTCTTTGTCTTTTGTTATAGACTTTGTTTTAGAGTTTATTTTGTATGATGTGAATATCGCTACCCCAGTTTACTTGTTTCTATTTGCATAAAATATCTTTTTCCATCCTCTCACTTTTACTGGGTGTGCCTTTATTTCTAAAGTGAGTCTCTTGCAAGCAGCATATAGATGATTCTTGTTTTTTAATTTAATCAGCCATATATTTTAATCAAAGCATTTAGTCTATTGACATTTAAAGTAATTTTTTTACATCTTAATTGAAAAATACCATATGAGATCACTCATACGTGGAATCTAAAAAAAGAGAGAACATAAATACAAAAAAGAAACAGACTCATAGACATAGAATACGAACTTGTGGTTGCCAAGGGGGTGGGGGGTGGGAAGGGACAGACTGGTATTTCAAAATTTGTAGATAATTATTGATAGGTATGTACTTATTGCCATTTTGTTATTTGATTTCTGTTTATTGTAGATCTTTCCCGTTCTTTTCCCCTTATTGTTGTTTCTTGTAGTTTGATGATTTTCTTTAGTCATATGCTTGTGTTGTTTAATTTTTGTGTATCTATTGTAGATTTTTATTTGTGGTTACCATGGGGTTTATATATGTTGAACTATATATATTTGTTTTAATAGGTGCTTCATTATGTTCATACATATTCAAAAACTCTAATACTTTTTACTTCCTTCCTCCACATTTTGTGTTTTTGATGACATATTTTACATCTCCATGCTTATCCCTTAAATGTTTATGGTATTTATACTAACTTTTTACAATATTTTGTCTTTTTAGAAATTTTCATACTAGCATATTTTTTTATTTTCTACAATCTTAACTCTATATTCACCTTTACTAGTGGTATTTTTTACTTTCATAGAGATACTTACTTCTTGTTATAGCCTTTTCTCTACCGCATAAAGAAGACCCTTTAACATTTCTTTTAGGGTCAACTTAGCACTGATGAAGTCTTATTTTTAGCTTGTGTGAGAATTTCCTTACCTTTCCTTCTATTTGAAATCATAATCTTGCAGGGTAAACTATTCTTGGTTGCAGGTCTTTCTCTTTCAGCACTTTCAATGTATCATGCCACTCCCTTCTAGCCTGCAAATTCTGTAGAATAACCAAGACTGTTTTTCCTTCTTTCTACCTTTAGAATTTCTATCTTTAATTTCTGCATATTAATTATGGAATGTCTTGATGTGAGTCTATTTGTGTTCATCTTGTTTGGGACCCTCTGTGCCTCCTGTATCTCAATATCTGTTTCATTCTTCAGGCTTGGGACATTTTCAGCCATAACCTCACTAAATATATTTTCAATCCACTTCTCTCTTCTCCTTCTGGGACCCCTAAAATGTGAATGTTGGTATGATTGATATTATTCCAACAATCCTTTAAACTGTTTTCATTTTTTAAAATTTATTTTCTTTTTGATCATCTGTGCAATTTCCATTATTCTATTTTCCAGATCACTTATATGTTCTATATTGCTTAGCCTGCCATCCATTCCTTCTAGTAGGTTTTTCATTTCAGTTATTGTATTTTTCAGTTCTGACTTTTTTTATATTTTCTAGTTCCTAGTTAAAATTCTCATTGCTTAACTTTTCCCTATTTCATTTAGCAATGTTATTACTAATGCTTTGAATTCTTCATCTTGCCAATTGTTTATTTATATTTCATTAGTTGTTCTTTCAAGGGTTTTCTCTTGCTATTTAAATTGAGACACATTCTTCTGTCATTTTATTTTGCTCAATCTCCTTTGTATGAAACTGGTTGAAACAGTTACTTATGGTAGTCTTGAAGGGGTATTCTTATGTGGCAGTATCCCTATACATTCTGGGTGTGTCCTGTGGCTTCTGTGGGAGAACTGAATTTGATATGAATATGAGTCATGTGTTTCCTCAGGGTGTGCTGGAAGCTACCACCTTGTTATTAGGTGGGCCTGGAGTTGGAGGGGCTATTGCCAGGTATGAGGTGGGGCTTTCTCTCTGCTCAGTGGTTATCACTGCCCTATCAGGGGTGGGGTCACATTCCAACTTGCTGGAGAAAAATCCCTGAGGTCTGGGTCCAAGTTGGTTCAGCTCCGTTTACATGTATACTCTCCCCACTCCCAGCCCCAGCCCCCTCAGCCCCAGAAGGTCGCATATTTGGAGCAAAAGCAGCCTGCTTGGGTACTCAGTGAGAGTTAGGCTGCAGGATGTGGCAGTCTGGCCTCTGCCAGATGTCTGGATTGACTCTGATGGGCCCCTTGTGCAATTGCCAGTAATGGCTGCCTCCTCATTGCTCAGTCCCTGCTTAGGATTTGAGCCACTAGAACTTCACATGGCCAAACTTCTTCCTCAGTCTTGGCCATGCATGCTCTAGTGTAGAGCTGCAATGTGAGGCAAATGGTGCCAAAGCATTCACTCAGCTCAGTCTCAGGTGCATGCTGGGGCAGTTTTGGGAACCAGTTCAGCCAGCCTCACAGTTTGAATCCATCCTTTCCACCCTTCTTTGGGAAAAAGCCTTCCTATTAGTCCAACAAGCCCTCTAACCTGCCAAGGAGGTTTGCCTTCTTTTTGATGGACCCCAGGACTGGTGTGTTCACTCCCCAGGGAGGATCTGTGCCATGTGATATCCCTTTTCTTCTGAGTCCCCTCCCACGGTCACAGGTCCCAACCTGATCACTTCTTTTCCCCTCTACCCAATTCCATCTGCATCTTTCTTACAGCCTTGGTTGTACAGAAGCCTTTCTTCTAGTCTTCAGTTATCAGTGAGAATTGTTCCACATGTAGATGTATTTTTGATGTGTTCATGGTGGAAGCTGAGTTCCATGTCCACCTATTCCACCATTGTGATTTAAGCCCTAACTGTAGCTACTTTGAATACTTCTTTAACTTTTATACACGAGGTAAACATTTAACATATCATCATATCACATAATACAATGTATTATGGTATTCTGAATCTAACTATATTCTTACCTTTACCAGTGTGTTGTATATTTCCATAAATTTCATGTTAGTAATCAGTGTCCTCATGTTTAGGGCTTGAAGAACTCCGTTCAGCATTTCTTATAAGGCAGGTTAAGTGGTGAGTAATTCTCTCAGCTTTTATTTATTAGGGAATGTCTTATCTCACCTTCATTTCTGAGTCTACTTTGCTGGGTAATGTATTTTTATTTGGCAGCTTCCTTCTTTCAGTGCTGTGAATGTATCATGTCATTCTTGCCTGGCCTGCAAGGTCTCTGATGAGGAATCAGCTGTTAGCCTTATGGGGGTTCACTATGTGAGAATTGTTTTTTAATCTTGCTGCATTTGAAATTATTTTATTTTGATTTTAGATAGTTTCATTATGTGCTTTGAATTGAAATTTTGGTATGACTCATTCACTTCATGACCTTGTATATCCAAATCTCCCCATATTTAGAAAATTCTCAAACACTGTCTCTTTCAATAATCTTTCTACTCTTTGCTCCTGGTGTTCTCTTTTGAGACTCCAGTTATGTGTACTTTTTTTTCTTTCAATGGTGTTAAGCTCTGTTGATTTTCTTGATTTATTTTCATTCTTTTTTCTTTTGCTTCTCTGTAAGGATAATTTCAATTGACCTATCTTCTACATCACTGATTCTTCTGTGTGACTAAGTCAGCTTCTGATGCTCTGTATTAAATTCTTCAGTTCATCTGTATCCTTCATCTCCAAAATTCTGTTTGGTTCTTTTTAACATATTATTTCTCCTTATTGAACTTCTGATTTCATTCTTGTATTTTATGATATAGATAAAATTTTAAATCTATGCTTTCATATAGCTCTGAGTAGTGTATTTAGAACAATTATTTAGAATTATTTGTTGGGCAATTTATGGATCTCCATTTTTTTCAGATAAGTTACTGGAGGTTTACTGAATTCCTTTGATAGAGTCGTGTTTTCCTGCTTCTTCATGATCCCTCTAGCTTTGTATAGATGTCTGCACATTTGAATAAGCAGTTAACTCTTCCAGACTTTATGGATTGACTTTTGTAAGGGAAGTCTTTATGGATTTAGTGGTGCAAGGTGCCACGTGTAGGGGTATGTGACAGCACTGGTTCTGGATTCTTTGATATCTCTTCAGCTCCACAGCATTGACAACTGTGTTATCCCTGAAAAGCAATGTGGAGAATCTGTAGGCCCCTGGCTTCAAGGACTGTTGGAGACTTCAGGTGTGCACACACTCATTCTGGGCACCAGCTTCAAGGGCTGGATGCAGACACAAACATAGTGATGGGGGCCAGAGCAGAAAACAAGAGCTAGGGTTTACTATAGTCTCACTGGCAGCTGCAAAGTCCCAGTTATTGTTGTGCTCTCCCATGGTTGTACACTGTCCCCTCAGTTGTGCACACTATAATGGCCAGGTACTTGGGCCACGGTGGGGGCATGCAGCTGCACATCTGGAGGAGCTATCTGCAGGTTGCTGTGGTGGTACTGGCCAGTAACAGAAGGCAGGACCTGATCAAGTCCCATAAGCACCTATGGGTACCCTGGCTATGTGATCCCCTGTGGCTATGCATCCTCCTTTGCGTGTGCACACTGAAGTGAAAGCTGATGATGAATATCAGGTCAGTGGTGTACAAGTACATATCTGGAGTGGCTGGTATGATGGTGGATGTCAGTTGGTAGGGTCTAGGCTGGTGTGTCATACTTTTAAAGCCACAGAGGCCTGAGCTGGCTGCCAGCATGGCTCTTGGGCTCCAACCTGGATGATGAATGACTCAGGCAGCTGGAATCAGTAAATGTGAATATCTGTCAGACAAAAGGTGGAAAAATCTGTAGTAGCTGTGCAGGCTGTTAGATTTGTCAATGGCAAAATCTGCTGAGTTTTTCTGCAGAACAGGTCTCTGTGAACCAGAATTGTCCTTGCTGTGTGTCTGCCAATATGCACCCCTGCTTTTCTTCCTTGTCCCTAGCTAGCTCTATATATCTCAGCTTTCCTGGTCTGGATGGGGAAACCCAAAGAGGAGGCTTAGTGCAGTACCCTGAAATGCAGGAGAAGCTGGTCACTCACTCACCTTTTCTTGGTGAGAGGAACGTTTTCTAGCTGAGAAATTCCTTCTTGATGCTAAATAATGCTGGCTTTGAGAATGGAATGATGCAGGCAAAATGAAGCTATCTTCCTTCTCATATATGATTTTCTGAGGTTTTTCGTTCCACTGGATTGCTAAAATTTCCTAAGTGGACTGTAGAGGTCCCCCAGAGATTTTTTTGCTCATGAATAGCTGTCCAATATTTGACTTGTTTTGGAGAGAGGGAGGGTCAGTCTTATATCACTATTTTGTCTCCTCCTATACTACATATAATAATTGACATTTGGATATTGAACCAGTATTGCATGCCTGGAATAAATTCCACTTAGTTGTGGTGTATTATTATTTTTACACATGATGGAATTGATATGCTCATTTTAAAAAAATTGTTTGCATCTAATTTCATGACAAATATTTGTGTGTACATTTTCTCTTTTTTACTGTCTTTATATACTTTTGGAGACTGAGTATTACTGAACTTAATAAATGAATTGGGAAGCACTTTTTCCTTTTCTATTTTTAGGAGTGTTAAATTGGTGTTAATTCTTCTTTAAATGATTGGTAAAATTATCTAGTTAAATCATCTGTACTTGCAGATTTCTTTATCAGGAGTCTTAAGTGAATGTTGATTTTCTTTATTAATTATAATATTCATATTATTAACATTATTTCTTTCTGATTGAATTATAATTTGATCGAGTCTGCAGTTTTGACAAATAAGTTCATTTCTTCTAAGTTGTTTAATTTGAAACTTTAGAATTGTTTATTGAATGCCCTTATTAGTTTTTAATTCTGTTAAATTCCTTACATTGGTCATTTGAGTTTTCTCTTTTCTCTTTGTCAGTTTTGACAAAGGTTTATCAATTTTACTAATTTTTTTCAATTCAGCTATTTTTATTTCATAGAATTTCTCTATAGTTCATCCATTTCAATTTCAATGATTTCAGAAGTTTCCATTATAGAGTTGAGACTGTCCTTATTTCCTAATGTATGTATTTAATGCTATAAACTTCCTTCTCAGAACTGCTTTAGATAATATCCCAATATTTTGACACAGTATCTTTTCTTTTTCATTTAGTTCTATGTATTTTTAATCCTTTCATTCTTCCTCTTTGACTCATGAATTACTTAGAAGTGTTTTGATTTCTCCCCAAGAGCTTGATAGTATCTTCTATTTTTCTCCATTTAAAAATGATTTAAAATAATTGTTTAGTGATTCTTCACTTCCTTTGTCCTTCCAAAGCATATTTGACAATTTATAATTTAACTAACAGACAATGAATCAAATTTAATCTGTGTAAAGAAAGTGCATTGGGTATTTATTTTAACCCATATAAATTAAAGATAAACAGAAGGAAAAAGGGGTGGAGAAGCAATAGATTACAGGCAATAAACAGAACGGAGCATATAAGTCACAGATATAAAGTTTTACATAAGCCATCATCTAGTTTAGTAATTTTTTTTATCACTGGGTCTACATTTCCTCATTTATCAAATAAACGTTAACACCTGCCATATACAAGCCTCAGGTAAGTGTAAGGTGAATAGATGTGGCAGCTTCCAAAATCTACGGCATGCAGCCAAAGCAGTTCTAAGAGAGGGGTTTAAAGTAACACAGGCCTTCCTCAAGACAAAGAATATTCTCAAGTAAACCATCTACCTTATTACCTAAAGGAATAACAAAAAGAAGAATAAAGAAAGCCCAAAGTCAGCAGAATGAAGGAAATAAAGACCAGAGAGGAAAGAAATAAAAGAGATCAGAAAAACAATAGAAAAGACCATTGAAACAAAGAGCTGGTGTTTGGAAAGATAAACTATACTGATAAACCCTTGGTCAGGTTCACCAAGAAGAAAAGAGAGATGACTCAAATAAATAAAATAATAAACGAAAAAGGAAAACTGACAATCAATATCACAGAGATAGAAAATATCATGACAGAATACTATCAACAATGTGCCAATAAATTGGACAACCTAGGGAGATGGATAAATTTCTACACACAAACAACCTTCAAAGACTGAATGAAAAAGAAACAGACAATATGAAAAGAGTGATCATTAGAAATGAAATTGAATTTTTAACTAAAAAAAAAAAATATACTCCCAGAAAACTAAAGTCCAGGAATGGATTATTCATAGGGAAATTCTATCAATCACATAAAGAACTTATACATATCCTCAAAATATTCCAAAAAATTGAAGAGGATGGAAAACTTTTTAAAAAAAAAATTTAAACTTTTTTTATTGACTTATAGTCATTTTACAATGTTGTGTCAAATTCCAGTGTAGAGCACAGTTTTTCAGTTATACATGAACATACATACATTCATTGTCACATTCTCTTTCTCTGTGAGCCAGCACAAGATCCTGTATATATTTCCCTGTGCTACACAGTACAATCTTGTTTATCTATTCTACATTTTGGAATCCCAGTCTGTCCCTTCACAACCCCTGTCCCCTTGTCAACCACAAGATTGTATTCTATGTCTATGAGTCTGTTTCATTTTGCATTTATGTTCTTTTTTTTTTAGATTCGCATATAGGCGATCTATCATATGGTATTTTTCTTTCTCTTTCTGGCTTACTTCACTTAGAATGACATTCTCCAGGACCATCCATGCTGCTTCAAATAGCGTTATGTTGTCATTTTTATGGCTGAATAGTATTCCATTGTATAAATATACCACTTCTTCTTTATCTAGTCATCTATCAATGGACATTTAGGCTGTTTCCATATCTTCGCTATTGTAAATAGTGCTGCTATGAACATTGGGGTGCAGGTGTCTTTTTCAAGTAGGCTTCCTTTTGTATATATACCCAGGAGTGGGATTATTCGGTCATATGGGAAGTCTATTCCTAGTCTTTTGAGGACTCTCCATACGGTTTTCCACAGTGGCTGCACCAAACGGCATTCCCACCAGCAATGTAGGAGGGTTCCGTTTTCCCCACAGCCTCTCCAGCATTTGCCTCTTGTGGACTTTTGAGTGATGGCCATTCTGACTGGTGGGATGTGATACCTCACCACAGTTTTGATTTGCATTTCTCTGATAATTAGTGATATTGAGCAGTTATTTATTTGACTATTGATCATTTGCATATCTTCTGTGGAGAATTGCTTGTTTAGGTCTTCTGACCATTTTTGGATTGGGTTGTTTGCTTTTTTCGTATTAAGTCGTATGAGCTGCTTATATATACTGAAGATCAAGCCTTTGTCAGTTTCATTTGCAAAAATTTTCTCCCATTCCGTAGGTTGTCTTTTTGTTTTACTTATGGTTTCCTTTGCTGTGCAAAGGCTTGTAAGATTCATTAGGTCCCATTTGTTTATTCTTTCTTTTATTTCTATTGCTTGGGTAGACTATCCAAGGAGGACATTTTTGAGATGTATGTGACATAATGTTTTGCCTAAATTTTCTTGTAGGAGGTTTATTGTATCTTGTCTTCTGTTTAAGTCTTTGATCCATTTTGAGCTTATTTTTATATGGTGTAAGGGAGTACTCTAGCTTCATTGATTTACATGCTGCTGTCGAGTTTTCCCAAAACCATTTGCTGAAGAGACTGTCTTTATTCCATTGTATATTCTTGCTTCCTTTGTCGAAGATGAGTTGACCAAAAGTTTGTAGGTTCACTTCTGGGCTCTCTATTCTGTTCCATTGGTCCATATGTCTGTTTTGGTACCAATACCATGCTTTCTTGATGACTGTAGCTCTATAGTATTGTCTGAAGTCTGGGAGAGTTATTCTCCCAACCTCTTTCTTTTTCTTCAGTAATGCTTTGGCACTTCTAGGTCTTTTGTGGTTCCAAATAAATTTTATTATAATTTGTTCTAGTTCTGTGAAATATGTCCTGGGTAATTTGATAGGGATTGCATTAAATCTGTAGATTGCCTTGGGCAGTGTGACCATTTTAACGATATTGATTCTTCCAATCCAGGAGCATGGGATATCTTTCCATGTTTTTAACTCTTCTTTAATTTCCTTCATCAGTGTTTTGCAGTTTTCCATGTATAATTCTTTCACCTCCTTGGTTAGATTTATTCCTAGGTATTTTATTAGTTTGGGTGCTATTTTAAGGGGGATTCTTTCTTTATTTTCTTTCTCTATTGATTCATCATTTTTGTAAAGAAATGTAACTGATTTTTTAGGTTAATCTTGTAACCTGCTAACTTGCTGAATTCTTTCATTAGATCTAGTAGTTTTTGTGTGGACCTTTTAGGGTTTTTTATATATAGTATCATGTCATCTGCATAGAGAGACAATATTACCTCTTCTTTTCCAATTTGGATCTATTTTATTTCTCTCTCTTTCCTGATTGCTGTGACTAGGACTTCCAAGACTATGTTGAATAGGAGTGGTGATAGTGGGCATCCTTGTCTTCTCCCAGATTTCAGTGGGAAGCTTTTGAGTTTTTCACTGTTGAGAACTATGCTGGCTGTAGGTTTGTCATATATAGCTCTTATTATGTCAAGATGTGTTCCCTGTATACCCACTCTGGTGAGAGATTTTATCATAAATGGGTGTTGGAATTTATCAAAAGCTTTTTCTGCATCTATTGAGATGATCATGTGTTTTTTTTCCTTTCTCTTGTGGATGTGATGCATTACATTGATTGATTTGCATATGTTGAATCATCCTTGTGTCCCTGGGATGAACCCCACTTGGTCATGCTGTATAATCTTTTTTATATGCTGTTGGATTCTACTTGCTAGTATTTTGGTGAGGATTTTTGCATCTATTTTCATCAGTAGTATTGGTCTATAAGTCTCATTGTTGGTGGTGTCTTTGCCTGGTTTTGGTATCAAGGTGATGGTGGCTTCATGGAGTGAGTTTGGGAGTATTCCTTCCTTTTCAATCTTCTGGAAGCGTTTGAGAAGGGCTGGTATGAGTTCTTTGTATGTTTGGTAGAATTCCTCATGGAAGCCCTCTGGTCCTGGATTTTCATTTGTAGGGAGGTTTTTATCACAAATTCAATTTCATTTCTAGTCGGTTTGTTCAAGTGGTCAGTTTCTTCTTGGTTCAGTCTTGGTGGACTGTATGTTTCCGGAAACTTGTCCATCTCCTCTAGGTTATCCATTTTGCTTCCATATAGTTTTTCATAATATTCTCGTATGATATTCTGTATTTCTATGTTATTTGTTGTAATTTCTCTATTTTCCTTTCTTATTTTGCTAATTTGTGCTCTCTTATTTTTCTTCTTTGTGAGTTTGGCCAGAGATTTGTCGATTTTATTCATGCTTTCAAAAAAACAACTTTTGGTTTGATTGATTCTTTCTAATTTTTTAATCTCTATTTTATTTATTTCCTCCCTGATCTTTATAATTTCCTTCCTTCTGATGACTTTTGGGGTTTTTTGCTCTTTTTTTTTAATTATTTCAGCTGGTGGGTTAGATTGTTTATTTGAGGCTGTTCTTTTTTGTGGAAGGCCTGTATTGCTGTAAACTTCCCTCTTAGCACTGCCTTTGCTGCGTCTCATAAATTTTGTGTGGTTCTTTTTTCATTTTCATTTGTCTCAAGGTGTCTTTTAATTTCAACTTTGATTTAATCATTGACCCATTGGTTTTTTAATGGCATGTTGTTTAATCTCCATTCTTTCCTTTTTTTCTCCTTTGTTTCTCTGTAGTTGATTTCTAGTTTTATGGCACTGTGGTCAGTAAAGATGCTTGAGATAATTTCTATCTACTTAAAATTGTTAAGACTTCTTTTGTGCCCAAGTACATGATCTATCCTGGAAAATATTCCATGTGCACTTGAAAAGAATGTATATCCTATTTTGGGGTGGTGTAATGCTCTGAAAGTACCCACCAAATCTAATTTTTCTATTGTATCATTTAATTTCTCCGTTCCTTATTTATTTTCTGTCTGGAAGATCTGTCTAGTGATGTTAATGCGGTGTTAAAATCTCTGACAATGATTGTATTCTGATCAATTTTCCTCTTTATCTCTGTTAGCAGTTGCTTTATGTACTTAGGTGCTCCTATATTGGGTGCATATATATTAATGATTGTAAAATCCTCATCTTTTATTACTCCTTTAATCATTATAAAATGTCCTTCTTTATCTTTATGGCCCTTGTTTTAAAGTCTATTTTGTCTGAAATCAGAACTGCTACACCTGCTTTTTTTGGATTTTGCATTTTCATGGAATATCCTTTTCCCATCCATTCACTCTCAATCTATATGTGTCATTCTCCCTAAAGTGTGTCTCATGTATGTGGCATATTGAAGGTTCTTGCTTTATTATCCAGTCTACCACTCTGTCTTTTGATTGGAGCATTTAGTCAATTAACGTTTACAGTCATTAATGATAGATGTGTATTTATTTCCATTTTGAACTTATTTTTGCAGTTGATTTGGTATTTCCTTTTAGTTCCTTCTTTTTGTGGTTTGGTAATTTTCCTTTGTATTATCATGGATTTTATTTATTTTTTGAGACTCCCTTGTTAGTTTTTGGGTTGTGGTTACTCTTTTTTGCAGGTCTATTAGCCCGTTACTATAAGTGTTTTTATTAAACAGATAGTAATATAAGCTCCAACACATCCTACAGAGAATAAAAACTTTCAAAAAGAAAGAAAGGAAAAACTCTCTATTTTCTTTCTTCCCTCTCCCACTCTTAATGATTTAGATGTCTTCTTTCACAATTTTGTTTTTATTCAATTTGCAATTCATGGTAGTTATCACCTTTCCAGTTATGAGTTTCTCATTTCTGTAGCAGAGGATGGAAAACTTCTAAATTCATTAAATGATTTCACCATTATTATCCTGAAACCAAAACCAGGCAAAAAAAAAAATTTACAGGCCAATATCTTTGATGAATATAGATTTAGATTTATATAGATTTTAAAATCCTCATCAAAATTTTCACAGACTTAATCCAACAATATAGAAAAGAATCATGCACCACGATCAAGTTGGATTTATACTATGGATAAGAGTATGTTTCAACATTTGTAAATAAATGTGATACAACACATTAACAAAAGGAAGGATAAAAGTCACATGATCATCTCAAATGACAAAGAAAGCACTTGACAAAATTCACCATCCATTCATGATAAAAACTCGCATCAAAGTGTGTATAGAATGAACATATTTCAATATAATAAAGGCCTTTCATGACAAACCCACAGTCAACATCATAGTCAACAGTAAAAAAGCTAAAAGCCTTTCCTCTAAATTCAGGAAAAGATACAAAGATGCCCACTCTGACAACTTCTATTTAGATTATTATTGTAAGTCCTAGCCACAGCATTGGACAAGAAATGAAGTAAAAGGCATTCAAAATGGAAGAGAAGAGGTAAAACAGTCACAATTTGCAGATAAAATGCTACTTTATATAGAAAACACTAATGTGTCCACCTCAAAATTATTAGAACTAATAAATTAATTCAAGGTTGCAGGACACAAGACTAATATACATAAAGCTGTTGCTTTTCTATACACTGTTAATAAACTGTCAGAAAAAAAGTTTTAAAAATCACTTTTAAAATCACATAAAAACTAAAATACCTATGAAGAAACAACAAAGGAGTTGAAATATTTCTGTTCAGAAAACTATAAAAAATTTCCTAAGACTAATAAATGAGTTCAGCAAGGTCTCATGGTACAAGGTCAATATACAAATTTATTTGTATTTTCCTATCTAGCAATGAATACATGGAAACGGACATTTTAAATGTGATATTGTTTATAACTGTTCCCAAAACAAAATGTGTATAAGACATTTGCTGAAAACTACAAAACACTGATAAAATATATCAATGAAGATATAAATAAATGGAGA
Organism: Camelus bactrianus; assembly: GCF_048773025.1. NCBI lineage: Eukaryota > Metazoa > Chordata > Mammalia > Artiodactyla > Camelidae > Camelus > Camelus bactrianus. Next base: position 47,067,792 of record NC_133575.1, read on the forward strand.
GACAATACCAACTGTGTTCATGGGTTGGAACATTGAACATAATAAACATGTCAATTATCCACAAATGTATATACAAGTTTAGTACAGTTACTAACAAAATCACAGAAAGAGTTTTCATAAACATAGACAAGATTATTCTAAAATGTATATGAGAAAACAGTGTAGCTAGAAAAACTAAAATCATTTTATAAAGAAAAACAGAGTGGGAGAGATTATTCTACCCAATTTTATGTGTATTATGTAGCCTCAGTATCAAGACTAAGTGGTAATGTCAGAAAGACAGATCTATGGATGAAGGGAACTTAACAGTGAACCCAGATATGGCTCCACAAAATTATGGCCAAATTAAAGATAGTCTTTTCAACAAATGATAATCTAGCAATTGGCAAAAATAATTAGATGAACTTCCAAATAAACTTCATATGCTATACAAAAATGAACTTAAAATGGATAATATTTCAAAAGGCAGAAAAATAAATCACAGATTTTTATGAAAAATTATAAATTTTTCACAAAACAACACAGAAGAATATATTCAAGCTCTATCTATGTCTTCATGAGGGATTATTAGACATGATATAAGAAGCATAAACCATAGAAGAAATATCAGTAGCTTGATGTTTATAAAATGAAAATCTCTTGCTTCTGCTAAGAAAAAAAGGACAAGGTACAGACTTGAGAAAATATTGGCAAGCCACATATCTTACAAAAGACATATCTAGAATATATAAAAACTCTCAAAACTCATTATCAAAAAATCATACAATTCAGTAAGAAAATGAGCAAAAGACATGAAGAAACAAGAGAAACATTTTGAAGAGGAGATATGGATGGCCAATAATTACATGGAACAATGTTCAACATTGTTAGCCCATTAGGGAAATGTAAAGTAATACCACTATGAACTATCACTACATACTTATTAAAACAATTAAAATTAAAAGTGACAGTGTCAAATGCTGGCTATGTTTCAGAAAAACTGGATATGTTATATGTTCCTAATGGAAATATAAAATGGTACACACACTCTGGAAATTAGTTTGATAGTTTCTTAAAACCTTAAGCATACAATTAACCATATAACCTAGTGATCACACTCTTGTGCATATATACAATAGATATGAAAATGTGTATTCATACAAACATGTGAACACAATTTTTCATACAGTTTCATTCATAATAACCCAAAACTAAAAACATAAAATGCCCTACATTAGGTAAACAGTTAGACACACTGATACATCTGTATTGTAGAATGCCACTCAGTAACAAGAAGAAATAAAATACTGATACCAGAACTTAGAAAATCTCCAGGGCATTATATTGAGTAAAAAAAAGCCAATCTCAAAAGATCATACTGTATGATATATTTTGTAAAATATGCTAGTAGTAAAAAAATATTGAAATAGATAAGAGTAGTTAGGGATAATAAGAGAGTGGGGTAGGTGTTACTATAAAGGGATAGCAGGAGGGGGCGATATTTCTGGTGATCTAACAGTTCTGTATCTTGAGTGTGATGGTCGTTACATGAATCTACATATATGACAAAATAATACAGATCTACATACATACTTTATACCAATATCAGTTTTCTTGGTATTGATATTATACTATAGTTAGGTAACATGCAACCAAAAAAAAAAAAAAAAAAAACTAAGTGAAGAGCACACATGATCACTTTGTACTATCTTTTCAAATTCCTGTGAATCTAATGTTACTTTAAAAGAAAAATTTTAAAAATAGAGCAAAGTAATCATTTTGTTGGTAGACTAAGTAAATTCTCAGGCAGAAAAATTAGACATATCTTTACATTCTTCACAGTATGTAAAAAAATACCGAGTACCTACTATGTGGTCAGTAAATGATTCTTGATTAAATAAAAGTAGAAAGTGCAGAAACACTTAGTAAAAGCTAAAGTTTCCAGAGACATTATATTTATTGTGAGATCTATTTGTGGTGGTCATGGAAGACCAAATGAAATGAAAGTTGGTAAGGAATTTGGAATAGCAGTCATTTTTTTCCTCTTATCTTCTATGTTGCGCTTTCATTCAAGGACAAAGAAAAATTAGCAAATAAATGCTTTCAAAGTGGTGTAAATGGGGTGATATCAGCAAGATGGTAGACTATAAAAACCAGGTCTGGGCCCTAGTTCCCACACAGAAAGACTAAATTAACAAAAATATATGAACTAAACTACCTTTGTGATAACTCTATAAACCAGTTAAGAACCTGCAGTACACAAGCAAATGCAAAACCAAGAAAAACTGCATCAAAAAGTGTATAAAAATTCATGGCATTTTGCTAGCCTTTGCTCCTCCCCTACCTAGTTCAGCACGTATAATTGGGAGCAAGCTTCCAAATTCATGGACCACTCCTGGGATGTAAAGAGTGAAACCTAAATCAAAACTTCTGGCTTGTCTGATGGTTTCCCAAGGGCCTGGTTTATGTTTTGCACGAATTGGAGCACCAATGAGAACAGTAGTATATTTTGAATACCAGGTTAAGGACTGCTGAAAACAAACATAAATGTGAGGCACATTACAGCAGCAAGGAGTCTCCAGTTCAGCAGGGAGGTGTTAGATAAGCAAGGGATCACAGGCAGAGAAATACAAAAGAAACTGAAACCAAAAGTTCCTGAGAAGAAACTGAGGATTGAGCCTCTCAGGAAAATGAAGGATGATAAAAGCAGCTGTACATACTGAAACAAAACACATATGCACTAATCCAAAGGGGACATATCTCTAGAAAAAGGTTGGAGAGATCACAGAACCTCTAGTTGTGCTGATTGCAGAAAGTCTTTACCTGTACAAAACCAATCTGTAAAGGATGGGAGGGATGGAGATTTAAAAAAATGCTGAAATCTCAACAAAAGATTGCAAGGCAAAGAAAGGGGGAATGGCCCAATCAAAGGAACACAATAAATCTTCAGATATTTATTCTAAATTACTGCAGATCTCTGATTTACCTTACAAAGAATGTAAAGCAACCATCTTAAAAATGCTGAATGAGCTAAAAGAACACAGATAGACAACAAAATGAAATCAGGAAAGTTATGCATGAACAAAATGAGACTGTCGTAAAAGAGATAGAAACTATAAAAATAAAGACAAACAGAATTCTGGAGCTAAAAATACATTAACTGAATCAAAAACTTATTTAGGTTCAACAGAAACCTTGATTAGTCAGAAGAAAGAATCAGCAAACTTGAAGAAAGTTTATTTAAAATGATTAATTCAGAGGAGCAAAAGAAAAAAAAGAATGAAGAAATGTGAATAGAGCCTACGGAACATATATAAAACCATTAAGAGAACTAATGTATACAGTATTGGAGTCTCAGAAAGAGAAGAGAGGGAGAAAGGAGTACAGAGTTTATTTGAAGCAATAGTGGTAAAAAAAAAAATCCCAAATTTGATAAAGGAAATGCACATAAAAATTTGAAAAGTTCAACAACCTTCAACCAATATAAACCCAAAGAGAATCACACCAAGACACATTATAATCAAACTGTCAAAAGTCAAAGACAAACAGAGAATCTTGAAAGCAGCAAGGGAAAAGCAATTTGTCACATAAAAAATGGAGCTTCTCTAAGGCTTGCAGAGGATTTCTCAGAAGAAATCTTTCAGCCCAGAAGGCAATGAAATGGCTGAAAATAAAATCTGTCAATCAAAAAAATATCATATACAGCAAAGATGTCCTTCAAAAATGAAGCAGAAATTTAGACTTTCCAAGATAAACAAAAGGTAGACCTGTACTAGGAGAAATGCTAAAAGGGAGGCCTTTAAGTTGAAAGGAAAGGACACTAGACAGCTACATGAATCCATATGAAAACAAAGTTTCCCAGCAAAAGTAAATACATGGACAGATATAGACATATATATTATTGTAATTTTGGTGTATAATTCTACATTTAACTATTGTGTAAAATTTAAAAGATGAAAGCTTAGTGAGTGTAAGCCTATGTTAATGGGTACACACTTGCATAACTATATGAATATACGAAAATGTAATTGTTGACATTGATAACATAAAGTAGTGAACAGAACGGCAAAGGAGTTAACTTTTGTATGCAGTTGAAGTTAAATTGGTATCAGTTTCAAATAGTTTTCTATAACTTTATGATGTTTTATATAACCCACATGGTAACCACAAAGAATTTATCTATGAAATAAACACACAAGAAATAAGATGAGTCAAACATATCGTTATAAAAAATCAACCAAAGAAAAGCAATAGAGAGTAAATGGAGGAAATTACAAAATATATACAGAAAACTATTAACTAAATGGTAATAACAAGTATTTTCCTATCTGTAATTAAATCCAAATGGCTATTGTAAATAATGCTGCTATGAACATTGGGGTGCAGGTGTCATACTGAAGGAGGGTTCCTTCTGGATATAAGCCCAGGAGTGGGATTTCTGGGTCATATTGTAAGTCTATTGCTAGTCTTTTGAGGAATTCCCATGCTGTTTTCCACAGTGGCTGTACCAAACTGCATTCCCGCCGGCAGTGTAGAAGGGTTCCCTTTTCTCCACAGCCTCTCCAGCATTTGTCATTTGTGGACTTTTGAATGATGGCCATTCTGACTGGTGTGAGGTGATACCCCATTGTAGTTTTGATTTGCATTTCTCTGATAATTAGTGATATTGAGCATTTTTCATGTGTCTATTGATCATTTATATGTCTTCCTTGGAGAACTGCTTGTTTAGGTCTTCTGCCCATTTTTGGATTGGGTTGTTTATTTTCTTCTTATTGAGTTGTATGAGCTCCTTATGTATTCTGGAGATCAAGCCTTTGTCGGTTTCATTTGCAAAATTTTTTTTTCCATTCTGTAGGTTGTCTTTTTGTTTTACTTATGGTTTCCTTTGCTGTGCAGAAGCTTGTAAGTTTCATTAGGTCCCATTGGTTATTCTTGCTCATTTCTTCTAGGAGAAAATTTTTGAGATGTATGTCAGATAATGTTTTGCCTATATTTTCCTCTAGGAGGTTTATTGTATCTTGTCTTATGTTTAAGTCTTTGATCCATTTTGAGCTTATTTTTGTGTATGGTGTAAGGGAGTGCTCTAACTTCATTGTTTTACATGCAGCTGTCCAGTTTTCCCAACACCATTTCCTGAAGAGACTGTCTTTATTCCATTGTATATTCTTGCTTCCTTTGTCAAAGATGAGTTGACCAAAAGTTTATGGGTTCATTTCTGGACTCTCTATTCTGTTCCATTGGTCTATATGTCTGTTTTGTACCAATACCATGCTGTCTGGATTACTGTAGCTCTATAGTATTGTCTGAAGTCTGGGAGAGCTTTTTCTTCAGCCTCTTTCTTTTTCTTCAGTAATGCTTTGGCAATTCTAGGTCTTTGATGGCTCCATATAAATTTTATTATGATTTTTTCTAGTTCTGTGAAATATGTCCTGGGTAATTTGATAGGGATTGCATTCAATCTGTAGATTGCCTTGGGCAGTGTGACCATTTTAAGAATATTGATTCTTCCAATCCAAGAGCATATCTTTCCATTTTTTTAAAGTATTTTTTAATTTCCTTCATCATTGGTTTATAGTTTTCTGTGTATAATTCTTTCACCTCCTTGGTTAGATTTATTCCCAGATAGTTCATTACTTTGGGTGCTAATGCCACAATAAAAAGACATAGATCAACTGAATGGATAAAAACAGGATCTAATTATATGCTGTCTACAAGAGATTCACTTTAGATCTAAGGATACATATAGCCTGAAAGTGAAATAACAGAAATAGATATTCCATATAAATGGTAACCAAAAGAGAGCAGAGGTGTTTAAACTAGTATAAGATAAAATAGATTTTTAAAATAAAAAAAAACTGTTGCAAGACAAGAAGAAAGCTATTATATAATGATAATAGGGTCAATTTGCGAGGAAGATATAATTATAAATATATATGCACCAAATATTAGAGCTCCTGGATATATAAAACAAACGGTAGTAATCAAATTCATATGGAAAGAAAGAAAAAGGATGGTTGCCTAGGGCTATGGGGAGAGGAAAATGGGCTGTTAATGTTTAATGGGTATAGAATTTCAGTTTTGCAAGATGAGAAAATTTTGGAATTCTGTTGCAAAAAATGGGTGCATGGTTTAACACTACTGAACTATACACTTAAAAATGGTTAAGATGATAATTTTTGTTATGTGTTTTTTTTTTACCACAAATACACATTAAAATATTATTTGAAAATGTAGTGTTGCTCCACGGAGAGATATATAATGTATGTTGGAACTGGCATTTCACCATATTTGCACCATTGTATGCCCAAGCTTTAAATTGGGCAGTTTCACTTATAGAAGACACATATTAAACAGGTGGTTTAATTCCATCATGCCTCCTTTCCTTTCACTCATCAATTCACATAAGCTAAATTGTGATCAAATAATATGCTTATGGAGTAATGAATATTGTTCAATTTTTAAAGTTAAAACTCTGGCCTAATCTTTATCAATATCAACAAACAGGTACTTCAATAGCTTTGCAAATGGGGAGGCTTGAGGCTATTTAATTTAATCAAAGCACGGAATAAAGAAGAGTTATTTTGCTTACTTTAGTATCTGTGAACATCCTCAGGTGAAGGTGAGTTGGCAATGAGTCTTCATAGCTTGTAAAGTTTTCTTTTTTTTTTTGGATGTAGCTTATAAGGCTGAAAAAAGCCCATGGCAACAAATAATAGGCTAAGACCAATTAATATAGACAAGAGCAACAAAAATCATAAACATCAAAATCACATGCAGCATATAAGAGGGCACTAAAAATGTAAAGGGATTATTTATTTCCAATTACTTAATATAATGCACATCTATATTCACATACACACACACACACACAGACACACAATGCAATACATACATCTCAAGCCTTACCTACCACAAGTTATTTCCAAAAAGGCAGATTTATTTTGTCAGTTAATCAAAAAGAACTGAATTTGATAACTGATTTACCTCCTTGTTTCCTCCTCAAATGTCTGAAAACAAAGAAAACATAATAGCTTCACTTAAGAAAAAATGGGAGTTTGAGATTTGCAAATACTAACTACTATATATAAAATAGATAAACAACAAGTTTATACTGTATAGCACAGGGAACTATATTCAATATTTTGTGGTATCCTATAATGAAAAAGAATATGAAAATGAATATCTGTATGTATATGTATGACTGAAACATTATGCTGTACACCAGAAACTGACACAACATTGTAAAACTGACTATACTCCAATAAAAAAGAGTGCAAAAATGATATGGTAAGGTGATAGAGAATTATTCTTTTGTTGTAGTTTTCTGTGTGAGATTTAACAAGTTTGCAAATAAAACAACAAAATTGTACTTCTGTAAACAGTTGATTTAAAGGTCAAAAGTGATACATATTATTACAAAAGCATTAAAATTGTTAAAATTTCCCTTAATGTCCTTAATCTTCCTTAATTTCTAGGGTGTCATATCTTTCTCTTAATGTCTTCTTCTTGTACATTAAATAAAAATTAGCAAACAGACACTGGCAGGACCACAGACTTAAACATATAATGGTATCCAAAGATATCTAGAATAATGAAGATCAAATGTAAAAATAATATTGATGAATCTATTCTCAATGACAAATTTCAGAGATAACCCCTTAGAAGTTTATGAACAACAAGCACCATTCCTGGTAAAAATAAAATGGTAATATAAACATGAAAATTGTAATTCATCTAACAAATAACTGTTTAAAATAATAATAGTAAAATTATATTTGGTGATTACAGTTCTTGATAAGTGAAATGGATAACAGTGATGTTATAATGTATAGGAAGGAGTAATCAGGAATATTCTGTTATAAAGTATTTCAACTAGTTGTGAAAGAGAATAGTGTTATTTGAAAGCATATTTGAAAGGATTAGTTTTATATGCATATTGTGAACTCTAGAGAAACTTCTTAAAAAGTACAAAGAAAAACAAAACAAAACAAAATAAACACCAAAAATTATGAACGACATGCATGCTAAAAGGAGAGATAATTTGATATCACATAAAAAGCTCAATTAAAGGCCAGAGAAAGTAGAAAAAAGTGGAAGACTGAAAAAGAAACAAGGGCAATACATAGAAAACAGTAAGAAGAAGATATTAATCCAATATCAATAATCACCTTAAATGTCAATTGTCTAAGGGCACCAAGTAAAAGACAGACTTATATGAGATTGGGTGTATTCAGGGTGATATGGTGAAATAGAGACTAGAAAAACAATTGAAAAAATCAATGAAATTAAGAATTTTTTTAAACATAGAATTGAGAAACCTTTAGCTATGGTAACTAAGAAAAAAGAAAGAAGTCTAAAATTTAAAAAAAAAATATCAGAAATGAAAGAGGAGACATTACAAGTGATACCACAGAAATACAAAGGGTTATGAGTGACTATTATGAATATTACCTGCCAATGAATTGGATAACCTAGTAGAAAGGGGTAAATTCCTAGAAAGATATAACCTTACAAAGCTGAATTAAGAATAAACAGATACTCTGAACAGATCAATAATGAGTAAAGATACTTAATCAATAATAACAATAAATCTCTCCAAAATGAAAAGTCCAAAATCAGACAGCTTCACTGGTGAATTCTACCAAACTTTTAAAGAAGAACTGATAGCAATACTCAAACTGTTTCAAAAAACAGAACACACACACACACACACACAAACTTCTAAACTCATTTTATGAGGTCAGTACTACTCTGATGCCAAAGCCATACAAGGACACTGTAAGAAAAGATAATTACAAGTCAATATCCCTGATGAACATAAAAGTAAAATTCCTCAGCAAAATATTAGCAAACCAAATTAAACAGCACATTGAACATGCCAATAACATGATCAAGTGGGATTTAATCCTAGTATATCAAATGATGGTTCATAATATGGAAATCAATAAATGTGATACATCACTTTTACAAAAAAAGGATAAAAATCATATGGTCATCTCAATAGATGCAAAAAAGCTTTTGACAAAATTCAGCATTCTTTCACAAAAAAACTCAACAAATTATGTATATTTTGAATATACCTCAACATTATAAAGGCTATGTGTGATAAGACTACAGGTAACATCATATTCAAATCTTTCTGCTTTTTGACTTGGATCAGAAATAAGACATGAGTGTCTAATCTCACCACTTGTATTTGACATAGTAGTGGAAGTCCTAGCTATAACAAGTAGAAATAAAAGAAATCCTAACTGGAAAGGGTAAAGTAAAATTTTCTCTGTAGAAAATATGTTCTTATATGTAGAAAATCCTACAGATTCCATCAAAAACTACTACAACTGTTAAGTAAATTTGGTAAAGTTGCATGATACAAAATCAACACAAAGAAATTAGTTGTGTTTCTATAACTTAACAACAATCTATCTAAAAAAGAAATTAAGAAATTGTCTCATTTACAAAAGCATAAAAAGAATAAAATACTTAGTATTAAACTTAACCAAGGAGGTAAAAACTAAGAGTTCAAAAAAGACACAAATAGATAGAAGGATATCCCATATCAATGGCTTTGAAGAATCAACATTGTCAAAAAGTCCACACTACTCAAGCAGTTGATAGATTCAATGTGATTCTTATTAAAATTCCAATGGAATCTGCCACAGAAATAGAAAAAGTAATCCTAAAATTCATATGAAATCACAAAAGAACTCAAATAACTAACACAATCTTGAGTAAGAAAGCAAAGCTGGATGCCTCACACTTTTACAAAGCAATAGTAATCAAAACAGTATAATACTTGGCATAAAAACAGACACATAGAAAATGAAACAGAATAGAGACCCCAAAATAAACCCATACATATATAGTCAATTAATATTTGATCAAAGGTACAAGAATAAACAATAGGGAAAAGAAAGTCTCTTCAATAAATGGCACTGGGAAAATTGCATATCCACATGCAAAAGAATAAAATTGGACCCCTATTTCACAATTTACACAAAAATCAACTAAAATGGAATAAATACTTGTATGTAAGACATGAAACCATAAATCTAGAAGAAAACATAAGGAAAAAGCTCCTTGATAAATGTCTTGGTAATGATTTATTGCATTTGGCACCAAAAGCAAAGGTAACAAAAGAAAAAAAAATAGATAATTAAGACAATATCAAACTAAAAAGTTTATGAGCAAAAAAGGAAACAGTAAAATGAAAAGGAATCCTATAGAAAAGAAGAAAATATCTGCAAACATATACCTGAAACAGGACTAATATCCAAAATACATAGGGAGCTCCTACAACCCAATAGCAATAAAACCAAATAATCCAATTTAAAAATGGGCAAAGGACCTCAATAGACATTTTTCCAACAATGACACACAAGTGGTCAATGGGTGAATGAAAAGGTGTTTAAAATCACTAATCATCAAAATTATGGAAATCAAAACCAAAACGGGATATCACCTCATACCTGTTAGGATGTCTACTATCAAAAGGACAAGAGATAACATATGTTGGCCAGGATGTGGAGCAAACAGAACCTTTATACACTATTGGTGGGAATGTAAATTGGTACAGCCAGTAGGGAAAACAGTATGAAGCTTCCTCAAAAAATTAAAAATAGAACTACCTTTTTCTGGGTATATGTGCCAAAGAAATAAAATCACACTTCTTGAGGAGATTCCTGCATTTGCACATTCATTGCAGCATTATTAACAACAGCCAAGAAATGGAAACGACCTAGATGTCTGAAGATGGATAAATGGATAAAGGAGACATGATATATACAATGGAATATTTAGTCATAAGAAAAAAGGAAATCTTATTTTTCCAACAACATGGATGGGCCTTGAGGGCACTATGTTAAATGAGATATGTCAGACAAAGAAAGAAAAACACTGTATAAGAACACTCATATGTGAAATCTAAAAAAGCCAAACTTATAGAAACAGAGGGTAGAGTGGTCATTTCCAGCAGCTGGGGTGAGAGAACTGGGGAGACGTTGGTCAAAGAGTACAAATTTGTAGTTAGAATATGAATAAGTCCTGGAGATCCAATGTACATAACTGTGATTATAGTTACTGATACTGTATTATATACTTCAAACGTGGTGAAACTAGATCTTAAATGTTCTCACCACAAAAAAGAAATGATAGTTATGTTACATCATAAAGGTGGTAGTTAACACTATGGTGCTAATCATATTGAAATATATATGTATCAAATCAACCCTTTTCACACTTTAAACTTAAATAATATTATGCCAATTATCTCAGTTAAAAGACGAGTGGAGAAAGTTATACCATCCTAATACTAATTTAAAAAAAAATAGCTGGAGTAGCTATATTAATTTCAGACAGAGGACACTACAGAACAAGAATTATTATGATAAAGAACACCACATATTAAGGAGTCAATTTTTGAAGAAAACATAACAATTCTGAATATGTATTTATCTGAAAACAAAGCATTCAAATACTTGAAGCCAAAACTGATATATCTGCTAGAAGAAATAAATGACTCTATTATAATTGGAAATATAAACAACCTTCTATATGTAGATAGAAAATCAGTAAGGACATAGATAAAGTGAATAGCACTATGATTCAGCTGGATCTAACTGTCAACTAAAGAATACTCTATGCAACAACAGAAGAATACATATTATTCTCAAGCTTTCATGGAACATTCACCAAGATGAATCATATACTGTTTTCAAACCACAATGGAATTACACTAAAAATCAATAACAGAAAGACAACTGAAGAATCCAAAAAAACTTGCAGATTAAACAACAGAAGTCTGAAAAACACATAGTTATAACAAAAAAAGTCTCAAAAAAATTTAAATATTTGACCTAAGGGAAAATAAAAATATAGCCTATCAGAATTTGTAGGATATGTAAATGAAATTAAAGATAAATTTACAGTGTTGCATTTATTAGAAAACAAGAAAGATCTAAAATGAATAACCTTAGCTCCCACTTTACAAAAATAGAAAAAGAGAGGGAGGAGATCAAGATGGCGGAGTAGCAGGACATGAAACTCACTTCTCCCAATGAACACATTAACAATAGATGTACATGTGGAACTGAAAACTAACTGGAGACTGGCAGAAGGATTCCTATATAACCAAGACTGTAAGAAATATCCACATGGAATCAGGTAGGAAGGGAAGAGAAGCCATGAGGTTGGGACGTGTGTCCCTGCGAATGGACTCAGAGGAGATGGGAGAGTACACAGCCAGAGATCCTCCCTGAGGAGTGAGTAGTTTGAACAATATGTTGGGTGCCCCTGCCCTGGGATCTGACCCTGGGAAGATGAGTCCCCTTGGCTAGTTGCAGGGATAATGGGAGTAACAAGAAGGCTGTGGAAAGCCTGGACCCCACTTGTGAGGAGTACATACATGTCTACTTACTGCTAAATCAGGGCAGAGGGGGTAGATTAAAACTGCATGGGTGGTTGGCTGGTTTCCTGTGACCACTTTGACATGTTCCTCAGACTGAGCCAAGTGATCAATACAGCACCAATTCACAATGTAGCTCCACGTTGGGAAGAGGACTGCAATAGTCAAGGACAGAGTTTGGCTATGGGACACAAAAGCCACTCAGACTTGAAGAGGAGTCTGAACAGGGGTGGGAAAAACATAACTGGCACAAAGGCACCACATCAGGAGCAGTCCTGAGCCCTGTCTGCAGCAACACTGACACAGTCAGTACACTACCCAATGCAGAGAGCCCCCACAGGCCCCACCTGCCATGTGGCACAGTTTGACATGAGGGTGAGAATGACAGAGGCTAAGGGGAGAGCTCAGCTGTGAGAAACAAAGAGGATGAGACCCAAAGTGGCATCTGAACAGGGTGGAGGCATAATTTACAGGCAGTTACACAGGTAATGCATCAGCAGCAGTCCCAATATTTGTGGTTGAATACCACAGCCCACACCCAGACCCATACTGAATGCCCACACCAGCTGCTCTTGCCACATCACAGCTCCCCTTTGGAGCAAGTGTTCTGGTGGTTTGAGTGGGGAAAGCATAAACTTAAAAGAGAGCCAGCTCAGACCTGACCATTAGAACTTATGTTCCAGCAACTTGGAACCTGATTCCAAACCTAATAGGACATTGATGGACACTGAGCAGAGGAGAAACTTCAGCTCACACCTGGCTCCAGCTGTATCCCCCCTATCTCCAGCCCCACCTCCTACCAAGTTAATAGCTGGCAGTACACCCTGAGGAAAGACATGAATTCATTTCCCATCAAATCCAGTTCTCCCACCAAAATCACTGGGCACACACAGACTATACAGGGATGCCCTCACACAAGAACACCACTTCAAGAATGCAACAGGTAACTGTTTCATCTAATTCACAGAGACAGAGAAAGTTGACCAAAAAGAAAAGACAAAATAATTTATTTCAACAGAAGGAGTGAAAGAAAAATCCTAATAAACCCAAATGAAACAGAAATAAACACTTCACCAGATAGACTTGAAAGAATTAATAATAAATTGATAATGGAATTAGGGGAAAGAATAGATGAACACAGTGACAATTATAATAAGGAACTAGAAAATATAAAAAAGAACCAGTCAGAGCTGAAGATTCCAATAACTGAAATGAAAAACACTAGAAGGAATGAACAGTGGACTAGATGATACAAAAGAATGCATAAGTGTCTACTAATTATCAGAGAAATGCAAATCAAAACTACAATGAGGTATCACCTCACACCAGTCAGAATGGCCATCATTCAAAAGTCCACAAATGACAAATGCTGGAGACGCTGTGGAGAAAAGGGAACCCTCCTACACTGCTGGTGGGAATGCAGTTTGGTGCATCCACTGTGGAAAACAGTATGAAGATTCCTCAAAAGACTAGGAATAGATTTACCATATGACCCAGAAATCCCACTCCTGGGCTTATATCCAGAAGGAACCCTCCTTCAGTATGACACCTGCACCCCAATGTTCATAGCAGCATTATTTACAATAGCCAAGACATTGAAATAGCCTAATGTCCATTAACAGATGACTGGATAAAGAAGAAGTGGTATATTTATACAATGGAATACTACTCAGCCATAAAAACCAACAACATAACACCATTTGCAGCAACATGGATTTTTCTAGAGAATGTCATTCTAAGTGAAGTAACCCAGAAAGAGAAAGAAAAATACTATATGAGATTGCTCATATGTGGAATCTAAAAACAAACAAACAAACAAAGCATAAATACAGAACAGAAATAGACTCAGACATAGAATACAGAATTGTGGTTGCCAAGGGGGTGGGGGGTGGGAAGAGATAGACTGAGATTTCAAAATTGTAGAATAGATAAACAAGATTATATTGTATAGCACAAGGAAATATATACAAGATCTTATGGTAGCTCACAGAGAAAGGAATGTGACAATATATACATGTTCATGTATAATTGAAAAATTGTGCTCTACACTGGAATTTGACACAATATTGTAAAATGATTATAAATCAATAAAAAATGTTAAACAAAAAAGAATGCATAAGTGTCTGGAAGAGAGAATAATGGAAATCACACAATCAGAACACCAAAAAGAAAAACAAATTTTTAAAATGAGAATAGTTTAAAGGATTTCTTGGACCACATCAAACGTACACACATATGCATTATAAGGGTCCCAGAAGGCGATGAAAGAGAGGAGGTCAAAAATGTCTGTGACAAAATTATGCATAAACACTTCCTGAACATAAAGGAGGAAACAAATATCCAGCTACAAGAAGCACAGAGGGTCCAAAACAAGATGAACCAAACAGACACATAGCAAGACATATCATAATTAAAATGGCAGAAGTTTAAGATAGAATCCTAAAAGCAGTAGGGGGAAAAAAAAACCAAAGAATCACATACAAGGGAACTCATATAGCTATCAGCTGATCTTTCTACAGAAACTGCAGTTTGGAAGGGTGTGGCATGGTATATTAAAATGCTGAAAGGGAAAAACCTACAATCTAGGATACTCTACCCAGCAACGTTATAATTTAGAATTGAAGGAGAGATAAACAACTTCACAGACAAACAAACTAGGAGTCCATCAGTAATAAATCTACCCTAAAAAAATATTAAATGTTCTTCTTTAAGTGAAAAGGAAAAGTCTATATCAGGGACTGAATATTTATAAGAAAGTAAAAAGAAAATCTGACTAGTGAAGCCAAATATATAGGCTGAGCATAAACAATTTAAATAACATAGTATGAAGATTAAAAGGCAAAAACCACAAAATCAAGTTTAACTGCAATAATCATTAGAGGGATAAACACGAATACTTGAAATATGACTCAAAATACAAAATGTGGGGGAGGAGTGTAAAAAAGGCAGAATTTTTAGAATGTGTTTGAAATTAAAGGACTATCTATCTAAAACAAGTAGATGATCTAGTTATAGGTCAAAATATATGAATGCCATTGTAACTACAAATAACAAAATCTACAGGAAATACACAAAAACTAAAGAGAAAGAAACACAAACATACCACTAAATAAAATCATCAAACCTCAAGGGAAGAAATCAAAAGAAGAAAAAATGTATAACTACAAAAACAACAAGAAAACAAGTAAGAAAATGGAAATAAGCACACATAAATCAATAATTATTTTAAATGTCACTAGATTAAGTGCTTCAATCAAAATACATAGAATGGCTAACTGGAAAAAAACAAAAAAACAAACAAACAAACAAACAAAAATGTAGACCCATCTAAGTACTGCTTACAAGAGACTCATATCAGAGCTAAATACACACAAATTGAAAGTGAGGAGATGAAAAAATATTTTATGTAAATGGAAATGACAAGAAAGCAAAGATAGCAATACTCATGTCAGATAAAATGGACTTTAAAACAAAGTCTATAATAAAACACAAAGAAGGACATTAAATAATGATAAAGGCATCAATACAAGAGGATATTAAACTCAACATATATGGACCTAATGCAGGAGCATCTAAATATATAAGGCAAATATTAACAAACACAGATAAATGGAACAATAATACAATAATATTAGGGTATCCCTCTTACATCATCCAGACAGAAAATCAATAAGGAAACAGCAGTCTTAAATGTCACAATAGACCCTTTGGACTGAATAGATATCTATACGACATTTCCTCCCCAAACAGCAGAATATACATTCTTTTCAAGTGCACATGGAATATTCTCCAAGATAGATCACATGCTAGGCCACAAAACAAGTCTCACAAATTTAAGAGGGTATAAATTATACAAAGCATTTCTTTTGACCACAATGGTATGAAACTCGAAATTAATTACAGAAAGAAAAATGTGAAAAGCACAAACATGTGGATACTAAACAACACAGTACTAAAAAACAAATGGGTCAATGAAGAAATCAAAGAGGAATTTAGAAAATACTTTGACACAAATTAAAATGGACACAACTTTCCAAATCTATGTGACACAGAAAAGCAGTTCTAAAAGGGAAGTTTATAGTGATGCAGGCCTATCTCAAGAAACAAGAAATTCTCAAATAAACATACTAATCTACCATCTAAAGGAATTAGAAAAAAAAAAAAAAACAAAACCCAAAGTCAGAAAAAGTAAGTATCAATGAAAGCAAGCAATATTTTTGAAAAATTATATATATACAAATTGATAAATCTTCAGCCAAGTTCATCAAGAACAAAGAGAGAGTACTCAAATAAAATAAGAAATGAAAGAGGACAAATTACAACTGATACCATAGAGATACAAAAAATCATACATCTATGAATCCCAACAAATCAAAGAATCTAGAAGAAATTTCTAGAAACATACAATCTTCAAAGACTGAATCAAGAATTAATAGACAATCTGAGTAGACTGATTACTAGTAACTAAATTGAATATGTGAAAAAAAAAAAAAACTTTCCCAGCAAACAAAATCCTGGGACCAGATGGTTTCACAGAGGAATTCTACCAAACATATAGAGAAAAGCTATTACCTATCCTTCTAAAGCTATTCCAAAAACTGAAGAGGGGCAATGACTCTCAGATTACTTCCAGGAGGCCTCCATTACCTTGATACCAAAAGTGTACAAATGATACTTTAAAAAAGAAAATTACAGAGGAATATCGCAGAGGAATATAGAGGCAAATATTACCAAACTGAAATAAAAAAAATATAAAAAAGATCATATTCCTTGATTGAGTGGGATTTATTCCAGAGATGCAAGGATGGTTGAATATCTGCAAAGCAATCAATATGATATATCATATTAAGAAAAGGAAGGATAAAAATCACATTACCACCTCAATAGATGCATAAAAAGCATTTGACAGAATTCAACATACATTCATGATAAAAACTCTCATCAAAGTTGGTTTCCAAGGGAACATATCTCAACACATTAAAAGCCTTTTATGATCAACTTTCAGGTAACATAATATTCAATGGTGAAAAACTGAAACCCTTTCCTCTAAAATCAGGAAAAAGATAAGGATGTTCACTCTTCCTGCATCTATTTAACATAGTATTAGAAGTCCTAACTACAGCAATGAGACAAAACAAAGAAATAAAAGGTATCCAAATTGGAAGGGACAAAATAAAACTATCACTATTTGCATATGACATGACACTATATATAGAAAAACAAAAAATTTCCACCAAAAGCTATTAGAACTCATAAATGAATTCAGTAAAGTAGCAGGATTCAAGACTAAAATACAGAAATCTGTTGCCTTTCTATACATTAACAGTGAACAATCAGAAAGAGAATGCAAAAAAAAAAATCATTTAAAATCACATCATAAATAATAAAGTACCTAGGAATGAACTTAACCAAGGAGATGAAAGATCTATATTCTGAAAACTATAAAAATACTGATGAGAAACACTAAAGATGATATAAAGAAATAGAAAGATATCTCGTGCTTTTTGGATTGAAAGAATCAATATTGTTAAAATGTCCATACTAACCAAAGTAATCTACAGATTTAATGCAATTACTATCAAAACATCGGTGGCATTTTTCACAGAACAAGAACAAATAAAATCTAAAATTTATATGGAACCACAAAAGACCCTGAATTGTCAAAGGGATTCTGAGGAAAAAGGATAAAGCTGGAGGTAACAGACTATACTACAAAATTATAGTAATCAAAACAACCTGGGATTGACACAAAAATATACACATAGATCAACTGAACCAAATAGGGAGACCCAAAATAATCTCACACACCTATGGTCAATTTATCTACCACAGAAGAGGCAAGAATATACAAGGGAGAGAACAGTCTATTTAATAAGTGGTGCTGGAAAAACTAGACAGCTACATGTAAAAGAATGAAATTAGAATATGTTCCCTCACAACATACAAAAAAAAAAAAAAACTCAAAATGATTAAAACCCTAAACCTGAAACCAAACTATTTGACATAAATTGTGGCAATAAATTTTTGGATCTTTCTCCCAAGGCAAAGAAATAAAAGCAAAAATAAATAAATGGAACCTAATTAAACTTAAAAGATTTTTCACAGCAAAGGAAACCATTGACAAAAAAATAACAGACAACCTACTGAATGGGGAAAATATTTTCAAATGATATGACCAATAAAGAATTAATATTCAAAATATGTAAACAGCTCATACAACTCAATATCAAAAAAAATCTGATTAAAAAATGAAAAGACCTGATGAGATTTTTTTTTTCCAAAGAAGATATTCAGATGACCAACAGGCACATAAGAAAATGCTCAACATTGCTAACCATCAGAGAAATGCAAATACATCCCTAAATGAGATACCATCACCTCATATCTGTCAAAATTCCTATCATGAAAATGACTACAAATAACAAATGTTAGCAAGGGTGTGGATAAAAGGGAAACTTGTACTCTGTTTGTGGCATTATGAATCTGTGTAGCCACTATGGAAAACAATGTGGAAGTTCTTCAAAAAACTAAAAACAGAACTCCCATATGATCCAGGAATTCCACATCTGGATTTACCCAAAGAAAATGAAAATACTAATTCAAAAAGATACATATGTCTCAATGTTTATAGCAGCATTATTTACAATAGTCAAGTTATAGAAGCAATCTATGTGTATGTGCACATCAAGAGATGAATGGATAAAGAAGATGTACCCAATAGATGATTTCTCAACTATAGAAAAGAGTGTAATTCTGCCATTTGCAGCAATTGGATGGACCTAGATGTTATTATGCTTAGTGAAACAAGTCAAAGAAAGACAAATACTCTATGTTATCACTTATATGTAGAATCTAAAATATAAAGCAAATGAGTGTATATAACAAAACTGAAGCAGATTAAGAGATATAGAGAATAAACTAGCCATTATCAGTGGGGAGATGGAAGGTTGGAGGGGAAGGTAATGTATGGGTTTAAGGGATACAAACTACTATGTAGCAGGAGAGCAGCCGAGATAGCAGAGTAGAAAGACCCTGAGCTCACCTCCTCTCATGAGCACACCAAAATCACAACTACCTGCAGAACAACCATCAGTGGAAAAGACTAGAACCTTTTACAAGTAAAGACATAAAGAAGGAATCATGATGAGTCAGTAGGGAGGGGTAGACTCATGATACAATCAAGAGATACAAACAACTATGTATAAAACAAATAATCAAGAGGAACACAGATGAGGCCAAGATAGCGGAGTAGTAGAATGCTCGTAGCTCACCCTCTCCCACAGATACACCAGACTCACATCCACAGACCCACTCAGCCAACCAGAGCACCTGTGGAACTCCGACAGAACACTGTCCTCTTCAAAAGACAAAGACGCCAAAAATCTGGTAGGAGAAAGGAAAAAAAGAAAGATGAAAAGGCAAAACAGCGTGGGTCTGGTCCCGTGGGGAGGGAGCAGCAAAGGAGGACTGGTGCGCATTCACTGCATCTCCCCCTCTCCAACAGAGGCCAGCGGGACAGAGGGGGAGCCTCTGAGGCTCAGATCTGTACGAAGAAACCTCTGACTGACAGAACTAAGTTAAACCGGCACAGTGGGTCCCTGCAACACCCAGCCCAAGACCCAAGCCAGGAGCTGGGGGCTAGGACAGGCTGTCCGAGCCAGACGGAGGACAGGGACTGCTGCACTGAGGCAACCCTGAGGGACTGCAGGGTGGTGTGCAACATGGATGAGTGGGTGCACAGGGCAGAACAACCTGGGCCCTCCATAAAACAGCACGGCTGATGTGCCCTGGGGGGAAGGGTGCATACCCCCATCTCTGAAAACCCATGGAAAGTTTTCGGGGAGGAGAGGCGGGGCTAAGGAGAGGCCACCACATCCTCCAGCGCTTGGCACCCAGGTGGGGGCATGGGCGAAAACTGAATCTGTGCCTGGGGGCTCGGCAGACTCAAAGGCCAGACACTGACTTGTTTGCAGCCCCAGTCAGATAAGATCCTTCCGCCCTGGTGCCTCGCAAAGTTTGCACCACCAGGACAAACAAGGAGCTGAGTTTGGACACGGAGCAGGGGCGGGGCTATTCCATGGTCTTCCCGGGGCCCGCCTGTGGAGTGCCAACCCGGGACGGAGCATGCGGCAGCGTGGAGCATGCAGCGGCGTGGAGCACACGGTGGCAAGGAGCCCTGGAGCAACTGGTGCCAGGAGACAGCGGGTGGTTCCCTGCCTTTCTGGCAGGAACACTGTGCTGAGAGGGGGCGTGATCTGCTTGCTGACAAGCACTGGGAGCAGCACAGATGAGGGCACCAATGGAGGGCCTCTGGAAACAACAAGCTGAGTTTGCGAAACAGGGTGAAGACAGACAGACTTATTAAGAGCACACAGTCTCCAGGAGAACACCCCCTCCAACATTTTTCTTTTGAATCTGTTTTTACCTCTTGTATTTTCTATTAACTTTTTAATTTTTACTTTTTAAACAATGATATATCCTCCCAGTTTTAATCCCTTTTAAAATTATCTTTTAAAATAATATTATTATTATTTAAAAAATTCCACCTCATGTCATTTTTATCTCTCTCGGAGTTCATCTCCTGTTATTGATTACACACAGGTTTCAATTTTTTTTTCCTCTTTTCTCCTTTTTTAAAGGTTTTTAAGAGACGTCTCAACCCGATTGCTATTCTGCTTCAACTTGCTCTTCAATTATTCATTATGCACTGTTTTCAAACTTTTTTCTCCCCTTTTTCAAAATTCTCTCTTTATCATATCTTTTTTATCTGTTCTATTTTTATTACCTTTTTAATTTCTACTTTCTAAACAATTGTATATGCTTCTAGTTTTAATTCCTTTTAATATTTTCTTTTAAAGTAATTATATTATTTTTTTTTTAAAAATCCACCTGATTTTATTTTCATTTCTTTTGCATTTGGTCTCTACTTATTGATTATAAATAGGTTTCAAATATCATCTTTTCATTTTTCTTCCTTTTTTTTAAGGGTTTTTAAAAAAAGACGTCTCAACTCAAAGGCTAGTCTGTATCAAATTGTCCTTCTATAATTGATTATACGTTTTCAAAGCTTTTTTTCTACCGTGTTTTAAAATTGTTTCTCTCTCTCTCTCCTTTTTATATTTTTTAAGTTTTATTCTTACAAGCATTAGATAGATAAACAAATAAGCTCCTTTAAGGACCACAATAGATAACTTATACTCTAAGCCACAGTGCCAGAGAGATATGAGAAAGATGAAGAAGCAGAGAAACCATTCCAAATTAAAAGAACAAGAGAAATCCCCTGAAAGAACGATCAATGAAATAGACATTAATAGCCTACTACATCAAGATTTCAAAACAGGAGTGATCAAAGTATTGATGGAAATAAAAGAGATAGTGTTTAGAGATATAAAATATGTCAAAAATGAAAGTGAAGCTATAAAGAAGAGCCAAGTAGAACTGGAAAACTCATTGGCTGACATTAGAATGGATCTAAAGTCTGTGCAAAGCAGACTACATAATGCAGAGGGACGAATTAGTGACCTAGAAGACAGGACAACAGAAAGCTCCCAAACAGAACAACTGCAAGATAAACAAATAAAAAAATTAAAGCAACATAAGGGACCTATGGGATAATTTAAGCATTCCAATCTTCATATAACAGGGGTCCCAGAAGGGGAAAAAGATCAAAGGGGATTGAAAAGGTTTTTGAAGAAGTCATGACTGAAAACTTCCCAAACTTAAAGAAGGAATCAGTTACCCAACTACATAAAGTTCAAAGGGTCCCAAACAGGAAGAACCCAAACAGACCCACACCAAGATATATCATAATCAAGATGGCCAGAGTCAAGGATAAAGAAATGATCCTAAAGGAAGCAAGAGAAAAGCAAAGAGTGAGTTACAGGGGAAACCCCATAAGGCTCTCAGCTGATTTCTCTACACAAACACTACAGGCCAGAAGGGAGTGGCAAGTTATATACAAAGCCATGAATGAAAAAAAAAGATGCAGTGTAGGATACTATATCCAGTAAGGCTATCCTTTATGATAGAAGGAGGCATAAAGAATTTCACAGCAAAGAAAAACCTACAAGAGTTTAGCAACTCTAAACCCATGCTAAAAGAAATATTGAAAGGTCTACTCTAAATAGAAAAACAGCAGGATGTTACAGAAATGAGAAACTCATAACCAGAATGGTGATAACTCATGAATTACAAATAAAATATACATGAAATTGTAAAAGAAGACATCTAAATCATTAAGAGTGGGAGAGGGAAGCAAGAAAATAGAGAGTATTTCTTTTTTCTTTCTTTTTAAATTATTTTGTTTTCAGTAGGATGGGTTCGAGATGTAGTAATGGGCTAATAGACTAACAGAAACGGGTAACCACAAGCCAAAAACTTACAAGGGAGTCACAAAAATTAAATAAAATCAATGGTAATACAAAGGAAACTTACCAAACCACAAAAGGAAGAAGAAAGGAACAAAATAAATACCAAATAAACTGCAAAGATAAGTTCAAAATGGCAATAAACACACATCTATCATTAATTATTATAAATGCTAATGGACTAAATGCTCCAATCACATGACATAGAGTGGCAGACTGGATAATAAAGCAAGAACCTTCAATATGATGTACACGAGAGACCCACTTTAGGGAGAAGGACACATATAGATTGACAGTGAAAGGATGGAAAAGGATATTCCATGCAAATGGAAAAGCAAAAAAAGCAGGTGTTGCAGTAGTGACTTCAGACAAAATAGACTTTAAAACAAAGGCCATAAAGAAAGATAAAGAGGAACATTTTACAATGATTAAAGGAGTGATACAAGATGAGGATATTACACACATTAATATATATGCACCCAATATAGGAGCACCTAAGTACATGAAAAAATTACTAACAGACATAAAGGGGGAAATTGATGGGAATACAATCATAGGTGGAGATTTTAACACTGCATTAACATCACTAGACAGATCTTTCAGACAGAAAATAAATTAGGCACCAGAGAAATTAAATAATACAATAGAAAAATTAGATTTGGTGGATATTTTCAGAGCATTACACCCCCCAAAAATAGGATATACATTCTTTTCAAGTGCACATGGAACATTTTCTAGTATTCGTCATGTACTTGGGCACAAAAGAAACCTCAACAATTTTAAAAAGACAGAAATGATCTCAAGAATCTTTACTGACAGCAATGCCACGAAACTAGAAATCAACAACAGAGAAACAAAGGAGAAAAAAAGGAAAGCATGGAGATTAAACAATATGCTATTAAAAAACAATGGGTCAATGAGGAAATCAAAGCTGAAATTAAAAAAAAAAAAAACACCTTGAGAGAAATGACAATGAAAGCACAACCACACAAAATTTATGAGATGCAGCAAAGGCAGTGCTAAGAGGGAAATTTATAGCGATACAGGCCTTCTTCAAAAATGAAGAACAATCGCAAATAAACAATTTAACCCACCAACTAAAAGAACTAGAAAAAGAAGATCAAAAATCCCCAAAAGGCAGCAGAAGGAAGGAAATTATGAAGATCAGGGAGGAAATAAATAAAATAGAGATTTAAAAAGCCATAGAAAAAAATCAATCAAACCAAAAGCTGGTTTTTTGAAAAAGTAAATAAAATCGAAAAACCTCTGGCCAAACTCCCAAATAAGAAAAAAAGAGAGAGCACAAATTAGCAAAATAAGAAAGGATAATGGAGAAATTACAACAAATAAAATAGAAATACAGAATATCATACGAGAATATTATGAAAACTTACATGAAACCAAATTGAATAACCTAGAGGAGATGGACAAGTTAACAGAAACATACAGTCCACCAAGACTAAATCAAGTAGAAACAGACCACTTGAACAAACCGATCACTAGAAATGAAATTGAAATAGCAATAAAAAAACCTCCCTACAAATAAAAGTACAGGACTGGACGGCTTCACCAGGGAGTTCTACCAAACATACAAAGAACTCATACCAGTCCTTCTCAAACTCTTCCAGACGATTGAAAAGGAGGGAATACTCCCAAACTCATTCTCTGAAGCCATCATCACCCTGATACCCAAACCAGGCAAAGATATTACCAACAAAGAGAATTATAGTCCAATATCACTGATGAAATTAGACGCCAAAATCCTCACCAAAATATTAGCTAATATAATCCAACAACACATAAAAAAGATTATACATCATGACAAAGTGGAGTTCATCCTAGGGACACAAGGATGATTCAATATATGCAAAACAAACAAGGTAACACATCACATCAACAAGAGAACGGACAAAAACCACATGATCATCTCAATAGATGCAGAAAAGACATTTGATAAAATTTAATACCGATTTATGATAAAAACTTCCACCAAAGTGGGTATAGAGGAAACATATCTCAACATAATAAGAGCTATATATGACAAACCTACAGCCAGCATAGTACTCAACGGTGAAAAACTCAAAAGCTTCCCACTAAAATCTGGGACAAGTCAAGGCTGCCCACTCTCGTCACTCCTATTCAACATAGTACTGGAAGTCCTAGCCACAGCAATCAGGCAAGAGAGAGAAATAAAAGGGATCCAAATTGGAAAAAAAGAGGTAAAAGTGTCACCATATGCCGACAACATGTTACTATATATAGAAAACCCTAAGAGGTCCACACGAAAACTACTAGAGCTGATTGAAGAATTCAGCAAGGTAGCAGGTTACAAGATTAATGTTCAAAAATCAGTTTCATTTCTTTACAGTAACGATAAATCAACAGAAAAAGAAAGTATAGAAAGAATCCCCTTTAAAACACCACCCAAAGTAATAGAACATCTAGGAATAAATCTAACCAAGGAGGTGAAAGAATTATACACAGAAAACTATAAACCACTGATGAAAGAAATTAAAGAAGACTTTAAAAAATGGAAAGATATCCTACGCTCTTGGATTGGAAGAATCAATATTGTTAAAATGGTCACACTGCCCAAGGCAATTTACAGATGTAATGCAATCCCTATCCAATGACCCAGGACATATTTCACAGAACTAGAACAAATCATAATAAAATTTATATAGAACCTTGAAAGACCTAGAATTGCCAAAGCATTATTGAAGAGAAAGAAAGAGGCTGGAGGAATAACTCTCCCAGACTTCAGACAATACTATAGAGCTACAGTCATCAAGGCAGCATGGTATTCGTACAAAAACAGACATATAGACCAATGGAACAGAATAAAGAGCCCAGAAATGAACCCACACAGTTTTGGTCAACTAATCTTTTACAAAGGAGGCAAGAATATACAATGGAATTAAGACAATCTCTTCAGCGAATGGTGTTGGGAAAACTGGACAGCAGCATCTAAAGCAATGAAGCTAGAACACTCCCTTACACCATACACAAAATTAAACTCAAAATGGATCAAAGACTTAAACATAAGACAAGATACAATAAACCTCCTAGAAGAAAATAATAGGCAAGTCATTAACTGACATACATCTCAAAAATGTTCTCCTAGAACAGTCTACTCAATCAATAGAAATAAAGGCAATAATAAACAAATGGGAACTAGTGAAACTTACAAGCTTCTGTACAGCAAAGGAAATCATAAGTAAAACAAAAAGACAAACTATGGAATGGGAGAAAATGTTTGCAAATGAAACCGACAAAGGCTTGATCTCCAGAATATATCAGCAGCTCTTACGACTCAATAAGAAACAACTAAACAACCCAATCAAAAATGGGCAGAAGACCTAAACAAGCAATTCTCCAAGCAAGACATACAAATAATCAATAAGCACATGAAAAAAATGCTCATTGTCACTAATTATCAGAGAAATGCAAATCAAAATTATGATGAGGTATCATCTCACCCAGTCAGAATGGCCATTATTCAAAATCCACAAATGAGAAATGCTGGAGAGGCTGTGGAGAATGGGAAACCCTCCTACACTGCTGGTGGGAATGCAGTTTGGTGCAGCCACTGTGGAAAACAGTATGGAGATTCCTCAAAAGAGTAGGAATAGACTTACCATATGACCCAGGAATCCCACTCCAGGATATATATCCAGAAGGATCCCTACTTCAGGATGACAGCTGCACCCCAATGTTCATAGCAGCACTATTTACAATAGCCAAGACATGGAGACAGCCTAAATGTCCATCAATGGATGACTCGATAAAAAAGAAGTGGTATATTTACACAAATGGAATACTATTCAGCCATAAAAATGACAACATAACGCCATTTGCAGCAACATGGATGCTCTTGGGGAATGTCATTCTTAGTGAAGTATACCAGAAAGAGAAAGAAAATACCATTTGAGATTGCTCACATGTGGAATCTAGAAACAAAAACAAAAAGCATAAATGCAAAACAGAAACAGACTCATAGACATATTATACAAACTTGTGGCTGCCAATGGGTTGGCGGGTAGGAAGGGTTAGACAGGATATCAATATTGTAGAATAGATAAACAAAATTATACTGTATAGCACAGGGAAATATACACAAGATCTTATGCTAGCTCACAGAGAAAAAAATGTGACAATGAATATATATATGTTCATGTATAACTAAAAAATTTTGCTCTACACAGGAATTTGACACAACATTGTAAAATGATTATAAATCAATAAAAATGTTCAAAAACAAAGAGGAACATATAGTGTAGCATAGGGAAATATAGCTATTATTTTGTAATAATTTCAAATGGAGTATATTATATAAAAATATTTAATTAGTATTTTGTACACCTGAAAATAATAATATTGTAAATCAACTATAGTTCAAATAAAAGTGAAATTATTAAAATAAAATTTCATATATTAATCAAGAAGTTTTACAAATATTGGTTAATTTAACCACTATATGACAATTCATTATTTTGTTATGTCATTCTACCTAAATTAAAAACCTCTTTTAATTATATCACAGAATTGGATATAATTAAAGGTATAGTTTTAAATTTAAAATAAAAGAAAGAGAAAAACAAATTAAATATAAAGTTAGCAGAAGGAGAGGAATAAATATTAGAGCAAAAATCAGTGAACTGAAAACATGAAATTAATAGAGTAAGATCAATGAAACCAAAGGCTGTGTCTTCAGAGAGAGAAAACTGACAAAGCTGTAGCCTAGTTAACTAAGACAGAAGATACAATTACTAATATCAGAAATAAAAGAGGGGCCATCACTTCTTATGTCTTTTATTGAAAGAATAATAAAGGGATATTTTGAATAATTCTATGCTCTTCAAAGTTGACTGCCTAGATGAAATTGATCAGCTCCTCAAATGACACAATATATTAATACTCACACAAGAAATAAATGGATAATCAGAATGTGCCTATTTCTATTAAAGTGATTGAGTCAATAGTCAAAAACTTTCCAAATCAGAAAGCACCAAGCCAGAATGGATTCACTGGAGAATTATACAAAATATTTAAGGAAGAAATTATACAAATTCTCTATTATATATTCAAAATAGATACAGAGCAGAGGGAGTACTCCCTAACTGACTCTTTGTGGATAATATTACCCTACTACCAAAACCAGAGAAGGCTGTTATAAGAAAGAAAAATTACATGTGAGTACCTCTCATGAATATAGATTAAAAATCTCAACAAAATATTATTAACAAATCCAATCCAACAATATACACAAAAAAATTATACCCCACTACTACATGAGATTTTTTCCCCAAGTATGTAAGTCTGGTTGAATATTAAAAAAAGAAACCAATGTAATTATCATTTCACCAGAATAAGAAAGAAAAATCATATGATCATATCAACAGATTAAGAAAAAGCATTTGACAAATTTCAACACTCACTCATTATAAAATCCCTCAGCAAACTAGTAATAGAGGGACCTTCTCAACCCTATAATGAACATCTACAAAACTTGATGCTTTCCCCCTTCAATGGGAACAAGATAAGGATATCTCCTCTCACCACTACTATTCAGCATTATAAAAGAAGCCCTAGCTGGTTCAATAAGCTAAGAAAAGGAAAGAAAATGTATAGAGATTTGAAAGGAAACTTTTTGCAGATGACATGATTGTCTATGCAGAAAATTCCAAATAATCTACAACAACAAAACTGAAAATAATGCAATCATAGCAAGGCTGTAGGATACAAGATTAATATATAAAATTCAATTGCTTACCTTAGTGCCCATCAATAGATGAATGGATAAAAATTGTGTGTGTGTGTGTGTGTCTGTGTGTATATGTATATATATGTTTGTGTGTATACATATATATACACATATATACAATGGAATATATAAATAATATATGTAAACATATATATAATGGAATACACACATATATAATGGATAAAGATTATATACACACACACATATATGATGGAATATTACTTAGCCATAAAAAAGAATGGAACAGTAATATTTACAACAACAAGGATGGGCTTAGAGAATATTATGCTAAATGAAATAAGTCAGGCAGAGAAAGTCAAATAGTATGTGATTTCACTCATATGTGGAAATGAACAAACAACAAAACAGAAACAGAGTCACAGAAACAAAACAAAAATGCAGTTGCCAGAAGGGACGGGGCTGGAGAATGGGTGAAAGATGTGAAAGAAATTAAGAGGTATAAACTTCCAGTTACAAAATAAGTGAGTTACAGGGATAAAGCACATAGTGTGGGAAATATAGTCAATAATAATATATTTGTGTGGTGAAAGATGGTATCTAGACTTATTGTGGTGATCATTTTATAATGTATGTAAATATCAAATCACTACAATGTGTACCATGAACTAACATAGGTCAATTATACTTTTAAAAACAAACTCATAGAAAAAGAAATCATATTTGTGGTTACCAGAGTTGGTGGGTGTGGGGGAGAATAGGATGAAGGTAGTCAAAAGGTAAAAACTTAGAGTTGTAAGATAAATAAGTACTAGGAATGTAATATGGAACATGATTAATATAATTAACACTGCTGTATGTTGTATATGAACGTTGTTAAGAGAGTAAATCCTGAAAGTTTTCATCATATAAAAAAGCTTTTATTTTGTATCTATATGAGATGATGGATGTTCGCTAAACTTACTGTGGTAATCGTTTTATGACATTAGTCAAATTACCAGGCTGTACACCTTAAACTTATACAGTGCTGTATGTCAATTATATCTCAATAAAATTGGAAGAAAAAATTCAAGTCCTAAACAACAGCAATGAATAATTGGAATTTGAAATGTAAAACATATCATTTACATTACCACCCAAAAAATGAAATGCCAAGGTATAAATCTAACTACATATGTACAAAATCTATATAAGGAGAACTATAAAACTCTGGTGAAATAAATCAAAGAAGATTTAAATAAATGTGGAAATATCCTATGCTCATAAATTCAACAAAATCCCTTCAAAATTTCAGCAAGTTATTTGTGGGTATCAATAAACTTTTCTAAAGTTTGTATGGGAAGGCAAAAAATTCTGAATAGCCAATAAAATATTGAAAGAGAAGAATAACATCAGAAGACTGACACTACCTGACCTAAGATTTATTAAAAGGATACAGTCATCAAGACAATGTGATATCAACAAAGACAGACAAATAGATCAATGTAACAGAATACAGATCTAGAAACATATCCATAAAAATATAGTAAACTGGGTCTTTGACACAGGAACAAAGGCAATTCAGCAGTGGTAGAAAAACTGGACACAGCATTAAAAATTTACTCTAGACACAGACCTTTTACTTTTCACAAAATTAACTTAAACTGGATCATAGACTTAGATGAAAAATGCAAACTATTAAAGTCTTAGAAGGCAAAAATCTAGGTTATCTTTGGTTCAGTTATAAATTTTTGGATATAACACCAAAAGCATAATCTATCAAAGACAAAATTGATAAGTTGGACTTCATTAAAACAAAAAACTTTTGCTCTGTGTAAGCCATGTTAAGAGAATGAAGTCACAGACTGATAGAAATCTTTGCAAAATACATATCTAATAAAGGACTAGTATCTACAATATACAAATAACTGTAAAACTCAATAATAAAAAAAAAAAAACACAACAAAAAACCTGATTACAAAATGGACAAAGATCTGAACAGACCCCTCACCAAAGAAGTTATACAAATGGCAAATAAGTATATGAAAAGATATTCAACATCATATTGCAAATTAAAACAATAACATAGTACTAAACATTTAGTAAAATGGTAAAATCCAAAACAGTGACAACACCAAATGCTGGTGAGGATATGGAACATAGGCACTCTCATTCATTGATGGTAGGAACGCAAAATGGTATAGTCATTTTGGAAGACAGTTTATTACAAAATTAAATGTACTCTTACAAATAATCCAGTAATTGCACTCTCTGACATTTATACAAATGAGTAAAAAACTTATGTCCACACAAACACTTGCACACAAATATTTCTAGCAGCTTTATTCATAATTATCAAAATTTGGAAGGAACTAAGATGTTCTCCAATAGGTGATTGGATAAGCAAACTGTGGAACATCTGTACAGTAGTATAATATTTGGTATTAATATTAAATGAACTATTAAACCATGAAAAAAATGGAAGAGCCTTAAACACACATTGCTAAGTAAAGGAAGTCAAACTAAAATGGCTATATACTATACCATTCCACCTTATGGCATTTTGGAAAAGGCAAAACTATGGAGACAGTGAAAAAAATCAGTGGTAGCCAGAGACTCAGTGGAAGGGAGGGTGAGAGGAATGAATAGATGAAGCACAGGGGATATTTAGGGCAGGAACCTATTCCATATGATACTGTAATGATGGATAAATATCATTAAACATGTGTCAAAAGCCACAGAATATACAAGGAGTGAACCCTAATGTACTCTATGAACTTTAGTTAATAATAATGTACCATTATTGGTTCATCAGGTGTAAGAAATGTACTACATTAATGGAAAGTGTTAATAACGGGGGTAACTGTATGGGCAGGGAGAAGGAGGAATATAGGTAATCTCTGACCAAAAAAATAAGCTAAGAAAAGGAGAGTGAGAATTCAAGACATGGTGAATAGCATGTGCAAGTGTAGAGTTTGTATTCTGGGTACTGGAGGGTTCATGTAGACCAAAGAAATGAGACAGGAGATTAGAAACGTAGTTTGGAATCAGACTGGGGAAGGCCTTTAATACTGAGAAAAAGGAATTTGAGCTTTATTTTGTAGGTGATAAGGATTAAAAAAAAATTGTCATTATAAGTTTCTTCTATGGGGATATATTCCTTTTGAATCCAAACTCTTTAATTCAGATTATTTTCTGTACAAAATCAAATGGATTGATAAAATATATAAATACAACTTTACATTTTAAAAAAATACATAAAATAAGGTTACTAGGAAACTGTTTTTCCAAAGCCTAAAAATAAAGCTCTACTTGGATCATCTGCAAGCTCAAAATTTCCCAGTGAAATGGCTGTGAACCATCTCTATTTTTAAAAGTAACAAATATCATCAAGCATTCTTGCTGCTTTTTATAACAATCTTATTCAACTTTTCCATAGGCTGTGCAATGGTTAAAATTAATTCAATGCATATTTTTATTTTACAGCCTACTCTACTTGTTCCTCAATTTAACATATGATGACTTTCATTTTAGCCTCAGTTTACCATAAGATATTCCTCAAATATTTCATGGTATTTTAGTAATTTTAAACAGTGTTTCCTTAAGGCTCAGCTTTGTTTGCTCATTCCTTCATGTTCTCCATCCCCATCCCATACTTTTGCTTCGCGCAGCTTAGGTCACATGCACAATACTAAACCAATCACTATGGCCAGGGGAGTGGAGTACTCTGATCAGACATTTGCATCAACTATCCACTCTTCTAGAAGAGGGGAAAGTGGGATGAGCTCCACCAAAGCCATTTGGAAACTCTCAGTTCTCCACTGGAGACTGGAGATCATGTTTGTCAGGCTATGTAAACTACAGGTTCCTATGGAAAATAAAGAAATAAATGTAGTTAGGATGAATAATCTTAATTTAATTTAGCTATTTAGAGCATAATGTTCAAAAAGGAAGACAAGATTATAGGGTCAATTACTAGCATACAACAATTGGCCAACGTAAAGTCTTGCATTATTCAATTTATTCATTCAACAAATAGCTATTAAAAACATACTATATGCAGAGAACTGCTGTAATTGCTATGGTGAAGTCCAAAAAATAAATGACCACCCTTGCTTCCACACAGTTTTGTAATTTAGCTGAAGAAGAAACATACATATTTGCTAAACAAAAAGTAATTACGAATACATGTGGAACTATGTACATGATAACAATACAAACTCAATATAGCTTTATCATACTTTGCTCATTAGTTATGTTCTTGAGGACTTAACATAAAAATAATATTTGCATATTATCTTATTGTCAATTAATTTATATTAGGACTTCAAAGATGTTTGTTCACACAAAAGTTTTGGCTTCAGCACACACACACACACACACAGACACACACACACACACACAGATGAATCAGAGGAATTCAGAGATCATGAAGCACAGTGGTCCTTCATCGTGGCTGCATATTAGAAGCACCAGAGAAGCATTTAAGAAAATGCCAGCTGTCTGGACCCCATCTCCAGAGATTCTGACTTAATTAGTGTGGGCTTAGAATTTTTATAAAATATTCCCCAAGTGATTCTAATATGTAGTAGCCAGGGTTGAGACTATTAATCTAGTCTGCCCACTTCCTGTTGCAATTAAATAAAGTGAGGCTCAGAGAACTATATAATTTTCCCAAGACAATATTGATAGAGTCCAGTCTCCTGATTCCTTGTCCAGATCTTTTGAGGATAATTCCATTTTTGCCTTTTTCATCTATGGCTACTAAGTTATTTAACATTATCTTCTATATGAAACAGAAGTCAGATAGTCAAGTAATTCATAGGACATTGTACGCACATTAAAATAAATTACATAATTATTTCATTGGAAGTAACCAACAACTCTAAGACCTAAACAGCTATATTGTGCTACTTCTCCTAGTATTTAACAGAACTCAATAACTAAGAAAATTACTTTTTTTTAAAGACAGAGCTCAGACTACTCAAATAAAGAAGTTCTAAGAAACTCATGTTTGATAGTGTTGGATAAGTGAGCAGGAATATTTGAAGAGGGAAGGATAGAAGAAGGTCAGATGTGCAATGCAGCACATCAGGTATGCAAGTCCTTATCTATTAAAGTTTACTAATAATTTAGGTACACTATACCAGTTTGAACAGAGCAATGTTGGACAGGTTATAATCAACAGAGGACTTACAGATAAGGAGTACAGGAGGTTTTCCTAGAGGTTAGTTTTGAGGAAAATCTCCCTGGATATATGTAAACATATAGAAAAAATCAAATGGCCTTAAAATTTGTGGGGGAAGGAAAGCATAAGCAAAAGCTGGGCAGGGAACTATCAAGAGAACTGATATGGTGTCTCCAAGACCAACCACCTAGAGTAGAGGAAGCTCACTGAAATGTAATAACTGTAAATAGGGTTGTCGGAAGAGAAGAAAATATGTGTGTTCCAGAATGTCTGTCCTCTGCTTTCTTCTCTCAATATAAACTCTTTAAGTGATCCTATCTTTGCCCACAGTTTGTTACCACAAATATGTCAATGAATCCAAAATCTGTACCTCTGACTACTCTTCTGAGAAACTCTGGTATATACAGCTATTTCTTGTAGTGGTTCTTACTCAGGGGCAATGTTGCATCCACAAAATACATTTAGAAATGTCTGGAGACATTTCTGGATATCATGACTGAGGGAGGTGTTTTGATAACTAGTAGGTAGAGGCCAAAAATGCTGTGAAATATCATAAAATGCACAGGGAAGTCCCACACAATGAAGTACTATTTGGCCATCAACAGTACTGAATTTGAGACTACCTGAGGTATATATCATGTTGGAATTCTCACAAACACATCAAGTAAAGCATGCTTAAGTTCATCTCATCTTCTACCAAAAACCCATTTTTCTACCTGGAATTGTTTTCTTAACTTCATCTTTGGATTATTCATTGCTGTTGCTACCTTTATACCAGTGCTTAGTGATTCTTAAACTCTCTTCTCCACTTTACTCTTAATGACTGTCTTTGACCAAGCTTTTTCATATCTTTTCTGGACTATTAGTCTACTAGTGGGCATGAAGTACAGGTACTACCTGATCTGGCCACTAGCTAGATAGCTTCATTTCCTGTGACCCCAGCCACTACCCTGGGTTTCAGACACCCAAACTGCATATAAATCTCTTAAAATGTCACTATATTTCTTGACTCTTGACTTTGCACAATCTCTTTTTTCTATTCGAAGTGCTCATTTTCTCCTCACTCCCCTACTCCCCATTTACCTACATATTTCTTAAGACTAAACTCTGCATCTTCCTTCTACCAACTCAAATTCCATCAGTTCTTCAAGATCTAGTTTGGAGTTAGCCTCCTCCATGAAGCTTTCCCTGCCCACTCCAGATTTCATTCAACTCTCATCTAAGCTCTTGAGATAATCTCAGTATTTTGTCACTTAGTCTGTCTTCTAATCACACAGTGCCCTGCCTCACACTATTGCTTCTGTTTCATTTGCAGTTGTGCTGCTTCCATGGCTTGGCTATAAGGTAATGGAAGGCAGAGGCTTTGCCTTAAGCTTATTCATATCCTAAAAATATCTGTTATAATGTTACCTTTCCCGACTTCTGGCTGAGATTTTCTCAAACCTCAGAATTGAACATTACCTCCTTTATATCACATTGTATACTATGCAGAATTCTGTTGTGAGACTCTACAATGCTATTGAACTTAATGATGTACCCATCTGTCTCCCCAAGACACACTAAGAAATCCTTCAAGGCAGGGATCAAAGCACAAGATTTAAAGTAAAACAACCCCAAAGACCAAATTCTAACTCCTCTACTCACTAGTTGAGTGAATTTTAATTAACAAGTATTAACAACACTAGCTGCAGTAACAACCCCGCAATCTCAGTACCTTAATACCCTAAGGTTGATTTATCTATTACGTCAGTCAAATATGGGTCTGTAGGGCACGGCAGGAGTTTCTGCTCCCCACAGTTATTCAGGAACTCTGTGTCCTTCTATCCTGTGATACTTTCATCTTCAAGCATGGATTATCACTACCAAATGGAAGAGCATGCATGGAGGATAATGCAGGGAATTTCATTGCTTGGTCTGGAAGTTAAAGATATATACTTTCAATTGCGCTCTACACTGGAAATTGATACAACATTGTAAACTGATTATAACTCAATAAAATACACACACACACATACACACATACATACACACTTTCATTCATATCTCACTGGCCAGAAGCCAGCCAAATGGTCCCAATCTAACAACAAGGAAAACTGAGAAATGTATTCTCCTATGTTGTCAGGAACAAAGTGAAATGGTTTATGTTAATTATATAGTTGACCTTTGAACAATGCAGGTTTGAACTCAGTGGGTACACTTATATGTGGATAATTTTCAATAGTAAATATTACAGTACTACATAGTCTGTGGTTGGTTGAATCCACAGATGGGGAGGAAACTCAAATACAGAGGGCTAACTATAAGTTATATGTGGATAAGCCCCAACTCCCACATTGTTCAAGGATCAACTGTACAGCAACATCTCTGTTACAGAAGTGGAAGGAGTCCCTTAACTTCACAAAGCCTCTTTTTCCTCATTGGAAAAATTGAATTAAAATTGACCCCTGAACATTACAAGTTTGGACTGCACAGGTCCACTTAAACGTGATTTTTCAATAAATACTTTAAAAAATGTTTTGGAGATTTGCGACAACTTGAAAAAACTTGCAGACAAATCACTTATCCTAGAAATATCTAATTAAGAAAAAGTTAAGTATATCTTAAATGCATATACTAGCCAATCCTTACATAAGCATAAGTAACATTTAATATAAAATTAATAATGTGCCAGTTTTCTTACTGTCTTATAACTTTGCTTTTCAAAGAATTACATTACCATACAGTATACCTCTCTCTAATAATCAGAGACACTACATATCAGTCTATAATTACTGTGTTTTTTTAATATAACAATGTTTCTAATACTGTATTATGAATATGACTGTAAGGCTGTATATCATGAAAATTTTATAAGGATTCACTTATTAGTGTTTAGACTAGGCTTCTATGTGTAATCAATATGAAGCAATTATATTGATTCACTAAACTACCATAAAGTAATCACACTGCTCCTTCTTTGTTATCAATACATGAATCACTATACCAGTAAATAATAGAAATGTTTTCACATAATCTTTTCATTTTTGATGCCTAGTGTTAGTAACACATAAAAAGTCTACAGTGTTTTATATCATATAAGACAATATTGATATAGCTAGTAATAATTTATCTTGTAAACAGGCAATGTAAATTTACAGTACTGATACAGTACAGTATTATAAATGTATTTTCTTTTCCTTATGGTTTTCTGAATAACAGTTTCTTTTCTCTATCATACTCTATTGTAAAAATATAGTTATAATGCATATAACATACAAAACATGTGCTGATTGACTGTTTTATGTTTTTGGTAAGATTCTGGTCAACAGTAGGCTATTAGTAATTAAGTTTTGAGAGAGTAAAAGGTCATAGACAGATCTTTAACTGTGTAGGGGATTGGTGCCCCAAACTCCAGCATTGTTCAAGGGTCAAATGTATATCAGTTAGGATTAGTTATTGTTGTATATAATAAAAAGCCTAGGATTATGCTCATTAAACACTTTTTTTTTCTACACACAAAAGGAGGTTCAGAGTAGGTGTTCCAGTAATGGTACAGTAACTCCACACAATACTGAGGAAATTTGAATTCTTACAGCTCATCACTTGATCACATCTCAGATTTAGCCATTATTCTCATGGTTCAAAATGGAAGCTAGAGTTCCAGCCATCATATGCATGTTTTAAGAAGCAAAATAGAGGAAGGAGGCAAAAATCACATGTCGCATCTCTTTAAGAAAACTTCCTAGGAGAATTCTATGACTACGCTGGTTATATTTCATTGGCCAATTTAGTTATATAGCCACATGCACATGTAAGATCATCTGGGA
The DNA here is from genome assembly GCF_048773025.1 of Camelus bactrianus. Classification (NCBI taxonomy): domain Eukaryota; kingdom Metazoa; phylum Chordata; class Mammalia; order Artiodactyla; family Camelidae; genus Camelus; species Camelus bactrianus. Next base: position 47,105,233 of record NC_133575.1, read on the forward strand.
AATACATTTAGCTGACTGGGCAAAAATATACCCAGTTGGAACTGAAGTATATTTCTAAAAGGAAGATCAGAATAGATATTGAGGTAGGAATCTAGCATTCTATGTCTCAGGGATGAGGATATTTACTTACTGGATTATTTTAAGGGTCAAATAAGATAATGTATAAAAATGGTGGCGAATAAGTGGTAGTTACTTTCATTATAAGCACAATTATTGTTATTTGCATGCTCAGCATACACTCAAGCATATTTGAAAGAAATAAAATGTGAATTAAAAGAAAGACTAACCTCAAACTTAATTTCTTATGGGAAAATATCCTTACTTCCCAACATCTGGGAAGATTTAACTACTTTTCTCCTCTGGTTCCCATGGCACATCTGCCCTACAACTACTACACTACTTAATACTCAGCTATTAGTTGTGTATGTATCTAACTTCATATATATATATCCCTTACAATTTTGTGGAGTTACTGTGCCATTACTGGACCACATACTCTGAACATTCTTCTGTGTGTATGAGAAAAAAAAACTTGTTTAAGGAAGATATAGATAGATAGATAGATAGATAGATAGATAGATAGATAGATAGATAGATAGATATCCTTACAAAAGGCCTAGCACCAAATTGGTACTTAATAAATGTTTTGAATTCATATGAGATTGCTGTCATTCACCTTTTCAATTTCTTTTTAATCATGGTAAAAAAAAACACAAAAGGAAACTAATCCATGTTCATGGATTAGAAAACTAAATATTATTATGTCAATAGTACCCAAAGCAATCTACAGATTCAATTAAATCCCTATTAAATTTTAAATAGCTTTTTTTTTTTTTTTGCAGAATTAGAAAAGCCCATTCTAAAGTTCATATGGAATCTCAAGGAACCCTGAATATCAATCTTGAAAATGAAGAACAGAACTAGAAAACTCACATATTCTGATTTCAAAACTTACAACAATGCTACGGCAATAGAAGCAGCATGGCACTAGCATAAAGACTGGCATTTAGACCAACGGAATTTATATAATAGAATGCCCATAAATAAACACTCACATACATGTTCAAATAATTGTTGACAAGGATATGAAGATCCCAGTGGGAAAGGAGTCTTTTCAACAAATGATGCTGGGAAGATGGATGTCCATATGTAAAAGAATAAAGTTGGGCTCCTACCTAACATAATATACAAAAATTAACTCAAAATGAATCAAAGAAATAAAACTATCAAGCTCTTAGATGAAAACATACAGCAAAAGCTTAAAAATATGAATTTGGCAATGGTTTCTTGGATATGACTCTAAGGGCACAGTCAACAAGAGAGAAAATACTGGACTTAAGAAATTTGTTCAAAAACCATTGTCAGCAGAGTAAAAACACAACCCAAAGAATGTTGAGAAAATATTTGCAAATCATGTATTTGATAAGGAATTAATATACAGAATATATAAGAGAACTTCCAAAACTCAACAACAAAGACCCAATTCAAAAATGGGCAAAGGACAGACAAATGGCCAATAAACATATTAAAAGATGCTCAATGTCAGTGATCACTAAGAATATGCAAATCAACACTACAATGGGATATCACCTCACATCTATTAGGATGACTACTATCAAAATAACAAAATAAAAAGGGTTGACAAAAATATGGAGATATGGGAAAATCTTGTGAACTGTTGGTGGGAATGTAAAGTGGTACAACTGCTATGGGGAACAGCATGGCAGTTCCTCAAAAAATTAAAAATAGAATCACCATATGATTCAGCAATTTCACTTCTGAGTATATACTCAAAAGAATTGAAAGCCAAGACTTGAAGAGATATTTGTACACTCATGCTAAAAGCAGCATTATTCACATTAACTAAAAAAAAGGAAGCAATCCAAGTATCAAGTGATGTGGCAAAATGTGGTATATACATACAATGGAACATTATTCAGCCTTAATAAGTTCATTCATAACATTGATAAATTTTGAGGACATTCTGCTAAGTAAAATAAGCCAGTCACCAAAAGACATATACTGTGTGACTCCACTTATATGGGATACTTAGAGTAGTCAAAATCATAGAAGCAAAAAGAACATTTTTGGCAGGGTCTGAGACGAGAGGGAAATGGGGACTTATTGTTTAATGAGTATAGAGTTTCAATTTTACAAGATTAAAAAAAGGTACAGGGAAGAATGATGGTGGTGATGTTTGCACATTATGAATGTATTTAATACCACTGGACTGTACACATAAAAATGATAAAATTTATGTTATTTATTTTTTCACAACAAATTTTTTGAATACATAACAAGATATGTACTCTATTTACAAAATTTTAAGTGTACAGTAGTTTTCTCATTTTTCAGTTTTATTAGGTAAAATTGATACAATTTGACTGCACATATATAGTATTTTGAATGTAAAAACATATATATATATAATATACTGAACATATTTTTGAAAATGTACATATATGTACTGTTAATTGTTTCTAAGAACAGTTTAGAGCTTTAGTTTTTTAAACTTACATAATTATCAAAGGAATAAAGCCAACCACAAAATAAAAATAAACAGAATGCAATATTCCAATCATAGCAGACAGTCAAATATGCTTAAACATATTCAAGAAACCAATAATCTAAGTTATAAATAATAAATAAATCATTTGTGCACTTTCTTTCCCCCAGATTCCACATATAAGTGATATCATATGGCATTTTTCTTTCTCTTTGTGGCGTACTTCACTTAGAATGATGATCTCCAGACCATCATGTTGCTGCAAGTGACATTTTATTCTTTTTATATGGCTGAGTAGTATTCCATTGTGTGTGTATGTGTATATATATATACATACATACATATACACAACATCTTCTTTATCGAGTCATCTGCTGATGGACATTTGGTTGTTTCCATGTCTTGGCTATTGTAAATAGTGTTACTATGAATATTGGGGTGCATGTGTCTTTTTGAATTAAATTTTTCTCCAGGTATACGCTCAGGGGTGGGATTGCTGGATCATATGGTAAGTCTACTTTTAGTTTTTTAAGAAACCTCTATACTGTCCTCCCAGTGGCTGCAGGAATTTACATTCTCACCAACAGTGTAGGAGGGTTCCTTTTTCTCCACACCCTTTCCAGGAATTACTGTCTGTAGACTTCATAATGATGGCCATTCTAGCTGGTGTGAGTTGATACCTCAATGTAGTTTTGATTTCCATTTCGCTAACAGTTAGTGATATTGAGCATCTTTTCATGTGCTTGTTGACAATCTGTCTTCTTTGGAGTCATGTCTATTTAGGTCTGCAAGTTTTTGGGTTTGCATTGCTTGTTTTTTACATATTAAGGTGTATAGAACTCATCAATGAATTTAGGAAAGTTGCATGATACAAAACTAATATACAAAAATCAGTTGCATTTCTATGCACTAGCAACAAAATAGCAGAAAAAGAAATTAAGGAGAGTAGTCAAATGTCATTTACCATTTCACCAAAAAGAATAAAATACTTAGGAATAAAACAACCCAAGGAGGCAAAAGACCTGAATGCCAAAAACTATAAGACACTGATGAAAGACATTGAAGATGACATAAACAAATGGAAAGATATACCATGTTCTTTGATTGGAAGAATCAATATTGTTAAAATGGCCATACTACCCAAGGCAATATACAGAGTCAATGCAATCCCTATCAAATTACCATTACCAACATTTTTCACAGAGCTGGAACAAAAACTGATAAAATTTGCATGGAAACAAACAAACTGGAAACAAAAGACCCTGAACAAGCAAACACTCTTGAAGAACAGGGGGCGGGTGGCTACCAGCCTTCCCGGCAGGAGCGCAGCATATGACTGCGGTGCAGGGAGGGTGTGCGATCCATTCGCCTACCTCGCATGAGTGCAGCATTTGACTGTGGCATTGGGAGGGTAGTGACTCGCCCACCCACCATATACCAGCACAACACCAGACTGCAGTGATGGCAGGGGGTGTGATCTGCTTGCTGACAGGCACTGGGAGAAGCACAGATGAGGAGCACCAATCAAGAGCCTCCAGAAGCAGCAAGCTAATGTCACAAAACAGGGCAAAGACATAAAGACCTCTTGATAAAATCATTATGAGTGCACAGTCTCCATGAGAGGACATCCCCCTTTTTTTTTTAACTTTTTTTAAATGATCTTTTATTACGTTTTTTAATTTTTACTTTTTTAAACATTTTTTATTGATTTATAATCATTTTACAATGTGTCAAACTACAGTGTAGGGCAAAATTTTTCAGTTGTATGTGAACATATATATTCATAGTCACATTTTTATCTCTGTGAGCTACCATAAGATCTTGTATATATTTCCCTGTGCTATACAGTATAGTCTTGTTTATCTATTCAATAATTTTGAAGTCCCACTGTATCTCATTCCACCCCTCACCCCCTTGGCAACCACAAGTTTGTATGCTATGTCTGTGAGTCTATATCTGTTTTGAATTTACGCTTTTTTTTTTTTTTTTTTTTTTTTTTTTAGATTCCACATAGGAGCGATCTGATATATTTTTCTTTCTCTTTCTGGTTTACTTCACTTAGAATGGCATTCTCCAAGAGCATCCATGTTGCTGCAAATGACGTTATGTTCTTGGTTTTTATGGCTGAGTAGTATTCCATTGTATAAATATACCACTTCTTCATTATCCAGTCATCTGTTGATGGACATTTAGGCTATTTCAATGTCTTGGCTATTGTAAATAATGCTGCTATGAACATTGGGGTGCAGGTGTCATTTTGAAGTAGGCTTCCTTCTGGAAATATGCCCAGGAGCGGGATTCCTGGGTCATAAGGTAAGTCTATTCCTAGTCTTTTGAGGAATCTCCATACTGCTTTCCACAGTGGCTGCACCAAACTACATCCCCACCAGCAGTTAAGGAGGGTTCCCCTTTCTCCACTGCCTCTCCAGCATTTGTCATTTGTGGACTTTTGAATGATGGCCATTCTGACTGGTGTGAGGTGATACCTCATTGTAGTTTTGATTTGCATTTCTCTGCTAATTAGTGATATTGATCATTTTTTCATGCGTCTATTGATCATTTGTATGTCTTGCTTGGAGAATTGCTTGTTTAGGTCTTCTGACCATTTTTGGATTGGGTTGTTTGTTCCTTTCTTACTAAGTCGTATGAGCTCCTTATGTATTCTGGAGATCAAGCCTTTCTCGGTTTCATTTGCAAACATTTTCTCCCATTCCGAAGGTTGTCTTTTTGTTTTACTTATGGTTTCCATTGCTGTGCAGAAGCTTGCAAGTTTCATTAGGTCCCATTTGTTTATTCTTGCTTTTATTTCTATTGCTTGGGTAGACTGTTCTAGAAGAACATTTTTGAGATGTATGTCAGATAATGTTTTGCCTATATTTTCTTCTAGGAGATTTATTGTGTCTTATGTTTAAGTTTTGATCCATTTTGAGTTTCTATTTGTGTATGGTGTAAGGGACAGTTCTACCTTCATTGCTTTAGATCCTGCTGTCCAGTTTTCCCAATACCATTTGCTGAATAGACTGTCTGTATTCCATTGTAGATTATTGCCTCCTTTGTCAAGAATTAGTTTACCAAAAGTTTGTGGGTTCATTTCTGGGCTATCTATTCTGTTCCATTGGTCTATATGTCTGTTTTTGTACCAAGAGCATGCTGTCTTGATGACCGTAGCTCTATAATCTATAGTATTGTCTGAAGTCTGGGAGAGTTATTCCTCCAGCCTCTTTCTTTCTCTTCAGTAATGTTCTGGCAATTCTAGGTCTTTCATGATTCCATATAAATTTTATTATGATTTGTTCTAGTCCTGTGAAATATGTCCTGGGTACTTTGATAGGGATTGCATTCTATCTGTAGATTGTCTTGGACAGTGTGACCATTTTAACAGTACTGATTCTTCCAATCCAAGAGCATGGGATATCTCTCCATATTTTTAACTATTCTTTAATTTCCTTCATCAATGGTTTATAGTTTTCTGTGTATAATTCTTTCACTTCCTTGGTTAGATTTATTCCTAGGTATTTTATTACTTTGGGTGCTATTTTAAAGGGGATTGTTTCTTTACTTTCTTTTTCTGTTGATTCATCATTAGTGTAAAGAAATGCCACTGATTTTTGAATGTTAATCTTGTAGCTTGCTAACTTGCTGAATTCTTCAATCAGCTCTAGTAGTTTTTGTGTGGACTTTTTAGGGGTTTCTATATATAATAACATGTCTTCAGCATATAGTAACACTTTTACCTTTTTTTTTTTTTTTTTTCCAATTTGGATCTCTTTTATTTCTCTCTCTCGCCTGATTGCTATGGCTAGGACTTTCAAGACTATGTTGAATAGGAGTGGTGATAGTGGACATCCTTGTCTTGTCCCAGATTTTAGTGGGAAGCTTTTGAGTTTTTCACCATTGAGTACTATGCTGCCTATAAGTTTGCCATATGTAGCTTTTCTTATGTTGAGATATGTTGCTTCTATACCTACTTTGGTGAGAGTTTTTATCATAAATGGGTGTTGAATTTTATCAAATGATTTTTCTGCCTCGATTGAGATGATCATGTGGTTTTTGTCCTTTCTCTTGTTGATGTGATGCATTACATTGATTGATTTGCATATGTTAAATGACTCTTGTGTCCCTGGGATTAACCCCACTTGATCATGATGTATAGTCTATTGTATGTTTTGTTGGATTCTATTTGTTAGTATTTTGGTAAGGATTTTGGCATCTATGTTCATCAGTGATATTGGCCAATAATTCTCTTTTTTGGTAGTGTCTTTGCCTGGTTTTGTTATCATGGTGATGGTGGCTTCATAGAATGAATTTGGGAGTATTCCCTCCTTTTCAATCTTCTGGAAGAGTTTGAGAAATACTGGTATGATTTCTTCTTTGTATGTTTGGTAGAATTCCCCAGTAAAGCCATCCAGTCCTGGACTTTCATTTGTAGTGAGGATTTTTATTGCTATTTTGACTTCATTTCTAGTAATTGCTTTGTTCAAGTGGTCAGTTTCTTCTTGATTCAGTCTTGGTGGACAGTATGTTTCCAGAAAGTTGTCCAACACCTATAGGATATCCAGTTAGTTCCATATAGGTTTTCATAATATTCTTGTATGATATTCTGTATTTATATTTCGTTCATTGTAATTGTTCCATTATCCTTTCTTATTTTGCTAATTTGTGCTCTCTCTTTTTTTCTTCTTTGTGAGTTTGGCCAGAGATTTGTCGATTTCATTTACTTTTTCAAAAAAAACAGCTATTGTTTCATTGATTTTTTCTATGGTCTTTTTCAACTGTATTTTATAAATTTCCTCCCTGATCTTTATAATTTCCTTCCTTCTGCTGCCTTTTGAGGCTTTTTGTTCTTCTTGTTCTAATTCATTCAGGTGGTGGGTTAAATTGTTTATTTGATATTGTTCTTTTTTGAGGAAGGCCTATATCTGTATAAATGTCTCTCTTAGACTGCCTTTGCTGTCTCCCATAAATTTTGTGAGGTTGTGTTTTCATTTCCATTTGTCTCAAGGTATTTTTTAATTTCAGGTTTGATTTCCTCATTGATCCATTGGTTTTTAAATAATATATTGTGTAATCTCCATGCTTTCCTTTTGTTCTCCTTTGTTTCCTGTTGTTGATTTGCAGTTTCATGGCACTGTGGTCAGTATAGGTGCTTGAGATGATTTCTAACTTCTTAAAATTGCTGAGGTTTCTTTTGTGCCCAAGTACATGATCAATCCTGGAAAATGTTCCTTGTGTACTTGAGAAGGACCTACTTTCGGGGGTGTATGCTCTGAAAATATCCACCAAATCTAATTTTTCTATTATACTATTTAATTTCTGTGTTGTCTTATTTATTTTCTGTCTGGAAGATCTGCCTAGTGATGTTAATGCAGTGTTAAAATCTCTAACTATGATTGTGTTGCCATCAATATCCCCCTTTACCTCTGTTAGTAATTGTTATATGTACTTAGGTGCTCCTATATTGGGTGCATATACATTAATGAGTGTAATATCCTCATCTTGTATCACTCCTTCAATCGTTATAAAATGTTCCCCTTTATCTTTCTTTATGGCCTTTGTTTTAAAGTCTATTTTGTTTGAAATCAGTACTACCATACCTGCTTTTTTGGCTTTCCATTTGCATGGAATATCCCTTTCCATCCTTTCACTGTCAATTTATATGTGTCCTTCTCCCTGAAGTGGGTCTCTTGTATGCAGCATATTGAAGGTTCTTGCTTTCTTATCCAGTCTGCCACTCTATATCTTTTGACTGGAGAATTTAGTCCATTAACATTTACAGTAATTAATGAGAGATGTGTGTTTATTGCCATTATGAACTTCTCCTTGCAGTTGATTTGGTATTTCCTCTTTGTTCCTTTTCTACTTTCCTTTGTGGTTTGGTAATCTTCCTTTGTGTTGTCAGGGATTTTATTTAGTTTTTGTGACTCCCTTGTAAGTTTTTGGCTTGTGGTTACACTTTTTTGTAATTCTATTAGCCCATTGCTATAATTGTTTTTATTAAACTGATAGTAACATGATCTCAAACCCATCCTACAGAAAACAAAAAAATTTAAAAAGAAAACAAAATTCTATATTTTCCTACCTCCCTCTCTCACTCTCAATGATTTGTATGTCTTCTTTTATAATTTCGTGTGTATTTTGTTCATAATTCATGAGTTATCACCTTTCCAGTTGTGAGTTTCTCATTTCTGTAACATCCTGCTGCTTTTCTATTTAGAGTAGAACTTTCAATAATTCTTTTAGCATGGGTTTATTGTTGCTAAACTCTTTTAGTTGTTGTTTGTCTGTGAAATTCTTTATCTCTCCTTCTATCCTAAGGGATAGCCTTGCTGGATAAAGTATCCTAGGCTGCATCTTTTTTTCATTCAGGACTTTGAATATATCTTGCCACTCCCTTCTGGCCTGTAGTGTTTGTGTAGAGAAATCAGCTGAGGGCCTTATGAGGGTTCCCTTGTAGCTCACTCTTTGCTTTTCTCTTGCTGCCTTTAGGATCATTTCTTTATCCTTGACTCTGGCCGTCTTGATTATGTTATGTCTTGGTGTGGGTCTATTCGGGTTCTTCCTGTTTGGGACTCTCTGAGCTTCTTGTACTTGGATATCTGATTCCTTCTTTAAGTTTGGGAAGTTTTCAGTCATGATTTCTTCAAAAAACTTTTCAATCCCCTTTGATCTTTCTTCCCCTACTAGGATCCCTATTATGTGAAGATTGGCATGCTTTATATTATCCCATAGGCCCTTTAAGCTATTTTCATTTGTTTTTATTTGTTTATCTTGTAGCTGTTCTGATTGGGTGCTTTCTATTTTCCTGTCTTCTAGGTCGCTAATTTGTTCCTCTGCATTATCTAGCCAGCTTTGCACAGCCTTTAGATCATTTCTGGTCTCAGTCAATGAGTTTACCAATTCTATCTGGCTTTTCTTTATAGCCATTCATTTTTATAGTCAGTTTCACTTTTGACATATTTCATATCTTTAAACACTCTCTTTTAGTTCCTTCAGTACTTTGATCACTCCTTTATGAAATCTTGATCTAGAAGGCTATCAATGTCTTTTTCATTAATCATTCTTTCAGGGGATTTCTCTTGTTCTTTTAATTGGGAATGGTTTCTCTGCTTCTTCATCTTGCTCATAGCTCTCTGGCACTGTGGTTTATGGAGTATCAGTTACCTATTGTGGTCCTTAAGGAGTTTATCTATCTAATGCCTATGTAGGAATAAAAATTAGAAAAGAAAAAAAAAAGAGAGAGAGAGAAAGAATTTTAAAGGAAGGCAGAAAGAAAGGTTTCAAATCATAGTATAATGAAAAATAGAAGAGTAAGTTGAAGTAGAATTTTTTAAAACAATAATAATAAAATATTTTTTTAAAAATTTAAAAGAGATTAAAACTGGGGGTACATATAATTGTTTAAGAATTAAAAATTAAAAGGGTAATAGAAAATAGAACAGGTAAAAACAGATTTTAAAAAAGAAAAAAGTGTGGGAGCCATGTTATTCTGGAGACTGTGTGCTTTTAATGTGAATTCTTTCTGTCTTCATCCTGTTTTGGAAGCTCAGTTTGCTGTTTCCAAAGACCCTCCATTGGCGCCCTCATCTGTGCAGTTCCTAGTGCCTGTCAGCAAGCAGACTGTGCCTCCTCCCAACACTTGGTCATGTACAGCTCTCCTTTGCTGTGGGTGGGTGGGTCACTGCCCCTCTCGATGCCTCAGTCAGATGTTGCAGACTGGCCAGGTTAGGGGAGTCATGCCCCCTCCCAGCACCACGGTCAGGGGCTGCATTCCTGCCAGAAAGATGGGGTGCAGCCCGCACTTTCCCAACACCTTTCACTCCACTGCTCTTTGCCACTGCATGCTCCACCTCTGGTCGGCACTCTGCAGGTGGGCTTGGGGATGACTGAGGAAAAGCCCTGTCCCAGTTCCGGGCCAAAACCCAGCTCCTTTTTTCTCTTGGTGGAACAAGTTCTCTGAGGGGTCCGGACATAAGGATCCTATCTGCCTCGGGCCGTTGACAAGTCTCCACCTGGCCTTTGAGGTTGCTAAGTCCTGAGGTGTGGATGTAGGTTTCACCCCTGCCCCCAATGGGTAATAAGCAGAGGATATGGCGGCTGTGCCTGACCCCGCCTCTCTTCACCTGAAACTTTTCCACGGGTTTTTAGAGATGGGAGTATACACCCTTCCCCCCAGGGCACATCAGCCATGTTGTTTTATGGAGGGGCCTGGTTGTTCTGCCCTGTGCACCCACAGCCATGGCACACAGCCAACTGCAGTCCCCTGGGGCTGCATTAGTGCAGCCATCCCCATCCTCTGCCCAGCTTGGGCAGCCTGGCCCTACCCCCAGCTGCCGGGCCACATCTCGCCTTGGGTGTTGTGGTGACATTCTGTGCCCATTTAACTTAGTTCTGTCAGTCAAGGGCTGCTCTTTACAGATCGGAGCCTTGGAGGCTCCCCCTCCGACCCGCTGGCCTCTCAGTTGGAGAGGGAAGACCCAGGGAGTGAGCACTAGTCCTCCTTTGCTGCTCTCTCCCCATGGGACCCATCCCGCTCTGTTTGGCCTTTTCTTCTTTCTTTTTTCCTTTTCTCCTACCAGATTTTTGGCATCTCTATCTTTTGAAGAGGACAATGTTCTGTCAGAGTTTTGCGAGTGCTCTGGTTGGCTTAGTGGGTCTATGGATCTGAGTCTTGGTGTATTTGTGGAAGAGCATGAGCTACTAGCATCCTACTCCACCATCTTGGCTTCCCCCCTAATTTTTACTTTTTAAACAATTGTATACACTTCCAGTAGTCATCCATTTTAAAAACTTCTTTAAAATACTTTCATTATTATTATTTTTAAAAATTCATGGCATTTCATTTTTATTTCTCTTGCTATTAATCTCCTGTTATTGATTATACACAGGTTTCAAATATTGTTTTTTGCTCTTTTCTCCTTTTTTTAAGGTTTTTCAAAAGACATCACAACTTCATTCCTAGTCTGATTCAAACTGCTCTTCTATTATTAATTATACTGTTCTCAAACCATTTTTTCTCCCTTCTTTTAAAATCCTCTCTCTATTTCTTAAAGATTTATTCCTGCTTATGCTTTAGATAGATAAACAAATAGACTCCTTAAGGAACACAATAGATAACTGATAGTCCATAAGCCACAGTGCCAGAGAGAGATGAGCAAGATGAAGAAGCTGAGGAACCACTAAAATTAAAAGAGCAAGAGAAGTCCCCTGAAAGAACAATCAATGAAATAGACATCAATAGCCTACTAGATTAAGATTTCAAAAAAGGAGTGAACAAAGTACTAAAGGAATCAAAACAGATAGTGTTTAGAGATACAAAATATGTCAAAAATGAAATGGACGCTATAAAGAAGAGCTGAGTAGAATTGGTAAACACATTAGCTGAGGTGAGAGCTGATCTAAGGGCAGTAGACAGCAGGCTAGGCAGTGCAGAGGAACAAATAAGTGACCTAGAAGACAGGAAAACAGAAAGCACCCAATCACAACAGCTACAAGATAAACAAATAAAAACAAATGAAAACAACAAAAGGGACCTATGGGATAATATACAGCATGCCAATCTACACATAATAGGGGATCCTGAAGGGGGAGAATGAACAAAGGGAATTGAAAAGGTATTGGAAGAAATCATGACTGAAAACTTCCCAAACTTAAAGAAGGAATCAGATATACAAGTACAGGAAGGTCAGAGGGTCTGAAACAGGAAGAACCCAAATAGACCCACACCAAGACATATCATAATCAAGATGGCCAGAGTCAAGGATAAAGAAATGATCCTAAAGGCAGCAAGAGAAAAGCAAAAAGTGAGTTACAAGGGAACCCCCATAAGGCTCTCAGCTGATTTCTCTACACAAACACTACAGGCCAGAAGGGAGTGGCAAGATATATTCAAAGTCCTGAATGAAAAAAATGCAGTCTAGGATAGTTTATCCAGCAAGTCTATCCTTTATGATATGAGGAGAGTTAAAGAATTTCACAGACAAGCAACAACTAAAAGAGTTTAGCAACAATAAACCCATGCAAAAAGAAATATTGAAAGTTATACCCTAAATAGAAAAGCAGCAGGATGCTATAGAAATGAGAAACTCACAACTGGAAAAGTGATAACTACCATGAATTACAAATAGAATTAAAAGGAAATTGTAAAAGGAGATATCTAAACCATTAAGAGTGGGAGAGGGAAGCAAGAAAACATAAAGCATCTGTTTTTGTTTTTAAAATTTTTTGTTTTCTGTAGGATGAGTTTTAAATTATATTACTATCTGTTTAATAAAAACAGTTATAGAGATGGGTTAATAGACTTACAAAAAAGTGTAACCAGAAGCCAAAAACTTACAAGTGAGTCATAAAAACTAAATAAAATCCAAGATAATACAAAGGAAAATTACTAAACCACAAAGGAAGAAGAAAGTAACAAAGAGGAAATATCAAATCAACTGCAAAGTTCAAAATGGCAATAAATACACATCTATGTTTAATCAATATAAATTTTAATGGATCAAATTCTCCAATGAAAAGACATAGAGTGGCAGAGTGGATAATAAAGCAAGAACCTTCAATATGCTGCATACAAGAGATACACTTTAGGGAGAAGGCACATACAGATTGAGAGTGAAAGGATGGAAAAGGATATTCCATGCAAATGGAAAAGCTAGAAAAGGATGTGTTGCAGTACTGATTTCAGACAAAATAGACTTTAAAACAAAGGCCATAAAGAAAGATAAAGAGGGACATTTTATAATGATTAAAGGAGTGAAAAAAGATGAGGTGATTACACTCATTAATATAAATTGACACAATATAGGAGCACCTACATATATAAAACAATTACTAACAGAGATAAAGGGGGAAAAAGATGGGAATACAAACATTGTAGGAGATTTTATATCGCATTAACATCACTAGACAAGCCTTCCAGATAGAAAATAAATTAGGCAACAGAGAAATGAATGATAGAATTGAAAAATTAGATTTGGTGGATATTTTTAGAGCATTACACCCCCCCAAAATAGGATATACATTCTTTTCAAGTGCACATGGAACATTTTCTAGGACAGATCATGTACTTAGGCACAAAAGAAGCCTCAACAATTTTAAGAAGATAGAAATTATCTAAAGCACCTTTACTAACCACAATGCCATGAAACTACAAATCAACAACAGAGAAACATAGGAGTGAAAAAGGAAAACATGGAGACTAAACAACATGCTATTAAAAGACCAATTGGTCAATAATGAAATTATAATTGCAATTAAAAAATACCTTGAGACAAATGAAAATGAAAACAGAACTGCACAAAATTTATGGGCTGCAGCAAAGGGAGTGCTAAGAGGGAAGTTCATAGTGATACAGGCCTTCCTCAAAAAATAAGAACAATCTCAAATAAACAATTTAACCCACCAGCTGAATGAATTAGAAAAAGAACAAAAACCCCAAAAAAGCAGCAGAAGGAAGGAAATTATAAAGATTAGGGAGGAAATAAATACAATGGAGATTAACAAGACCATAGACAAAAATCAACCAAACCAAAAGGTGGTTTTTTGAAAAAGTAAATAAAATCAACAAACCTCTGGCCAAACTCACAAAGAAGAAAAAAGAGAGATCACAAATTAGCAAAATATGAAAGGAAAATGGAGAAATTAAAACAAATAATATAGAAATACACAATATCATATGAGAATATTATGAACAACTATATGGAACCAAACTGCATAACCTAGACAAGATGGACAAGTTTCTGCAAACACACTGTTCACCAAGACTGAATCAAGAACAAAATGACCACTTGAACAAACCGATCATTAGAAATGAAAACAAATTAGGAATAAAAAACCTCCCTACAAATAAAAGTCCTGGACCACACGGCTTCACTGGGAAATTCTACCAAACATACAAAGCCCTTCTCAAACTCTTCCAGAGGGTTGAAAAGGGGGAAATACTCCCAAACTCATTCTATGAAACCACAATTACCCTGATACAAAAACGAGGCAAAGACACTACCAAGATATAGAATTATTGGCCAGTATTGCTGATGAACATAGATGCAAAATCCTTACCAAAATATTAGTAAATAGAGTCCAATAACACATAAAAAAGATTATACATCATGACCAAGTGGGGTTAATCCCAGGGACACAAAAGTGATTCAACACACACAAATCAATCAACATAATACATCACATCAACAAGAGAAAGGACAAAAACCACATGATCATCTCAATCGAGGCAGAAAAAGCATTTGATAAAATTCAACACCCATTTATGATAAAAACCTCACCAAAGTGGGTATAGAGGGAACATATCTTAACATAATAAGAGCTATATATGACAAACCTACAGCCAGCATAGTACTCAATGGTGAAAAACTCAAAACCGTCCCACTGAAATCTGGGACAAGACAAGGATGCCCACTATTACCACTCCTATTCAACATAGTCTTGAAAGTCCTAGCCACAGCAATCAGGCAAGAGAGAGAAATAAAAGGGATCCAAACTGGGAAAAAAAAAAAAAAGGTAAAAGTGTCACTATATGCTGAAGACATGTTACTATATATAGAAAACCCTAAAAGGTCCACAAAAAAACTACTAGTGCTGATTGAAGAATTCAGCAAGGTAGCAAGCTACAAGATTAACGTCCAAAAATCAGTGGCAATTCTTTACACTAATGATGAATCAATAGAAAAAGAAAGTAAAGAAACAATCCCCTTTAAAATAGCACCCAAAGTAATAAAATACCTAGGAATAAATCTAACCAAGGAAGTGAAAGAATTATACACAGAAAACTATAAACCATTGATGAAGGAAATTAAAGAAGAGTTAAAAATATGGAAAGATATCCTATGCTCCTGGATTGGAACAAGCAGTATTGTTAAAACCATCATACTGCCCAAGGCAATCTGTAGATTTAATGCAATCCCTATCAAAGTACCCAGGACATATTTCACAGAACTAGAACAAATCATAATAAAATTTATATGGAATCACGAAAGACCTAGAATAGCCAGAACATTACTGAAGAGTAAGAAAGAGGCTGGAGGAATAACTCTCCCAGACTTCAGAGAATACTATAGAGCTACAGTCATCAAGATAGCATGGTAGTGGTACCAAAACAGACATATAGACCAATGGAACAGAACAGAGAGCCCAGAAATGAGCCCACAATCTATTGGCTAACTCATCTTCGACAAAGGAGGCAAGAATATACAATGGAATAAAGGCAGTCTCTTCAGAAAATGTTGTTGGGAAAACTGGACAGCAGCCTGTAAAGCAATGAAGCTAGAAAACTCCCTTACACCATACACAAAAATAAACTCAAAATGGATAAAAGACTTAAATATAAGACAAGATACAATAAATCTCCTAGAAGAAAATATAGGCAAAACATTATCTGACATACATCTCAAAAATGTTCCCTTAGGACAGTCTACACAAGCAATAAAATTAAAAGCAAGAATAACCAAATGGGACGTAATGAAACTTACAAACTTCTGCACAGGAAAGGAAACCATAAGTAAAACAAAAAGACAACCAACGGAATGCAAGAAAATTTTTGCAAATGAAACCAACAAAGGCTTCATCTTCAGAATATATAAGCAGCTCGTATGACTTAATAAGAAAAAATGAAACAAATCCAAAAGTGGGCAGAACACCTGAACAAGCAATTCTCCAGGGAAGAAATACAAATGATCAATAGGCACATGAAAAAATGCTCAGTATCACTAATTATCAGAGAAATGCAAATCAAAACGACGATGAGGTTTCACCTCACACCAGTCAGAATGGCCATCATTCAAAAGTCCACTAATGACAAATGCTGGAGAGGTTGTGGAGAAAAGGGTACCCTCTTACAGTGCTGGTGGGACTTCAGTTTGGTGCAGCCACTGTGGAAAACAATATGGAGATTCCTCAAAAGACTAGGAATGGACTTACCATATGACCCAGTAATCCTGCTCCTGGGTATATATCCAAAAGGAAGCCTACTTGAAAAAGAAACCTGCACCCCAATGTTCATAGCAGCAGTATTTACAATAGCCAAGACATGGAACCCGCCTAAATGCCCTTCGATAGATGACTGGATAAAGAAGTTGTATATTTACACAATGGAATACTATTCAGCCATAAAAACCGAGAACATAACGCCATTTGCAGCAACATGTTTGTCCCTGGAGAATGTCATTCTAAGTGAAGTAAGCCAGAAATTGAAAGAAAAATAACATATGAAATCATTCATATTTGGAATCAGAAAAAAAAGAACATAAATACTAAACAGAAACAGACTCAGAGACATAGATTATAAACTTGTGGTTGCCAAGAGGGTTGGGGGTGGGAAGGGACAGAGTGAGATTTCAAAATTTGTAGATACTGACTGGCATATATAGAATAGATAAACAAGGTTATACTGTATAGCACAGGGGAATATACGCAAGATCTGGTTTTAGCTCACAGTAGAAAAAAAATGTGACTATGAATATATGTGTGTTCAGGTATAACTGAAAAATTGTGTTCTACAGTGGAATTGGACACAACATTGTAAAATGACTAAAACTCAATAAAAATGTTTAAAAAAAAAAAGAAAAAGAACAGAGCTGGCAGAATCATACTCCCTGACTCTAGAGTATCCTACAAAGCTACAGTAATCAAAACCATAAGGTATTGGACAAAAATAGACATGTAGATCATTGGAACATGATAGAAAGTCCAGAAATAAATCCACACACTTATGATCAATTAATCTACAACAAAGGAGGCAAGAATATATAATGGAGAAAAGGTAGTCTCTTCAACAAGTGGTGCTGGGAAAACTAGACAGTTACCTGTTAAAGACTGAAATTAGAACATTTTCTATCATCATATACAAAAATAAATTCAAAATGGATTAAAGACCTAAGTGTAACACCAGATATTATAAACTCCTAGAGGAAAACATAGGCAGAACACTCTTGGACATAAATCACAGCAATATATGTTTTGAACAAGCTCCTTAAGTAATGGATACAAAAGTGAAGTAAATAAATGGGATCGAATTAAACCTAAACGCTTTTGCACAGCTAAGTATATCATCAACAAAATGAAGAGACAACCTATAGAATGGGAGGAAACATTTGCAAATGATGCAACTGACAAGAGACTTATTTCCAAAATGTACAAACGGCTCATACAGTATTGTTAATTTGAAGCACAATGTTGTACAACAGATTACTAAAAATGTTTTCATCTTGCATTACTGAAACTTGATAACCATTGAAAAGCAACTCCCTATTTTTCCTTCTCCTAGACCCTGGAAATCACCATCCTTCATTCAGAAGGATTACCTTTTGCTCTGATGAGTTTAACTACTTCAGATATCTGAAATAATTGGAATCATGCAGTACTTATCCTTCTGTGAGTGGCTTTGGGTAATGTTCTCAAAGTTCACCCATATTTTAGCATATGAAAATATTTCTTTTTTATGAATGAATAACATTCCATTGTATGTATAACACACTCTCTTTATCCATTCATTTGTCAATGGACACTTAGGTTATTTCCATCTCTTGGTTATCGTTAATACTGCATGGAACAAAGAATGCAGATTTCTCTTTAAGATTCTAATTTAAATTCTTTTGGATAAATAACCAGAAGTGAGATTGCTGCATCATATGGTAGTTCTATTTTCATTTTTTGAGGAATCTACTTATCAATCTCTGTAGTGGCTGAACCATTTTATATTATAACCAAGAGTCCACAAGTGATTCCCATTCCTCCATATCCTTTCAAACACTTGTTATTTTTTTTTTAAATAATGGACATCCTAACAGGTGTGAGGTGGTATTTCCTTGTGATTTTGATTTGAACATCTTTTCCTACACCTGTTTTCCATTTGTATGTCTCCTGAACAAATGTGTATTCAAGCCTCTCAGTTATATGTTAATTGTTTTTTTTTTTAAGTCGAGTTTAGGAGTTCCATATATATTTTGGATGTTAACTCTTTTTCAAATACACACCTTCCAATATTTTCTCCCATTGAATAAGCTGCCTTTGCACTCTTCTGATTGTTTCCATTGTTATGCAGAAGCTTTTTCGTATTTAGTCCTACTTGTATATTTTTCTTTTGCTGCCCATGCTTTTGTTGTCATATGCAAAAAATTATTGCCAAGACAATTATTTTGGCTAAATATGTCTCTTTCCCAAAATTCACATGTTAAAGATCTAAGCCCAATGTGATGGTATTTTAAAATAATTCCTTTCAGAGGTATTTAGGTTTATACTAGGTCATGAAGGTGGAACCCTAGTGATGAGATTAGTGTCCTTTTAAGAATAAGATGACAGAGATTCCAGATCTCTCTCTCTCTCTGTCTCTCTCTTTCTCTTCCTCCCCAACTCCTTCTCCCTTATCCTGCACATAGCCTCCAAAATTCTGAGAAATAAATTTCTGTTGTTTAAGCCACCCAGTCTATGGTATTTTGTTATAGCAGCCTGAGCTAAGACAGTAATTGTTACCAAGACATGGAGTGCTGATGTGAAAAAAAATATCTAAAAATGTGGACTTGGCTTTGGAACGGGATAATGAGTAGAAACTAGAAGAATTTGAGATGCATACTAGAAAAAGCCAATATTGCTGTGAAGAGTCTGATAAAGGCAATTCTGGTGAGGGCTTAGAAGGAAAAGAGTAGAGCTTGTGAGGAAGCCTCCATCTTTCAGAGGATATACATACAGTTATGAAGAGAATGTTGGTATAAATATTGACAGTAAATTTTACACTCATGATGTCTCAGAATGAAATGAGGAACAATGAAGGAAAGGCAATACTTGTTAAAATGAAGCAAAGAAATTGGATGAATTGTGTTCATGTACTAGTGTTTTTGGAAGGTAGAACTTGTGAGCAGTAAAACTGGATATTTAGTTAAAGAGATTTATAAGCAAAATGTTGAAGGAACAGTGAAATTTATCCTGACTGTTTATGGTAAATGAGAGATGAGGGAAATAAATTGAAGAAGGAATTGTTAACCAAAAAGTAACCAGAAATAAACATGTAGTAAATTCTCAACCTGTTGCTTTTGTAAAAATGAGAAAGGTGTTTAGAAGGGAACAATAAGACTGTGGCTGATGATTCGATACATTAGTGTGAATGTGAACCATAAATCTAATCAGCTATATAAATAGAGGCCAATAATAGAGACAGGGTTACCCCAAAAGATACACTGGCAGTTTGAACCAAAGGTGACAGAAAAGTGAGAATTAAGGAAGGCTGTCAAACTTCTTGGATCCTAAAAGACAGCAAACATACGCTATTCTTCACAATAAGGGAAGAATGCTCCTAAAAGCAATTCAGAGATCATCAGGGCTTCCTTCTTGGATTCAAAGTGTATGTGTGGTGGTTGGGGCAATCACTTTGGTTTCAACAGGGCAGGTGGGGGCTGCCTGGAGCCTCAGGTGGTGGAACACCTGGCAGAGACTTAGCAGGTGTATGAGCCACCCAGCAAAACATGGTAGGGTACAAATTCCTCTCAGAAAAGCCACAGTGTAAGGGCACAATCCTCAAACTAGTGGTTCCTAAAATCTGGACTGATGTCCCAGTGGGTCTGGAGAGTAGAGTATCAAATCAAAGAGAAGTATACTTGAGCCTAAAGATCTCATGGAATTTGCCTCATTAAGATTTAGACTTACTTGCAACCCCTTTCTTCCTTTTAATTTTCCTTTTGGAATGAGGATGTCTATACTAAGCCTGTCCCACCATTGTATTTTGGAAGCACAATACTTATCTGGTTTCAAAGGTTCAGAGTTGAGAGGAATTTTTCTTCAGGATGAATATTACCTCCAATCTCACTAATATTTGATTGAGATGATATTTAGATGAGACTTTATAATTTAGAGTTGATGCTAGAACAAGTTAAGACTTTTGGGTCTGTTGAAATGAAATGAATGTATTTTGCATATGAGGACATACATTTGGGGTAGCCAGAAGCAGAATATTATGGGTTTAATGTTGTGTAACCCCAAGTTCACATGTGGAAGCTATAACTCCCAACGTGACTACAGTTGGAGGTAATTACATGTCAATTAGGTTATGAGAGTGGTAACCCCATAATAGGATTAGTGCCCTTATAAGAAAAGGAAAACAGAGAAAGATCTCTCTCTCTCTCTACATACATGCATAGAAGGCCATGTGAGCAAACAGCTATAAGGTGGCTGTCTACAAGCCAGAAAGCAGGCTCCTGCCAGAAAATGAACCAGCTGGTATCTTGATCTTAGCATTCCCAACCTCTAAACCTATGAAAAACAAACACGTTGTTTAAGTCACCAAGTCAATAGTATTTTGTTAGAGTAGTCTGAGCTAAGACTAATGTCATGAGGTTTTTCCTTACATTTTCTTCCAGGACTTACTTACAGTTTCAAGTCTTACATTTGTCTTTAATCCATTTTGAGTTTATTTATATATATGGTATAAGAGAAGGGTCAAATTTCATTCTCTTGTATGTGGACATAGAGTTTTCTAGTACTGTTTGTTAAACAGACCATCCTTTTCCTTGAATCTTGACACCCTTGTCAACCATCAGTTGACCCTATATGTGACTTTTTTATAGGCTCTCTATTCTGTTCCATTGGTCTGTATAAATGTCTTCAGGCCCGTTACACATTGTTTTGATTATGCTAGCTATGTAATATGCTTTGAAAATAGAAGTGTGAGGTTTCCACCTTTGTTCTTTTTACTTAACAATATTTTGGCTATTTAGGTCCTTTCTGGTTCCACGCAAATTTCACGATTGTTTTTTCTATTTTTGTAAAAAAAGTCATTGGAATATTGATATAGGTTGAATCGAATCTCTATATCACTTTGGGCAGCATGGACATTTTAAGAATATTAAATCTTTCAATCTATGACCATGGGATGTCTTTCCATTTATTTATTTCTTCTTGACATTCTTTCATCAATGTTTTGTAGTTTTCAGTATACACGTCTTTTGCCTCCTTGTTTAAGTTTATTCCTAAATCTTTATTACTTTCTACAAGAGTTAAATTTATTAGCGCAGTTTTAGATTCAGAGCAAAACTGAGGGGAATGCATAGAGATTTCCCATATACCCCTCAACCCCACACATATATAATCTCCCTAATACCAACATCACTCAAAAAAAAAAAAAAAAAAACACTTACCAGAATGGTACATTTTTTACCAAGGATAAACTTACACTGACACATCATAATCACCCAAGCCCATAGTTTACATTATGATTCACACTTGGTGTTGTACATTCTATGGTTTTGGACGAATGTATAATGGCATATACTCATTGTTGCAATATCAGAGTATTTTCAGTGCCCCGAAAATTCTTCATGCTCTGACTATTCATCCCTTCTCCCTCCACCAGCAACTACTGACCATTTTATTGTCTCCATACTTTGGCCTTTCCCAGAATGTCACAGAATTTAAATCATACAGTATTTAGCTTTTTCATACTGGCTTTCTTCACTTAGTAATATGTATTTAAGGTTCCTACATGTCTTTTCATTACTCGATAGCTCATGTCTTTTTAGCATTGATTAATAATTCATCATCTAGCTGTACCACAGTTTATTTATCCATTCATCTACTGAAGGGCATCTTGGTTGCTTCCAAGTTTTGACAATTATAAATACATCTGCTTTAAACATTTGTGCACAAGTTTTTGTGTGAATCTAAGATTTCAACTCCTGTGGGTAAATATCAAGAAACATGACTACTGGATTGATTGGTATAAATATATTTACTTTTGTAAGAAAATTTAAAACTACCTTTTATCACGGTTGTATCATTTTGCATTCCTACCAGCAGTGTATAACAGTTTCTATTGCTCCAAATGCTCACAAGCATTGGTGGTGTCAGTGTTTTGGATTTTGGCCATTTTAATAGGTGTGCACTAGTATGTCATCTTTTAAATTTATGTGCTTATTTGCCGTCTGTATATCTTATTAGGTGAGGTGTCTTTTAATATTTTTGACACATTTTTAAATTGGGTTGTTTTATTGTTGAGTTTAAAGATGCCTTTGTATATTTTGGATAACATTTTTTTATAAATGTGTCTCTTATAAATAGTTGCTCCCAGTCTGTGGTTTGTCCTCTAATTTTCTTGACATTGTATTTGCAAAGCAGAAATTTTAAATTTTAATGGATTCCAGCTAATCAATGACTTCTTTCATTGATAGTGCCTATCATGTTGCACCTAAAAAGTCATTACCAGGGAGAGAGGTCAAGACAACAGAGTAAGAGAGTGTGGAGCTCACCTCCCTCAACAAATACATCAAGAATAGCTCTATTTGTGGAACAATTCTCATAAAAATTAACTGGAAACTGACAGAACTGCCATACAACCAAGGCTGCAAGAAAGATCCACATGTAATTGGGTACAACAGGATGAAAGGCAATTGGGTCAGGACCTGTGCCCTTGGGAGGTGACTCAGAGGAAAAGAGAAATCACATGGATGGACACCCACCTTGGGGAGTGAGTGAGTCGAACTACAGACTGGGTGTCTCATTCCTGGGATCCGATGCATAAGAGACAAGCTCTCCTAGCTAGAGAACCACTGGGACAGATAGAAAGACTGGAGAAACCTGGACTTCACTCATGAGGACTGCATGGGTGCTGGCTTGTCCCCAGGCAGGGTAGAGAGAGGGTTATCCTAGCAGATATGATGTTCCCCATGACTACCTAAACATGTTCCCCAGCCTGAGCCAAGCAAACGCCCCTGTCCCACTCAATCCATGCCACAACATGTCACTTGACCTAGGGTAGTCAGTACCTGGGGAAAGACTCAACATTGAGATGCAGAGAAAACCTCGTCCTGAAGCAAAGCCCAGGTGGGGCAGTGGCAGACACCGCTGTTGCTTAATTCAAGCAGTGCCACAGAAGGATCCAAGACTTTTGAGAGAAATGAGGTTGCTGGGATTCCCAGGACTACCTTGCTGTGTGCCCCAGGCCAAGCCAAGTAAACGCTCTGACCTCGTTCACTCATGGCTATACTATGGCACTAGATCTGGGGAAGCCATGACTGAGGAAGATGACACTGTGGGTTGCATCTAAGCACAGCCATAATTGCCTACATAGGCAGAATGTGGACCTCTGTAGATGCACAAGACCCACCTGCTTGAGCACTCCCCTCCTCTAGGGCAAAGGTCCTGGTGTGGAGAGGAGGAAGAATACATACTTAACGGCAACAGAGCCAGTTCAAGCCTGACCTTCAGGGCTTGATCTCCAGCAACTTAGGACCAGGCCCTACTCCTGACAGGGCAGTGATGGCCATTGAACTGAGAGAGAAGTCCCACTTCACACACTGTGCAGGCTTTAGCTCCCTCATCTCCAGGCCTACCCTGTACCAAAGTGGTAGCAGCCAGAAAACCCTAAGGAAAGAGGTAACAGGTGTTCATATCAAATCTAACCTTTCCACCAAAGGCACTGGGCACATGTAGTCTGCATAGGTACACACCCATATAAGAACACCCCTTCAAGACCACAATAAGTAATTGTTTCAAGTAAACTCATAGAGACAGACAAGGTTAAGCAAAATGAAAACCTAAAGGAACTACTGTCAATGGAAAGAGTAAGAAAAAATCTTGAAGAAAAAGAGAAACAGAAATAACCAATTTGCCAAATAAAGAATAAAAACATTGGCAATAAAGATAGGAACTGATTTAGAACACAAAATAAAATAATTGATTTAAACACTGATTACTGTAACTAGGAACTTTAAAACTGTTTTAGAAAGACCAAACAAATATAATTAAATATTAGACATAAAAAAGCTAGAATAAATGAATAGCAGACTAAGTGATACAAAAGAACACATAAGTGATCTGGAAAATAGAATAATGGAAATCACCCAATTAGAACAGCAAATAGAAAGACAAATTAAAAAAAAAAACTTCAGTATATGAGATCTATTGGATAACATCAAACGTGCATTTATTCACATTATAGGGGTTCCAGAAGAAAAGAGAGATGATATGCATCAAAAAATGTGTTTAAATTATGACTGAAAACTTCCCAAACCTAAAGAAAGGAACAGATATCCAGGTACATGAAGCACAGAACAGCCCAAATAAGATGAAACTAAACAGACCCACACCAAGACATATCATAATTAAAATGAAAAATGTTAAAGATGAAGAGAGACTTCTAAAGGTAGAAGGAGAGGGGGGAAATAAAAGAATCATATAGAAGGGGATCCCCCTAAGGCTATCAGGTGATTTATCTGCAGAAACTTTGCAGGCCAGAAGGGAGTGGCATGACATATTTAAAGTGCTTAAAAGGAAAAACCTGCGACCAAGGATACTCTATTCACCAAGATTATTATTTAGAATAGAAGGAGACATAAAGAAATTTTTAGACAAGTAAAAGCAAAAAGAATTCATCTATTCTAAAACTACTCTAAAAAAATGTTGAAGGGTCTTCTCCAAATGGAAAAGAAGTAAGAATCTATAGGAAACAGAAAATCTCACTAGGAACGGCAGATATATCAAAAGGATTAAAGATTACTTACATAAGCGAATATATAGATTAAAAGACAAAAAAAATTTAATATATATATTGAAGTATAGCCAGTTTACAATTTTGTGTCAATTCCTGGTGTACAGCATAATGCTTCAGTCATACATGAACGCACATATGTTCATTTTCATATACTTTTTCACCATAAGCTACTACAAGATATTGAAAATAGTTCCCTGTGCTATACAGTATGACATTGTTGTTTAACTATTTTATATATATTTTAGTATTTGCAAATCTCAAAATTCCAATTTATCCCTTCCCATCCTCTTCCCCCTAATAACCATAAGTTTCTTTTCTGTGAGTCTGTTTCTGTTTTGTAAATAAATTCATTTGTCTTTTTTTTTTCCTTTCAGATTCCACATATAAGTGATATCATATGGTATTTTTCTTTCTCTTTCTGGCTTACTTCACTTAGAATGACAATCTCCAGGGCCATCCATGTTGCTGCAAATGGCATTAGTTTATTCTTTTTTATAGCTGAGAAGTATGCCATTGTATAATTATACCACAATACCTTTATCAACTCATCTGTCGAGGGACATTTAGGTTTTTTCCATGCCTTAGCTATTGTAAATGGTGCTGCTATGAACATTGGGGTGCATGTATCTTTTTGAATTAAGGTTCCCTCTGGATATATGCCTAGGAGTGGTATTACTGCATCATATAGGAAGTCTATTTTTAGTCTTCTGAGGAACCTCCATACTGTTTTCCATACAAGCTACACCAAACTAGATTCCGTCCAACAGTGTAGGAGGGTTCCCTTTTCTATACAGCCTCTCCAGCATTTATCATTTGTGGACTTTTGAATGATGGCCATTCTGACTGGTGTGAGTAGATACCTCATTGTAGTTTTGATTTGCATTTCTCTGATGATTAGCTATACTGAGCATTTTTTTCATGTGCCTATTGGCCATTTGTATGTGTTCATTGGATAATTGCTATTTTAGGTTTTCTGCCCAGTTTTTTATTGTGTTGTTTGGTTTTTGTATGAGCTGTTTATATATATTCTGGAAATTAAGCCCTGGTCAGTTACATCTTTTGCAATTATTTTCACCCTTTCTGTAGGTTGTCTTTGTTTGCTCATAATTTCCTTAGCTGTGCAGGAGCTTATAAGTTTAATTAGATCCCATTTGTTTATTTTTGCTCTTATTTCTATTGCCTGGGTAGACTGCCCCAGGAGAACATTGCTAAGATTTATGTCAGATAATGTTTTGCCTATGTTTTCTTCTAGGAAGTTTATAGTGTCTTGTCTTATATTTAAGTTGCTAAGCCATTTTGAGTTTATTTTTGAGTATTGTGTGAAGGAGTATCCTAACTTCATTGATTTACATGCAGCTGTACAGTTTTTTTTCAAAACCATTTGCTGCAGAGATTGTCTTTATTCCATTGTATATTCTTGTCTCCTTTGTCAAAGATTAATTGACCAAAATTCTGTGAGTTTATTTCTGGGCTCTCCGTTCTGTTCCATTGTTCCATATGTTTGTTTTTGTACCAATACCATGCTGTTTTGATTACTGTAGCTCCGTAGTATTGTCTGAAGTCTGGGAGGGTTATTCCTCCAGCTTCATTCTTTTTCTTCAGTAATGCTTTGGCAATTCTGGGTCTTTTGCAATTCCACATAAATTTTAGGATTATTTGCTCTAGTTCTGTTAAAAATATCCTGGGTTATTTGATAGGGATCACATTACATCTGTAGATTGTTTCGGGTAGTATGGCCATTTTAATAATATTAATTCTTCCAATCCAAGAACATTGGATATGTTTCCATTTCTTCAAGTCATCTTTAATTTACTTAGTCAGTGTTTTGTAGTGCTCCACATATACATCTTTCACTTCCTTGGTCAGACTTATTCCTAAGTATTTTATTTTTTGGAGGCAATTTTAAAAGGGATTTTTTTCTTTACTTTCCTTTTCTGATATTTCATTGGTAGGGTAAAGAAATGTCACTGATTTTTATACATTAATTTTGTATATTGCTACCTTGCTAAATTTTTTTTTATCAGCTGTAGTAGTTTTTGTGTCGAGTTTTTAGGGATTTTGTTTTCTATATATAGTATCATGTCATCCACATATAATGACAATTTTACCTCTTCTCTTCCAATTTGGATCCCTTTTATTTCTTTTTCTTGTCTGATTGCTATGGCTAGGACTTCCAACACTCTATTGAGTAGAAGTGGTGAAAGTGGACATCCTTCTCTTGTTCCAGATTTTAGGGGGAAGGCTTTCAACTTTTCACCATTGAATATTGTGCTGGCTATAGGTTTGTCATAAATAGCTTTTATTATGTTGAGATATGTTCACTCTATACTCACTTTGGTTAGAGTTTTTATCATGAATGGATGATGAATTTTATCAAATGATTTTTCTACATCTATTGAGATGATTATGTGATTAAAAGAGAAAAAATATAAAATCAAATATAACTACAATAGACCATCAAGGCATAAGCATGAAGACGTAAAATAAGACGTCAAAAACAAAAATGTAGGGAAGGTGATTTAAAAATGTAGATCTTTTAGAATGTATTTGAACTTAAATGACTACCAGTCTAAAAGAAGTAGTTATAATTATAGGTCAACTTATATGAATCCCATGAAAATCACAAATCAAAATTCTACAATACATAAGCAAAACCTGAAAAGAATGGAAGCCAAGCACAATACTAAAGAAAATCATCAAACTACAAGGGTAGAAACAAAAAAAAAAAAAAAAAAGGAAGAAATAGAGAAGAAGCATGAAAACAACTGGAAAACAAGTAATAAAATGGCAGTAAGTACATACTATCAATAATTACTTTAAATGTCAGTGGACTAAGTGTTCTGATCAAAAGATGAGGTGTGGCTAATTGGATTAAGAAAACAAGACCCTTCAATATCCTTCCTACAAGAGACTCACTTCAGGGCTAAAGATACACACAAACTGAAAGTGAGGGGTAGACAAACTAAAAGTGAGAGGATGGACAAAGCTTTATCATACAAATGTAAATGACAAAGCAGGATTAGAAATACTCATATCTGGCAAAATAAACTTAAAACAAAGGTCATAAAAAAAGACAAAGAAGGGGATTGCACAATGGTAAAAGAATCAATGTAAGAAGAGCATATTACCCCTGTTAACATGTACAGACCAAATACAGGAGCACCTAAATATATAAAGGAAATACTACCAGACAAAAAGGGAGAAATTGACAATGTTACAATAATAGTAGGGCCTCTAACACTTCACTGACATTAATGGGCAGATCATTCTAACAGGAAATCAATAAAGCAACAGTGATCATAAAAGACACAATAGACCAGTTGCACTTAACAGATATGTACAGATTGTTACATTCAAAACCAGCAGAATACAGATTCTTTTCAAGTGCACATGGAATGTTCTCCAGGGTAAATCACATACTAGGCCACCAAAAGAGCCTCAACAAATTTAACAGGATAGAAAATACATCAAGCATCTTTTCTGCCTGCAAACTATGAAACCAGAAATCAACTACAGAATGAAAAAAGAAAAAAGAACATGTGGAGACTCAGAAACATGCTACTAAGAAAACCAATGGGTCAATGATGAAATCATAGAGGAAATAAAAAAAAAAACTCGGGTAATTTGAATAAATCAGAAAATTAAAACAGAAACACAACTTTACAAAACCTATAGGATGCAGAAACAGCAGTTCTAAGAGCAAAGTTTATAGCAATACAGGCTTTCCTCAAAAAACAAAAATTTCAAATAAAGAATCTAAAACACCACCTAAAGGAATTAGAAAAAGAGGAACACACAAAGACCAAAGTCAGCAGAAGGAAGGAAATGAGATAAAAATCCTAGAAAAGATCAATGAAACCAAGAGATGGCTTTTCAAAAGATTAAAAAACTGATAACACTTAGGCAGGCTAACCAAGAGAAAAAGGGAGAGAACCCTCCCCACCTCCAAAAAAAAAAAAAAAAAGAACTGAAAGAGGAGAAATAATAACTGATACACAGAGATATAAAAAAGCATAAGAGAATACTATGAACAGTCATATGTCAACAAACTGGATAACCTAGAAGGGACAAATTTCTAGAAACATACAACCTGCTAAGACTGAATGAAGAAGAAACAGAAAATATGAATGAAACAATCACTATGAGTCAAATAGAATTTGTAATAAAAACCTCTAAGCAAACAAAAATCCAGGATCAAACAGATACACAGGAGAACTCTATAAAACATATAAAGAAGAACTAATTCCAATCCTTTTCAAACTATTAAAAAAAAATTGAAGAGGAGGGAACATTCCAAATCTCATTCTATAAGGCCACCATTTACCAGACACCAGACCAAAGATACTACAAATATATTACAGGTCAATATTTTTGATAAATATAGATGCAAAAATCATCAACCAAATACTAGCAAACCAAGTTCAACAGCAAATTAAGTTGCACAACATGACAAGTGGATTTTATTCCTGAATGCAGGATGATTTACATAAGAAAATCAACCAAATTAAAATAACAAAGGGGAAAATGACATAATCATCTTAATCAATACAGAAAAAGCATTTGACAAAATTCAAAAACTTTCATAATAAAATCAGTCAACAAACTAGAAACAGAAGAAAACTGATTCAATATAATAAAGGTCATTTATGAAAAGCCAACAGCTAACATCACATTCAATTGTGAAAGACTGAAACATTTTCCTCTAAGATCAGGAACAAGGCAAGAATGCCCAATCTCACCACATCTTTTCAATAGTATTGAAAGTCTTATCAAGAGAAATTAGGCAGAAAAAGGAATAAAAAGCATCCAAATAAGAAAAAATTATAAAATTATCACTGTTTATAGCCCTCATGACCTTATATGTAGAAAACACTAAAGAGTTCACAAAAAAATTATCAGAACTGATCAAAAGAATTCAGCAAAATTATAGGATATAAAATCAACATGTGAAACCCAATAGAGTTTCTATACACTAACAGTGAAAAATTTGAAAAAGTGATTTTTAAAAATTCCAATTTGAATAGCATCAAATGAATAAATAGTTTAAAATAAATCTAATCAATGAGATGAAAGACTTGTACACTGAAAAACTACAGAACACTGTTGAAAAAATTAAAGACAAAACTAAATTGAAAGACATCCAATGTTCAAGGATTAGAAGACTTAATATTTTAAGATGTCCATAGTATCCAAAAGATTCAATGCAATCTGGCCAAAATTCCAATGGAACTTTTTGCAGAAACAGAAAAAAAAAAAAACACCTTAAAATTCATAAGATCCAAGGGGCCTTTAAATAGTCAAAGCAATTTTATTTTATTTTTATTTTTTATGATTATCATTTTTTTAAACATTTTTATTACAGTATAGTCTATGATGTGTCAATTTCTGGTGTACAGCACAATACTTCAATCATACATGAATATACATATATTCACTTTCATATTCTTTTCCAACATAAACTATTACAAGATATCAAATATATTTCCCTGTGCTATACAGTATAAACTTGTTTATCTATTTTATATATGCCAGTCAGTATCTGCAAATCTTGAACTCCCAATTTATCCCTTCCCACCCCCTTCCCCCTGGTAACTGTAAGTTTCTTTTCTATGTCTGTGAGTCTGTTTCTGTTTTATATATAATTTCATTTGTCTTTTTTGTTTTAGATTCCACACCTGAGTGGTATCATATGGTATTTTTCTTTCTCTTTCTGGCTTACTTCAATTTGAGATTCTCCAGGGACATCCATGTTGCTGCAAATGGCATTACTGTATTCTTTTGTATGGCTGAGTAGTATTCCATTGTATAAATATACCACTTCTTCTTTATCCAGTCATCTGTCGATGGACATTTAGGTTGTTTCCATGTCTTAGTTATTGTAAACAGTGCTGCTATGAACACTGGGGCACAGGTGTCTTTCTGAATTTAGGTTTCCTCTGGATATACACCCAGGAGTGGGATTGCTGGATCATATGGTAAGTCTATTTTTAGTCTTTTGAGGAATCTCCATACTGTTTTCCACAATGGCTGCACCACACTGCATTCCCACCAACAGTGTAGGAAGGTTCCCTTTTCTCCATGACCTCTCCAGCATTTATTGTTTATGGAATTTTGAATAATGACCATTCAAAGCAATTTTAAAATGTAGAGCAAAGCTTAATGATTTACACTTCCTGAAATTAAAACATGTTACAAAGCTAGAGTAATTAAAACCATGATATTCACATACAGACAAAGAGACCAATGAAACAAAATAGGCAGCTCAGAAATAAACTTTCATATACATATTGTTACATGATCTTCTATAAGGTTATCAAGACCCCTCAATGGGGAAAAATCATCTTTTCTATAAATGATGTTAGGAAAACTGGATATCTGAATGCAACAGAATGAAGATGGACCCTTACTTTACACAAAAACAAAACAAAACAAACAAAGAAAAAACCTCAAAATGGATTAAAGACCTAAATATAAGACCTAGAAGGGAACATAGGAAAGAAAGTATGCATTGTATTTAATAATGATCTCTCAAATATTAAACCAAAAGCACAGGCAACAATAACAAAAATTAACAAATGGTACATTAGACTTATAAATTTATGTGCCTCAATCACCAGAGTGCAATGTCTACTACTACAAAATGGGAGAAAACATTTGCAATTCATATACCTGAAAAAAGGTTAATAACCAGAATATATAAAGTATTCCTAAAACTCAGCAACAAGAAAAGTCAATTTTTATCTCACTTCAAAAGTGGGCAATGAACTGGAATAGATATTTCTCCAAAGAAGACATACTAATGGAAACAAGCATATGGAAAATTCCCAATATCACCAATTATCAGATAAAGGCAAATCAAAATGATAATGGATAGTGTCTCATACCCATTACAATGGCTATTATATTTTAAAAACACCTGAAAATCACAATGTTGGTGAGGATATGGAGAAACTGGAATCTTTGTATACTATTGGTGGCATCATAAAGTGGTACAAATGCTACTGAAAATACTCTGGAAGTTCCTCAAGTTACAAAGCAAAAAGGTGGAAGCACTCCAAATGTCCATCAACAAATGAATGGATAAACAAAATGTGGTATATACATACAGTAGAATATTAATCAGCTTTATAAAGGAAAGAAATCCTGTCACATGTACAACATGGATAAACCATTAGGCTAAGTGAAATAAAACTGTAAAAAGACTGAAATAAAAAGACAAATACTGTATTATTCCACCCACTTACATAAAGTTTCTAAAGTAGTCAAGTTCATAGAAAAAAAAAAATTAGGATGGTAGTTGCCAGAGGTTGAGGGGAGGGGTAAATGTGAGTTGTTAAATTGGTATAGAGTCTCAGATTTGCAAGATGAAAAAGTTCTAGAGAAAATCTGGTCCAAGATGGTTGCATAGGAAGACCCTTAATTCACCTCCTCCTATAGACTAACTAAATCTACACATGATTATGGAGCAATTCTTCCTGAAGAGCAACTGAAGACTAATCAAACAGCTTCTGTAAAGCAATCAGTAGAAGGACCACACAGAGATGGGTAGGAGAGATGAATACACAGTATTAATGGGAACCCACCCCTGATGTGGCAACCTGAACTGGGGAGCAATATCACTGACGGTCCTGTAAGTAAACTTGTCCACCCTGGATCACAGTGGTAAAAAAAACAGTGGTATAAAGAGCATCTAGACTATGTAGGAAGGAAATCTATTTACTAACCATTCAGCATTTGTCAAACATGCAGGGAACTGTTGGAACTCTCTCCAGGGTCAGAGGTGCTATGGAGCACCACTTTTTCTGTTCCCCTTGCACTTTGATAGTGTATGTGTGGGAACACAGTACAGGTACTCTAGCTTGCCTGCCAAGGCTGCCCTAGAGATCCCCAGGTCCCTGTCCAACGTCAACTGCAGCTATCCTACCAAGTTGATCCAAGCACAGCATGCCTCATACATCCCCGCTGCCTGCACCTGAACCATCCTGCCAAGGTGACCCTGGCATGGCATGCTCCAGGATCCCCCAACTGATGCCTACTGCTACTCCTGCCATCTGACTAATGTGACTCCAGTACAGTGCACCCCAGGATCCCATGACCACCACCACCTCCAGCTATAACCATCCCACCAGGGTAGGCCTGATAAAATGCACCCTGGACAATTCTGGCCCATGCTTGCACCAGCTCCAGCTGGTCTGTCAAAGAAACCTGGTATATGTGGTCAACATAAGGGATGCACTTATACAAGGCCACACCTTCAAATCTGTGACAGGTAGCTGTTTTGCCTAATTCATAGAAACAAAGCCACAAAGACAAACAAAATAAGGAGACAAAATAATGTGTTCCAAAAGAAAGAACACATAAAACCACAAGGGAAAAACCCTAATAAAGTGGAGATAAGTGATTTACTTGATAAAGAGTTCAAAATAATGATTATAAAGATGCTTACTGAACCGGGGAGAATAATGGAGGAACATAGTGAGAACTTCAACAAAGAGTTAGAAAATATAAGAAAGAACCAATTAGAGCTAAAAGATACAATGAAATTAAAAAAAAAAAACTATAATTACTAAACAGAAACAGAATCACACACATAGAAGACAAACTATGGTTACTGTGGGGAAAATGGGATGGGAAGGCATACATTGGGAGCTTGAGATTTGCAAATACTAACTACTATATATAAAATAGATAAAAAAAGAAGTTTCTTCTGTATAGCACAAGGAACTACATTCAATATCTTGTAGTAACCTAAAATGAAAAAGAATATAAAAATGAATATATGTATGTATATGTATGACTGAACCATTATGCTGTACACCAGAAATTGACACAAAATTGTAAACTACTATAATACAATAAATATTTTTTTAAAGAGAGAAATATACTTGAGGAAATCAACTACAGATTAGATGTTACAGAATAATGAATCAGCAATCTGGAGGGCAAAATAGTGAAAATCGCCTAATCACAAAATATTTAAAGAGAAAAAAAAGAAGTGAAAAAAAAAATGAGGATAGTTCAGGAGCACTATGGCATAACATCAAACATATTAACACTAACATTATAGGGATCCCAGAAGGAGAAGGGAGAGACAAAGGATCAGAAAAATTACTTGAAGAAATAATGGCTGAAAACTTCCCTAACCTGGAGAAGGAAACAAATATACAAGCCCAGGAAGGACAGATAGTTCCAAACAAGATAAACCTAGATATCCTCACCAGTAAATATCCAAATTAAGGTGGCAAACATTTTAAGATAAAGAGAGAATTTTAAAGACACCAACAGAAAAACAACTACTCCCATACAAGAAAATTCCCAGAAAAATATCCATTTTTTTCAGCAGAAACTTTGCATGGCAGAAGGGACATATTTAAACAGCTGAAAAAAAAAAACTTACAACAAAGAATATATTAACTAGTAAAGCTATGCTCCAGATCTGAAGAGATAAAGAATTTTCCAGATTAGCAAAAAATGAAGGAGATTGCTGGCAGTCAACTGGCCATACAGGAAATGTTAAAGGGCCTTCTTTAAGTGGAAAAAAACTCATAACTAAAGATAAGAAAATATATGAAAAATTTCACTGATGAAGGCAAATATACAGTAAAGACAGTAGATCAGCTTCTTAAAGGATACTGTGAAGATTAAAATTTTAAAATAGTAAAATCTATAACTACAATAAGCAGTTAAACACAAAATAAGAATGTGTTTTAAAAAGGCATCAAATATAAAATGTGAATTAGGGAGTAAAATTGTAGTACTTTTAGAATGCATTCAAACTTGTGCAACACCAAGTTTAAAATAAATTGTTGTCTTTTAGGTGGATATTTATGAACCTCATGGTAACCAGAAACCATAAGTCTCCAATAGACACACAAAAATAAAGAGAATGCTTTTTCTGCATCTATTGAGTTGATCATGTGGTTTTTGTCCTTTCTCTTGTTGATGTGATGTATTACATTGATTGATTTGCGTATGTTGAACCACCCTTGTGTCCCTGGGATGAACCCCACTTGGTCATGATGTATAATCTTTTTTATGTGTTGTTGGATTCTATTTGCTAATATTTTGGTGAGGATTCTGGAGTCTATGTTCATCAGTGATATTGGCCTATAATTCTCTTTTTTGTTAGTGTCTTTGCCTGGTTTTGGTATCAGGGTGATGGTGGCTCAAAAATTTTCTGCTAGAAGAAATAAAAGCAAGAATAAACAAATGGGACCTGATGAAATTTACAAGCTTCTGCACAGCAAAGGAAACCAGAAGTAAAACAAAAAGACAACCCACGGAATGGGAGAAAATTTTTGCAAAAGAAACCAACAAAGGCTTGATCTCCAGAATATATAAGCAGCTCATATGACTCAATAAGAAACAACCAAACAATCCAATCCAAAAATGCGCAGAAGCCCTAAACAAGCAATTCTCCAAGGAAGACATACAAATGATCAAAAGGCACATGAAAAAATGCTCAATCACAAATTATCAGAGAAATGCAAATCAAAACTACAATGAGGTATCATCTCACACCAGTCAGAATGGCTGTCATTCAAAAATCCACAAATGACAAATGCTGCAGAGGCTGTGGAGGAAAGGGAACCCTCCTACACTGCTGGTTTGAATGCAGTTTGGTGCAGCCACTATGGAAATCAGTGTGGAGATTCCTCAAAAGACTAGGAATAGACTTACCATATGACCCAGGAATCCCACTCCTGGGCTTATATCCTGAAGGAACCCTACTTCACGATGACACCTGCACCCCAATGTTCATAGCAGCACTATTTACAATAGCCAAAACATGGAAAGATCCTAAATGTCCATCAACAGATGACTGGATAAAGAAGAAGTGGTATATTTATACAATGGAATACTACTCAACCATAAAAACCAACAACATAACACCATTTGCAGCAACATGGATGCTCCTGGAGAATGTCATTCTAAGTGAAGTAAGCCAGAAAGAGAAAGAAAAATACCATATGAGATTGCTCATATGTGGAATCTAAACAACAACAACAACAACAACAACAACAACAACAAAGCATAAGTACAAAACAGAAATAGACTCATAGACATAGAATACAAACGTGGTTGCCAAGGGGGGCGGAGGGTGGGAAGGGATAGATGGGATTTCAAAATTGTAGAATAGATAAGATTATACTGTATAGCACAGGGAAATATACACAAAATCTTATGGTAGCTCACAGAGAAAAAAATGTGACAATGAATATATATATGTTCATGTATAACTGAAAAATTGTGCTCTACACTGGAATTTGACACAACATTGTAAAATGATTATAAATCAATAAAAAATGTTTAAAAAATAAAGATAATGGAAAGAAACATAACAGTAAAGAAAATAATCAAACCACAAGGGAAGAGATCAAAAGAAAAAGAAAAAGGAAAGAACAGAGAAGAATTCCAAAAACAACTAAGAAACAAGGAACAAAATTGCAGTAAGTACACACCTATCAACAATCTCTTTAAGTGTAAATAGACTAAATGCTCTAAGCAAAAATCATAGGGTGAGTGAATAAATTGAAATAGAACAAACTATATGCTGTCTACAAGAAACTCACTTTAGATATAAAGACACACACAGATTGAAAGTGAAGGAATAGAAAAAAAATTCCATGCAAATGGAAATGAAAAGAAAGCTGAGGTACCAATACTCATATCAGACAACCTAGATTATAAAACAAGAACATTAACCAAAAATAAAGAATGAGCTACATAAAGATTAAAGTGTCGATACAAGAAGAGGACATAACATCTGTAAAACTTTCCACCGAACATAGGAATACCCAAATATATAAAGGAAATGTTAACAGACATAAAGGGAGAAATGAACAGCAATAAGTAATAATTGGTGGCTTTAATACCCCCATTTACATCAATGGGTTGGTCATTCAGACAGAAAATCAATAAGGAAAGATTGGACTTAAATAACACATTAGACTAGATAGTCTTAATAAGTACATGTATCGAATATTGAGCCCCCAAAGAGCAGAATTCAAGTGCACATGGAAAATTCAAGTCACAAAATATTCAAGCCACAAAACAAGTCTCAAAAAATGTAAGAAGTTTGAAGTCATATCAAACACATTTTCCAACTACAAAGATATCAGACTAGAAATCAACTACAAGAAAAAACTTCAAAAAACACAAACAAGTGTATGCTAAACAATATGCTACTAAACATCCAATGAGAAAAGTCAAAGAAAAAAAATTTAAATCTTGAGACAGATGAAAATGGAAACACAACTGTCCAAATTCTATGAGATGCAACAAAAGCACATCTAAGGGGAGTTCATAGTAATACACACCCACCTCAAGAAACAATAAAATATGAAATAATCTAACTTTATACCTATAGGAACTCAAAAAAAAAAAAGGGAATAAACATAGACCAAAGTTAATAGAAGAAAGGAAATAATAAAGATTTGACTGGAAATAAATGAAACAGAGACTAAAAATAAAATAGGAAAACTCAGTAAAATGAAGACCTAGTTCTTTGAAAATATAAAAAAAAATTATAAACCTTTAGTCAAACTCATAAAGAAAAAAAGAAAGCCCATAGAAATAAAATTACATATAAAAGAGGAAATGTTACTCGATCAACAGGACATAGAATATGACACATGACATGGACACAAAAACTCAGAACAAAATTTTAACAAGATAGACCCAACAATATACAAAAAGAACAACTCATCATGATCAAGTTGAGTTTATACCATGAATGAAAGGTTAATTTAATATTTATAAATCAGTAAGAGGGGAAATCAAGATGGGAGAATAGGAGGATATGGTGCTTACCTCCTCCCACAAGCACATAAAAAATACACCTACATTGTGTAGAGCAATTCTCACTGAAAACTAATTGGAGACTGGCAGAAAGACTCTTGTACAACCAAGGCTGTAAGAAAGATCCACATGGAATCTGGTAGGAAGGGAAGAGAAGCGATCAGGTCAGTATTTGCTCCCCTGGGACGGGACACAGAAGAGAAGGGAAATTAGACAGGCTCAGAGATCTCCCTGGAATGTGAACGGTTCAAACTACATATTGAGTGCCCAGACCTGGGGTCTGACTCTGGGTAAATGAGTACTCTTATCTGGTTTGAAAACCAGTGGTACTAAGATGAGGGCTATAAAAACGTAAAAAGCATGCTCACACTTGCTTAATTCTGAAACATGGCAAAGGAAAACACATTAAAACTGCTTGGGTCTCTGGCTGGTTTCTTGCGACTGCACTGGTATGCACCCATGCCTGAGTTGAGTGCCTGTTCCAGCACCTGTTCTAGCCCCTCTTGCTCTGGGGCACAGCTTCCCACTAGGGCAATGGCTGCAGAAGCTGAGGGGAGTACACAGTTGTGAGGGACACAGTCAACTTGGATCCACAGCCGCATCTGAATTGGGCAAGGGCAGCCTAATACTCATGGAGGCAGTGCATCAGGAGTGATATGAAATTGTGTGATTGGAACCACCATGCGCATACTCTGTCCCATGCTGAGGACCCACTCTGGCCCCTTTTGCCCTGTGACATGCCCCACACTAGGGCAATGGCTGCAGTGGCTGAGGGGAGGGCACAATTGTGATGGACAAAGGCAGCTTGGACCCCAACAACATCTGAAGGATGCAGGGGAATCCATTGCTGCTGCTTGTGAAAATAGCACATTAGGAGCACTCTGGAACTCTCACTGCTTTGGGACCACCACAGCCCATGCCCCAACCAAGGCCTAGTGCCTGTTCCAGCCTTTCTTCTCTTATGAGTCAAGGGTGCTGGAGCTGGGAGCAGGAAAAGCACACACTTAGAAGGAATGGAGCCAGCTCAGACCTGATACTCAGGGTTTCTGATTTAGCAACTTGAGACCCCATCTTACCCCTTACATGGTGGTGTTGGCCACTGAAGAGAGGAAAAGCCCCAGCTCACACCTGGCTCTGGCTCTAGTCCCTCCATCTCCAGCCTCACCTCTTAACAAGGTGATAGCTACCAGCATACCCTGGGGGAAGATGTGACTCATACTCATGAAAGATGCAGCTCTTCCACCAAAGCCAGTGGGTACATACATACTGCATAGTGATGCTCTTACATAAAGACACCCCTTCAAGACTGGGATAGGTAACGGTTTCACCTAATTTCATAGAGACAGAGAAAGTTAAGCAAAATGAGAAGGCAGAGAAATCTATCTCAATTGAAAGAGCAAAAGAAAAAACTAATGAAACAGAAATAAGCAATTTACCAGATAAAGGATTCAAAGTATTAGCGATAAGAATGCTAACTGAATTAGGGAAAAGAATTGATGAATAAAGAATTTTAAGAAAGAACTAGAAAATATTAAAAAAAATTCAGTCAGAACTGAAGAACACAGTAACTGAAATGAAAAACACATTAAAAGGAATTAACATCAGATTACATGATACAGAATAATGCATAAGAGATATGGAAGATAGAATAATGGAAATTACCCCAATAATCAAAATTAGAAAAAAAAAACAGTAAAAAAATGAGAAAAGGTTAAGAGACAACTATGACAACAATAATTGTACAAATATTCACATTATATGGGTCCCAGAAGGAGAAACGTGATTTAAAAGGGTTAAAAATGTACTGGATGAAGTTATGGCAGAAAGTTCCCCAAACCTGAAGAAGGAAACAGATATCCAGATA
This sequence comes from Camelus bactrianus, assembly GCF_048773025.1. Lineage (NCBI taxonomy): Eukaryota > Metazoa > Chordata > Mammalia > Artiodactyla > Camelidae > Camelus > Camelus bactrianus. Next base: position 47,144,884 of record NC_133575.1, read on the forward strand.
TAGGAATCACAGAGTCCCAAATAAGAAGAAAGCAAACAAACCCAAACGAAGAATTATAATAATTAAAATGGCAAAAGTTAAAGAAAAGAGAATTCTAAAGACAACTAGAAAAAAAAAAGTCATATACAATGGAACCCCCATAATGCTATCAGCTATTCTTTCTGTAGAAAGTTTGTGGGCCAGAAGGGAGTTGTATGATATATTCAAAGTGCTCAGAGAGGAAAAACTGGTGAACTAGAATATCCTACCCAGCAAGATTATTGTTTAGAATTCAAGGAGAGATAAAGAATTTCTCAACAAGCAAGAACTAAAAGAGTTCATAAATACCATGCCTACAATAAAAAAAAAATGTTAAAGTGTCTTCTCTAAGTGGAAAGCAGAAAGCTATAACAAGAAGTAAGAATCTATGGGGAAGTAAAAATCCCACTGGCAAAGGCAAATATATAGTAAAAGCTGTAGATCAACCACCTAAATAAGTTGGTAAAAAGATTGAAAGAATACAGTTGTAAAATCATCTATAACTACAACAAACAGTTGATAAAAATGAAATTGTAATATATGACATCAAAAACACAAAACTTTGGGGAGGGGAGTAAAAAAAGGTAGATCCTTTAGAATGTGTTTGAATTGAAAGGACTATAGTGAGCATAGTTGTAGGCCAATGTATATGAACTCCATGGCAACCAAAAATCAAAAAACTACAATAGAGAGAAAGGAACGCAAGCATATCACTCAATAAAATCATCAAACCACAAGGGTAGAAACTGAAAGAAAAAGAGAAGAACTTTAAAAATAACCAAAAAACAAGTAACAAAATGAGAATAAGTACATAACTACCAAAAATCACTTTAAATGGCAATGGACTAAATGTTCCAATCAAAAGACACAGGGTGTCTCATTGGATGAAAAAGCAATACCCATCTATGTTGCTTCCAAAAGACACACTTCAGAACTAAATATACACATGGAGTGAAAGTGAGGGGATAGGAAAATACATTTCATGTAAAATGGAAATGACAGGAAATCAGGAGTAGAAATTCTCATATAAGACAATATACTTGTAACACAGTGTTTACCAAAAGACAATGATGGGCATTATATAATGATAAAGGGATCAATACAAGGAGAGGAGATAACACTCATTACCATATACATCTAATATTACAAATATTAACAGGCATGAAGGGAGAAATTGATAATAGTAATAGGGGACTTTAACATTCCATTTATATCAATGGAAAGATTATGCAGACAAAAATAAATACAGAAACAGTATTCTTAATAATACATTAGACCAGTTGGGTATAATAGATATCCACAGGACAATACATCCAAAAACAACAAAATAGACATGCTCTGCAAGTGCACATGGAATATTCTCCAGGATGAATCACATGCTAGACCACAAAAAACTTTCAACAAACTTAAGAGGATAAAAATTATATCAAGCATCTTTTCTAACCACAACCATATAAAACTAGAGACCAAATATAAGAATTAAAATGGGAACACAAAAACATGTGGAGACTAAACAGCAAGCTACAAAAAAGATCAATAAAAATATAAAAGAAGAAATAAAAAATATCTCAAGAAAAAAAATGAAAACGAAACAAACAAGTTTCCAAAATCTATGGTATACAGCAAAAGCAGTTATAGGAAGGAAGTTTATAGATGTAGACTTCCTGCAAAGAACAATAAATCTCAAAAAAAAAAAAAACCCTACCATTTAAAGTAATTAGAAAAATAAGAACAAACAAAACACGAAGTCAGCAGAAGGAAGAAAATAATAAAGATCAGAGAGGAAATAAATAAAATAGAATAAAAAATACAAAAGATCAATGAAACCAAGAACTGTGGGGTTTTTTGTTTGTTTTTGAACAATAAACAAAATTAACAAGCCTTTAGCCAGGCTCATCTAGAAAAAAAGAAAAGTACCCAAATAAACAAAATAAGAAGTGAAAGCGGAGAAATAACCACTGATACCACAGAGATACAAAAAATTATAAGAAAGGATCAGTCAAGATGGCGGAGTAGAATGACATTCGTAGCTCACCCTCTCCCAAAAATACACCGAGACTCACATCCACAGGCCCACCCAGCCAATCAGAGCACCTGCTGAATGCCGACAGAACATCGCCGTCTTCAAAAAAAAGATGCCACAAATCTGGTAGGAGAAAAGGGAAAAAGAAAGAAGTAAAAGCAAAACAGTGCAGGACCGGTCCTGCAGGGAGGGAATGGCAAAGGAGGAATAGCGCTCATTCACTGGGACTCCCCCTCTCCAATGGAGAGGTTAGCGGGTCAGAGGGGGAACCTCTGAGGCTTGGATCTGTACGGAACAGCCCTTAATTGACAGAACTAAGATAAACAGGCACAGAGGGTCTCCACGACCCTCAGCTCTAGAGGCAAAGTGGCAGGTGGGGGAAGGGACAGGATGTCTGATCCAGGCAGTGGACTGGGGCAGACTGTACAGAGGCAACCCTGGGGGACTCTAGGGTGCTGTGCACCATGGCTGGTAGGGTATACAGAACAAAATAATCTAGGTCCTCAATAAAATATGAAAAGAAAAAGCAAAACAGCTGCTGTCCCCTGGAGGGAAGGATGCCATAGCCCCTATCTCTGAAAACCTTCCAAACCAGTTCTTGAAGAAGAGACTCAGGGCTCAGCCACAGACACCATATCCTCCAGTGCTTAGCACACAGGTGGGGGCGTGGTTGAAACCTGAATCCATACCTAGGGGCTCAGCAGCCTCACAGGCGAGATGGAGACTTAATTACAGCCTAAGGCAGATAGGATCAAGGATCATTTTGCCCTGGTGCCTCTGAGAACTCGCGCCTCCAAGACAAATGAACAAGGAGCTGAGTTCTCGCATACAGCAGGGGAAAGCGCGTCTTCCTCTAGCCCAACTATGGAGCGCAGACCCAAGACGGAGAGGGGAGCTGCACAGAGCAGGGGAGTGACCTGCCCACATACCATGCAGGAGCGCAGCACCTGACCACAGTGTTGGGAGGGGTCATGATCTGCTTGCCAAACGGCACTAGGAGCAGCACAGACCATGGATGCCAATGGAGGGCCTCTGGAAGCAGCAAGCTGAGTTTGGCAGGAGTGGCAAGAACCACAAAACAGAAAGGAAGCCCCATTCAATAACAAGGGCAGGCTCTATCAGATCAACTGCCATACCCTGAACAAGTGAAATAAGACTTGATAACCAACCATACTTAAGAAAGACCTCTCAACAAAATCATTTAGAGTGCACAGTCTCCAAGGGAAGACATACACTTTAATTCTTCATTTTTTCTATGTTCTATTGTCTTTTACTTTTTAAGAATTTTTACTTTTTAAACAATTGTGTATGTCTCTATTTTTAATCCCTTTAAAATTTTTCTTTTAAAATATTTTATTAATATTTTTAAAAATTTGACTCATTTTCATTTTATTTCTCTTGGTTTTGTTCTCATGTTATTGATTATACTGTTTTTAATTTTTTTCTGTTTTCCTCTTTTAAGGTTTAAAAAACATCTCAACTCGGTTTTTATTTTGCTCCAACTTGTTCTTCTGTTACTGATTACACTCAGCTTTCAAAACATTTTGTTCTCTTTATAATTTTTTTCAGTTTTATTTCTGCATACACTTTAGATATACAAATAAACAAACTCCTTAAGGACCACATTAGATAACTGATACTCAATAAGCCACAGTGCCAGAGAGATATGAGAAAGATGCAGAAGCAGAAGAGCCACTTTCAATTAAAACAGCAAGAGAAATCCCCAGAAAGAGGATCAAAGAAATAGACACTGACAGCCTACTATATCAAGACTTCAAAAAAGGAGTGACCAAAGTAGTTAAAGAACTAAAAGAGATTCTGCTTAGAGACAGATAACATGTCAAAAGTGAAATTGAAGCTATAAAGAGGAGCCACCTAAAATTGCAAAACACATTTCCTGAGATGGGAGCTGATTTAATGGTTGTAAAAAGCAGTCTAGATAATGCAGAGGAATGAATAACTGAACCAGAAGACAGGACAACAGAAATAACCCAATCAGAACAGCTGAAAGAAAAACAAATAAAAACCAATGAAAATAATATAAGGGATCTATGGGATAATACAAAGCATGAAAACCTACGCATAATAGGGGTTCCAAAAGGTAAAGAAAGATCAAAGGGGACTGGATAGGTATTTGAAGAAATCATGACTGAAAATTTCCCAAAACTAAGGAAGGAATCAGATATCCAAGTACAGAAATTTCAGAGGGTCGCAAACATGAAGAACCAAAACAGACCCACATCAAGATATATTATAATCAGCATAGCAAGGGTTAAGGATAAAGAAATGATTCAAAAGGCAGCAACAGAAAAACAAAGAGTGAGTTACAAGGGAACCCGCATAAGGCTTTCAGCTGATTTCTCTACACAAACACTACAGGCCAGAAGTGAGTGGCAACATATATTCAAAGTCCTGAATGAAAAAAAAAAAAAATTCACCTTGGGTACATATCCAACAAGGTTATCCTTTAGAATAGAAGAAGACATAATGAACTTGACAGAGAAGCAAAAACTAGAAGAGTTTAGCAACACTAAACCGATGCTAAAACAAATATTGAAAGGTCTACTCTAAATAGAAAAGAAGCAGGATGCTACAGAAATGAGAAAATCATAACAGGAGAGGTGATAACTATCATGAACTACAAATAGAATAAACATGAAATTTTAAAATAAGACATCTAAATCATTAACAGTGGGAAAAGGAAGTAAGAAAATATAGGGGTTTTTTTTCTTTTTAAATTTTTTGTTCTCAGTAGGAAGGATTTGAACTTATATTACTATCTATTTAATACAAACACTTATACTAATGGGTTGATATACATTAAAAAAACGGTAATCACAAGTCAAAAAATTAACACTTGAGTCACATAAACTAAAAAAAATCCAGGATAACAAAAAGGAAAATTATCAAACTACAAAAGGAAGAAGAAAAGAACAAAGAGGAAATACCAAATCAACTGCAAAACTAAGTTGAAAATGGCAATAAACAAACATCTTTCATTAATTGCTGTAAATGTCAATGGATCAAATGCTTGAATCAAAAAACATAGAGTGGAAGACTGAATAATAAAGCAAGAACCTTCAATATGCTGCACACAAGAGACCCATTTTAGGGAGAAGGACACACATAGTTTGAGACTGAGAGGATGGAAAAGGATATTCCATGTAAATGGAAATGATCAGAAAGCAGGAGTAGCAATACTGATTTCAGACAAAATAGACTTTAAAACAAAGGTCATAAAGAAAGATAAAGAAGGACATTTTAATGATTAAAGGAGTAATACAATATTAAGATATTACACTCGTTAATATATATGCACCCAATATAGGAGCATCTAAGTACATAAAGCAAATACTAACAGAGATAAAGGGGGAAATTCATGGCTATACAATTCTTCTTGGAGACTCAAACACCACATTAACGTCTCTGGACAGATCTTCCAGACCGAAAATAAATAAAGCAACAGAGAAATTAAATGATACAATCAAGAAATAGTGTTGGTTGATATTTTCAGAATATTAACTCCCCCAAAATAGGATATACATTCTTTTCAAGTGTTCATAGAACATTTTCTAGGATTGATCATGTACTTGGGCACAAAAGAATTTTCAACAATTTTAAGAAGATAGAAATTATCTAAGCACCTTTTCTGACCACAATGCCATGAAACTAGAAATCAAGTACAGAAAAACAAAGTAGGAAAAAATAAACATGGAGATTTAACAACATTGTACTACAAAATCAATGGGTTGATGATGAAATAAAAGTTGAAAATAAAAAATACTTTGAGACAAATGACAATGAAAACACAACCACACAAAATTCATGGGATACAGCAAAGGCAGTGCTAAGAGGGAAAGTTTATAGCAATACATGTCTTCCTCAAAAAAGAACAATCTCAAATAAAAAATCTAACTTATCAGCTAAATGAATTAGTAAAAGAAGAGGAAAGAAACCCCAGTCAGCAGAAGGAAGGAAATAATAAAGATCAGGGAGGAAATCAATAAAATACAGATTTAAAAAAATAGAAAAAATCAATCAAACCAAGAGTTGCTTTTTTGAAAGAGTAAATAAAATTAACAAACCTCTGGCCAAACTCATAAACAAGAAAAAAGACAGAACACAAATAAGCAAAATAAAAAAGGAAAATGGAGAAAATACAACAAATAACATAGAAATATAGATTATCACATGAGAATAATATGAAAAACTATATGGAAACAAAACGGATAACCTAGAGGAGATGGACAAGTTGTTGCAATCATACAGTCTACCAAAACTGAATCAAGAAGAAACTGACCACTTGAACAAACTGATCACTAGAAATGGAATTAGATTACCAATAAAAAAAACCTCCCTACAAATAAAAGTCCAGGACCAGACAGCTTCCCCAGGGAATTCTACCAAACATACAGAGAAGAAATCATACCAGTCCTTCTCAAACTCTTCCAGAAGATTGAAAAGGAGGGAGTACTCCCAAACTCATTCTATGAAGCCACCATCACCCTGATACCAAAACCAGGCAAAGACACTACAAAAAAAAGAGAATTATAGGCCAATATCACTAATGAACATAGATGCAAAAATCCTCACCAAAATATTAGCAAATAGAATCCAACAGCACATAAAAAGATTATACACCATTATTAAGTGGGGTTCATCCCAGGGACACAAGGGTGGTTTAATATACGCAAATCAATCAATGTAATACATCACATCAACAAGAATAAGGATAAAGACTACATGATTAACTCAATAGTTGCAGGTAAAGTGCTTGATAAAATTCAACACTCATTTATGATAAAAACTCTCACCAAAGTAGATATAGAGGGAACATATCTCAACATAAGAAAAGCTATATATGACAAACCTACAGCCAGCATAGTACTCAATGGTGAAAAACTGAGCACCTTTCCACTAAAATCTAGGACAAGACAAGCTTCTCCACTCTCACTACTTCTATTCAACATAGTCTTGAAAGTCCCAGGCACAGCAATCAGGCAAGAGAGAGAAATAAAAGGGATCCAAATTGGAAAAAAAAAAGAGGTAAAAGTGTCACTATATGCAGATGACATGATACGACATATAGAAAAACCTAAAAGGTCCACACAAAAACTACTAGAAATAATCAAAGAATGCAGCAAGGTAGCAGGTTATGAGATTAATTTACAGAAATCAGTTGCATTTCTTTACACTAACGATGATTCAACACAAAAAGAAAGTAAAGAAGCAATCCCCTTTAAAATAGCACCCAAAGTAATAAAATACCTAGGAATAAATCTAATCAAGGAGGTGAAAGATTTACACACATAAAACTATAAAACATTGATTAAAGAAATTAAAGAAGAATTAAGAAAATGGAAAGATATCCCATGCTCCTTGATTGGAAGAATCCATATTGTTAAAATGGTCATACTGTCCACAGCAATCTACAGATTTAATGCAATCCCTATCAGATTACCCAGGACACATTTCACAGAACTAGAACAAATTATAATAAAATTTACATGGAATCACAAAAGACCCAAAATTGCCAAAGTATTACTGAAGAAAAAGAAAGAGGCTGGAGGAATAGCCTTCCCAGACTTCAGGCAATGTTACAGAGCTACTGTAATCAAAACAGCTTGGTATTGATACAAAAACAGACATATAGAGCAAAGGAACAGAATTGACAGCCCAAAAATGAACCCACAAACTTTTGGTGAAATAATCTTTGACAAAGGAGGTAACAATATACAGTGGAATATGACAGTCTCTTTAGAAAATGGTGTTGGGAAAACTGGATAGCACCATGTAAAGCAATGAAGCTAGAACACTCCCTTACACCATACACAAAACTAAACTCAAAATGGATCAAAGACTTAAAAATAAGACAAGATACAATAAATCTCCTAGAAGAAAATATAGGCAAAACATTATCTGAAATACATCTCAAAAATGTTCTCCTAGAACAGTCTACTCAAGCAATAGAAATAAAAGCAAGAATAAACAAATGGGACCTAGTGAAACTTACAAGCTTCTGCACAGAAAAGGAAACCATAAGTAAAACAAAAAGACAACCTACGGAATGCAAGAAAATTTTTGCAAATGAAACTGACAAAGACTTGATCTCCAGAATATATAAGCAGCTCATACGACTTAATAACAAAAGAACAAACAACCCAATCCAAAAATGGGCAGAAGACCTAAACAAGCAATTCTCCAAGGAAGACATACGAACGATCAATAGGCACATGAAAATATGTTCAATATCACTAATTATCAGAGAAATGCAAATCAAAACTACAATGAGGTATCACTTTACACCAGTCAGAATAGCCATCATTCAAAAGTCCACAAATGACAAATGCTGGAGAGGCTGTGGAGAAAAGGAAACCCTCTTCCACCTCTGGTGGGAATGCAGGTTGGTGCAGATACTATGGAAAACAGTATGGAGATTCCTCAAAAGACTAGGAATAGACTTCCCATAGGACCGAATAATCCCGCTCCTGGGCATATATCTAGAAGGAAGCCTACTTCAAAAAGACACCAGCACCCCAATTTTCATAGCAGCACTATTTTCAATAGACAAGACATGGAAACAGCCTAAATGTCCATCAACAGATAACTGGATAAAGAGGAAGCGGTATAGTCATACAATGGAATACTATTCAGCCATAAAAAGCAAGAACACAATGCCATTTGCAGCAACATGGATTTTCCTGGAGAATGTCATTCTAAGTGAATTAAGCCAGAAAGAGAAAGAAAAATGCCATATGAAACTGCTAATATATGGAATCTAAATAAAAAATACAAAACATAAATACAAAACAAAAACAGACTCATAGACATAGAATACAAACTTGTCGTTGCCAGGGGGGAGGGGGGTTGGAAGGGACAGACTGGGAGGTCAAAATTTGTAGATTCTGACAGGTATATATAGAGTAGATAAACAAGATTATACTGTATAGCACAGGGAAATATATACAAGATCTTGTGGTAGCTCTTGGTGAAAAAGAGTGTTACAATGAATATATGTATGTTCATGTATAACTGAAAAATTTTGCTCTACACTGGAAATTGACACAACATTGTAGACTGAGTATAACTCAATACAATCAAATTTAAGAAAAAGAAAAAAAAGAAAATATTGTAAGAGAATACTATGAACAGTTGTATGCCAACAAATTGTACAATCAAGAAGACGTGGACAAATTTCTAGAAACATACCCCTTTCCAAGACTGAATCAGAAAGAAATAGACAATGTGAAGAAACTGATCACTAGTAGTCAAATTGAATTTGTAATAAAAGAACTTCCAGAAAACAAAAGTCCAGGATTGGGAAACTTCATAGGGGAATTCTACCAAGCACATAAAGAAGAGTTAATAGCTATCCTTCTCAAACTATTCAAAAAAATTGAAATTGAGGGGACACCATCCTAATTCATTTTACAAGTCCACCATTTCCCTGATAACAAAATCAGACAAATACAATACAAAAAAGAGAGAAAATTACATGCTAGTACCTCTGATGAATATAGATGTAATAATCTTCAAATAATTTTAGCAAGCCAACTTCAATAATATATGAAAAGTATCAAACACTATGATCAAGTGGAATTTATTCCAGGGATGCCATGATGGTTCAATGTCTGCAAGTCAAACAATGCAATACACCACAGAAATTTCTCTAACTCAAGGTCACAAAGATTTTCTCTTATCTTTTCTCATTGAAGTTTTATTGCTTTGGTTTTTATACTTAGGTCTGTGGTACATTTTGAGTACTATTTTGTAAATGGTGCAATGTATGGATAATTTTTCTTCTGAGATATCCAATTATTTTTGGACCATGATTTCCAGCACGATTCCTGAACAAGATATTTTGCCTATTTGTCCATCAAGAGTCCCCATCTACATGTAGGTCCTTTTCTGTTCTAATTTTTCTATTGCAGTCTTCCTCTACCTTAATGAATAATATATCACACTCCCTTGATTACTGTACCTTTACAAGAAGGTCAGGAATCAATAGTTTTAGTCCTTCCATTTTGTTTTTTCTTTTTCAAAGTAATTTAAAATAGCCTACATTCTTTACATTTCTGTGTGACCTTTATGTTCAGCATGTCAGTGTTCACAAAAATTCCTGCTAGTCTTCTTACTGTGATTGTATTGAATCTACAAATCAATTTTGGGAGAACAGACACCTTAATAATGTTGAATATTCTGATTCATGAATATGTTATATTTCACCAATTATTTAGCTCTTAATTTCTCTCAGCAATATTTTCAAGTTTAATTTTACAACTGTTGTGACTCTTTTCTTCTATTATTTCTATGTACTTTATTTCATAATTTTTGATGCTATTATAAATTGGTTGATTTTTATATCAAATTCTGATAGCTTTAAACACTTAATGCAACTGTTCTTTGAATAATAATTTATATTCTGCAAATGTGCTAAATTTATTTATCAATTCTAGTATGCTTTTCACATTCCATTAGACTTTTTACATAGATGATTATGTTGTCTTCAAATAAAAGACAGATTTTTCTTCTGCTTTCTGACCTAGACTCCCTTTATTATGTTTCCTTTTCTGATTGTTCTGGATGGAACATATAGTACAAACTTGAATAGAAGTGGTGAAACTGACTTAATTACTCTGTTCCTGATTTTAGGGGTGAAGGATTCAGTGTTTCACCATTGGGATGTTACCCATTGGTTTTTGTGGATGACCTTTACTGGGTTGAGAATACTCCCTTATATTTCTAATTTCCATGGAATTTTTTCAGGAAGAGATCATATACTTTGTCAGTGACTACTGGTATGATGATATGGTTTTGTTTTTACAGTATAATAAGATGGTGAATTATACTGATTTTTCCATTTTTATTTTAAGTATAGTTGATTTACAATATTGAATTAGTTTCAGGTGTACAACATAGCTATTTAATATTTTTATAGGTTATATGACATTTAAACTTATAAAATATTAGCTGTATTTCCCTGTGCTGTACAATATATCCTTGTAGCTTATTTATTTTATATATAGTGGTTTGTACCTCTTAATGCCCTATCTCTATCTTCCCCTCTCCCCTTCCCATACCCTACTGGATACCACTAGTTTGTCCTCTACATCTATTTCTGTTTTGTTATGTTCATTCATTTCATTTTGTTGATTCAGATATGAATGGTAACAGACAGTATTTGTCTTTCTCTGTCTGACTTATTTCATTCAGCATAATAGCCTCCAAGTCCATCCATGTTGTTGTAAATGGCAAAATTTTATTCTTTTATATCTCTGAGTAATATTCCATTTTGTATATATGTATACCATATCTTCTTTATCCATTCATCTGTTGATTGACACTTAGGTTGCTTCCATACCTTGGCTACTGTAAATAACGCTGCTATGAACACTGAGATGCAGGTACCTTTTCATATTAGTATTTTTTATTTTCTTCAGACATATACTCAGGAGTAGAAATGCTGGATCGTATGATAGTTCTCTTTTGAGTTTTTGGAGGAACCTCCATAATATTTTCCATAGTGGTTACATCAATTTACAGTTCCACCAACAGTGCATTAGGGTTCCCTTATTTGTAGATTCTTTTTGTAAGTCAATATTTGTATAGGTTATACTCCACTGAAAATTATTAAAAATAACAGCCATATTTCCTGGTGCTGTAAGTATATCCTTGTTGCTTATCTATTTTACACACAGTAGTTTGTGTCTCTTAATGTCATAACCCTATCATGCCCACCATCCCACCTTTCTCCCCACTTGTAACCACTAGTTTGTTCTCTATATCTGAGTTTGTGTATTGTTATATACATTCTTTTTTAATATTCCACAAAGAAATGATAACATAGAGTACTTCTCTTTCTCTGTCTGATGTTCCACTGAGCATACCACTCTCTAGGTCCATCCATTGTTGCAAAAGGCAGAATTTCATTCTTTTTAATGGCTGCATAATATTCCATTGTATACAAGGACCTACTGAATAGCACAGGGAACTATATTTAGTTTCTTGTAATAATATTTAGTGGAAAAGAATCTGAAAAAAATGTATGTATATGTATAACTGAATCGCTTTGCTGTTCACCAGAAACTAAAATTATAAAATCAAGTACACTTCAATAAAAAACAAAATTAAAAAAGATTCCATTGTATATATATGCCACATCTTCTTTGTTGATTCATGGCCACTTAGGTTGTGTCCATATCTTGATTATTATACATAATGCTGTTATTAACATTGGGGTGCATGAATCTTTTCAAAATAGTTTCCATTTTCTTCACATATATACCCAGCAGTGAAATTGTTGGATCATATGGTAGCTCTATTTTTAGTTTTTTGAGGAATCTCCGTATTGTTTCCATAGTGCCTGCACCAATTTACAATCCCACCAATAGTGTATGGGGGGTTCCCTTATCTCCACATCTATCTAACATTTGTTATTTGTGGTCTTCTTGATGGTAGCCATTTTGACAGGTGTGAGGTGATATCTCATTGCAGTTTTGACTTGCATTACTCTGATGATTAGCAAAGTTCAGCACTTTTTTTCATGTGCCATTGGTCATCTGTGTCTTCTTTGAAAAAATATCTATTCAGGCCTTCTCATTTTTAATTGTTTTTTTTGAGTTTTTTTTTTTTTTCATATTAAGATGTATGTGCTGTTTATATATTTTGGATATTAATCCATTCTTGGTTATCTCATTTGCAAATATTTTATCCCATTCAATAGGTTATTTTTTCATTCTGTTGATGTTTTCCTTTGCTGTGCAAAAGCTTTTAAGTTTAATTGGGTTCTATTTGTTTCTTTTTCCTTTTATTTCCTTTGCCTTAGGAGACACATCCAAAACAATATTGCTAAGATTTATGCCCAAGTGTGTTAGTATATGTTTTCTTATAGGAGTTTTATGGTTTCTGGTCTTACATTGTGGTCTTTAATTCATTTTTAGTTTATTTTTGTGTAAGGTGTGAGAAAATATTCTAATTTCATTCTTTTACATGTAGCTGTACAGTTTTCCCAACATCACTCATTAAAGAGATTATATTTTCTCCACTGTATATTCTTGCCTCCTTCATTGTAGAAGAAATGGCCATAAAGTCCATGGGTTTATTGCTGGGCTATCTATTCTGTTCCATTGAGCTATGTGTCTTCTTTTGGCTAGTATCATGCTGTTTTGTTATTGTAGCTTTGTAGTATAGTCTAAAGTGAGGGAGCATGATACCTCAAGTTTGATCTTTCTTCTCAAGACAACTTTATCCATTCAGGGTATTCTGTGGTTTCTTATAAATTTTAGGATTATTTTTTCTAATTCTATGAAAAAATATCATGGGTATTTTGATAGGGATTTTATTAAACTTGTAGATTGCTCCGAGTAGTTTGTGTATTTTAACAATATTAATTCTTCCAATCCATGGACAAGGGGTAGCTTTCTATTTATTTGTATCATGTTCAGTTTCCTTCATCAATTTCTTACAGATTTCAGAGTATAAGTCTTTCACCTCCTTGGTTAAGTTTATTCTTATGTATTTTATTCTTTGTGATGCAACTGAAAATCACATTGTTTTCTTGAATACTCTTCCTAATAGCTCATTATTAGTGTGTAGAAAAGCAACAGTTTTCTGTATATTAATCTTGTATCCTGCAACTTTACTGAATTAATTTATTAGTTGTAATTTTTTTTTTGGTGGAGACTCTAGGGTTATATATATAGTATCATGTCATCTATCAATAGTGAGAGTTTTAGCTATTATCTTCCAGTTTGGATGCCTTTTATTTCTTTTTCTCATTGCTGAGGCTAGGACTTACAAAACTATGTTAAACACAAATGACAAAAATGGAGAGAGTAGTCATGTTTTATTCCTAATTTTAGGGAAAGAGCTTTCAGGTGTATATCACTGAGTATGATGTTAGGTGTGGGTTTGTCATAAATGGCCTTTATTATGTTAGGATATGTTCCCTATACATCAGCTTTAATGAGGATTTTTATTGTGAATGGATGTTGAATTTTTTCCAATGCTTTTCTGAAACCATTGAAGTGATAATGTGATGTTTATCCTTTCCTTTTATTAATATGATGTATTACATTGATTGATTAATGGATATTGAACAGTTATTGCATCCCCGGGATAAACCCCACTTGACTATGGTATGTGATCATTTTAATATATTGTTGTATTTGGTTTGCTGATTTTTTTGTAGGATTTTTGCATCTGTATTCTTCATAGATATTGGCCTTTAAATTTCTTTTATTTTAGTTTCTGTCTGATTTTTGTATCAGGGTAATGGTGGGCTCTCAGAATGAATTTGAGAGTTTTCCCTCCTCTTCAATTTTTTGGAATCACTTGAGAAGGATAGGTATTAGATCTTATTTATTCAGTAGAATTCCCTTGTGTAGTTATACAGTCCTAGAGTTTTTTTTGCTGGGAGTTCTTTTATTACAAATTCAATTTCACTACTAGTGATCTGTCTGTTCAAATTGTCTATTTCTTCCTGATTCAGTTTTGGAATTGGGTAATGTTTCTAGAAATTTGTTTATTTCTTCTTGGTTGTCCAATTTGTTGGCATAAAACTGTTCATAGTATTCTCTTACGAGTTTTTGTATCTCTCTGATAGCTTCTTATTTAATTCATTTGAGTTCTTTTGTTTTTTCTTGATGAGCCTAGCTAAAGGTTTATCAATTTTGTTTATTGTTTTAAAAAACAGCTCTTGGTTTCATTGGTCTTTTAGATTGTTTTCTTTTTCTTTCTTTTTTTTTTTTGGTCTCTATTTTATTTATTTCCTCTCTGATCTTTACTATGTGCTTCCTTCCTCTGACTTTGAGCTTTACTTGTTGTTAATAAAAGGCTTGAATTAATCCAGAGATGTTATCAGGACAGCTGATTTTCTGTAAGAACAGTGAACTAAATAACTTAACAGAGTCCCATCTCCACTTCCCAGCTCAGTGGCAACTGTAAGAATAACAGCATTCATTCTTGGTACAAGAGGAGCTGAATAGACATCATTAAGAAAGAATTGTAATTAATTATTTGTTCTGTCTTATTCAGTGGCTCCCTGGAAGATGAACTTATAGGACTTGTCTTTATTTTACCAAACTCAGAAAATTCATAGTGCTAAAAATACTTGTGGGGAACAGGAAATTTGTTGAAAACATTTACAGGCTAATATCTGAGGATGCTGCTGTGTAAAGCAATAGATAATGATTGCAGCAAACAATAGACTTTCTAAAAGCCTGGAAAATGAGATGTTGTTAAGAATTTTGAAAGGTTATGACATATTCTTGGGAATCTAGACATCCATGTGCATGTTCAGGGTTATGCACATACTCAGGAAAGAACTGAGAAGGCCACAAGCTCTTACCTATTGCAGACCTTGAGGCCTTCAATACACAATAAAAATTAAGAAAGACCTGGGTGAGAGTTGATGGTGTGCCACAACACACACACTCAGATCCCTTGGCAAAATGTGGATAATTTTTTATTTCAAGGTGTTTAAGGAAATCTCTGTCCAACCATTAGCTGACCAGTAAACTAAAAGAACACAGACTTCAGAGGCAAAATTTTTCAGATATACATCCTTTATAGAATTAGTTCAGAAAAGTAATTAAACAAACAGCAACAACTCTAATAAGCAGCAACAACAAATCCTGAATTGGAGAGAGAAGTTGACTTTCAGACTTGCCACACTGTAATATTCAATATGTCTGATTTTCAACAAAATGATTATAAGGAGTCCAAAGATATAAGGATGAACTCCTTATATGAAGAGGAAAGAAAGGAAATCAACAGAAACTGCCTGAGGAAGGCTAAATGCTGGAATTTCTAGACAAAGACTTTAGAGGATTGTATTCGGCCCTTAGATGTGTGTTTAAATTATAAGCCTGTCCCTCAGGCTGCAGCCATGAAGCTAAGCTGAAAGGCCTCTTTCACAGAGAGACTGGGCTCCTCAGTCTGTTGCCTCTCTGCTGTGCCCTAGGGGTGGCTGCTAGGTAAAAATTCTTTCTGTATTTGTTACAATCCTGTAGCATAAGACTTGTGAGAATAATCCCTACCGGCTACTAGAGCCAAGCTATCTAGAAGTGTCCCCTGGGCAGCAGCTGCAAAAAGGGCATCAGACATGAGTATAAGCTCCTTTTTGGGAGATACTAGAAAGCTGGAGTAATGCAGAAGGATAGATCCATGATAGTGTCTGCTGGCCTTCATCTTTGGAAAGTTACAGTAGGACCATTAGATGTGTGTTCAATTAGAAGCCTTCCCCTCAGGCTGATGTATTAAGATAAGCAAATACATAAAGACTCTTGCACAAAAAGTCTGGGCACTGCCTCTGCACTGATCCCTGTGGTGGGTGAGCCCATGTGAGAACTTAAAAACTGTTTCTCAGTTTGCTATAGCCTTGTAGGTACTATGAATGCAAGCCCTATTGGCTTTCAAAGCTAAATGTCTTGTAGGCTCAGCACTCAGGTGCAGGTATTAAAAATTGGGGAGACAGGAAAGCAGTTCAAACCCCTTGCTTCTCTGGGATAAGCTCTGGGTCCTAAATTCCCTCCTGATTGTGGGACACTGTTGACAGTGGAGTTAATGGTGAAACTATCTCAGCCTCTCCTACTAACTTTGATGTGGATTTTTTTCTTGTTCACCTGATGTGTAGGAGTCAGCTAGTTTTCAGGGTTTTTTCAGAGGAAACTATTCCCTATGGAGCTGTAGATTCAATGTATCTGTGGGAGGAGGTGATTTCAGGATCCTCCTACATCACCATCTCGAACTGGAACTCTTGATAACAACTTTAAATCAGCTATTTTAAATATGTTCAATAAGGTAAAGAAAATTATGTCTAAAGAAATAAAGTATGAGAACAATGTCTTTTCAAATTGAGAACACCAATAAAGAGAAAAATTATAAAGCAAACAAACAGAAAATTTGGAGTCAAAAAGTAACAAAACTGAAATGAAAAATGCACTAGAGGGTCTCAACAGCAGATTTGGACAAGCAAAAGAAACAAGCAATGGTTTTGAAGATAGTATAACTGAGATTGCCCCATTGAGGAACAGAAAGAAAAAGGAATAAAGTAAAATAAACAGAGCCTAAGGGTGTATGGGACATCATCAAAAATGCATAATAGTAGATTCAGAAGGAGAGGAAAGAGGCAGAAAAAGTATTTGAAAAAGTAATGGCCAAAACTTTCCAAACTCGATTAAATCCATGAATCTACACATCCAAGTAACTCAAGAAATTTCAAGCAGGATAAATTTAAAAAGATACACACTTAGACACCTAGACACATCATAATCAAACTGTTGAGACTGAAACACAAAGAGAACCTTGAAAATAGCAAGAGAGAAATGCTTCATTATGTATAAAACATCTTCAATATGACTAACAGCTAGTTTCTCAACAGAAATCATGGAGGATGACATATTCAATATACTGAAAACAATCTTCTAACCAAGAATTCTATATCCAACAATACTATCCTTCAAAAATGGATGGCAAATTAAGACAATTAAAATAAAAATTGATAAACAAAGAGATACACAAAAATTATATAAACAAAAATTGAAGGAATTCATCACTAGTAGATCTTCCTTATAAAAAAATGTTAAAAGGAGTCTTTTAGGCTGAAATGAAAGGACATCAGATGGAACTCAATTCTACATGAAGAAATAAAGGCCAACAGGAAAAGCTAACTAACAAGGTAAATGTAAAAGTTTATATTAATGCATTTTTATTTATAACTACTTTTTTCCCATTTGATTTAAAACACAGCTATGAAAAAGAAAAATGGTACATCTAGTTTGATGGACACACTATGTACAATGCTATAATCTGTGACAAAAACAGCAGAAATGCATGGGGAGAGATGGACACACATAGGAATAAAGCTTTTATGTATTTTGAGATTAAACTGATATTAATGAAAAAGAGCTGGGTATAAATTAAGATGCTAATTGAAATCTTCAGGGCAACCACTAAAACATAAGTTACAACATACATAAAAAGGAGTAAGGGAATCAAAATGGTTAACTTGAAAATACATATCTAACACAAAACCTGACAGTAATGGAGGAATTGGGAAATAAGGATATCTCTGTGGGTTGAATTGTGGCTCCAAAAAAGATATATTCAAATCGTAAGCCTTAGTCCTTTGAATGTGACCTTATTTGGAAACAGGATCCTTGCAGATATAATTTAGTCTTAGATTAAATTTAGATATAATTTAGAGTGGGCTCTAAACCAATGACTGGTGTCTTTATAAGATAAGGCAAATTTGGAAACAGACACAGGCAAGAGATAATGCTATCAATCAAACAACACCAGAGTTTTCACTATCTTAAAAGTGGGAGCTTAGCTGCTGGGCGTCATGCATGCATATTATGACTTACTGAATGAGGAAGCATAAAGCCACCTGTCCACCCCATGTTTGTGTCTTTATGCTTCTTCATTCAGTAGGTCATAATCTGCATGTTTTAATGTACTAGATCTAGGCTTTTCAACACACCTGGATATGGATCTAGAAATAGCTCCATACCCCTATGGACCTGACTACAGCCCAATTTGACCATGGTCCTGCCACCAGCACCACATGCCAAGGGATCCAGGAGGAGTCGTGCCCACATGTGCCTTAGATAATAGGCCTTTAGTTCTTGGTCCCAGCTCTGGACCCTGAATTGGCCTGTGGCCCAGCTTCAGCTCCTCTTGGCTGTAGTCTGGAAGCTATTAGAGGTAAGCCTGCCAAACTTGGTCTGACTGTAGATTCTGAAACAGCCCTGTAACTGGGTTCCAACCCCTTCCAGATGTAGTCTGTGAGCAGTACAGCTATCCCAGGAACCCAGCAAAAAAATACTCCCATCTGTACCACCAGAGATCCTAGAAGGGCCTATACTCAGCTACAGCCCCTCCCAGTGGCAGTCCAGGAGGCCCATGAACCTTGGGAAAAACACACCTTCCCATACCCTTGAAGATTCTGAAACATCTATATTTGAACCCAGCCCCTCTGTGGTGCATTCCCAAAGCAGTCCTATCAGTCTAGAGTCCAAAGAGGAAACACATCTGTCAGTGCCCAGGGAAGGAGGCCAGCCAATCTTAGTCTGACAACAGATCCAGGAATGGGCCTCCAATCCCTCCCAGCCATTGTCCACAAGTAGTTCTGCCCACCCAGAGACCTGCCAGGAGACAAACTCATCTGTGCTCCTAGAAGTAGATCCACCAATCTCAGTCTGACTGCAAGTCCTGAAACAGCCTGTAACTCAGCTCCAGTCTTTCTCAGTCATGGTCAGGGAGCAATACTGCCCACTCAGGGACCTGACAGGAGACATGCCCATCCATGATTCCAGAGCCAGCTCTGCAGATTCCTTCAGAGCTGTGGGCCCTGAAGCAGACTTGAGACTTGGTTCTAGCCCCTCTCAGCCATAGTCTAGGGCCAATCATGCCTGCCCAGGGACCTAATGACATGTAGGAGTCCTCACAAGGACCTGGTGGGAGCTACAACTCCTGTCCATATATTTTGTAACAGGACCTCTAAGCACCCAAGTGTAGACACTGAAGCAGACCCTTGTCCCACTGCCAAGTTACTGAACTAAGTCTTAGACTCAGCCCTGTCACACAAGATCCATATATACTCAAGCCCCTCGTAACAAGCCCATCAACCATTGACCCCACTGTTGACCCAGCAAAGCCTTATGGCCTGGCTCCAACAGAGCATGATTATAATTCCAGAGGTAATCCAATCAGCCTGGAGAACTGACAGAAGATCTTTACCTGACAAAACTATTTTCTAAAGACTGGAAGAGCTATTTGATCCTTCAAATAGATACAAATGCAAGGCACAAATAAATAGAAGGATATCCTGTGTTCTTGGGTTCAAAGAATTAATATTCTGAATGGGTCTATCTTCTAAAAGTAATCAACAGATTCACTGTAATCCTTATCAAAATTCATATGGAACCACAAAAGATCCCAAATGGCCAAAACAATCTTGAGAAACATGAATAAAGCTGGAAGCACCACAATTCCTGATTTCAAACTATATTACAAAGTTATAGTAAGCAAAGCAGTGTAGGACTGGCATAAAAACAGACACATAAATCAATGGAACAGAATAGACAGCTAGAAATAAACCCACATATATATGGTCAACTAATCTATGACAAGGATGCCAAGAATATGCAGTGGAGGAAGGAGTCTCTTCAATAAATGGTGCTGGGAAAACTGGATATCAGCCTGCAAAAGTATGAAGTTGGACCCTTTCCTTATACTGTATACCGTATTCAACTCAAAACAAATTAAAGACTTAAACATAAGACCCAAAATTCTAAAAATCCTAGGGAAAAAAATAGGGGAAAAAACTCCTTACCATTGGTCTTGGCAATAATTGGACATGACAGCAAAAGCACGGGCAACAAAAGCAAAAATAAATGAGTGGGATTACATCATATTAAAAAGCTTCTGCACAGCAAAAGAAACAATTAATAAAGTGAAAAGGCAACTTATTGAATAGGAGAAAATATTTGCAAATTATATATCTCATAATGGGTTAATATCAAAAATACATAAGGAACTCATACAACTCAATATCAAAAATGAGCAAAGTTATCTAAATAGACTTTTTTTTAACAAGGACATACAAATGACCAACTGGTACATGAAAAGGTGCTCAACATCACTAATCATCAGAGAAATGCAAATCAAAACCACGAGATATCACTTGACAACTGTTAAAATGCTAGTATCATAATGACAAGAGATAACAAGTGATGGTGATGGTGTAGAAAATATGAACCCTTGTACACTGTTCGTAGAAATGTAAATTGGTACAAGCATTATGGAAAATAGTATGGAGAGTTCTAAAAAGTTAAAATAGAAATACCATACAACCTAGCAATACCACTTTGAGGTATATGTCCAAAAGAAATGAAATCAGTATCTTGAAGAGTTATTTGCACTCTGATGTTCACTGCAGCATTATTCACAGAAGCCAAGATCTGGAAACAACCTAAGTGTCCACTGATGAATAAATGGATAAAGAAAATGTGAAAATGTGGGACATATATACAATGGAATATTATTCAGCCAAAAAGGGAGCAAATCCTGCCATTTGCAACAACATAAATTAACCTGGAAGACAATATGCTAAGTGAAATTAGCCAGACAAAGAAAAATACATGGTATTATTTATAGTGGAATCTAAAAAAGTTGAACTCATGGAAATGGAGAGCAGAATGGTGGTTACCAGGGGCCAAGGGGTGGGGAAAATAAGGAAAATTTGGTCAAAGGACATAAACTTTCATTTACATAATGAACAAGTTCAGGCAATCTAATGTACAGCATGGTGACTACAGCTAATAATATTGAATTATGTACTTTAAATTTGCTAATTATCCTCAACACACCAAAAAAATAATCCCCCCAAAAGGTAACTATGTGAAGAGATAGATGTATTAATTAACTTGACTGTGGTAAATATATAAATATACATTTTGGTTAGATTATTGGAGATATATATATATATATAGTAACCTAACCTATAACCAATAACCTAAACTTCAAATTTAGGAACAAGAATAAGAAGAGCAGGCTATACCCAAAGCAATAAGAAAAAAGGAAATAATTAACATTAGACTGTAGATAAATAAGCTAGAAAGGAGAATAACAACAACAACAAAAAAGAATTAGGAAACCAAAAGTTGGTTATTTGAAAATATCCAAAAATGAACACAAATTAGCTAGACTCAACAAGAATATAAGACTCAAATGACTAAAATAATATTGAAAAAGGAGACATTACTGACCTCACAGAAACAAAAATGATAGTAAGGGAATAATATGAACATTTGTACCAACAAATTAAATAACCTAGATGGCAACCATAAATTCCTAGAAATACACAAACTACCAACACTGACTCAGAAGAAATAAAAAGAGGTCTGAGAATATACCTATAAAAGGAGATTGAATCAGTAATTAAAAGACTCCCCCCAAAAGTCCACAACCAGATGGCTTCATTGAAAAATTCTACCAAACATTTAAAGAAGAATTAATACCAATCTTTCTCAAATTCTTCCAAAATAATAGAAAAGGAAGAAACACATACTAACTCATTCTATGAGGCCAAATTTGACCTGCTACCAAAGCCAGACAAATTGGTCTCAAGGAAAAAAAAAAAAAACTACAGCTCTAATGATATAGATGAAAAATATCCTCAATAAAATGCTAGCAAATTAAATCCAGCAGCTTCTGAATATATACCATAATCAACTAGGATTCATACTAGGAATGTAACAGTAGTTCAACCTACAAAAATCAGTCAAGGAAATATACCACGTTAATAGAATAAAGGAAAAAATATGTGATCATTCCAATAAACACAGAAAATCATTTCACAGAATCCAACATGTATTCATGATTGAAATTAAATAAAAAACACTCAGGAATATAGGAAAAGAAGGGAGCTTCCTTCACATAATAAAGGTTATTTATGAAAATTCCACACCTAACATGTATGAAAAACCCACAGCTAACTTAATAGTTGAAAGACTGGATAATTTCTTCCTGAGATCAGGAACAATACAAGGATATTTGCTTTCATCAGTTCTAGTCAACATTGTACCGGAGGGTGCAGCCAAGGAATTAGGCAAGGAAAAGTAATAAAAGGTGTCCAAATTAGAGAAGTAAAAGTAAAATTATCTCAGTTTGTATAAGTAGAAAACCATAAAGAACCTACAAAAAAAACTATTATCTAATGACAAAGTTGTGCAAAGTTGCAGGATACAAGACCAAGACATGAAAAATTCATTGTATTGTTACACAATTAGCAGTGAGAAATTGGAAAATAAAATTTTAAAAGCTATCCCACTTACAATAGCATCAAAAATAATAAAATACTTAATAACTTTAACCAAGGAAATGCAAGATATGTACAATGAAAACTACAAATGTATTGAAAGAAATTAAATAAGATCTAAATGAGTGGAAAGACACCTTGTGTTCATGGACTAGAATACTTAATATTAAGATGGCAATACTACCAAAATTAATCTATAGATTTAGTGCAATTCTTATCAAAATCCCAACTTCCTTTTTTTCCAGAGGAAAAAAACTGATTGTAAAATTAATATGAAATTGGAGGAGGCTCAGAATAGCAAAAAACAATCTTGAAATGGAACAAAAAATTGGAATTTCAAAACTTAACACAAAGTTACAGTGATCAAGAAAATATGATACCAACATAAGGATACAAACATAAATCAACAGAATAGAATTGGGTGATAAGAAACAAATCAATAAATCTATGGCCAATTGACTTTCAACAGGGGTGTCAAAATCATTCAACGTGGAACGGGTAGTCTTTTCACTAATGGTTGTGGCACAACTGAATATCCACATACGAAAGAATGAACTGGACTCCTACTTCATGCCATATACAAAAATTAATTCAAAATGAATAAAATGCCTAAATGTAAGAGTAAAACCATAAAATTCTTTAAAGAAAACATTGTGAAAATTCATGTGATTTGGATTAGGAAACAGTTCCTTAGATGTGACACCAAAAGCAATAAAAGGAAAAATACATAAATTTGACTTCATATTTTGTTGATTAAAAGGGTACTATCAAGAAAGTGAAAAAACAACCTAAAGACTAGGAGGAAAGGGTCCAGTATCCAGAATATATACACAACTCTTAACAACCCACCAATAAAAAGAGAAAATAAACCAAGTAAACTCTGCACAAATAATCTGACCAGATATCTCTCCAAAGAAGAGATACAAATGGCCAATAAACACATAAAAAGATTCTCTATATTATTAGTCATTAAGAAAATGCAAATGAAAACCACAATGAGATACAACTTCACATTTATTTAAACATATGGAAAATAACAAGTTTTAGTGAGGACGGAGAGAAATTGAAACCCTCACGCATTGTAGGTGGGAATGTAAATTACGCTGCCACTGTGGAAGTTTGGCAATTCCACAAATAGTGAAACGTGGAGTTACCATATAACCCAATAATTCCACTCCACATCGAGAAGAATTTAAAACATATGTTCATAGAAAGCTTGTACATGAATGTTCATAGCAGCATTATTCATAATAGCCCCCAAATCTAAATGTCCACCAGTTGATGAATGGCTAAACAAAATGTGGTATACCTATACAATGGAAAATTAAACAATAAAAGGGAATAAAGTACTGTTACACACTATAACATGGATAAACATTGAAAACATTATGTTAAGTGAAAAAGACAGACACAATAGGCCATGTATTATATGATTTCATTCATATTAAATGTCTAGAATAGATAAATCCAAAGAGACTGAAAGATTAGTGATTGTCAGCAAGGTGTTGGAGAGTGGAAAATTGGGATCAATTGCTGATAAGTATGGAATTCCTTTTTGGGGTGATAGAAATGTTCTGAATTAGTGTTGATGATTGTATAATTTAGTGGATTTACTAAAAATCACTTACGTATACATTTCAAAATGATGAGTTTTATGTTATGAGACATATATCTCAATTTTTGAAATATTCTATTAAAAATACATGATTGTGATACCTCCTTCTTTAAAAATGTCTGCTTACTCCTGAAGCTAAAAATTAAATCTCTTTAGCCTAGTATAGACCTATAGCTTGGTATAGGTCTTTCCTTACATGGTTCCAATGTATGTTTCCAGGATCATCTGCTCCTTCTCTTCAGTAACTTAGAGCACACAGTATTTATACAATACTTCACACTGCTCTGGTTTTGGACATGCTCTTTCCTAACAATTGAATCTTACTCATTCTTTACATCTCAATGTCAGTACTTCTTCTTTGGGGAGTTTTTTCTCCATTGTTCTGGCATTTCTGCCTCTGCTTTCAAAGCACTTCGTACATGATTCTACTTGAGCAATTATCACATTACAATGTAATTATCTGTTTATATGTCTGTGAATTCCACAAAAAGAGAGTATGTTTTATCAACTCTCTATACCCCATTGTTTAGTACAGTGTTTGGCACATGGTAAGTGCACAATAAACAGATGAGCAATAAGTGATGAATGATGCTGGTAAGGCTTAATACATAACAGATGAAATCAGACATCTGCATAAATAATCTATCTAAAAGATATTTGGGAAATGCCTAGGTCCAAACGAGGTGACTGGAATGTTTTCTCAGAACCTGTATTTATCAGAAAAATATGATAATCCAACCCACTACATGTAACCTAACTGGTATATAAACCAACCATTGTCAGAAGTCAAATGTTCTGAATGGACTCTAGGAAAAAGGGAAACCAAAGCATAATACTTAATTAAAATATTGGAATAAACCTCAAGTTACTCAATATTAAAATATACATGTGATAGTTAGGAATATTGTTATAAGAGACACCGGTGCAGAAAACCAATGTAGCTTTATGACAATAACCATTAAAATTATCTACTTCACTGATTCTCAAAAGCTGGTCTGCAGACAGGCTGCATCTGAATCATCTAAAACAGTTTCTGTAAAAATCCCTCTACTTTATAAGCAGTGTTTCTGATCTACTAATTCTGAGATGCAACCCAGGAATCTGAATTTTTGAAGCTCCCCCAGATAATTCTGTTATATATCCAGGTACAGGAACTATTTCCTTGCTGACTTCGGTCATACTGAATAGCCATCTGATAGTAATTTGGCCTTCCATGTAAATGTTTTTACAAGGAAGAAAATGTGTTGAGTAGCTGATTTAAATAACTGGCCCGCTTGGCAGTTGTTACCTTTTCACTCTAAATTGACAACTTTACTATCTGGCTTATACATCAGTCTCTCATGGGCTGGATACTGCAAACCAAAACTCTTGAGATTGAGAATCTTAAACTCACTGACAAATTAGTTCCTAGGCATACAACGTCTAAAACCAGATTCCTGAATTATGGTAACCACATCAAAACTTTGTTACTTTATGGGGAGACCTTTCCTGAGCTCTCTCTTTTAAAATTCCAACACATAGCACCATAGTTACCCTACCTATGTGAAAAAAGAAAACACTCACCTCTATCTTTGAAACTCTGAGAATCTAAAATAAAAGATGCTTTATAAACATTGTTTTAGATTACCTCAGAGTAGGTACTGAATCACTAGAAACAGCTTTCATTTTTCACCGGGACAATTGTTTTTCTCATTCTTTGATTATAATAATCTTTATTCCAATCAGGAAAAAAACAGTCACAGTTGTCCTATTGTTTCTACAGCACAATGTGGAATCACAGTTGAAAAACAGATTCTCTGTCAGTGTCTTAAAGATACCATTCAACTCAAATTGTACTTAACAAGAAAGCTTTAATGCATTTAATTAGAAATTCTATGCTTGGAAAATTAAAATCATATAATAGAATTTTTATTTACTTTAATGAATTTTTGAAGGTAATTTTATATCAGCTTCAACACACTGTTCTGAAGTTTCAACATTGTCATTTAGAAAGAAGCTATCATTTGTGTAACTTTTTTTAGTATCACTTCATAACAAAGTAATGAAGAAACTCTCTACTGCTTTAAGTTAAATGATAATGCCCAAATACGACTGATTTCCCCACAGATTCTAAAATGTTTACACTTGTTATTCACTTTCTGACTTTTTATACACATGATATCAGAACCTTGGAACAGAGATCTGCTAGAAACTGTATGTCACCACCAGTAATATTCTTTGCTCTACCTTATCAAATATTAGAATAGTTACGTGTACTTTCTAAAAAAAAATATTAGCAATGTACATAGTAATCCATTTTAAAATTTTCAACCTACCAATGTCATCATGTTTGGAGTGAGCAGGGCAGAGAACACCTTTTCCAGCCTGCTCTCTGTACTACTAGGCAGATAAAGGGTTGGTGCTGCTCATAGGGTCAGAAAGTGCCTCTGTGGGTTTCTGATTATCTCTAGGCAGGGATTGGGAAGCACTCCTATAGGGTAGAGAAGCTTTTCCTGGGTCCACTCTCCAGACTGCTCAGTGCCATAACCTCCAACTCAATCACTGCCATTGACAATCAGAGAGGAAAGTACCTACCTGGGCTGGCTTCTCCAACTGAGTAGAGGGTAATGAGATTCCAGGACTGAGCTACATTTAGCTGCTGAGTGGAAGGCCAGGAGATGTTTGAACTGAGTTACCTTTGGCCACTGGATGGGGGTTCTCCAGCCATGTGATTAGTATCTTGCAACCCCAACCAAGTCACACTACATGGCTCAGGAAGCATATTCCACCCAGGTGCATGGCACAGGAGAGATCATCTAGGACTCTAACAGGCAATGAGTGGCCTTGGGAAGAGTTTTCCACCCTACAGACCTGGTGTCTCCTGCCTACCAGTTGGAAACACAAGGCCCAGGAAGCAAATTTCTGTCCTGTGGGCAGGACAGAAGCACCAGGTGAACAAAGCAGACCAGAATGGTGGTGGCTATAAAAAATAATAATCATTGGAAACACACCTCACAAAAGCAGGCCAGGATCTACACCACAAACCTAAACAAAGTGACTGCCTGCTAAAATAGAATATTTAAATAGGATCCTGCATCTCCTAAAATAATACTAAAAATGTCCAGAATACAATAAAAAATCACTGATCATACAAGAACCAGAAAAACCACAACCTGAATGAGAAAAAGATGATCAGCAGATATTAACACCAAGATAAATAAGATTTTGGAATTATCTAACAAGGATTTTAAAGAAGCTATCATAAAAATATATTAACAAGCAATTGAACACAGTCTTTAAATAAATTAAAGGAGAAAATAAAAGTAAATAGGATACATATACATATAAAACTTTTTGGATATATAAAATGGAAAAATACAATAACTGAAATTAAAAATGCACTGAATGCATTCTCTGACATAAATCATAGCAATGTTCTCCTACGTCAGTCTTTCAAGGCAACAGAAATAAAAGCAAAAATAAATGGGATCTAATAAAACTTATAAGCTTTTGCACAGCAAAGGAAACCATAAACAAAATGAAAAGACAACCTGCAAAATGGGAGAAAATACTTTTAAATGATGTGACTGGCAAGGAATTAATTTCCAAAATATACAAACAGTTCCTACAACTCAAAAACAAAACAAAACAAAAACCCAATAAAAAAATTAGCAGAAGACCTAAGCAGACATTTCTCCGAAGACATGCAGAGGGCCAATAGGCACATGAAAAGATGCTCAATGTTACTAATTATCACAGAAATGCAAATCAAAACTATAATGAGATATTACCTCTCACTGGTCAGAACGGCTATCATTAAAAAGTTCACAAGCAATAAATGCCAGAGAGTGTGTGGAGAAAAGGGAACCTTCCTACACTGTTGGTAGGTATGTAAATTGGTGCAGCCACTATGGAAAACAGCATGGTGACTCCTCTAAAAAATAAAAATAGAGTTACCATATGATCCAGCAATCACACTCCTGGGCATATATCTGGAGAAAACTCTAATTCAAAAAGATACATGCACCCCAAAGTTCACAGAAGCATTATTTACAACTGCCAAGACATGAAAGCAAACTAAATGTCTATCAACAGATTAGATAAAGAAAATGTGGTGTATGTATGTGTGTGTGTGTGTATGTGTGTATGTGTGTGTGTATATATATATATATAGAGAGAGAGAGAGAGAGAGAATACTACTTAGCCATAAAAAATAAAATAATGCCATTTGCAGCAAAATGGATAGACCCAGAGATTATCATACTAAGTGAAATAAGTCAGAAAGAGAAAGATAAGAATCATATAATATCACATATACAGAAACTAAAGAAGTGATACAAATGAACATATTTACAAAACAGAAATACACTCACAGACATAGAAAACAAACTTATGGTAACCCAAGGGGAAAAGGGGGGGATAAATTAGGAGTTTAGGTTTAGCAGATACACTACTATATATAAAATAGATAAGACAACAAGTCCTACTATATATATATAACACATGGAACTACATTCAATACCTTGTAATAACTTATAATGGAAAATAATATGAAAAAGAATATATATGTATATGTATAAATGAATCACTATACTGTACATCACAAACTAACACAACATTGTAAATGAAGTACACTTCAATAAAAACTGTGTTGAATGGACTCAAAAGCAAAATGAATATAACATAGAAATGAATCAGTGAACTTGAAGACAGAATAATAAAAATTATCCAATTTGAACAACAGAGAAATAAAACAGACTAAAGGAAATGAGGGAAAACAGAGTCACGAAGATATGTGAGACAATAACATGAGATCTAACATTTGTATCACCAGAGTTCCACAAGGAGAAGAAAGAGTTCAGCTGAAAAGGTATTTGAGTAAACAATCACTGGAAAATTTTCAAATTTAGTGAGGAATTTGAAAAGTTAAAAAAAATGATAAGCTCAAAGAAATCCATGTACCACATATCATAATTAAATTTCTGAAAACTAAGAGAAAGAAAAAACTTGAAATCAGCCAGAGAGTAATGATCCACTATTTACATGGGAATAGTAATTCAGACAATGGTAGATTTTTCATCTGAAACCATGGATGTCAGAAGGAAATGGTACAACATTTTTAAAGTGCTGAAAGAAAAGAAGTGTCAACCATGAGCTATAAACCTGGCAAAGCTATCATTTGGGAATTAAGGGGAAATAAAGACATCCTCATATGAAGGAAAATACTAGCAATCTGTTGCTTCTTAGAAGATCTCATCTTAAAGAATGAATAAAGGAAGTTTTCCAAACAGAAAGGGAATGATAACAAGAATTAGAACTTCAAAAAGGAAGAAAGAATACCACAGTGGGTAAAACTGGAATAAATATAAAAGATTTCCTTTTCCTCATGAATTTCTTAAATCAGTTTTGATGGTTAAAAGTACAGAAATAGGTAAAGAGTGATCATAAAAATATGATGCACCATATTCCATATGCAAGAAACTGGTTTCAAACACAGTAACACAACCAACAGTAAAAGGTTATAAAAAATATATACAATAAAAATACTAATTTTCAAAAGGCAAGAGTGTCAATACTACTATCAGAAAGAGCATTACTAGGGATCAAGAGGGACATTATATAGCCATATGTTACATAAAATGACCTAGCCACAAAAAAGATATAGCAATACTAAATGTATAAACACATGTGTTTCCAAATACATGAAGCAAAAACTGATAGAGGTAAAAGAAGAAAAAGATGAATCTACAATCATACCTGAGGATTTTACCACCCCACTCTAGGATACTAATAGACACTAGACATAATGCCAGCAAAGATATACAAGAATTAAACATCTCATCAACCAACAGGGTTTAACTGACATTTAGAGAACACTTTACTCAACAACAGCAGAATGTGCATTCATTCCAAGCATCATGGAACATATACCAAGATAGACCGTATCTGGAGCCATAAAAGAAACTTTAATCAATTTAAAAGAATTGAAATCATACAGTTTGCTCCTTGACCATAATGGAATCAAACCAGAAATCAATAATGAACATAACAGGAAAATCTCAGAACAGTTGAAAACTAAACAACACACTTCTCAATGATCTATGGCTCAAACAGGAAATCTCAAGTAAAATAAAAACAATTTAAAAAACTGAATATTGTAAATATGAAAGTACAACAAATCAAAATTTGTTGCTAAAGCAGTACCAAGAGAAATTTAGGTAGCAAATGCATATATATATACATATATATATGGCAAATGCATATATTAGAGGTTTAAAAACATGTGTGTGCATACCAAAACAGTACACAAAAAGTATATTTCCTTAACCATTTATCATATTTTGCTACAGGAACTTTAAAAAGTTTTCTGAGACAATCTATCATAAATTCAAGCTCATTCCATATTTACTGGTAAACTGATTTTTAAAATAATATACATAATACTATTACGACTACCTCTGTTAACTTCTGCTCTCATGAAAACACTCTTTACTCAGTTGCTACTTTTGATTTATTCTTTATCAAGTTCATCAGACAGATATGGATGAAATTATTCTTTCCACAGTTTACTCACGTTTATATGAATGGCATGCAAAAACATATAATTATGAAAGCTTAAGTAGAAAATTTTTTTATACAAAGCTCTGTTGTCTGGATTTTTTTTCAACAACTAGTGTTTCACATACCTAGAGTATGATCAGTGATGTCATAGTAATGTCCTTGTGGAATACTGTACACAGTCAAGTAAACATTAAGTTAAATTCAGAATTGTTTAAATATTATTATTTGTATTTTATCATATACAATTCCAATAAATGAAATGACACATGTATGTTTCATCATTAGGGTACTTCAATCAAAAAAGTATTGTTTTACCTTTTCTATTGATTTATAATCCTGCTCAGAAGCTACCTCTATGTGTGTATGTGTGTATGTGTGTGACACAGCACACGTAAGATCAGCTAGAAATTGAATGTTACCTATTAAACTTACACCTATCCAGGATCTGATCAACAAAACACTGACCACATCCCCAGGCAAAAGGCTAACAGACAAACCACATGGAAGAAAAACGTGGCAGACATCCATAACAAAAACAGACCCTGCAACAAAATTATTATATGCTGACAGTCTACACAGGATCAATTCCACTTAAAAAAACAGTCCTTCAAGACCACAGTAGATAACTTATAATCCTTAAACCACAGAGCCAGAGAGATATAAGTAAAGTGAATAAGCAGAGGAACCACTTCCAATTAAAAGAACAGGAGAAATCCCCTGAAAGAATGATCAGTGAAATAGACCTCAACAGTATCCTAGCTCATGACTTCAAAAAGGGGGCAATATAAATACTGAAGAAAATAAGAAATACTATGAATAAAAGTACAGAATACCATAAAAATGAAATAGAAACTATAAAGAGGAGTCAATTGAAAGGAGAAAACTCAATGGCTGAGATAAGGGCCGAGCTAAAGGCAGGATAACAGAAATGACCCAATCAGAACAGCAGACAGAAAGGCAAGTGAAAACCAATGAAAGCAACATAAGGGACATATGGGATAA
Organism: Camelus bactrianus; assembly: GCF_048773025.1. Lineage (NCBI taxonomy): Eukaryota > Metazoa > Chordata > Mammalia > Artiodactyla > Camelidae > Camelus > Camelus bactrianus. The sequence continues at coordinate 47,176,906 of NC_133575.1, forward strand.
TAAAAGCATGCATAATAAGGGTCCCAGAAGGAGAAGAAAAAGAAAAGGGAATTGAAAAGTTATTTAAAGAAATAATGACTGAAAACTTCCTAAATCTAAAGAAGGAATCAGATATCAAAGTACAGGAAGCACAGAGGGTACCAAACAAGAAGAACCTGAATAGACCTACACCAAGACATGCTATAATTAAGATGGCCAAAGTTAAAGATAAAGAAAAGATTCTAAAGGCAGCAAGAGAAAAACAAAGAGTCAGTTACAAGGGAACCCCCATAAGGCTTAAAGCTGATTTCTCAACACAAATATTACAAGTGAGAAAGGAGTGGCAAGATATATTCAAAATCCTGAATAAGAAAAATCTGCAAACTAGGATACTCTATCCAGGAAGACTATCATTTACAATAGAAGGAGAGATAATGAATTTCACAGACAAGCAAAAACTAAAAGAATTCAGCAATACTAAACCTATCCTAAAAGAAATATTGAAAGGTCAACTTTAAATAGAAAAGAAGCAGGAAGCTACAGACAGGAGAAAAACATATTTGGAAATATGCTAAGTACAATGAGTTGCAAGAGAATAAACATGAAGACAAAAAAGAAGACCTCAAAATCATAAAAGGTGGAAGAGGAAAGCAAGAAACTATAGATTTTTTTCATTCTTTTTTAGGATGTGTTTAAGTTTATATGACTATCAGTTTAAAGCAAACAAACATAGTAATGGGTTAATACACTTGAAAAACAGGGTAAACACAAATCAAAAGCATACCATAGAGTCACAAAGAAAAAAAAAGGAGCCAAGATAATACAAAAGAAAATTATCAAACCAAAAAAAGAAAAAAAAAGGAATAAAGAGGAAATAACAAATCAATTGGAAAACAAAGTTCAAAATGGCAGTAAACATACATCAATAATTATCATAAATGTCAATGAACTAAATGCTCCAACCAAAGACAGGGAGTGGCAGATTGGATAATAAAACAAGAGCCTACACTATGCTACATACAAGAGATCCAATTTAGGGTGAAGACACACATATATTGAAAGTGAGAGGATGGAAAAAGATATTTCATGCAAGTGGAAATGACAAGAAAGCAGGAGTAGCAATACTCAATAGACCTTAAAACAAAGTCCATGTAAAAAGGTAAAGAAGGACACTATATAATGATTAAAGGAGCAAAACAAGTTGAGGGTATCACACTTGTTAACATATATGCACCCAATATAGGAGCACCTTTATACATAAAACAAATACTAGCAGATATAAAGGAAGAAACTGATGGGAACACAATCATAGTACCAGATGTTAACACCCCATTAACATCATTGGACAGATTTCCCAGACAGAAAATCAATAAGGCAAGAGAGATACTAAATGACACATAGAACAGTTGGATTTGGTGTATATTTTTAGGACATTACATCCCCAAAAACAGAATATACGTTTTTTTCAAGTGTGCATCAAACATTCTATAGGATAGACTACATACTAGGGCACAAAAGAAACGTCAACAAATTTAAGAGGATAGAAATTATTTCAAGCAAATTTTCTGACCACAATGCCATGAAACTAGAAATCAACCACAGGAAAACAAAGGGGAAAAAATTAAAAATGATCACATGGAGACTAATCAACATGCTACTAAAAAATATCAATGATGAAATCAAAGAAGAAATTAAAAAAATACTTTGAGAAAAATGACAATAAAAACATAACCACACAAAAACTATGGGATGCAGAAAAAGCAGTCCAAAGAGGGACGTCCATAGCAATACAGGCCTTCCTTAAAAAAAAAAAAAAAAAAAGAACAATCCCAAATAAACAATTTAACCTACTACCTAAAAGAATTAGATAAAGAAGAGCAAACAAAACCTAAAGTCAACAGAAGGAAGGAAATAATAAAGATCATAGAGAAATAAATAAAATAGAGGTTAAAAAAATAGGGAAAAATCAATCAAACCAAGAACTGTTTTTTTGAAAGAGCAAACAAAATTGACAAACCTCTGGCCAGGCTCACCAAGAAGAAAAGAGAGAGGACACAAATAAACAAAATAAGAAAGAAAAATGGAAAAATTACAATCAATACTACCTAAATACAAAAAGCCGTAAGAGAATACTACGAACAACTATATGGGAAAAAATTGGACAACGTAGAAGACACGGACACATTTCTGGAAACATACAGTCCATCAAGACTGAATCAAGAAGAAACAGACCACTTGAACAACTGATCACTAGAAATAGTGATCGGCAATAAAAAAACTTCCCTACAAACAAAAGTCCAGAACCAGATGAGTTCACTGGGGAATTCTATAAAACATACAGAGAAGAACTCATACCATCTTTCTCAAACTATTCCAAAAGATTCAAGAGGAAGGAAAACACCCAAATTCACTCTATGAAAATACCATCACCCTGATACCAATACCAGACAAAGACACTATCAAAAAGAAAATTACAAGCCAATATCATTGATGAAAATAGCTGCAAAAATCCTCAACAAAATATTAGCACACAGAATCCAACAACACATAAAAAAGATCATACACTATGACCAAGTTGGATTCATCCCAGGGAGACAAAGATGGCTCAACATATTGCAAATCAATCAATGTGATACACCACTTCAACAAGAGAAAGGACAAAAATCACACGGTCATCTCAGTAGATGCAGAAAAAGCATTTGATAAAATTCAACATCCATTTGTGATAAAAACTCTTACCAAAGTGGATAAATGCAATGTATCTAAAAATAATAAAAGCTATTTATGACAGACTCACAGCCAGCATAATAATAGTGAAAAGCTGAAAGACTTCTCACTAAAATCTAGAACAAGACAAGGATGCCCATTTTTACCACTTCTATTTAACATAGTCTTGGAAGTCCTAGCCACAGCAATCAACCAAGAAAAAGAAATAAAAGAGATCCAAATTGGAAGAGAAGAGGTAAAATTGTCACTATATGTGGGTGATATAATAATTTATATATACATACATATATATATATATATATATATATATATCTCAACCACAGAAAAAAAGGAAATATATATATATATATATATATACATAACCCTAAAAGTTCCACACAATAATTACAACAGCTGATAAAAGAATTTGGCAAGGTAGCAGGATACAAGATTAACATACAGAAATCAGTTGCATTTCTTTACACTAACGATGAATCAATAGGAAAAGAAATTAAAGAAAAAAATCCCCTTTAAAATAGCACCCAAAGTAATAAGATACCTAGAATAAATCTGACCAAGGTGGTTAAAACTTATACAGAGAGAACTACAAAACACTGATTAAGGAAATTAAAGATGACTTAAAGAAATCAAAAGACATCCCATGTTCTTGGATTGGAAGAATCAATATTGTTAAAATGGCCATACAGACATAAAATAAAACATACATACACACATACATAAAAGGCAATCTACAGATTTAATGTGATCCCTATCAAATTACACACATTTTTGACAGAAATAGAACAAATAATCCAATCCAAAAAATTATATGGAATCACAAAAGACCCAGGATTGCCAAAGCAATATGGAAGAAAAAGAATGAAGCTGGAGGAATAACCCTCCCAGACTTCAGACAATACAACAGAGCTACAATAATCAAAACAGCATGATACTGGCACAAAAATAGACATATGGAAAAACAGAACAGAATAGAGAGCCTAGAAATAAACCCATATACATATGGTAAATTAATCTTCAACAAAGGAGGCAAGAATAAACAATGGAGAAAAGACAGTCTCTTCAGCAAGTGGTATTGGGAAAACTAGATAGCAGTATGTAAATTAATGATGTTAGAATACACCCTCAAACCATACACAAGAATAAACTGAAAATGGCTTAAAGACTTAAATATAAGACAAGACACTCTAAACCTCCTAAAAGAAAACATAGGCAAAACATTCTCTGACATAAACCTTAGCAATGTTCTCCTAGGGCAATCTACCCAGGGAATAGAAATAAGAGCAAAAGTAAATAACTGGGACCTAATTAAACTTGCAAGCTTTTGAACAGCAAAGGAAACCATAAGCAAAACAAAATGATAACCAAGAGAATGGGAGAAAATATTTGCAAATGATGTAACTGACAAAAGCTAAATTTCAAGAATATATAAACAGCTCATATAACTTAAAAGAAAAAAACAAACAACCCAATCCAAAAATGGGCAGAAGACCTAAACAAATAATTCTATGAACACATACAAATGGCCAATAGGCATATGAAAAAATGCTCAATATCACTAATTATCAGAGAAATGCAAATCAAAACCACAATGAGGTATCACCTCACACTGGCCAGAATAGCCATCATTCAAAAGTCCATGAATGATAAATGCTGGAGAGGGTGTGGAGAAAATGGAACCTTCCTACACTGCTGGTGGGAATGTATTTTGGTTCAGTCATTATGGAAAACTTTATGAAGAGTCCTCAAAAAACTAAAAATAGACTTACCATATGATCCAGCAATCCGACTCCTGAGCATATATCCAGAGGGAACTCTAACTCGAAAAGATATACGTGCCCTAATGTTCATATCAGCAGTGTTATACAATAGCCAAAACATGGAAGCATCTAAATGTTGACCAACAGATGACTGGTAAAGAAATTATGGTATATTTATACCATTGAATACTACTCAGCCACAAAAGGAATACAATAATGCCATTTACAGTAACATGGAGGGAATTTGAGATCGTCATTCTAAGTGAGGTAAGCCAGAAAGAGAAGGAAAAATACCATATGATATCACTTATATGTGGAATCTGAAAAAAGAAGAAAAAGGAAGACACTAATGAACTCACATACAAAACAGAAACAGACTCACAGACATAGAAAACAATCTTATGGTTACTGGGGGAAGAGGAGTGGGATGGGATAAATTTGGAAGTTTGAGATTTGTAAATCTTAACTACTATATATACACACACACACACACACACACACACACACACATATATATATATATACACATATATATATATATAAATAGAAAAAATCAATTTCTTCTACATAGCACACAGAACTATATTAATATCTTATAATAACCTTTAATGAAAAAGAATATTAAAACAAATATATGCATATATATATATACATGACTGGGACATTATGCTGTACTCTAGAAATTGACACATTGTTACTGACTATATTCAACAAAAATAGAAATAAATAAATAAATAAATAAATAAATAAATAAATTTACAGTTATCTATAGTGACACAGTGTCTCGGTCTAGAGCAAATATAAACTTATCAATTATGACTAGGACATTGCTGTAACACTTAAATATAGACTGTTTTACTTTATAAATAATTACTTTTTTGGTTTGTGATTTTAAAAGAGGCCAAGACTAATAAGATTGTACCAAAGAGAAAGAGATACTTGTGGAACTGGTCTCATAGCAACAAGCACAGTTACAGTTTAAAAACCCACACAAAGAAATATGGTTCTGAAAAGGTTACAAATAGCTCTGTGTTCGACAACATAATCCATTTTCCTAAGTATGAGTTTTGTTTTGTCTGCTTAGGACATGCATTTAACTTTAAAGTGCTATATATTTTCTGGAATTAAGTTTCCTTTAAAAAATACTTTTCCTGTTTTTTCCCTGTTAAGATACTGGAATTATGCACTTAGCAGATCTCTGATCATTTTACAGTATATTCACCATTTGTAACAGATTGTCACCGAAGACTACATGTTATCCTCTCCAACTTTCAAGCACCTGACTTAAAAGTGACCACAGACTCTGAGTATTAATGGTGTGGGAAACTGAACTTAATCTAACCTTCATAAGGCATTTTGAAAGATGTGACTAATTATATGTGCTAGATACACTGTCAGGGGCAACTACAGAAGGTACTGATAAAGAATTATGAATTGCCAAGTATAAATACCATATCAGTAAGCCTAATAAAGAACAATGGAAAGAGAATGTCAAAGTAATCTCAATGCAACTATGGATGCATAGTGCATATTTTCTGACTATTTACTAAAAGTAAGATGTATAAAAACTGTAGCTTTAATTCCATATAATATGTGAAAATCTACTACAGATGTGTAGCCAATTACTATGCAGTGTATTTTTTCTCAGTAAAAACAAAATAGCTAATTCTATATTTATGAACTAGCATGTTACTCTGGATCTCAATTTCTTTTTTTCCTAACAATGACCACTGCTTCTACACCCCATTATTGGAACTTTACATATTTATAACTCATAGAGGTGTTGCTGTTCTAGGATTCTCACTCCGCAGTCCCTATTTCCAATCACCAGATTCCCATCACCAGAACTCTCACAATTAAGAATAGCAACTTTTAGACAGGGTTAACTCTTAACAGACTTGAGCAAGTATACAAACACAAAAGACTCACAAACCATTTATTAATGATTGACAATTTTAATGCTATTTCTCAAGAGAAAAAAAAGGCAGCACATGAATGCTGGGCATGACTGGATATAAAAGGAATTACAAAGCTTATAAGCTGAGACAGAAAGAGGCCTAGAGGAATGTGCTATCTGTTTAGCATTTATTAAAGATATCTTTGTTATATCTTTGTTCCTTGGCTTGGATGATAGGTATATAGGTGTTCATTTTATTGCCATTTTTTAACTGAACATATGTTTCCATAGTTTTAATGCATGCCATAACTCACAGTGTAAAAAAAATAAGTTTTTAGAAGAGATCAGATTTCAGGAGTTGCTTAAATGAATAAAGACAGAGTACCTGGTAGGCTAGTCTATTCACATATGCTGCTATGTTTTTATTGCTGTGGGAAAGAATCCTTCTGGCCCCTCATAGGATGCGAGGAGCATAAGGAATTCTATATAGGGACTCCTCCGGAGTCTTCCCTGTCTTTTCCCCTTATGATCTATCTGTATAGCCTTACTCTACTTCTATAATAAATATTAGCCAAGACTATAAGTGTATACTGAACCCTCTAAGTCCTTCTAATGAATCTCTGAACCAGGGGATGATCTTTGGGGCCACTTACACAGCTTCTCTTAAAAACTCTCCAACAATTTACAGCAAGAAAACTGATAGATACAGCTAGCTGTTTTCTAGCATATTATAAAACTTCCCAAGTTTCAGAAAGAAACAAAATTATCTGGGGTTAAGTGGGGGGAAATAAAAACATAGCAACATAGCCAAGGTCACAAATTGAACAAGCATTTACTAAAACAAATAACAGAGAAGATGTGAATATTCTCTAAATATTTATGTTTATTAAATATTGAATCATTTATACATGTTTTATAGTAATTTTCTTTCTGAGATTTTAAAAATAAGTACCATAGGTCAATGAGTAATATAAAAAGGCCATAACAGGCCTTAGGTTTTCTAACTCTAATAGAGTACATTTCATACTTTTCCAAAGATGAAGTTATAACTCTGCTGAACTGGTATACTTGAGAAACAAATTCCTATGGGGAATTTGTTACCATTATACAAAAGATGAAATCAACTTGGTGACCATGGAGGTGTGCCATTCAGCTTTCCCTTCAAGAGAGAAACTGCCACTGCCAAATGGAGTCCAATTAGCTGACAACCTCCAGCTGCAGTGCTTTTGGGATCCATCATAGTGTCTGAACCGAAGCCATGCTATTCCCATGTAGCCTCAGACAATAACAGCATAGGCAAGGATCTAGAGTCTGGCAAATTTTTCCATAATTCAGGGCTCCTCTGTAGGAAATCTTTGCACTGATGCTCCCCATGGGCTGAGACTTTCTCAAAGCTGTACCACAGTCCAAGGCTCTTCTCACTCAATTCTCCCTTCCTCTTCTCTCTCCCTTCAGAGATGTTAGATTTGCATTGTAGTCTGAAGGCTTTTTCTGCTTAAGGGCAGTGTAATGTTCCATAGGTGTCACCTCTTATAAATCTGCAGCACTTCTAAATTAATCTTGCGTCTGCATCCCAGAGGACCTGAACCGACAGAACTGGTGTCATAAGTGGTCCAAGAAAGCAGGCAGTAAGATGTGGTTTGGGACCTAGATCACTCACCTTCTGGCTGGCAAAAATGACCTCATCCCTGAGTGGCATGTGTAGCATGGATATACTCTAGCACAAAATAGTAAACTGATTGTTAAATATTTCACTTAAGGTGATTTAGGAAAACAGCCCAATAGAGGGGAACATCCTAGTCAATGAGATCGTTCAAGCATTTGAAAGGTATGAAAGAATAATGCATATAAGGTCAATGGAATTGGCTAGTTATCACTGTGCTGCATTGAAGACTTATAAAGAGATAATAAGACAACTGTGGACAGTTAACAAATAGTTAAAAACTAAGTAACTAAGTATGAGAGCCAGAATGCCTCTCTATAGCTTAAAAAGAGACTTATCTCCTTAAGTAATAGCAGACACAGGAGAAGGTCAAACTAGGAATCTATCAGAGAAGAAATTTGTATTAAGGTCATAGACCTCCTGGAAAAATGTGGAACCCTAAAATATAACATGAGAACATTTGGTTGGGTCCTGCCAAGGGAACATTAGAGGAATTTGACTGGTAGTATAGTGAAGGTAGCTGTAGCAACAAAACCCAAATCGAATGCAACTTACAACTGGATCTCAACCTTCCTAGGTCTGAAACCTCCACATTAATGGGAGTTTTATAGAAGCAAAAGAAGAGGCATGCCCATTTACAGGCCTTATCACTATAATCTCAGACTCTATAGTCCTATATGGGATGTAGAACAGTCACTTAATAAGTACAAGAATCACACAAAGGCCAGAAAAAACAACTCAATATTATGTGAATAACAATTGCAAATCAATTTAAAAAAAAACATACTCAGTAATGACACAGATATTCAGACTATCAAACAGGAAATTTAAGATAAATATAATAACTATAAATGGAATATAACCTTTAACAACCGTGAATCACTATTCTGTATACCTGAAATTTATATAATATGGCAAATCAACTATACTTCAATAAAAATAAATAAATAATAGTATAACTATAATAAATATATTAAAAGACCTACTGGAAAAGGTGATCAACATGTATGAACAGATGGGTAATTTCAGCAGAGATGAAAATAATAGGAAATAGTCAAATAGAATGCTAAAAATAAAAATATGGTAAGTAAGATGAAAAATGCCTTCAAAGAGCATATTAGCTTTCTATTGCTACTGTAACAAATCCACAAACTTAGAAGCTAAAAACAAAACAATTTTATAATCTTACACTTCTGTAGGTCAAAAGTATGACATGAGTCTCAATGAAGGTGTTGGCATGGCTGTGATCCTTGCCAAAGGCTCTAGGGAAGAATTCATTTCCTTGCCCTTTCCAGCTTCTATAGATGCCCATTCTCCTTGGCTCATGGCTCTTTTCTTCATCTACAAACCCAGTAATTTTGCAATTATTTGATTATTTTTCCATAGCTATATCTACCCACTGACTCTCCTCTGCTTCTCTCTTCCACTTTTAAGGATCCTTGTGATTATAATAGATCCATCTGGATAATTCAGGATAATCTCCTGAACTTAAAGTCAGTGAATCAGCAATCTGAATTCCACAAATAATTTTAATTTTTCTTTGCCATATAATAACATGTTCACAAATTCCAGGGATTAGGATGTAAACATCTTTGGAGAGTGATTATTCTGTCTACTACAAAGGGCTGCCACAGAAAGCCAACACATAAGCAGCACCTTGCTGAGTCATGGGGGTGACATTGCTCTCCCGGTGGAACTAGGGGGCAGAGCATTGAGTGAAAGAGGATTATTCTCAAGCCGTAAAATCTCATGGAGTTTCACTTGCTAAGTTTTATACCTGTGTGGGACCCATAACCCCTTTATTCCTTCCTGTTTCTCTCTTTTGGAATTGAAACATCTGTCTTATGCTTGTTTAAGTTAGAAGCACATAACTTGTTTGGTTTTAAAGGTCAGAGCTTGACAGAAATTTTACTCCAATTGAATCATACCTAGTCACATTCATATCTGATTTAGAAGATATTTACATAAGACTTTGGACTCTAGAATGATGCTTAAATGAGTTAAGACTTTAAGGCTGTAGGGATGGAAATACTGTATTTTGCATATGAGAAGGAAATGAAATTCAAGGAGCAAGGAGTGGAATGCCATGGACTGAAAATTTGTGTCCTCCTAAAGTTCCTATGTTGAAATTCTAATGTCCAAAGTGATAGTAATTAGAGATGTGGCTTTTGGGAGGTAATTAGGTTATAAGGGTGGATCTTTAAGGAAGGAATTAGTGCCCTTATAAGAAGAGATACAAGAGATCAGTTTTCTGTCTCTCTCTTGACTATACAAGGATACAGCAGAAAGGTGGCTGTCCATAAGCTAAGAAGCAGGCCTTCACAAGACACCAGATATGCTAGCACTTTGATCTTGGTCTTCTCAGTCTCCTGAACTGTGTGAAATGTATGTTGTTTAAGCCTCCCAGTCTACAGTATTATCCTTATAGCAGCCTTAACGATTAAGATAGAGGTCAAACATAAAGTTACCACATGACTCAGAGATTCCATTTCTAGATATGTACTTGAAATAACTGAAAACACATATTGATGCAAAATCTTGTACACAAATATTCATAGAAGCATTACACAGAATAACCAAAAAATGTAAACAATCCTAATGTCAATAAAATGATTAACAAATGTGGTATATCCATATAGTGGAACAATATTTGCCCATAAAGAGGAATTAAGCATTGATACATGCTACAACATGGATTAAATTTTAAACAAACTATGCTAAGTAAAAGGATCCAGTCAGAAAAACTCATATACTACCTGAGTTCAATTATATGAAATGCCCTGAATCGGGAAATTCACAGACTCAAAATGCAGACTAGTAACTGTCAGTGTTGGGAGAGGGGAAATAGGAAGACTTCTAATGGGTATATTGATTCCTTCTGGGGTGATGAAAATATTCTGGAACTAAATGGTGGTGATGATGCACTATTCTGTGAGTATATGAACACTACTGAACTGTACACTTTAAAATGGTAATCCTCAATAAAAAAGTGAGATTATTGACTATCTCAACCAAAATGAATAAAAGGAAACACTGGAAAAAAAAATCAACCCAAAATTCTACACCTAGCAAAAATATTTTTCAAAAGTAGAGACATAATGACATTTTCAGACAAACAAAAGCTCTTTCAGCTGCTTCACTGCCACCAGACCTGTACTAAATAAAGTCTAAAAAAAAAAATTCTTCAGTCAAATGGAATATAATACCAGACAAAAATTTATATTTTCATAAAGAATTGAAAATCTTCAGAAATTATTAATATGAAGATGAATATAATTTTTTTTATTATTTTCACTGCTTCTAAGGAAGACTTTATTAAGACTTTAATTACAAATAAAAAAATTTCTATAAACATACAGCCCACCAAGACTGAACCAACAAGAAACTGACCACTTGAACAAACCCATCACTAGAAATGAAATCGAATTAGCAATAAAAAAACTCCCTACAAATAAAAGTCCAAGACCCAATGGCTTCACCAGGAAATTCTATCAAACATACAAAGAATGCATATCAGTCCTTCTCAAACTCTTCCAGAAGATTGAAAAGGAGGGAATACTCCCAAACTGATTCCATGAAGCTACCATCACCCTGATACCAAAACCAGGCAAAGACACTACAAAAAAAGAGAATTATAGGCCAATATCACTGATGAACATAGACCCCAAAATCCTCACCAAAATTTTAGCAATAGAATCCAACAACACATAAAAAAGATTATACATCATGACCAAGTGGGGTTCATCCCACGGACACAAGGCTGGTTCAACATACGCAAATCAATCAGTGTAATACATCACATCAACAAGAGAAAGGACAAAAACCACATAATCATCTCAATCGAGGCAGAAAAAGCATCTGATAAAATTCAACACCCATTTATGATAAAAAACTCTCGCCAAAGTGGGTATAGAGGCAACATATCTCAACATAATAAAAGCTATATATGACAAACCTACAGCCAGCAGAGCACTCAACGGTGAAAAACTCAAAAGCTTCCCCCTAAAATCTGGGACAAGACAAGGATGCCCACTATCACCACTCCTATTCAACATAGTCCTGGAAGTCCTAGCCACAGCACTCAGGCAAGAGAAAGAAATAAAAGGGATCCAAATTGGAAAAGAAGAGGTAAAAGTGTCATTATATGCTGATGACATGTTACTATATATAGAAAACCCTAAAAGGTCCACACAAAAGCTACTAGAGCTGATTGAAGAATTCAGCAAGGTAGCAGGTTACAAAATTAACGTTCAAAAATCAGTTGCATTTCTTAACACTAACGATAAATCAACAGAAAAAGAAAGTAAAGAAACAATCCCCTTTAAAATAGCAACCAAAGTAATAAAATATCTGGGAATAAATCTAACCAAGGAGGTGAAAGAATTATACACAGAAAACTATAAACCATTGATGAAGGAAATTAAAGAAGACTTTAAAAAATGGAAAGATATTCCAGGCTCTTGGATTGGAAGAATCAATATTGTTAAAATCATCACACTGCCCAAGGCAATCTACAGATTTAATGCAATCCCTATCCAATTACCCAGGACATATTTCACAGAACTAGAAAAAATCATAATAAAATTCATAAGGAACCATCAAAGGCCTAGAATTGCCAAAGCATTACTGAAGAGAAAGAAAGAGGCTGGAGGAATAACTCTCCCAGACTTCAGACAATACTATAGAGCTACAGTCATCAAGACAGTATGGTATTGGTACCAAAACAGACATATAGACCAATGGAACAGAATAAAGAGCCCAGAAATAAACCCACAAACTTTTGGTCAACTCAGCTTTGACAAAGGAGGCAAGAATATACATTGGAATAAAGACAGTCTCTTCAGCAAATGGTGTTGGGAAAACTGGACAGCAGCATGTAAAACAATGAAGCTAGAACACTCCCTTACACCATATACAAAAATCAACTCAAAATGGATTAAAGACTTAAACATAAGACAAGATACAATAATCCTCCTAGAGGAAAACATAGGCAAAACATTATCTGACATACATCTCAAAAATTTTCTCCTAGAAGAAATAAAAGCAAGAATAAACAAATGGGACCTAATGAAACTTACAAGCTTCTGCACAGCAAAGGAAACCAGAAGTAAAACAAGAAGAAAACCTACGGAATGGGAGAAAATTTTTGCAAGTGAAACTGACAAAGGCTTGATCTCCAGAATATATAAGCAGCTCATACGACTCAATAAGAAAAAAATAAACAACCCAATCCAAAAATGGGCAGAAGACCTAAACAAGCAATTCTCCAAGGAAGACATACAAATGATGAAAATGCACATGAAAAAATGCTCAATATCACTAATTACCAGAGAAATGCAAATCAAAACAACAATGTGGTATCACCTCACACCAGGCAGAATGGCCGTCATTCAAAAATGCACAAATGACAAATGCTGCTGAGGCTGTGGAAAAAGGGGGACCCTCCTACACTGCTGGTGGGAATGCAGTTTGGTGCAGCCACTATGGAAAACAGTGTGGAGATTCCTCAAAAGTCTAGGAATAGACTTACCATATGACCCAGGAATCCCACTCCTGGGCTTGTATCCAGAAGGAAATCTACTTCAGGATGACACCTGCACCCCAATGTTCATAGCAGCACTATTTACAATAGCCAGAACATGGAAACAGCCTAAATGTCCATCAACAGGTGACTGGATAAAGAAGATGTGGTATATTTATACAATGGAATACTACTCAGCCATAAAAACCGACAACATAATGCCATTTGCAGCAACATGGATGCTCCTGGAGAATGTCTTTCTAAGTGAAGTAAGCCAGAAAGAGAAAGAAAAATACCATATGAGATCGCTCATATGTGGAATCTAAAAAACAAAAACAAAAACAAACAAACAAAAACAAAGCGTAAATAAAGGACAGAATTAGACTCACAGACAGAGAATACAGACTTGTGGTTACCAGGGGGGTGGAGGGTGGGAAGGGATAGACTGGGATTTCAAAATTGTAGAATAGACTACACTGTATAGCATAGGGAAATATACACACAATATTATGATAACTCACAGAGAAAAAAATGTGACAATGAGTTTGTATATGTCCATGAATGACTGAAAAATTGTGCTGAACACTGGAATTTGACACAACATTGTAAAATGATTATAAATCAATAAAAAATGTTAAAAAAAAAAAAGATTATACATCATGACCAATGGGGTTCATCCCAGGGACACAAGCCTGGTTCGACATACACAAATCAATCAATGTAATACATCATATCAACAAGAGAAAGGACAAAAACCACATGATCATCTCAATAGATGCAGAAAAAGCATTTGATAAAATTCAACACCTATTTATGATAAAAATTCTCACCAAGGTGGGTATAGAGGCAACATATCTCAACATAAGAAATGCTATATATGACAAACCTACAGCCAGCATTGTACTCAATGATGAAAAACTCAAAAGCTTCCCACTAAAATCTGGGACAAGACAAGGCTGCCCACTATCATCACTCCTATTCAACATAGTCCTGGAAATCCTAGCCACAGCAATCAGGCAAGAGAGAGAAATAAAAGGGATCCAAATTGGAAAAGAAGAGGCAAAGGTGCTACTATACGCCAATGATATGCTAGTATATATAGAAAATCATAAACGGGCCACACAAAACCTACTAGAACTGATCGAAGAACTGAGCAAGGTAGCAGGTTACAAGATTAACGTTCAAAAATCAGTTGCATTTCTTTGCACTAATGATGAATTAACAGGAAAAGAAAGTAAAGAAAAACATCCCCTTTAAAATAGCACCCAAGGTAATAAAATACCTAGGAATAAATCTAACGAAAGAGGTGAAAGAATTATACACAGAAAACTATAAACAATTGATGAAGGAAATTAAAGAAGAGTTAAAAATATGGAAAGATATACCATGCTCTTGGATTGGAAGAATCAATATTGTTAAAATGGTCACACTGCCCAAGACAATCTACAGATATAATGCAATCCCTATCCAATGACCCAGGACATATTTCACAGAACTAGAACAAATCATAATAAAATTTATATGGAACCATCAAGGACCTAGACATGCCAAAGCATTACTGAAGAGAAAGAAAGAGGCTGGAGGAATAACTCTCCCAGACTTCAGGCAATACTATAGATTATAGAGCTACGGTCATCAAGACAACATGGTATTGGTACAAAAACAGACATATAGACCACTGGAACAGAATAGAGAGCCAAGAAATGAACCCACAAACTTTTGGTCAACTAATCTTCGACAAGGGAGGCAAGAATATACAATGGAATAAAGACAGTCTCTTCAGCAAATGGTGTTGGGAAAACTGGACAGCAGCATGTAAAGCAATGAAGCTAGATCACTCCCTTACACCATACACAAAAATCAACTCAAAATGGATCAAAGACTTACACATAAGACAAGATACAATAAATCTCCTAGAAGAAAGTATAGGCAAAACATTATCAGAGATACATCTCAAAAATGTTCTCCTAGGGAAGTCTACCCAAGCAATAGAAATAAAAGCATGAGTAAACAAATGGGACCTAATGAAACTTACAAGCTACTGCACAGCAAAGGAAACCATAAGTAAACAAAAAGACAACCTATGGAATGGGAGAAAATGTTTGCAGATGAAACCAACAAAGGCTTGATCTCCAGAATATATAAGCAGCTCATACGACTTAAGAAGAAAAAAGCAAAACACCCAATCCAAAAATGGGCAGAAGACCTAAACAAGCAATTCTCCAAGGAAGACATACAAATGATAAATAGGCACATGAAAAAAATGCTCAATATCACTTATCATCAGATAAATGCAAATCAAAACTACGATGAGGTATCACCTCACAACAGCCAGAATGGCCATCATTCAAAGTCCACAAATGACAAATGCTGGAGAGGCTGTGGAGAAAAGGGAACCCTCCTACAGCTCTGGTGGGAATGCAGGTTGGTGCAGCCACTATGGAAAACAGTATGGAGATTCCTCAAAAGACTAGGAATAGACTTCCCATAGGACCAAGTAATCCCACTCCTGGGCATATATCCAGAAGGAAGCCTACTTCAAAAAGACACCAGCACCCCAGTGTTCATAGCAGCACTATTTTCAATAGCCAAGACATGGAAACAGCCTAAATGTCCATCAACAGATTACTTGATATAGAGGAAGTGGTATAGTTATACAATGGAATACTATTCAGCCATAAAAAGCAATGACATAACGCCATTTGCAGCAACACGGATGTTCCTGGAGAATGTCATTCTAAGTGATATAAGCCAGAAAGAGAAAGAAAAATACCATATGAAATCACACATATGTGGAATTAAAAAAAAGAAACATAAATACTAAACAGAAACAGACTCAAAGACATAGAATACAAACTTACGGTTGCTAAAGGGGCAGGGGTTGGGAAGGGACAGACTGGAATTTCAAAATTTGTAGATACTGACAAGCATATATATAATAGATAAACATGATTATACTGTATAGCACAGGGAAATATATGCAAGATCTTGTGGTAGCTCACAGCAAAAGAGAAAATGTGACAATGAATATGTGTATGTTCATGTATAACAGAAAAATTGTACTGTACACTGGAATTTGACACAACATTGTAAAATGACTATAACTCAATAAAAGAATTATAAAAATGTTAATGTAAAAAATATATATATAGGAGGCAACATGATTGTGAAAACCAAAACCTGAGCTCTTTTAAAAGTAGAGTCTTATAGAATATAAACTTCTGGTTGCCAGTGGGGAGGAGGGTGGGAGGTGATAGACTGGGATTTTGAAATTATAGATACTGACAGGTGAATATAGAATGATAAAGAAGATTATACTGTATAGCACAGGGAAATATATACAAGATCTTTTGGTAGATCACGGTGAAAAAGTATGTGACAATGAATATGTGTATCTTCATTTATAACTGAAAAATTGTGTTCTACACTGGAAACTGACACAATATTGTAAACTGACTATAACTCAATAAAAAGAATAGTCAAAAGCACATGAAAAGATGTTAAGAATCTGTCTTGATGGAAATGGAAATTAATACCAAATGCCATATCATTTCAAGCGCACTAGAATCCCTACAATCAAGAAAACTAAAAACAACAAATATTGACAAAATGTAGAGAAATTGAAACCTTTAAACATTACTTGAAAAACTGGAAAGTGGTACAGCCCGTGTGTACAGTTTGTCACTTCCTCAAAAAGATAAAAAATGCAATTACCTTATGGTTCAACAACTCCACTTCTAGATATAGACCTCAAAGCATTAAAAACAGGTGTTTGAACAAAAATAATTATATACAAATATTCATAGTAGCACTAGTCAGAATGGCCCAAAAGGTAGAACAATTTAAATGTCCATCAAAGGCTAAACAGATATGCAAATAGGGTGTATCTATAAACTGACATACTATTCTGCCATATAAAGAAATAAAATGGTGCAACCATGGTTGAGAATCATATGGTAGTTCCTCAAAAACTTAAGCATGGGGTTAGCATGTGATCCCATCAATTCCACTTAAGGGTATATATTAAAAATATTTGAAAACAGGAACTGGAACAGAAATGGGTACACCCATATTCATAGTAACACAAATCACAATAGCAAAAGGTGGAAGCAATTCAACTGTCCATCAGCAGATGAATGGATAAACTAAATGTGGTGTATACTTAATGAGATACTACACAGCCTCAAAAACTAAGGAAATTATGACACGTGCTACAACGTGGATAAATATTGAAGTCACTATGCTAAGTAAAATAAGCCAGTCACAGAAGGGCAAATGTTATATGATTGCACTTATATAAGGTTTCCAGAGAAGCCAAATTCAGGGATAGAAAGAATGTCACTGCCAGGGGCTGAGGGGAGTTCGTGTTTACTGGATACAGAGTTTCACTTGGGGAAAAGGAATAAGTTCTGGAGATGGATGGTGAGGTATCTGTACAACAATATGAATTTAGTTAATACTATAGGACTGTATATTTAAATGGTTTAAATGGTAAATGTTATGTTCTGTATTTTTAATGACAATGAAAAATGTGAATGAATCACTAAAAAAAAAGTAAAGAGTCTTGGTTCTCTTAAATAATCAAGGGCATAATAAGTTTAACACCAAGTACCAGTAATTATTCTGATAAGACACAGAATCTTTGTTTTCTAGGCATATTCCTCAAAAGGTAAAGAAAAACTTTTTATAATCTTGTAAGATTAGACCAATAATCCAAGAGAATTTTGTCATTTTAATATAAAGAAAAACAAACTCTAGTTTTACATTAGTATATTATTCATACTAAAAAAGTTCTTTTTAAAAATTATAAACAAATCCATGTAATCTTAGACAGCTTTAATCACATTAGATAAGGTTCCACAAACTTTTTCCATCTTTCCATATTCTTTCAGGTTTTGTCTTATGCTTTCACCTTTCTCATTTTAGGACAACCAGTTATTTTACTTTAGGACAAAATTGTTCTCTATTTCCTTAACAAAAACACCCTATATACTTTGCATAGTTTTCATTCAAATTTGTTTCCCTTTCCCCTTATTTGTAGTTGCTTCATTTACATATATTAACTATTGTTTTGAACCATTAATAACCTTTATTTTACAGAGAAAACTATGAAATAGACAACTGTAAACTATCCATAATATTTTGAAGCTGCCCAGC
This sequence comes from Camelus bactrianus, assembly GCF_048773025.1. NCBI lineage: Eukaryota > Metazoa > Chordata > Mammalia > Artiodactyla > Camelidae > Camelus > Camelus bactrianus. The sequence goes on from NC_133575.1 coordinate 47,195,607, forward strand.
AAGATTTATGACTGTGTCAGCTCACATTTTTATATGTACTTGCTTCCTTGTACTACAGTTTTTTCAACGTGACAAAAAAGAATGTGTTTATTAACAGACCTAAATATGTTTAGCCTCTCTATATCATACATATAAGAAGCCAAAGTATAGAAACAAACTTGCTGAGTAATGTTTCAGTTAAGGCTTCTTTGAAATGATTTAGATATTTAATGAATATATATTGCTTAATTTAGCATAAATCAAACATTCAAGGTTATGAAAAAATTTCCAAACTATTTTTAAGATTGCATATTATAAAATATAATTATTGTTGAAATAAAGCTTGTCAGAATGACTCAATTTTATTAAAATAAATTGTAAGATTTATAATCTTAAATAACTACTAGATAAACAATTAGCTTATTTGACTAGTAAATCCAAGTTGAATAAAAACATATGTTCATATTATACTTAATGATGAAAACTCAAAAGACATAGGTGCTTTTATAAAATCAACAATATTAAATGAACAATGTTAAACAATCTTATATGCTAAAGATTTATGCTGATTATATGAAATTTAATTCTTAAAACATTTAGATTAGTTTTTATACAAATACTTTTCTTCATATTTGAATTATTAGACACTCGGTTTTTATAAATTTCCGTGGAGTTTTAGGAATACTTACTTTATATAAGCACTTATTTATCTCTCAATTAAAATAAAACTTCCTTAAGAACTTTTATGAATTAATTTGATCATACTATCTAGAGGTAGGAAAATATCACATACACATACATACATATGTACATACACATAAACAGAGACACAAATACAGATCTCACAGCATTCATTCTAAAATTTTAGCCATGAGTCAAGCTTAAGCACAATAATATAAAACTCACTGGTTTATATAAAAGGGTTGGCTCTCATCTTTGCCTTATTTTCTACTTTTCTCCAAATTGTGTTTTTGGCAGCTAGAATAAGTTGAGGTTACCTGCTCAATATAACGGCTAAATCGTCCCACTGTTAGAGCAGGCAGGGAGCTAGATACGAGCAGAGAAAGGGGGACATAGGCCAAATGGCAGAAAACCATACATCTTGTGAACAATGGGGGTCCTTGGGCACACCAAGAAAAACAGGAACCTCTGTACTGATAAGTAACCATACATTCTGGGTTGACGAGTGTCCTGGAAAAAACAGATGGGACAAGACAGGAATCTCCAGCATCCAAATGTAACCTTTCACTCATTATGACCTCCATTTGAATGTCACATTTTGCTTATGATACCCCATCTGAATATAACCTTTTGTTCATTATCATCTCATTCAACTTCCTGATCAAGACTAAATAAAGACAAAAATTCATCCTCCCCACCTAGGAAGGTAGAGCTGGGATGAAGATCAAGAAAGATGACTCCAAAACCCTCCCTGCCAATGAATATTCTGCCCATTCATTTTTACACCCATACAACAAGCTTGCCAAAGTAACTCGGAGAAGCTACCCACCTGGTTCTGCCCGCTCTTTCCTAGAGAGCATTCTATTTCTTAATGAATCATTGCTTTGCTTTCTTGACCTCTGTGTCTTATTCTGAATTCTTTCTGTGATGATATAAGAACCTTCTCATCAACACCACCACCAATATATGTAGAGGAGCCTGTTAAGATTTTGTTTCACCCTGAACATAACCTTATGGAAGTTGTGGGCTAAATTTTGGTTGAAGGGCTAAGAGATACCAAATGTGTGTCTGGGTTTCTCCAAAGCTCATCTGAGTGGATAAAATATCCAGTTTATTTCTAATTAGACTAACCCTCAGATGGTTGTTTTTGAGGTCCCTGAGTCCCTTGAGAACTTCTGATGGGGGTAAGAAGCCTAAAGTCTAGGGAGTGAGGGATGGGAACATACAGGTTTTGAAGAACATATCAAAAATTTCAAGGGAGATGAAGGGAAGATAAAAGGTAGTAAAATGAGGAATGAGGAGCAGAGGTAATGGAAAGGGAGAGGTATTAAATGAGCCAGTTTGGGAAGATCTAAAGTTTCCTAAAGAAGCCAGTGAAATTCCAAATTTTCCTTAGGCATATGTTCAGCTGGAGCTGAGGAAAGGGATCCCAGTAGACTAAAAATTACCCATGGGAGGAGCAAAATCAAGCAGAGAAAGAAGGCAGGTTCACATACAATCCTGTCTGGAAGCTAAAGGGTTTCTTCTATGGAATTTTCCTTAAGGAGACAAAAGAATATCTCTGAACAAGTCCAAAAAAGGAGTTCATAAAAACAAAGAGGCCTCACAAAAGAGCCAGGGATTTCTTGCTCAAGTAGCACAGAGTAAATTTCTACTTTAAAAGAGCAAAGAAGAGATCTATCCTTCTATTGAGAATGATTCTCTCTCAAGACAGAAAAGAAGCAGGCATCTTCAGAGAAGCAGAAACAGAAGAATGAGATTTTCCCATGGGGATGGGAGGTGCCAAAGTACAGCAACAAAGAAAGAAAATACAAATGAAATCTCTACAAAATGCTCTAAATACAATGAACTGTACTTCAACTAAATAACATTTCAATTAGAATTTCCCCTATTCTACACCAATTGCACATTTCAAACAAAGAAATCCAGGACTTTAACCCAGCTTCAGTGGTAGTACAAACAGAATCATAAGAATCAAAATCTGTCCTCACTGTGCTTCAATGGACTGTCATTGGAGCCCTGGATAAGCAGTCAAACTCACCAATGGATCCCCATACAGTCAGAAGTGAAGACAAAAGTTTCAAAGGTGTATACATAGGGTCTTCAATGACAGGTCCAGGGATCCAGTGATGAATTCTATTCTATCCCAGTTATGGCATCAGAACTGCTAAATATAAATTATTCTGACATTTGTTAAAGACTTTATTCAAGGCTATTGCAATAAAGGAAAGACTATTGCAATAAGGGAGAGTTACTGAACTCAACTCTGAATACAACAGGGCAGCTGAAGATTTATAGCCAACAGCAGAGTGAGAGAGAAGATGAAAAATTACTAACAGAAATTTGGTTAGGCATCAAGGGTCTGAAGGAAAAAAAGAACATGATAAAGGATGGGTCAGGCTATATAAACTGGTTCAGCAGTTCTTATAAGCTGAATTGTGTCTCCACAATATTCATAAGTTGAAGTCCTAAATCCTAGTACCTCATAACATTACTGTTTTTTGGAGATAGAGTCTTCAAAGAGGTAATTAAGTAAAATGAAGTCATTAGGTTATGCCTTATCCAATATGACGGGTGTCATTATAATAAGAGAAAATTAGAACACAGAAGGAAGGCCATGGGAAGATACAGGGAGAATATGGCCATATATAAGCCAAAGAAAAGGACCTCAAAAGAAACCTAACTTACCAAAACCTCAGACTTACAGGCTTTAAGACTGTGAGAAAATGGATTTCTCTTGTTTAAGCTAGCCAGTATGTAATACTGTTAAGTAAGTCCTAGCAAACTAATACAGCAAAATTTTTCTAAAATTGGTTGGCAGGCTAAAGATGAAGCCTAGTCAAGAAGCGGATTCAAAGAAGTCAGACTAAAGTTTGATCAAATGGAACCAAGCAGAACCCTGCAGGGCCCCCCAAATACAAAAGCCTCTCTATTTCCCCCTGCCTCTTGTCTGTAGAAAAGCTGAAATCTCCCAGGCCTCCCTGAGTCACAAAAGAGCAGGCTCAAGCAGTTGATGATTAGGCAATAGAGTCACAGACACTGTCTGATGCATATTCCTGAGTTGTTTTACAGACACTGTAACTGCCACCAGAAGGAAAAAGCCAACTGCATGATGACCAGACTGCAGCCAGGACATAAGCTACTACATCTTGAGCAGTACTAAATCTATGGCTAGCATAATTCTAAGAATTGCCCTTAAAAGAATAAGGTTAGCACTATTGCTCATAATAATCTATATCTTTGTGGGCATCAAAATAACTGTAATATGTTCTGCCCGTATATGTAAGTAGACAACTAAAACTGTCAGCAAAGAGATGCTTTAACCCCATGTCGGTATGTTTCACCCTAAGAGCTCAATGCTCTTTCTCAGCATTAAGCAGTTACAGAAGTTACAGATCTTCACCCATAATCCCATGGAAATGGAATTATATCTGAATTATATCTGATTTGTAAACAGCTCTTTGCAGGATATCACCCTCAGCAGGAAACCCCTTTTCTTGTCACTTTAGCAAAGCTACACTGTAACTAACTTTTAAATCAGGGGGCCCCATGCTCATTCATCTCTGGTCCAAGCACACTTTTCAAATCTTTTGATCACAAGATACCTTGCCTAACCTGTTGATTCTTCCATAGATCAAAGAAAGAATAAGTAATTAACAGATGATCAGATTTTTTCCCTAGCTTCCCCTTCAGTAATCTCATGAACAAACTGTGTGAACAAGATAGCATCTAAAGAAAGATCACAAGTCAACAAGCCTGCACGCAGTGGGGGATGGCAATGACTCTGACCCCCTAGCTCAATGATTAACTGAGATTACTTCCTCTTTTTCCTTTAAAACTTTCATAGCTGAACCGAATCTTCAGAGATGGTGTTGGGGGAACACTGAGTCCACCATCTCCCCAGACTGGCATTCTGATTAAAAGAAACTTTCTTTTCTATCAATATTGCCTCTCTAGAGTATTGACTTTTAAGGTGCAAGCAGCTAAACCTAAGTTCAGTAACACAAGGAGGGAATCCTTGTCAGATTCAATACCAAAACACAGTCCATTAAAAAATATAGATTGTACTTCATCAAAATTTAAAACTTCAGCTCTTCAAAAAATAAGCAACAGACCTGGAGAATATATTTGCAAAGTATATATTTCATAAATGACTTCTACTCAGAATACATGAAGAACTCACAGCACTCAACAATTAGAAAAGAAATAGCCTAATCTTTTTAAATGAATGAAATAATTGAATGGACATTTCACCAAAGAAGAGTTAAAGATGACAAATAGGCACATGTCTTAGTAAGTTCAGGTTACTACAACAAAAATACCATGGAGTAGGTAGCTTAAATAACAAACATTTATTTCTCACAGTTCTGGAGGATGGAAAGTCCAAGATCAAGGTGCCAGCAGATCCTGTGACCGGTAAGGACCTGCTTCCTGGCTTGTAGACAGCTGCCTTCTCACTGTATCCTCACATGGATGACAGAAAGAGATCACCTGTCTTGTGTCTCTTCTCTTAAGGGCACTAGTCTCAGTCATGAAGGCTCCACTTTCATGAATTAATTACCTCCTGAAGTTCCCACCCACAAATATCATCACATTGGAATTAGGGCTTCAACATATGAATTTTTAGGGGATACAATGACCCAGTCCATAGCATACCACCACTGGCTCTCCCGAATTCGTGTACTTCTCACATGCAAAATACTTTCATTCCATCTCAACAGCCGTAAAAGTCTTAAATTGTTCCAGCATCAACCATAAAGTCTAAAGTTCAAAGTCTCATCTAAGTCAGATATGGATGAGATTCATCCTGAAGCAAAATTCCTCTCCAGCTATGAACCTGTCAGATCAAACATGTTACGCACTTCCAAAATACAGTAGTGGGACAGACTTGGTAGACATTCCCATTCCAAAAGAGAGACAGGAGAGAAGGAAGAGATGACAGGTTCTAAGCAAGTCTAAAACCTAACAGGGCAAATCCCATTAGATCTTAAGGCATGAGGATATTTTTCTTTGGCTCAGTGTTCTGCCCTCCAGGCCCAGCGGGGTAGCAATGTCACCCGCATGGGTGCCACCAACACTATGTGTCATTGCAAGGGCCTCACCCATGCTACAACTCTTCCAGGCAAGTGTCATGCCCCCAGGGCTCTGATGGATAGGGGTCTCAGTCTCATGGCTTTGGTTGGAGGCTGTCTGTCCTATTGAAACCATAGGAGTAGCCCTGTTGATCTCTGAATCACCTTCAGGGTCATTCTTCCCTTGTCTTGAAGAACAGTGCGTGTTCACAGCTGAATAGCTCTATAGTCCAGTACTGTACAGAATAAGAACTCTGACAGCCTTCCTTCACTTCATCCTGTCTCTGTCCCTTTCAGTTCAAAATGCCAGTGTTCCTGGCAGGCAGCTGATTAGGTCCTTTGTTCTTACCCATATTAATGTCTTTATCAAATGGTATGTTAGCCTCATCCCTGGTATTCTCTTTAGAACATGCTTTCTAATTTTTTTTTTTTTTGGTAATATGGACAGGTTGAGGATTTTCCAAACATCTAAGTTCTAGTTCCACTTTGCTTAACAATTCCTTTTCCAATTTATTTCTCTCTTCTTACAATTTACTATAAGCAGTCAGGGGAAACCAAGTTGCTCCTTCAACACTGCTTAGAAACCTCCTCAATTAAATATCTAATTTTATCATTCACAAATTCTACCTTCCACAAAACACTAGAACGTGAACAAAATTCAGTCAAGTTTGACTTCTATCCGTTGTCCAAAAACATGTTTCTCATTTCCCATCTGAGACTTCATCAGAATGGCCTTTACTGGCCACATTTTTACCAACATTCTGTACCTAATTACTTATGTACTCTCTAATAAGATGGAAACTTTCTCTCCACCTCTCTTCTTTTCTTTCTTAGCTCTCAGTAGAATTACCTTCAAAATTCTGTTCATGGCAATATTGGCTTTTTCTAGCATGTACCTCAAAACTTTTCCAATGTATACCAATTACTTAGTTCCAAAGCAGCTTCCACATTTTTAGGTACCCTGCTTCATGATACAAATTTTTTAGTTTAGGCTGTGATAAATGAATACTGTAGACTAGGTGGCTTAAACAACATAAATTAATTTCTCACAGTTCTTGAGGCTGGAAAGGCCAACATCAAGGCACCAGAATATCCTGTGTCTGGTGAAGGCCCACTTCCTACCTTGTAGACAGCTCCCTTCTCACTGTATCTTCACATGGCCAAGAGAGAAAGGGGGAGAGAGAGAGAGAGAGAGAGAGAGAGAGAGAGAGAGAGAGAGAGAGAAAGAGGAGAGAGAGAAGGGAGAGAGAGAGAAAGAGAGAGAGCTCTCATGTTTCTTCTTATAAAGGCACTAATATCATAAAGCCTCCATTATCATGAACTAATTACGTCTCAAAGGTCCCATATACCGTGATATTGGGGATAAACCAATGAAATGGTGTATGGGGAATTTAGGGGGAACACAAACTTTCAGTTCATAGCATCATGTGAAAAGATGCTCAACATCATTAGTCATTACAGAAATGCAAATTAAAACCACAATGAGATACCACAACACACCTGTTACATTAGCTGAAATTGAAAACACTGACCATACCAAGTGGTGGTGAAGATACAGAGGAATTGGAACTCTTACACACTACTGGTGGAAATGTAAAATGGTACAACCACTTTAGAAAACAGTTACAATTTCTTAAACATACAACTACAACATGAACTAACCATGCCACTTCCAGGGATATATTCAAGAAAAAGGATAGAAATGGTCATATAAAGACTTGTATGTTAATATTTCTATTGGCTTTATTTGTAATAGCCAAAAAACTGGAAACAACCTAAATTTCGATCAATAGATGAATGGATACACAAAATGTAATATAACCATACAACAGAATACTACACAGCAATAAAAAGGAATGAACTACTATTATAATCTATGACGTGGATGAATTTCAAATGTATTATGCAATGTGAAGAAGTCAGACTCCAAAGGCTACAAACTGTGATTTTGTTTATATAAAACTTTAGAAAATGCAGTGTAATCTATAGTAACCATAATCAGATGAGTGGTCACTTGAGGACTGTGTGTGTAGGGGGATTTGTGTGCCCAGGTTAGGGTGTAAGGCAAGGATTACAAATGGGCATAAGGAAATTTTTGGAGTGATGTACTTACTATCTTGATAGTGATGATGGTTTCATCGGTGCATACATAACTATGTAACAGCTCAGTCATAGCACCAACTTTCCATATATCCACACAAGCCATGCAAGTAAAGGCTTGAACCACAGTCATTCTGTGTCTTTGAAAAATGCCTTGTGATCCTCCTGGAACACAATATGATGGAAGGTCTGTGAGGAGCTATTCCAGTGCCATCTCCCAGATGCCTCCCTACCTTCCCTGGGAGGCTGTCATGAGAATTTCACATCACTTCCTGTGTTCCAGTGAGGTATGGGGCTTTTGCTCTACACCCCTCAGAATAAATCTGCAGACTATAAAACAGATTGGCTGTAGTCTAAAATTGGCTCCTCAGCAGTGGGGTACACTACAACTCTCATTATACTCATCTGTCACCTTTCATTTTGACCTCATCTTTTTTAGTGAGTGGACAAAGACCATGGGGATCTAGCGTGTTTGGCTATACTTCTTTTCATTGTATATATGAAGTAATCAACTGTCTGAATCTAAAAGTAGCTCACTGTATCTTTCTTTACCAGTTGATCAACAAGCATTGGCTTTGTCTTGTGTGTACTTGATACTTAATAGTGGTGATGGCTTCATAGGTGTATGCATGTCAAAATATATTAAACTGTACATTGTAAACATGAATTTTATTGCCTGTTAAATGTACCTAAGTTGGGAACAAGCCTATGATGTCCATGCTCACCACATCTATTCTTCATCATACTAGATACCAAAACGCATCCAATAAGACAAAAAATAAATAAATAAAAGGCTAAAATAAATAAAAGGCTAAAAATATAAAAGGCTAAAATAAAAAAGATAAATAAATAAAAGGTTAGAAAGGAAGATACAAAACTTTCTCTCTCCTCAGCTTAGAAAATTACAAAGAATCTACAAAAATACTACTAGAACTAATCAACAGTTCTACTAAGGTCACAGGATACAAAACTCAATATACAAAAATCAAATATATTTTTATATTTACACACACTAGCAATGAGTGAGTCAGATATAAACCAAACAGCCCCATTTACAATAGCACCAAAATTCATGAAATACTTAGTTACAAATCTAACAAAATATGTACAAGGTCTTTATACTAAAAATTACAAAACACTGATCAAAGAAATCAAAGGAGGCCTAAATAAATGGAGAAATATACCATTTTCATGGATCAAAAGCCTCAATATGTTAAGACATCAATTCTTTCCAAAATGATTTATAGATTTAACACAATCCCAATCAAAATCCCAGCAACATTGTTTACGTAAATCTACAAGTACACTCTAAAATGAATGTGTGAATAGAAAAAAGCTAACAAAATCAGAAAAAATTTTAAAGACTAAGGAAGTTGGAGAACTCACACTACCTGATTTCAAAACTTAATATAAAGCTACAGTAATGAAGACAATGCAGTATTGTTAAAAGAACAGACACAGAGAGTAATGGAACAAAATAAGAGAGTACAGAAACAGATCCATACATGTGTGGTCAGTTGCTGTCTGACAGCAGTATAAAAACAATTCAATGAAAAAAATGTTTTTAACAAAAAGTGTTGAAAAATTGGACATAACACATGCAAAAAAGTGAACTTCAACCCATACCTCACATCATACAGATAAATTAACTCAAAATGAGTCATACCTAAATATAAAACCCCAAACTCTACAACTTCTGAAAGAAACACAGGAGAAAAATCTTAGTGACCCTGGATAAGGCAGAAGTATCTTAAATAGAACACCAAAAGTATAAACCATACAACAAAAAATTGATAAATCAGACTCCATCAAAATTAAATATTTTGCTCTTTGAAAGATACTGTAAAATTAAATAAGACAAACCAAAGTCTGGAAGAAAATATTCGAAAATACATATCTGACAAAGGACTTGTGTGTCATTGGTCTCCAAAAGTCCCCAGAATTTCAATGATTCACTAGGAGGATTCATAGTACCCATATTTTTGACTTATCACAGAAAGAGGATAAAGAGAAAAAAAAAAATCAGCCAAGGAAAGGTATCGGAGGAAAAATCTAGAGGAAACCAGGCACAAGCTTCCAGAAGTTCTCTCCCAGTGAAGTCACATTTAATTCTTCCAGCAACAAGCTGTGATAACAAATGTGAAATTTTATCTACCAGGTAAGTTCATTTGAGACTTGGTGCCTATTTTGGTTTTTTGTGGGGTGGCAGTTGGGGCAGGGGGAAGCTGGTCACATAGGTATCCTCTGCATGTACCATAATTCCAGACTCCCAGAAGGGAAACAGGTATTGAGCATTGTTTCCAGAAACAGTTGACAATAAGAGTCATGCCTATAAGGGAATGATGAGAACCTTCCCAAAATCCAAGTTCTCAGAAGCTGGCAAATGGCCAATCTTAAGAGCAGGCTTTTTTTTTTTTTTAAAGGACAGCAGTCTCAGGTCTCCAATGTTAATACATTTCTACAACTTATACCAGAATATATAAAGCACTTTTAAAAACTCAATAATATGAAAACAACCTAATACAAAATGGAAAAAGATTTGAACAGCCACTTTACCAAAGAAGATATAAGGATAATAAAAGCATATGAAAAAACTGCTCAAAATCATTAGTCATTTGGGAACTGCAAATTAAAACCGCAGGCCCAGATTGCTTCAAAGGTAAATTCTACCAAACATTTAAGTAATAAATACTATCAAATCTTTACAGACTCTTACAAAATTGAAGAGAAGGGTATATTTCCCAACTCATTCTATCAGGCTTGCATTACCGTCACACCACAGTCAAAGACATCAAAAAAACAAAACAAAACAAAACAAAACAAAACAAAAACTACAGACCAATATCTGTCAGGAACACAGAGACCTTTGTCACAAGTTAGAACTATTTTTTAAATCGCTTTCTTCTTACAACTTTGGAAACATTTTGCTATAAAGAAATACAAAAAACCAGTCAACACGCCAAAGAGGAAGGTCTGAAATCTTCTGATATATATTTAAAATTGCTAATCAGCAATATATCAGTACTGCCTGACATTCATGTATTTAACGACCTAACATTTATTGGACCCCTAATATTCCAGGCATTGTATAAAGTTCTGGGAATATACATATAGCCTCTGTTCTAGAAAGCAGTTTCATCTAACACAGGTTCAGTCATTCATTAGCTGAGTAATCTTTGGAAAGTTATTTAACTTCCCTAAGCCTCAGTTTCCTTATCCATAAGATGGAGATGATAATAGCACATACACTATACAAATCATGTGAGAAGTGACACTGTACTTTATTTGAGCCCTCTGTTAACAGAGGAACAATACTTTTATGTTGTGAGAAAGGGATAACCTAACCAAGAAAGGCCCTCTCTGCTCTTAACATATCCAAAATAAAACCCTCTTCACCCTCCTCAATGACTGACTCCCTTGTTAACGTGCTTTTTTAAAACTGAGGGCCCCCTTCCTTTTCTTTTTTGAGATAGTCCTCATTAATGACTGTTATTCCTATTGCAATAGCCTGAATAAAAATCATTTCCTTAATTCTCTGTTGTATTTTGTATTTCACAAAGGATTACATAAGATATACATAAAATACTGAAGCTGTGTCAGATACACAGTAAGGTCTCAGTAAAGGTTACAATGTTAATATGAAAAAGTTAAATCACACTGATATACTATTAAATACATAATAGAATGACTACATCAAACAAACAAGTCCAAATGCTGCAGGAATGTGGAGTCATCAGAAGGCTCATACATTATTGGTAGAATGCCAAATGCTAGTAAACACCAGCAGTTTCTTGAAAAGTTAAACATACACTTACCCTATGACCCAGCAATCCCACTCCTAAGTATGTAAATATGAGAGAAATGTAAACTATTTTCACGAAAAAGCTGTACACTGACTTTTATAGTAAATTTACTCATAATCACAAAAATTCATAAATAACCCATATGTCCTTCAACTGCTGAATCTGGATAAACAAAATGTAGTACACCCAGGCAATGGAATACTACTCAGCAATTAAAAGAACTAGTTACACTCTATGGCATGGATACATTTCAAATGGATTACAGAAAGTGAAAAAAGTCAGATTCTAAGGCTGCATACTATATTATTTCCTGTATATGGCATTATCAAAAATGCAAAATTATAGGGAGAGAAAACAGATAAGTGGCTGCTGGAAGCTAAGATGGTAATAGTGTTGAATACAAAGGCAAATGAGGGAATTTTTTAAGGTGATAGGACTTTACTATATCTTGATTTTGGTAGTGCACAAAGGCACGCACAAGACCATACTATATACTTTGAAGGGTGAATTCCTCTATATGTAAATTATATCTCAATAAACCTAAACCCTAAAGAGAGATGGCACTTCCTCCATGCAAGATGTTGTAGAAACCTCTCCATTGCAAGGCAACGGGTACCCCCTCAGGAGCTGTCCCATCTCTCCTATTGGATTCCAGGCTAAAAATTAGGAATAAATTATGCTAGGACTGATAAGGGAGGAAAGAGATTACACTCCCAAGGAGCAGCAAGCATTTGGTAACATACAATAGCAAGAACCAGAGGAGTAAGAGCTAATGACGTTGAACATCTTTTCAGAGCTTCATTGATAGCTGTATATCCTCTTCAGTGAAATGTCTGCTCAAGTGTTTTGCCTATTTTCTAATCAGCCCTTTTTTAATTACCTTTTTTTTGAGAGTTCTTTATATATTTTAATCTTATGCGTTCATGGTGTATTGATCTTTTTATTATTATGTAATGCCCTCCTTTGTTCAATTTTCTTTACTCTGAAGTCTACTTGATCTCAAATTAATATAGCCACTTCTGCTATTTTCAATTAACGTTTACATGACATATCTTTTTCCAATCTTTTTACTGTCGCCCTACCTATACTGTTGTAGAACTTCTTGTTGACAGCATATTACTGTATGATTTTCTTTTAATCCAGCTATCAATCTCTATGTTTTAAATGATGTATTTAGGTCACTTATATTTAAGATAATTATTGATATGCTAAGACTTAAGTCCTGTCACATTACTACCTATTTTCTGTTTGTTTATTTGGGTTGCCATTTCTTTATTTTCTTTCCTCTGTGGGTTATTTGGACACTTAGGGGGATTCCATCTTGATTTATTTGTAGTGCTTTAGAGTCTATCACTTTGTATAGTATCTTTATGGTTGCTCCAGGTATTACAAAATACATATGTAACTTATTACACTGCATTGTCATAAACATTTAACCATTCAAGTGAAGATTAAAACCTTACTTCCACTTATGATCTTTCAGCCTCCCTACTTTTCCAAATATATTTGTCTTAATTATTTCCTCCACATATTTTGAGCATCACACCAAATGTTGCTATGATTTTTTCTTCAATTTTCAAATATGACTTAAGAAACTCATGAGGATAGTCTATAATATTTAGCTCTATGTTTACCCATTCTATTGTCTTTCCTTTTTGAAGTTGAAAGCTTTCTTTTGTTATCATTTCCTTTTTGTTTAGAGAACTTCCTTTAGTCATTTTTTTTCATTTTTTTATTGAAGTATAGTTGATTTACAATGTTGGGCTACTTTCAAGTGTACAGCAAAGTGATTATACATATATATATATATATTCTTTTCAGATTCTTTTCCATTATAGGTTCGTACAAGATGTTGAATATAGTTCATTGTGTTATACAGTAGGACCTTGTTGTTTATCTGTTTTATATATAATAGTGTGTATATGTTAATCTCAAACTCCTAATTTATCCCTCTCCCCTTCCCACTTTTATAAACATAAATTTGTTTTCTACATCTGTGAGTCTATTTCTGTTTTGTAAATAAGTTCATTTGTATCTTTTTTTTAAATTCCACATAAAAGTGATAACATACGATACTTATCTTTCTTACTTACTTCACTTAGTATGATAATCTCTAGGTCTATCCATGTTGCTGCAAATGGCATTATTTCATTCATTTTTATGGCTAAGTAATATCCCATTGTATTTATACACCACATCGTCTTTATCTATTCATCTGTCAACGGGCATTTAGGTTGCATCCATGTCCTGGCTAATGTAAACAGTGCTGCTATGAATGTTGGAGTGCATGTACCTTTCCGAATCAGAGTTTCTGTCTTTTCCAGATATATGCCCAGGAGTGGGATTACAGGATCATACAGTAACTCTTAGGTTTTAAAGGAGCTTCTATGCTTTTCTCCATAGTGGCTGCACCAATTTACATTCCCACCAACCATGTAGGAGGGTTCCTTTGTCTCCACACCCTCTCCAGCATTTATTATTTGTAGATTTTTAATGATGGCCTTTCTGACTGATGTAAAGTGATACCTCATCGTAGTTTTGATTTGCACTTCACTAATGATTAGTAATGTTGAGCATCTTTTCATGTGCTCCTTGGACATCTGGATGTCTTCTTTGGAGAAAGGTCTATTTAGGTCTTCTGCTCCTTTTTGATTTTTTTTTTTTTTGATGTTGAGCTAATAAGCTGTTTGTATGTTTTGGAAATTAATTCCTTGTTGGTAGAATTGTTTGCAAATATTTTCTATTTCATAGGCTGTCTTTTTGTTTTGTTTAAGGTTTCCTTTGCTGAGCAAAAGCTCTTAAGTTTAATTAGGTCACATTTGTTTATTTTTACTTTGGTTTCCATTACTCTAGGAGACAGATCCAAAAAAATATTGCTGCTATTTATGTCAAAGACTTTTCTGCCTGTTTTCATGTAGGAGTTTTATAGCATCTGGTCTTACATTTAGGTGTTTAATCCATTTTGAGGTTACTTTTGTATATGGTGTTAGAAAAATGTTCTAATTTCACTCTTTTACATGTAGTTCTCCAGTTTTCCCAGCACCACTTATTGAAGAGACTGTCTTTTCTCCATTGTATATTCTTGTCTCCTTCGTTGTAGATTAATTGACCATAAATGTGTGGGTAGTCATTTTTTAAGGGTAGGCTAGCAACATATTCCTACTTTTCCTTCCTTTGGAAATTCCTTTTCCCAGAATGAACTTTTTGCCAAATATGGGATTTGCAGTTGGCAGCTTCTTTCTGTACTTGAAAAATGTTTTGCAACTTTGCTCTGCTGTCTATGCTTTCTGGTGAGAAATTTGAAGTCATTAAAAACTGCTTCGCCCCTATGGATATGTGTCATTTTTCTCCATCCTTGAGATTTTTTTCTTTGCAAGAAGTTTTCAGAATTAATTTTGATGTTTCTTGGTGTGGATTTTTTTTTAGTTTATCTTATTTAAGGTTTATTTAGCTTATTGAACCTACAGGTTTTTATCTTTTGACAAATTTGGGAAGTTTTCAGCTATTTCTTCTTTTTTTCCTGCTTTATTCAGGTATAAATGACAAATAACGTTGTGCAAGTTTAAGGTGTAAAATGTGGTGATTTGATATATGTGTATATTGTGAAATGACTACAACAATAAGGTTGTGTGGTGAGAACATTTAAGATCTACTCTCTTATTTCAAAATGTAGAATAGATAAACAAGATTATACTGTATAGCACGGGGAAATATATACAAGATTTTGTGGTAGCTCACAGCAGAAAAAAAATGTAACAATGAATATATGTATGTTCATATATAACAGAAAAATTGTGCTCTACACTGGAATTTGACACAACATTGTAAAATGACTATAACTCAATAAAAAAATGTTTAAAAAAAGATCTACTCTCTTAACATATTTCAAGTCTATAAGACAATATTGTTAGTTATAGTCATCATGCTGTATATTAGATCTCCCGAACTTGTTCATCACATAACTGAAAGTTTGTACCAGTTGGGGGGAACGATATAGCTTAAGTGATAGAGTACATGCTTAGCATGCACAAGGTCCTGGGTTCAATCCCCAGTGCCTCCTCCAAAAAGTAAATAAATAAGTAAACCTAACCCCCCCCAAATATAAGTTTGTACCGGTTGACCAACATCTTTCCATTTCCCCCACCCCCTGGTAACCACAACCTACTATGTTTCTATGATTTGACTTTTTTATGTTCTACATGTAAGTGTGATCATTTGGTATTTGTCTTTTTTTTCTTCTATCTGACTTATTTCACTTAGCATAATGCCCTCAATGTTAATCTGTATTGTAACAAAAGGCAGAATTTCCTTCTTTTTTATGGCTGAATAATATTCTATTACATTATTTTAAAAATACATATATAGCATTTTCCATATTCATTTACCCATCAATGGCCACTTACATTGTTTCTATGCCTTGGTTATATTATTCTTTTGGAATAAGTTTTGAGCCCTACTCTATTCTTCTAGTTCCAGGACTTTGAAGATATGTTAAGTATTATATTATTTTTACACAGGTCTCTGAGGCTCTGTTCATTTATTTTTCAGTCTATTTTTCTCTCTGTTGTTCAGATTGAGTAAATTCTAATAATATTTCCTGAAGTTCACTGATTTTATCCTCTATCATGTCTACTCTTGATTCCATTGAGCTTTTTGTTGTTGAATTTTTCCATTCTATAATTTCTATTTGGTTCCTTTTATTTATTTTTTAACATTTTTTATTGATTTACAATCATTTTACAATGTTGTGTCAAATTCCAGTGTTCAGCACAGTTTTTTAGCTATACATGAACATATATATATTCATTGTCACATTTTTTTCTCTGTGAGCTACCATAACATTTTGTGTATATTTCCCTGTGCTATACAGTATAATCTTGTTTATCTATTCTACAATTTTGAAATCCCATCTATCCCTTCCCACCCTCCGCCCTCTTGGCAACCACAAGTTTGTATTCTGTCTATGAGTCTATTTCTGTTTTGTATTTACGCTTTTTTTTTGTTGTTTTTGTTTTTGTTTGTTAGATTCCACATATGAGCAATCTCATATGGTATTTTTCTTACTCTTTCTGGCTTACTTCACTTAGAATGACATTCTCCAGGAGCATCCATGTTGCTGCAAATGGCGTTATGTTGTTGGTTTTTATGGCAGAGTAGTATTCCATTGTATAAATATACCACCTCTTTTTTATCCAGTCACCTGTTGATGGACATTTGGGCTGTTTCCATGTTTTGGCTATTGTAAATAATGCTGCTATGAACACTGGGGTGCAGGTGTCATCCTGAAGTAGTGTTCCTTCTAATAATTTCTATTTTTTTGCTGAGACTTTCTGTTTTCTTTTGTTTCAAGAGAATTGGTAATTGCTTGATGAGCATTTTCTGTGATGGCTGCTTTAAAACCTTTGTCAGATAGTTCCAACATCTGATTCATCTTAGTGTTGGTATCTATTATATCTATTGTCTTTTCTCATTCTATTTGGGGATTTACTGGTTCTTTGTATGATGAATGCTTTTTCATGGTATTCTGGATAATTTGGATATTATATTATGAGACTCCTCTAGATCCTATTTAATCTTTTCCTAAGCAAGCAGTCCCCCTGTTTGATGTGTAGTATGAGGGCTGGGTGGGTGTGTATGTTCAGCTTTCTGCTGGGTCCCACCAACACAACTCTAGCAAAAGCAGAATTTTGACTCCCACCGCCTTGTTTCAGACAGGTAAGGTGGAAGTTCAGCAATCTCCTTGGCCCTGTTGATCCATTCCTGACAAAAGTAAGGACACCCTCCTGACATGCACCACCTCATTGCCTCTGAGTGTGGATGTAAGTGGTAGAGGGTATTGAGAGTTATCAACACCACTTTGTTACAAGGTGAGATTGAAAACTCAGCTTCCTGCTGAACCCCATTGACACTATGGGAGGGGAGGTAAGTGTAATGCAAACTAGACTCACCTCCTGCCATGTCATTGCTCCTCAAGAATGCTGGGTAGAAGTAGAAGCTTAGATTCCTGTGGGTCCCACTGACACTAAGGGAAAGGAAAGTGGGGGGAAGCATAATATCAACTAGCCTAACTCAAATCACTTAATTCTGTCTTATTAATGCTCATGTAGGGGTAGAGGTTCAACACCTCACTGGGCCCCCTTGATAACATTTGTTGCTTTATAAAATTAAAGTCTTTTCTCTTAGTTTCAAAAACTATTCACCTGTTTTTTCTTCTAGATTGCTGTCATTTAATTTAATTTAATTTAATTTAATTTAATCTTAAATATTTAATGCCCTAATCCACCTAGTTTAAGAAGTGAGGATTTATCTTTTTCCCTCTAAACAACTGAATTAACACCATTTATTGAAAAATCCTTGCTTTTCTCCCAATGACTTGTGAAATATTTTCCAACAAATTTTTCACAAATTAAAGACATACATAATTATTTAAGTCATACAGTAAAATATATATATATATATAAAACATATCAAAGAAAAATGTCTTTTATGCATTGAATATATGCCACTAGATTGTAGGCTCCATGAGAGCAAGGTTCTCCTTTTGCTCACTGCTGTGTCTCTAGTGCCTTACATATTGGTTGTATGGTAAACAGTGAATAAATATTTGGTGAACTGATATACTACATTTTCTTTGTGAGCTAAATAACTATCCATTGATTGGCCTGTTAATTCTTATTCCAGCACTAAATTATTTTGAGTCACTTAGCTTTAAAATTCATTTTAATATCTGATAAGGGAAGCTCCCTTCAGTACTCTTCTTTTCTAAAATGTTCTTGGCTAATACTATTATTCTTCCAAATAGAATGTTAGTATAATTTTGTCAAGTTCCAAAATAATTTCAAATATGTCTTCCATTATAAATTGTTAAGATGTTTGAATAATTTCAAAACAGGTAAAAATAAAAATATAATATACACTGTACCTATTGGGAAGTCAGATTTCAGGTGACTGTAATCAACAGTAAAGAGAGAAAAGACTTCTAATAAGCCCCTGAGATGGTGGTCCTAACAACACAGCTTTGTAACAAAATCAGGTAGTATGGTACAACAGTGAAAGACTTGGATTTTTCATCATTAATTAATCAAAAACACTTGTGATTACTATGAGAAACTATAATCCATAACATATTTAAGGAACTCCTATAAACCAGTAAAAAAAGTAAGGAACTCTGATAGAATAACTGGCAAATATAAACAGGTATTTCATAAAAGAAAAACTCGCCAAGACTAAAATAATAAAGAAACTCAAGCTCACGAGCAATTTGGAAAATATACATCAAAGTAATGAGATACCATTTCATAGTAATCTGATTGGCGAAAATTATAAAGATAGTGACAAACATTAAGGGGGAGATAGCAGCCCTCATTCACTGTTGGTGAAGACCTCTTGGAGAGCAGTCTGGCACCACTAACTCAAATTAAATTAATATACTCTATGGACCCTGTGATCTCACTCTGTAGAGTACGGGTGTGTATGCACATGCGTGTGTGTGTGTGTGTGTGTGTGTGTGTATCAGAGAAATTTTCACAGTAAGGAGACGTGTATGAGGATGTTCACTACAAAAGTGTGATGTTGGGGTGTTAGAAGCAAACTAGGTGTCCATCACTGAAAGAGTGAATAAATAACATGTGATAAATGCAGAATATGGAATATTAGGCAGCAGGCAAAACAAAGGACTAGGTATACCCACAGAAACATGGGTAGATATTAAAAACAGTACTGCATAAGAAAAAAGAAGAAATAGAATGAAATATATATTTTCTTCTAGATTGCTATTTATTGTTATAATTTTGTTTTGCTCACTACTGTATCTCTAGTGCATTAGTTGTTGCATAGTAAGTGCTGAATAAATATGGTACAATACCATTTATACAAATTTTAAAATAAATGCACACACACAATTTACAAGAACACACACATTAAAAAGAATACATTGAACACATTAGAATGGTACCCTATGGGGGGTAGGAAAGAGACTGGAACATAGTATGTGCTCAATAAATAGCTACTATCATTACTATTAAGCCTGTCATTCAAGCCCATTAATTTTTATTAACACACTACTCTTAAAAATTGTAGTTATACCTTTTCCCGTTAAGAGCTAGATTAGATAAAACAAACTAGAAGTGGGTAGAAAATAATGACAAGTAACAGTTATGAAAGAAGAGAGAAACCAGAAAAGACAAATAACGCATGCTAATAATGATAATCCTGCTCAATCAGAAAAAGTCAAAATATATTTGGTATTTTTATTTAAAAATTTACATTTTATAACTAGCTCTCAAAAATTGTTAGAATAATTTTCCCCATGAAGTGGAAATCTTCAGTTCCTAAAATATATTTTTATTTTTCAATAAGCCTAGACAGATAATGGATTACTGTAGTTTTAAGGCTAGAAAGAGTAGTTGTGAATAAAAATTGTAAAATAGTAAGATTAAATTGCCTTTAAAAAGTAGATTTTGCACCTTCCCAAAAGCTTGCATATAGAGGCTGCAGACCAAATGGAGCAAGAAACAAGCAGCAGATAATACTTTGCTGACAGTTCCTCAAATTCAAATATAAGGACAATCCAGTGAAACACCACTAGTAAATAAAGAAAGGGAGGGGTTATTTCCAAAATATGGGGGGTAGCTAATTTTGCTAACATTGATTACCTATCCTCAATTTAGAAACTGAGCTCTTTTTATGACCAGGAAAACATCTCTCAGAGGTTTTTGGCTCCCATTTAGTAACTTAAATCTTAATTATATGTTGCCTACTCATTCTAAGTTTTACTTTGCCAGGGAAAACAACATCCATGGTTTGTTTGTATGAATTTGCAGTGTGTCTTTACTTGTATTTTAATGCTTAAGTTCTAGGAAAAATGGAACTGCAATTTTCTCTGTCAATAATAATGATTATAATAAATACTATGATTTTGAAAAAGGACAAGCATGGTAGAAGGACCAGGAAATAATGCACATAACTCTAGTTCAATCTAAAACTCCTCTCCTTGAACCTCTAATTTACCATTTAAAAACAAAATAATTCTATAATAATTCTATTATAGACTTGAATACACAATAGTGTCCAAATTCCTTTTGCCTCTCTTTGGCGGATATCATTCTCCCTTAAATGATCTCCTCTTTAACTAGAAATGTATGTGTTTTCCCACCATAAAGGGATAGAGTCTTTTATCAATTTTCCACACATCATTATAAAATCAAAAGGCAATCTCTGAAAACTTTATAGTTTAGAATCTAAAAATATAATTTTTCAGTCATTCAGTGAATGTTGACCTGAAGACTGTATACTCAGATGCTGCTACCCATAAAACCTGAGCCAGATCCACAACTATCTTCTAGCTTTCTCCCACTGTCTAATAACATGTCCACCAATAAGAATGTTAATTCACTAACTCCCCACCTTAATAGGTTGGAGAACAAAGGGAAAGACAGAACAGAAATGAGACAGTAATGTATAGAGGTTATTGTGAAACTGAGGAAAGCTAAGAAAAATGACCAGATGCTGAAAAGAAGAAATGTGAGTTATTTTCTTGATGCTGCTACTTCTCCACTAAAGGAAAATCATAGCAGCTAGGGCTTTGTAAGTTGTTCTGTTGATGACACTGTGAAAGACACAAACAGCAATCATTTGGAAAGCCAACTCCAACCTACTCAAGTTGCTAGAAAACTTCTTTGTATGGGAAAACAGTCTTCCACAGACACTATAATCCAAGGTACTTTGGTTCTAAAATGTGTGCCTTTCTCTGACTGAATTTTAACCTGCTTAGGTACACTTGCTAATATCAATTCTGGGGAATCATAATAGACTAATACTGTGGTAGATTGAGGTACTATATCAGCATTCGTTGCTCTCTTGTCATCTCCTCATTCACACATCAGTGAATGAGCCATAAGGGCTCTCAGGAACATTGCAGGTAATGGTTCACCTCCAATGATTTGCTTATCAAGAATGCTATAATAAACTGTTAATTCTACTCACAGTTACTGATTCATCACCCTTAGCATATGGTTATTTAAATAGTCTTACCTGGATACTTTCAAATCTTTATTGTAATATGAATCCTATTCCCTACATTAGATGCTATTAAGCAAATTCTTTCTGCTTTAGTTTATCTCCTGCATAATGACTGTCAAGAAGTACTTAGAGATATTTGCTGAGCTATGTCCTATCTTACTGACGGTCCAATGAAGTCATTCACATAGTTGTCAAAACAAGAGTTTTGCCACAGTTTGTAAAATTTCCAGGAGCTACTGAATAGCCAACTGTGACTCCAGCCTTAAGAGCCATAGGAAATACTGTTGCTGGGGCAGATGAATAAATTTAGGTTGTAGTAGATGTAGGAACACTTTCAGTTTTTCCTTTCTAACTGCTAACTTATCTATAAATATTCAACCATTCAACTCCAAATAAGTATGCATTTACTATTTGCTAAATAATGATTCAGGCACTGAGGATTCAACAGTGAACAATATAGATAAGCTCCTTATACATTCTACTGGGAGAAATGGATAATAAATATACCTGTAACTGTAAAGATATATCCATTTTTGTTTATCTTCATTTCCAAAGGAAAGGCTATATATCCTTTCATCAGTAAAGCTAACTTCTCCAAATGTGATCTTGATTCCACACCCATAAGACTGTTCTCTGTCAGTGATTTACTTCATCATGTATTCTTCATTTTTCTCTATCAACCAGCTCCTCTTCCTCAGCCTATAACATAGTCAAATCTTCCCCAGTCTAAAAGAAAATTTTCCCATTGATAATACCTCATCTGCATGCTATTGTTCCACCTCACTTCTATGATTCACCACAAACCTTGTTGAAATAGTGTTCTACATTCACTGTACTAATTTTTTCAATTATAATTTTGTCCCAAACCGCTCAATTTGTCATCCACTACCATTTTTCCTGTTTTAATCAAGAATGTCAATTACATTTTGTTGGGATACAAATAATAAATAAGACAAAATAGTAAATATACAGTATGTGAGATGACAAATATACGGGGATAGAGAGTGCTGAAGGGTAGGTTTGCAATTTAATTAAGCAAATAATTATAAAAATCCATGAACATTTCTATATTTGTGCCTATCCTTACTGTCGTCTTTCTTACATGGGAGAAAGAGATGTCCCCCCTATTGTATAAGGTCCAGGCTTCTACTTCTCAATATCATGTCTTCCAATATCCTTTAAGGACTTTGCTCTATCCCCTGTCTTTCCTTTTCCCCCTCATTTGTGCTTAACAATTACGAATATAGCTTAATGATTATAAGTATAGACTAAATAATCAGACAGCTCAGGTTCAAATCTAACTCTACTACTTACTAGTTGTGCAATCTCAGAAATGTCACTTTACCTTTGTCCCTCTCATAAGGTTGTTATAATGATTAAATTACATAATGTATGCCAGTACTTAGCAGAATTCCTGACACAGATCAACTATTTAATGATGTTAGCATTACTATTACTTTTATTATTGGATCCTTCCTCTCAGCATGTAAACATGACCAATTCTCACCCATCTGAAAACCAGGTGAGGTATGGGTGGGGTACTGGGGAAGAGAGAGAGAGAGAGGAGAGAGAGAGAGATTCTCTCCACCCCTGTATCTTACCTATATCTATTATTCCTCTCCATTCATAGCCATGTTTCTTCAAAGAATCTAATTTCATAGTCTCTACTTCCTCACCTCTCATTCATATTGCAGATGAATGCAAGGTGACTTTCCTTTCCACCATTCCACTAATAATGATCTAAAGTCATCAATGACTTCCTAATTTGCAAATCCAATAATTACTTTTCAGACTGTATCTTACTTACCTTTTCCATGGTAATACATACTGTAGTCCCCCCCTACTCCTTGAAACTATACCATTAACTATAGGACTAGCTCTTCTAGTTCTCATTTTACCTTAGCTAATTCCTTTTCGGTCTCCTTCATGGGGTCCTGCATCTTAAATGTTGGTAATTCATGGATTTCTGTTCTTAGTTTCCTTTTTGTCACACTCTAAAATCTCTTCAATAGGAGATCTAATCCACTTGTATAGCTTCCAATCCCACCTCTACTCTGCCAACTCTCAAGGATACTTCTCCTGTGTTACCTACTCCTCTGAATCCTAGATTCATACATTCAATTGTCCACTGGAACTCCACCCAAGCAATGATGAGTGAATCTAAGTTTTTAACATTCAAGCTCTCACAAATCTTACCTCTTATTGCCTTAATCAATTTGGGCTGCTATAACAAAATAACAGAGACTGGGTTGCTTATAAACAACAAGCATTTACTTCTCACAGTTCTGGAGGCTGAAAATCCAGGATTATGGTGCTGGCAGATTCAGTGTCTGGTGAGGGCCTTCTTCCTAGATGACCATATTTTCACTGTAACCCCACATGGCCAAAGAAGTGAGCTAGTTCTCCAGGGTTTCTTTTATAAGAACACTAATCCCAATCATGAGGGCTCTGCTATCATGACCTAATCACCTCCTAAAATCCCCACCTACTTATATGTTCATCTTGGGGATTAGGAGTGCAACAGAGGAATTTGGGAGGGAGGCACACAAACATTCAGATCATAGCACTTAGTAAACCTTTCTGTTTTCTCTAACAAACTATTTTATTCTTATCATTCTCAATATATTTTGCTTAGTCTCACCTCATGTCTTTGCTCGTGCTATTTCTTTTCAGATTACTCTCCTACTGCCTATCAAATCCATTAGATCAGTGCTTCTCAAACTTTAATGTGCATGTTAACCATCTAGGGATATTATTAAAATTCAGATGGAGGAAGTCTAGGGTTGGGGCTATGAATCTGCATTTCTAACAGGCTCCCAAGTGATGGTAATGCTGCTAGTCTGTAGATTTTGAGAAGCAAGGGTTATTCTATAAAAAGCTCTATGAAGGCAGGGAATTCTATCTGTTCTGCTCACTACTGTACTCCAGTGACTAGAACAGTGCCTGGCATATAGTAATTGCCAAAAAAAAATTTGTTGAGTGAATGAATAAAATAATAATCACGACTTCATCCAATACATGCTCCAAGGCTCACCTTCTCCCAAAATATTTTATACTCTGACCTGATCCTATAATAAGCAGTTTAGCTTTTACTCATTCATGCACTATTTCTATCTCTATTATTAGAGTACAACAATGGTTTTCAATTACATATTTATCATCACAAGTTTTGTTAACCTAACTATACTTAGAAAATGTATCAAGGAAATAAGAATGTGTGTTTCCAGCATGGTTTTTCTCACTGCCTCATTAATGACTACTCTAGTGGTGTTTTGGTTTTTGGTTTTCTGTAGCTCTTTGGTTCTGGAATAAATATGTTAAAAGTTATGTTATGGAAAAATAACATAGAAGAGGACATACAAATGACTAAAAACATCTGAAAACTATTCAGTCCTTAATAATTATATATAGTTTGTGGGATTGTAAATTCATACAATATTTTTGGAAAGAAATTCAGTGACAGATATCACAAATTTAAATCTACCTCTTGGAATATATGCTAAAGAAATATCCAAATGCAAAGGTTTGTGCCCCCAAAATGTTTAACACAGCTTTATTTATAATGGCAAAATAAAAAATGACTGAACTAAATGTCTAATAATAGTGAAGTGATTAAGTAAATCATAGTACGGCTATTACATTAGTTATTATGCAGCTATCAAGAATGTTTACAAACAATTTTAATAACATGGGAGAAATGTATAAGTAAGAAGAATGTTAATGCAAAATAGAGAATAAAGTTGTTTTTCAGTATGATCTCAATTAACGTTAGAGCAATATGAAGAGAAGGAAACACATTTACCAAAGTGATAACAATGGTTATCTTGAGCATTGGGGAGGATTTACTGATGATTTATTGATTTTTTCTTTATATTGTTGTCTTCTACAACAAATGTGTTATTTTTATAACCATAATAGAACTTTGCTTAAAGAACTTCTTTCCCTTTAATTAAGGTGTTGTTATGTTCTCTATTTTTTTCTTATACATTTTTCTCATCTCCATCCCCAACTAAATTATAAGCCTAATGGCAAATAGAACTGTTGGCCCTCCATATCTACAGGTTTTGCATCTGCAGATTCAACCAACCACTGATCAAGAATATTAGAAGGGAGTAGGGTATAACTCAAGTGGTAGAGTGCATGCTTAGCATACACAAGGTCCTGGGTTCAATCCCCAGTACCACCTCTAAAAGTAAATAAGTAAACCTAACTACCTCCCCCCTTAAAAATAATAATAAATAAATAAAGTTAAAAATTAAAAACAAATTATTTTTAAAAATTAGAAAAGAATTCTAGAGAGTTCCAAAAAGCAAAACTTGAATTTGCTGCATGCTGGCAACTATTTATGTAGCATTTATGTTATACTTACAACTACTTACATAACATTTATATTGTTTAGGTATTATAAGTTATCTAGAGGTGATTTAAAGTGTACGGAGGATGCATGTGGGCCATTTTATACAAGGGACTTGAGCATCTGTGGATTTTGGTATCTGCAGGCGGTCCTGGAACCAATCTCCCACAGATACCACAGATGCTGAGGTACAATTGTACATAATTGTTTTTGATATATCTGGCAAACTTTAGCATAGGACTCTTGCTCAGATTTTCCTAGAAAGCTTCCTAGTCCTGTGCTATTATGTTCCTTAAACATATGCAAGCACATAAATATTCATGTAGGGCTACTTTTGAGGGGAAAGATGCCAGTACCTCTTTCACAAAATCACATAAGCCAGACCAAAATCTGGAATCTCTTTATGATAGATGTTAATAGCTAAGTTTTTAACAAAGCAGGATAAATTCAGTATTCAATAGAGTAAAATATTGGCATGCATTTAAAATCTTCCTACATAAAAGGCACTTTATACATTCCACATGTTTTTCTTAAGCGTATTACTTTCCACTTCTAAATTTGATATAAGAAATATATTGCACAATCTATTTCAGTGGTGAAAAGCTGGGAAAGAAAAAGAAAAGGAAAAATGGGGGAGTTTAGAGATTTACTAGTTTGTGATACTTGCCTTTCCCCCTAAAGTCTACTAGGTCTAAGGAGGACTAGATGGGATGGTGGTAGGAGTTTAACATAAACTGTTCACTCTCCAATTATTCTTTTCTCTCAGTTTAGCTGGGGAGGTTGATAAGATAAATTTATCTGCATTTTTCTAAAAGTAAAGAAAAAATGGAATGAAAGCTACAATAATGGAAACACAAGCCATTGCATTTCTTGTAGGTAATAGTTTTATATGTGTATTTATGAGAAATATGGGTATCATGCTATAAAATTAAATACTTTAGATATTTTATATCCTTATGGATATATAGTAAAACATATTACTTATTAAAATATAATTAGTTGATTGGACTTTTAAAAATTAAATGTCAAACTTCCAGTAAATAAGATGTAAATAATAAAATTTAATATTAATGGGGAGGTACTACAGGGGAGATGCCATCTGGTAATTTTTTTTTTAAACAAAAAGAGCACTGGTTATAAAGCGATACAGTAATTTGTAGCTCAAACAAAACTAAAGCTGTTTTTCATATGGTGGTTATATAAACAATCGACTCTCCTTTCACATTCTGTCTTTAAAAATAGTTAATTTAATAGTTACTTTTTTTTTTAATATTAATTTTCTAGTTTGGGTGGAAGTCTTTAGAAACAGCTTCCCATGAATTTTTTCCACTTGTTGGGTTACTAGTATACATGTTAACTACCTGTAAAATATCGGAGGTAAAGGAAAATACTTTGTATTGACTTATACCATAAATTTCTTAGAAGCAAATATGCTAATTACATGAAACTTTATATGACCCACTTTAATAATAATAGCTTCAAACGTAGCATTTATAAGATGTAATATTTAAATTATAATAGTGAACTATGGAGTTTGTGTGGAAATAATCCTCAAAATGATAAAAGAAGTAAATCTGTAGTATAACCAGTCATAGTTTGTTTCTTTATTAAGTATTTTTGAATCTTCAGAAAATAACATAATATGAGGAAATATTAAGAAGGTAGCAATCATGGGCAGAGCAAAGGACTCAAGAGATGACATCAGCCCATCCAGAAGACCTTACAGTTGAGGAGAATACCCAATTGAGACAAAGATATTATTCTTTTAAATCTGCTCCACAGGTTCCCAAGTTGGGAAGCTTTGTGGAAAAAGGAGCCAGTGTGCTCTTGGCACTTAGAAAACTCTGAGGAAAGCTGAAGGGGAGATTTAATAAGCTCCACAGACAGAAATAAAAGTAGAAAGTAAAAATCTGGCTGAGCTTTTATCTACTATCTCGAAGTGAAGCAGGAACTGAAGAAGGACAGTAACTATTAGAATTTTACTAGATTCTATAATACTTATAACTCATCTATTATACTGTAATTTATTCAAGAGCTGTAAAATGTTCCCTGCCAGGTTGTGATATATTTAAGACCTTATCCATCTTTACATATCAAGAGCTAGCACAGTGTCTGATATATTATAAACATCCAACAAATGCTTGCAGAAATTAGCTGAATTGTTAATGTTTTTTCTTTCAATTATCTGTTCCCAAAAGTGATTAGAATAAAATTTCATAATAAAAATGGATTGTATACTTCTCTTTGGAAGTATATAGGAAAAGGATACAGGAAAGATGACTTGGCCACTTTTCAGCCATATTTATTAAGAACAGAACCCCAAAAGACAGAATGAGTAGTAACAGGTTTCAATAGAAGGGGAAAGCAAGCAGAGCCTCATCCTCAAGGAAGAAAAGGGAAACAAGGGAGGTGAGACAAGTGGCCTTGGATCTCCAAAACAGAAAGGCCTGTATGGTTTTATAGTTAACTAATCACATTTAAAAAAAAACTAAAATATTCAGTCTTTGTCTTGGCAAATGTGAAGGTCTAGAAAAAGTAGGTTTGTTTAAGTGCTGAAAAAAATTTGTTTATAGACCTAAATGAATAATGTCCACATTGCTTTATTATGAAATCTCCTTAAAGATTTCTATCATCTCAGTAGCCATAGTCCAGGACTAAATAATGAAGACCTATACAACAGTAGCAATGAGAATGGAAGGGGAAATGACACTTAAAGTGAAAAATTCAAAGGATTTCTAAATTACTTAAATTACATAGTGGGGAAAAAAAAGAAAAGAAAACCTGAAATTGGGGTTTCAAATAAAGAAAGCAAGCACTCATAGGTATTTAATCTTTTATATTAATGTTTTTTTATGAACTCAGTAGGTGCTTAAGGAATTCTATCAGTTCACTGGCTTTCTCCTTTACTTAGAAAATGTATGGTATATTTCTTAAGTGGTTTTATTCTTAAGAGCTGAAAGTTATTACAATAGCATTATAGAAGAGTAGTTGCTAGTGATGCTTATGTCATAATATCTTAATTTTTTAAGTGTTTTTATCCTGAATTAATGTTAAATAACTATCCACTATGTCATTTTATCTTATAACAACATCAAGAGCTAGACAAGTATTCTTCTTTTTCTTATTATTTTTACTGACAAAAAAAACCCTGGGACACAGAAAAGTATACATACAAGTTCACACACAGAGGCAGTAGGTCAGGCTTGGATGTACCCAGCTGCTGGTACTCAAGAGAGCAGTTGCTTTCTTAAATGATTGGAGGTCATGTGGACCTGGTGTAATCTATGCAAATATCACATAGGGAACACGTGGATGCATCATTCCTTCAAGGTTCAGACTCCTGAGACTTTGGAAACCTGGGGTCTCTGAGACAGGAATTGACAGTGGGAAACAGGAAAGTAATGGGGCTGGGTATTCCTTCCTCCATAAACCCTAACCAAATATAAACACTAACAACTAAAACTGTTGTTAACCAGTTAACATTTTGGCATGGATTAGTGGGAATAGGACAGAAGACCAAAAAATGAGAGAGGGAGACATCAAGAAGAAAAAGAGTACTCAACAGAGGATGCCAAAGACAAACTGCATTCAAAATTACTCCAGGTTTTTGGCCCACACAAGCTCCAAGTCAATTTGGCAGGAAACTAAATTATCTTTCACAATTTTTTTTCAGCATGTTTCATTGAGGTACAACATATCTCGCATTTCCCCAAGAAAATTATCTGAAGATTATCCAAAGTCTACCACAACCTATTTATAAAACTATTAAGCATGATGTGACTATGATAAATACTAATTTAAATAGAAACTATAAATCTTAATTTAATGTTCTTAAAGCTTCAGAACTTGAAAATATCTGTATACATGTTATCTTATTATTGAGGTATATGTGACATATAACATAATATTAGTTTCAGGTGTACTACATAATGATTCAATATTTGCACACACCACGAAATAATTACCACAATAAGTCTAGCTGCCATCCATCACCATAAAAAGTTAAAATTTTTTCTTCTAATGAGATTTTTTTAAGATTTGCTTTCTTAGCAAAGCTCAAATGTGCAAGAAAAATTATTGGCCATACTGACCATACTGTATATTATATCCCATGACTTATTAATTTTATAACTGTCAGTTTGTACCTCTTGACACCCTTCACCAATTCACCAATTCCCACACTTTCCTCCCCTCTGGCAACCACCGATCTGTTCTCTGTAACTATTAGTTTTCTTTGATTTGTTTTCTTAGGGCATTTGTTTTTTAGATTCTAAATATTAGTGAAATCATATAATATTTGTATTCCTCAGTGTGACGTATTTCACTTAGCATAATACACTTTAGGTCCATCCATGTTGTTGGAATGGCAAGACTTCTTTTTTATGGCTGAGTAATATTCCAGTGTGTGTGTGTGAGAGAGAGAGAGACAGAGAGGGAGAGTGTGCTATCACATCTTCTTTATTTATTTAGGTTGCTTCCCTATCTTGGCTACTGTAAATAATGCTGCAATGAAAACAAAAGTGCATATATCTTCTCAAATTAGTGTTTTCCTTTTCTTCAGGTAAATATGCAGGAGTGGAATTGCTGGGTCATAAGTTAGTTCTATTTTTAATTTCTTGAGAAACCTCTATACTGTTTTCCATACTGGCTGCACCCACTTACATTCCCACCAACAGTGCACGAGGGTCCCCTTTTCTTCACATCCTCACCAACACTTGTTATCTGTTGTCTTTTTTATAACAGCCATTCTGACAGGTGTGAGAAATCACATTGTGGTTTTGATTTGCATTTCCCTGATGATTAATGATGCTGAGCATCTTTTCATGTGTCTGTTGACCACCTGTATATCTTCTTTGGAAAATGTCTATTCAGGTTCTCTGCACAGTTTTTAATTGAGTTGTCTGTTTTTGATGTTGAGTTGTATGAGTTGTTTGTATATTTTGGATATTAACCCTTTATCAGATATCTTCTTCCATTCAGTAGGTGGCCTTTTCATTTCATTGAGAGTTTCCTTTGCTGTGCAAAAGACTTTTAGTTTAATGCAGTACCATTTGCTTATATGTATTTTTGTTTACATTGCCTGAGGAGACATACTCAAAAAAAAATGGCTAAGACTGATGTCAAAGAGCATTTGCCTATATTTTCCTCTAGAAATTTTATGGTTTTAGGCCCTACATTAAGGTTTTTAATACGCCCTCTAATGTATTTTTCAGTTCAGTTATTGTATACTTCAGCTCTGTGACTTCTTTTTGATACTTTCTTATATTTTCTAGCTCTTTGTTAAAGTTCTCACTGTTTTCATCCATTCGTCTCCCAAGTTTGGTGGGCATCTTCATGACCATTACTTTAAACTTTATCAGACAAGAATACTTATCTCTGGTTCATTAAGATTTTTGTCTGGAGTTTTACCTTGTTCTTTTATTTGAAACATATTCCTCTGTTTCCTCATTTTGCTTGACTATCCATGTTTGAGTCTGCATTTGGTGAAACAGCTACCTCTCCCAATCGTGAAGGAGTAGCCTCATGTAGATGATGAAACTTATCTTTCAACCTTGCCCTAGCTGTTGGTTGTCTCTAGAATCTTTGTGATTATCTAAGCAACCTAATTTATTCTTGACAGGTCATAGTTGTTGAGGTTGTGCCAAGACAGTTCAGTGTTCCAACGGGAAGGGTCTCAGTAAGCACCTAATTTCAGGCTGATTGGAAGCCAGACCCTCAGACAAGAGCTTTTAAAGTATGCAAATACGTACAGTCCTCTGGGACTGAAATCATAAACCCTACTGGCCTCTAGATCAGACCATCTAGATGTGTCCCCGTAGTGACAGTTGCAAAAATTGGGGCGAATGTTTAGGCTCCATTAAAGGAAGTACTGTTGAGCTGTAGTAAGACCAACAGAAAGCACAAAGATGGTGTCCACTGGTTTATGTTCTCTGATGGCAACTCTGAAGCCTCTAGATATGTGACAAACCTGAAGTCTGACCCTCAGGCTGAAGCTCCAGGAGAAGTAAATAGGCCTTTTTCACAGGTGGACTGGGGCTGTGTTTCAGTATGCTGCCTGTGCTCTGCAGGTGACAACCTGTCAAGAACTGTCTCTTTGTTTCAGTCTCATGGGGCCCAGAAATGCAAGGTCCCCTGGCCACCAGTGCCAGGCACTCAAGGAGCATCACCTGTGTGGATTGTATGCACTTACCAGCTTTAGTAGAGTTATGGGAGAACAAGGGTGCAGGATGTACCCACCAGCTTTAGTGGGGCTATGGAAAAACATAGGGGCAGGCCAAGCCTGCCAGCAGTAGCAAAGTAGAGGGAGAGAAAAAAAAAAAGGCATCCACCAGTGCCTCTATGTTTGGATAGAGTCCCAGTGAGCCTATGCCCCTTTGCTAGATGCTTTAAGGTTAGTAAATGAATCTCTTTCCCATATGGTCTAGGAGCTTTTCAAACTGTCTTTTTTGTGCTGGCTCTTGGAGTAAGTGTGTCTGCTTGTGAGCCCCTTTAAGAGAGGGATCTTAGTTCCCAACAACCCTTTGGATCTCCTGGACATAAGCTACATTGGTTTTCAAAGCCAGGCATTTTGAGGATTTGTCTTGGGACCTGGAGTGCCCAATGTGGGGAACAAACCCCTCACTCCACAGGGAGAAGTCACATATTTGTGAGTTTCCTCCAATTGTGGGTCATTGTGCCTGGGATGGGGTTTTTGGCAAGACCACATCTCTTCCTCTCCTACTCATCTCGATGTTGTCCTTTTATCCTTCGTTGTGGAGATGCTGTCCAGCTAGTGTTCAGAGGGAATTGTTCTTCATGTTGCTATAGATTTGGTGTTCATGGGAGGTGGTGAGTTCAGGATCTTCCTATACCACCATCTTGAATCCCAAGCCAAATGTTCTTAACTTAAAAAATCAACCTGCAAATAGTTAAATATGAGAATCTATTTTTAATTTTAAAATAAATATAACATCTAAAAATGACAAGATGATTCTAGTCCAAACAAATTATTACTTTTGGAAATAGAAAGATAATTAGGTCCCGACTCATTATTTTACAATTTTTCCTGATGGGACATAAAATTATTTGTTATTCAGAGTTGTATTACTGAGTTATTTACCTTGCATGAAATGTAGTGTTAGCATGTTTAACTATAGATGATTTGCTTCTCTATTCTATCTTTAAATAATAGAATTTCATAATGAAGAAATATTCAAACAATATCCAGGTCAGAAATAGCAAAGGTTAAGCATAAACAAATGTTTTCTCATATAATTGACACTGCAGTATTGTATATTCATAATGCTAACTCTTTTCCCATAAAGCCTAAAAACTTCTTTGATATAGAAATATATTTGCATCTCTTAATTTAAAATCTAAATAAATTATTTGTGTCTCTCTCAAACAGGTATACTAAGACTTTTCAATTTGAAAATATTTTAAAACCTATTTGGGGAGTAGAAGGACGCATAGCTCATCTCTCCCACGAATACACCAAAAATTACACCCACAGATGGAACAATTTGCACAGAATACCTACTGAACTTTGGCAGAATATCTCTTACTTTGGAAATATAAGAAGATTCCTCACAAAAGCTGGGAAGAGGAAAAACAAAAGAAAATGGAAATCAGTGCAGGACCTGTCCTGTGGGGAGGGAGTGTCAAAGGAGGAAAAGTGCCATCATGCTGGGATGCCCCCTATCCAGCAAGGAGGTCAGTGGGAACAGAAAGGGAGCTTCTCAGAAGAGAAAGCAGCAGCCACTAAGCAGAAAGAACTGAGAAAAACCAGCACAGGGGGTCCCTGTGACCACTACACAGAGATGCAAGCCAGCAGGGGCAGGCCAGTACTTGCTGCTGAGAATCAGGCTTCCTCGGATGAGTCTGAGAAGGGAATTGGGGCTGACTGTGCAGAGGCAGCCGGGGTAGGGGGGCTGGAGCATGGTGTGGGCTGTGGTTGTGACTGTGTGCAGAACACCCTGGGACCCACATAAAAATGTACCACTGCTAGTGCTCACGGTGAGGAGTGGTGCAATGCAGCCAGGCCATAGCCACCATCTCCACTAGCCCAGAGGTCATTGCTTGGCACCATTGTTGGAATGTGTTCTCATAAGAGAGGTGGGGTTCAGATGCAGCCATCTTCTTGGCTTGCTCTGGAGGGACATAATCCCTGGAACATGGCTTCCAGGTGGAGACAGGGCTGAAACCTCAATCCATAGCTAGGGGTCCCACAACTCCACCAGCGGGACTGAGATTTGACTCTAGCCCCAGGCAGTGGTGGCAGATTTGCTGGTGCCTTTGTGGACCCACCCTCTAAGACCTGCCTCTAAGCAATGAGCAGAGTTCTGGCAGGGACAGGTTTGGCATTAACAGCAGGACTGCATACCATACAAGGACATAGGGCTGGGGTCTGCACTGACCCCGTAGCACAATGCAGATCTAGGTGTGTGACTGAACACTTATGATGGCAGGTCCTAGTACCTGAAGTCAGTAGACCTGCACTGGTGGCTCTGAGGGCATAGAACCTGGGGGACACTAGAGTAGGTTGCCAACATTCCCATTGCTGAGATGGGAACAAGGACAGCGTCAGCAAAGAGTACTTTGTAAGACCACAAAACAAGTGACAGACAACACCACAGAGGGCACTTCCTGGTGGACATATCCTGTGGAGGTATATTCAGTGGCTTCTCTTCCAGTGGAAGCCCTCCAACCCCACTACCACACACCTCAGCTCAGAAACGGGTCTAGAAGCCTCTATTTCAACAACAGAGGAACAGACCTGATCCCTGTCAGGGCTGTGACGACCACAGAACAAAAAAGGAGGCCCTGTTCAACAACAACAGCCAGGGCAGGCTCTGATCACCAAAACACAAACCACACCCCCAATCAAAGGGATTAACAGCGAACAGATACAGAAGAAAAACGTGGCAACCATCCATACTAAGAACAGCCGTCATGACAAAACTATTCGATATGCACAGTCTACACAGGAATACTTTCACTTAAAAAAAAAAAAAAAGCCCTTCAAGACCATAGTAGATAAGTGATACTCCTAAATCCTTAGAGTCAGAGAAATTTAAGTAAAACCTACTTGGTTTGTTTACATTAATGAAGACTTCTAAATATACATTTAATACATACAAATAGGAACTATAACTAAATTAAACTGTTCTACATTTGGAACAATATTTAAATTGAAATAACCTAAACAGTAAATAATATAGCATTGTTTTGTTATATTGCCTTAAAAGGTTTTTTTTAAGTAGCACTTTTTTTTTCCTTAATGAATTGGTAAACTACCGATATCTAAGACTCTGAAAAGATGAAATTTAGATTTTGTAACCTCACAAAAAATTAGCAATAGAATGTATTTTTAAATCATGTGCTTTAGTTTTTGCTTCTGGGAAGATGGAGAAGACATGCTTTTTTCCCTCCTATTTCTCCTGCTTGCTACAACTAAAATCCCTGCATATTGTAGATAAAACAAACATAAGAAGAGAAGAAAGTAGAAAAACTAGAGACTTTGGAATATTAGGAACAACATGGCAGTGAGTGCCTTGTGTTTACATTTGCCTTATATATCCCAGTCTTAATTGGAATAAACCAGCATTCCAAAAATACAAATGGGCACAGACAATAAAATCCCCAACAAAAGTCTGCTCTCTGCAGCCAAAGGACAAGGAAAGGGTAACCTAGCAAGACAAAAATAAATAAATAATGGCTTTAGTCCAGTCAAAAACCACAGCCCATGCAAGCAAAGGCCAAGTGGGAAACCTAGCTTCCACTCTTGCAAATTTTGTATCAGAGAAGGCCAAGTAGAGAGCCAGGATTTTCATCCCCATCATCTAGTAACAAACCTCACTTCCCACCACAGTGTCAGTGGGGACCATGTAGGGAGCTGTAACTCCAACCCCTGCCCAGCAGTAGTAAAGAGCTCTCCCCATTTTGTGTCAACAGAAGCTGAGAGTGGAATGAGAACTTCTACCTCCACCTGGATATAATTAGATAGTTAGTTCCCCTTAGTTGCTGGAACACTGTCAGAGAAAATCAGCTGAAACAGAAGGTTTAAATAAGATTCAAAGTCTCAGAACATAATGAAAAAATGTCAAGGTTAAAACTGAAGATCACTCATCATACAAAGATCAGACATTTATCAACCAGAATGAAAAAAAGATAATCAGTACATGGCAATAGGAAGAAAACAGAGAAATTAGAATAATCTGACAAGTGTTTTAAAGCAGGTATGATAGAAATGCTTCAGTGAACTATGATGACACTTGAAAAAAATAGAAATAGCCTCAGTAAAGAAATAGAAAGTCTCAGGAAAGAAACAGAAACTATAAAGAAGAACCAAATGGAAATCTTAGAACTGAAAAGTAACTGAAATAAAGAGCTCACTGGATGGGCTCAACAGCAGAACAGAGAAGAGGAAAAAATTGGAAGATAGAACAATAGAAGTTATTAATTCTAAACAATGGAGAGAAAATCAAAAACAAAAAAGAATAGAGCCTCAGAGACATGTAGGACTGTAATAAAACATCCAACTAATATTTGTGTGATTAGAGTTCCTAAAGGAGAAAAAAAAAATTGGGGTTGAAAAGGTACTCAGACTATTGAGAAAGGATTTCAGTTTAAAATGGAACCAGAGAAATAGACAAATAGATCAATGGAACAAAACAGAAAGCCCCAAAATAAACACACACACTTTGGTCAATTAATCTACAACACAGGAGGCAAGACTATACAATGGAGAAAAGACAAGTCTCTTCAATACATGATGCTGGGAAAACAGGACAGTGGCATGTAAAAGAATGAAAGTAGAACGTTCTCTAACACCATATACAAATATAAACTCAAAATGAATTAAAAACCTAAATGTAAGACCAGATACTACAAACTTCCTAGAGGAAAATAAAAGCAGAAAAGTCTTTGAGATAAATCACAGCAATATTTTTTTGGATCCATCTCCTAGAGTAATAGAAATAAAACCAAAAATAAACAAAAGGGACTTAATCAAACTTAAAAGTTTTTTCACAGCAAAGGAAACCACAAACCAAATGAAAAGACAACCTACGAAATGAGAGAAAATATTTGCAAACAATGCTGCTGACAAGGGATTAATTTCCAAAATATACAAACAGCCCACACAGCTCAATATATAAAAAAGAAAGAAAAAGAAAAAATGAGCAAAGACCTAACTAGATGTTTCTCCAAAGAAGACATCCAGATGGCCAACAGGCACATGGAAAGATGCTCAATATCACTAACTATTAAAGAAATGCAAATCAAAACTACAGTGAGATGTCACCTCACACTGGTCAGAATGGCCATCATTAAAAAGTTAATAAATAATAATGCTGGAGAGGGTGTGAAGAAAAAGGAACCCCCTTACACAGTTATGAATGTAAATTAGTGCCACCACTATGGAGAACAGTATGGAAGTTCCTTAAAAAACTAAAAATAGTTACCATATGATCCAGCAATCTCTCTCCTAGGCATATACCCAGAAAAGTCAAAAACTCATTTGGAAAGATACATGCACTTCAATGTTCATAGCAGCACTATTCACATTAGCTAAGACATGGAAGCAAACTAAATGTCCACTGACAGATGAATGGATAAAGAAGATATAGTAAATATATGAAATGGAATACTACTCAGACATAAAAAGAATGAAATAATGCCATTTGCAACAACATGGGTGGACCTAGAGATTATCATACTAAGTGAAGTAAGTTAGACAGAAAAAGACGAATATCATGT
Organism: Camelus bactrianus; assembly: GCF_048773025.1. NCBI lineage: Eukaryota > Metazoa > Chordata > Mammalia > Artiodactyla > Camelidae > Camelus > Camelus bactrianus. The sequence goes on from NC_133575.1 coordinate 47,233,355, forward strand.
TATCACTTGTATGTGGAATCTAAAAAAAAAAAAAACAAATGAACTTATTTACAAAGCAAAAATAGACTTACATACATAGAAAACAAACATATGGTTACCAAAATGGAAAGTGAGGGCAGGGGAATTAGGAGTTTGGGATTAACGTATACACACTACTGTATATAAAACAGATAAACAAGGACATGTATAGAATAGGGAACTATCTATATTCAATATCTTGTAATAACCCATAATGGAAAAGAGTCTGAAAAGGTATGGATGGAGATAGATACACATACATCTATATATAGAGATATATAGATGTAGTATATATCACTTTGCTGTGTACCTGAATCTAACACATTACGAATTAACTATACTTCAATAAAAATGTACATGAATTATACCTATACAGTTCAATGAATTATCACAGTGTTTTTGTTTTGTTAATGTAATTTGTGAATAACTGTAATTATTTTTCCCTTTTAGTCCTTATTATACCTCTGTAAATTGGTATCACTCTATATAAAATAGAATTTATTTTCTTAAACAATTTCAAAACAATGGAACCAGTGGATATGCAATGGAGACTCTCATACATGTATACTCAGAACAGAACTTAAGAACTGAAAAACTGAATGCCTAGTTTATAGAAGACTGTGACTTATTTCCTGAACAATGAACATCTGTCAAGAATCTCTCCACATCATCAAACCAATGAACTTACTGTTCGACTCTGGCTGGATTTCCCTCTTTTTACACTCCTTGCCCATTAACACAGCCCAACCCAAACCCTCAACAGACTTGTCTGTAGCTTGCTACAGCGTGCATTTCCCAAACTGCAATTCTTCTGTTATTTCTGAATAAACTCAATTTCTGATAATTCGAGTTTGCCTCAGTATACCTCTTTATTTAGGTTGACATTTCATGGCATCAGAAGTGGGATACAAAGGAGATGACCCCTAGAGGGATGGTGACCCGCAGAATTGAGTGAGGTAGCCCCTTGCACTCAATACTTCTGTGAGTCACTTTCTGTTTCTGGCTTGGTGACTTTCCTCTTGGATTTAGAACTCTCCCCTTTTGGTCGAGCTCTCCAATTTTACTTGGGATTTGGATAAGTACAGATTGCCCTTTTGGTGAGTACTCCTTTGGTTTCTGAATTAGAATGCCTGGATTTAAATTAAAACTTGTGGATTTTTCCTGAGAGAAAGAGTAAAATTAAATCGGTGGGCATGGATTGAGCACCTAAATGATGCCAGAGTGTTTGCCACCTTCATGAGAGACAACTGTCTCTGAAGCACAAGACTCCTGTGTAAGGATAAGGTGGCCAAGGATGAGGAAATTTCACAGTAGGCTTACACACCACTCACAAGAAAATTCTATGCAATGAAGGACACCTGGTTACAGGTTAGAAAAACAGGGCAAAGACTGTCTACCAGGAAAAAGAGGCATCTTGTAAAAAGCACACTGTCAAGTAAAATCCAAGTCCAAACCCTAAGCATACCCCTTAGGCTATCTATGATTTTTTTCTTTGCCCTCAAGAAAATTTCAAAAATGCGATCTCAGTCATCTAAATGTTGTAAGGGTAGTCTCCACTTTGGGAACCTGGCAAGTTTTAAGTTAAAAAAAAACTATGTTCTCTCCTCATATGCATGGACCAGTCTCACTAAAGACAACCTAGATTTACAATGGTCATTATTACAAATGTTCCAATAACACAAGATCATTCATTTAAGATGAGTACTTCAAAGCAAGGGTTCCCAAATCCAACAAACAAAATGGGAGATCTATTTTAATTTGCATTCAGAAGCCTCCAAAAATCCTCAAAATTCCAAAATAGCTTCACTGAAAGATTAATTGCAAAATGCTAACAAATTACTAAAGATACACTAGGTACCTAAAACAAATGACTATAAGACTGATGTAACTCCTACTGCTCCACTCTATCCTTTTTTGAGCACACATTCTACTAATCTTCTTTCTGTATTATCTTTACACTCTGAAGAGACCACACGATCGTAAGCAAAAGTATTCCAAGTTCACAGTCTTATAGACACCACCAAACTTACCTTTGAAGGAGGGCCCACCGTATGGGCCCCTCTCAGGTTGGATGGGACACCAACAGATTTTCCTGTAACTACTAACAGTTATTCCCTTAAATAGCCACAGGGAAATGAAAATTACAGTTAATAGAAAACATTGCCAAATTCTGGTAGATAACAGAGCTGCACTCTCTACTTTAAGCACCACTCACTACAGAGCCTGCAGATAAAATCCTGGTTGTAAACTGGCAGAAGCCAGCAAAGGGTGAGAATTCTTATGAGAATCAATTCTCCTGAGTATGTCTGTAGTTTGAACCAAATTTAAAACCATTGGTATTGATCCTTTCTCTCCCAGGGACAATTGCTGCCTTCTTGTTTGCCTTATTTTGTGTCCTAAGAACTTGGATTGGAAACCATCCCATTGGGGGACCCAAAATATAGCTGGACAGAAGTGTGAGTTGCATGCTATTTGTGGCTAGATATGGCTGGACAGAAATGTGGGTGAACTCCATTTGCAGCTAGGATCCTTTCAATTACTGCCAGCCCTCAGGAGAGTTGTCTGTCTTTATTTTGGTTGTCTTTGGTAGTGGCTTTGGATATTGGGAGGCTAATATCCATCGCACCCTCTCTGGAGATGCGTCCATGAGTCATTCAATACTGCCAGGAATATCTGCTGTTTGTCTGGGTTGTCTACAGTCAGAAGTTGGCCAAACTGGAAGCTAATATTCAGAGCTTGATAGGAAATTTTTTAAGGCTTTATCCCATAAACTAAAATGGAATTATATACCCAAAGGGAAAGAAAAACATTCTGAAGACTTTTATGGAAGGATTCATTAAAGCACTCCAAAGACAAAGCTCTAAATCTAGAACACAGAAATCTTGATTTTCATCTTGGTTGAAGATCTCCCTGATTTAAAGAAGTAAATTGAAGACAATGTGGTTAGATGGGTGGGTCAACATATGATGCCATTCAAGTTTCAACCCAATTCCTTGAAAAATTCAAAACAACTGTACTAGTCTTATAAATCTAGCCTTTTACAAGAACAGAAATACAGCTCTTGCAGCAATTCAAAGCCCATCTATCTTAAAAAAAAAAAAGTCCCAAAACCTCCCCTACTCATCTCAAAAGTCTTACAGATATTGTAAAAGATATGAATTTAGGAAACAAAAGACCTTCTGGGAGGAGCTTGTATTTTTTTTCCCTTGTCCCTTTGAGATGTAAATGTTCTACCTTGTTTTCTCCAGGACATCATGTATGCAAATTTCAGAGAGGTAATTCCTGTCAGAAGGGAAAAAACTATTTGGAACTTCGGTGAATGAAAAATCTTAAATGCCTTCTCCACAAATAATAAAAAGCTTTAGCCATCTGAGAAGGTAACTTTAATTTATTCCAACTTCCAGAAATGTGATTTGGATCCAACTGTTATTTTATTAACTGGTGAGTTTTGCATTATCATTTCTGTCTCATGGCTAAAATATTACAGCAAAAGCTATAAGATTTCTGTATCTGTCTGTTTGTGCTTATTGTAAATGTGTGATAATTTTCAACCTCTATATGGTATTGTCAAAATTAATTTGCAAAAAGGTTCTATTTAATTGGTTAAAAGAAAAATAAACATTTATCAAATTAAGTATTCTAGAACTCTCAAGAAATATAGAAGCTTAATGCAAATGGTCTTCAAGGTCATGTGATCTAGGATAAATTATTACTAAATAAAAGTTAGTTTAAGTTTGTTGGTTTAATTAAAATAGGTATGTCTTAAAAGTCATCAGCATTAAATATCATACAGACATACAACTTTTAATCTACTTGGGTTTACTAGTCAAATAAGTTCATGTTATTTCTGTTACAAAATTTGTAACCAATAACTTATTTGGTTAGCTGTTTACTGTCTTGAGAAATTAGGTGACTAATTAAACATTACTAATCAAAACATAATCGTTAAAACTAATTTAAACATAACTGTTGAGAACAAGTGAACAAATATGTATTGGTCATGGTTTGCATGCTTCTCACTAGGTAGAAGATTTTTCCTATGGACAAGCAACTGCCTTTTTTTTAACAAAGAAATTATTTAAAAACACCATCCTTACATGGGGCACCCCCACCATTTTTCACAGTGACCGCAGAACTCATTTTACTGACCAGATAATCCAGTAACTCTGCAGAGTATTTTCTGTGTTACAGAGGCTGCATTACCCATATCATCCTCAATCTTCAGGACTAGTAGGAACAACTAATGGCATCACTAAAACCCAACTGGGAAAATTTTGTGAGACTGAAGCTTCCCTGGACCAAAATGCTGTCACTGGTCCTTTTAAATCTAAGGTCCTTAGCTTTTGAAAAGCATAAGCTCACTCCCTATGAAATAATAACTGGAAGGCCCATGCATTTTCCTCATTTCCCATACCCTGATCCTCAAATTGCCCAGCAGGACCTATTAAAATATTGCCAGTCACCTATTCTCTATCCCCAGAAACATCTTTCACGAGTTAAAAATATACTGAGTAAGAATACAACCTAAAACCTGACTCCCCTCATAACCTACTTTATGGAGAATGTGTCTACTGGAAAAGACACCAACTAAAGGACTCCCTTTCCCCTCACTGGAAAGGAACTTTTCCAGTACTGCTCACCAATTCCTGTGTACTCAAACTTGAAAACATATACACATATGACCCCGGATTCATCTGTCACAACTTAAAAGAATCACAGGATCTGAATAGCCCAGTAAAGCCACTGCAGTCTCAAACTGAAGATCTCCCAGTGGCCAGAAGCAGGGACATCTGATGAAGACAGCTATCCCAAGACAACAGACCAGGCTTGTATACCTCCACTGTTTTCTTTTACTATGAAAAACTACTATGGTGGGGAAGTGGGGAATCAGACTCCTCTGTTTATGTTTTGTGCTCCCGTTTGCTCTTTTCTCTTGCTCCCTGACCTGAAGAGATAATGTCTTTATCCATGTCTTCCCAGGCAAATGCCAAGGGAGGTAAACTTTCAGACTGCTGGATCTGCCATCTAAAACTTCGACCTGTCCATGATGTTGGAGACTCCCTGGTCCTTCCTATAATGATTTTTTTTCTATCCCTGGTGCCACCATAAATGACACCCAAATTCCCTTCGATGTCAGCTACTGAGTTAAATTTTTGCAGCCAGGTTTCCCAGTGACTTGCTTCTCTCTTTCTCTGATTATGACTGTGCTTCCCCAATAAGACACAAATATCTATGCAAGCCAGATTACATTTGCACCCCCAGATTATTATGATTATCTAAATCAGATATGACCTTAATCACACACACACACAAATGTCAGCAGCAGCCATCTTTGCAAGAAATTTAGAAGAATTTTTATTTCAGGCTAAAGTATTTACTTACTAAATGTACTGAAAACCTAACTAACCCCAGGCTTAAATGAGCATATGTAACCATCCCTGTAAATGAATCCATTAACAATGCCACTTGAGCAGTAGTTTGTGCCCTGACAAGATTTATCTTTGTGGTGATGGTCACTCTCCTTGGGTCTATGAATGCCTAGATAGCTTACATATAACCAGGTAATCTTTCTTAGGTTACCTAATTGTACCGTCTAACTATCTACAATCAAACTGAGACATCATCGGTCAATTCCCCTGAATTTACATCATCAGATTAGAAAGGATTTATGAGAAAGCATTCAGGATTTAGGATTTGCTTCCTTTGGCAGATTCCCTACTTCCCTGGTTAGGAGCGAGTATGAATGAGGCTATAATCAGAAAACTCTTTTTAACCCTTGGAAACATCACCACCACCACCACCACTGCTAAGGCCATAGTTGCCCAACAAAATCCCTTAGACTAGCTAAATTGTCCTTGTCAATAGGGTAGTCTTTGACTATCTCTTAGCTGAACAAGGAAGTGTCTGTGCTATAGACAATACACTTATACTTGGATTAATACTTCTAGGGAAGTGGAGGTGTAATTATCTAAAATCTGGGAATAAATCCATTGGTTGCAAGTCCAATCTGACTCATCTTGGAACTGTTATTTACTCAGCTGGTTACCAACAGGACTGGGCTCATAGTCCACATCTAAACTACAATTTGGTCTTTCTATCTGTCATTTTGTGATATTTAAAGTACTCAGCTGTTGTCTAGCCAGCCTCTGTAAAAATAACAAAACTGATAAACTGTTGCTTAACCAGTGCTTCAAATTGACATCTACCATCTATAATCTTGACAAAGTCTCCCTGCCTTGACCCTCCACTTAGACCCAATATAAAGAAGTCATTCAAGTGTAGCCTTTTGAAATTATTACTAACCCTCAAAACTTCTCTCATCCTGAAGAAAGGTGTCCAATCATAGTATGGTGAAGAAAAATAAACAAAATGAATCATTAGTCAAAAAGTGAGGTCCATGCAGAAGAAACAGCTAGTGATATATTAGGTGATCAGCACCTTGCAATGGGGACTTGATAAAAAAGGGAAAATGTAGAACCAAACTAAACTGCAGTCACTTACGGCAGGGATGAAACGGAGATAGCAAACACAGACTCATAAAGGAAAATTAACCTGACCTTACAGGAATTTACAGCTTTCTCAGAAATCAGCAGAATACACTAGCTAATTTCCAAACGTCAAGTCTATTTATACTACCTTGTTCCCCTGAGTAAGCTACTCTGATCCAAATATGCAGAATTTGGTTTTTGACTTCCTGTTGTTCAAGTGAGGACAATGAAATTCACTTGTCATCCTCTCCTCCACGAGACAAGATGCCTGAGGATGGCCCTGCTCAGCTCCAAGGGATATGAACCCCATACAATGATTTGATCTAAAAAGGAGGAAAACAATGCCTGGAGACATGGTTGATCAGCAAAGCTGTCTGCGAAAGACTGTGATCAAGAGAGAGAAATATGAAAGGACTTCAATCTAAAATGTAACTGGAAGACGGATAATCTCACAAATGTGCCCTCAGAAGAACAGAACCTAAGGACTGATAAGCTGATTTCCATAAATGCCTAATTTACAGAAGTCCAAGACTTCTGTCCTGACCAATGAATATCTACCAAGTATTGCTGCCCATCCTCAAACCAGTGAACTTATTGCTTAGAGTTGGGCTGGACTTCTCCTTCTTTACACTCCTTCTGCATATATATAGCTCACCCCAAACACACTGGACTTACATGTAGTTTGTTATAGCATGTGTTTCCTGAATTGCAATTCCTCTGCTATTCCTGAATAAATTCAATTTTTGGTAATGTAAGCTTGCCTCAGTTTACTTCTTTATTTATGTTGACACTGTAAACATCATAAATTTGGCCAGAAATATAAAACTACAGATTCAAGAATCTGAAGGAGACCCAAATAAGATAAATCCAAATTATTCCATGACAGGACACATAATAATTAAACTTGTAAAAATTAAGACAAAAAATATCTTGAAAGTAAGCAATTAAAAAAGACACCTTACCAACAGGGGAAAACATTAAAATGACAGTGGAATTCTTTTCAAAAATGATGAAATCCAAAAGAAAGTGGAACAATATATTTCAAGTATTGAGTGAAAAAAAAAAAAGATTTTCAACAGAAATTCTATGATAGTGAAAATGTCCTTCCAAAATGAAAGGGAAATCAATATATTCTTAAATGATGGAAAATGAAGAGAATGAGTCATAGGCAGATTTATCCTAAAAGAATAAATAAAGGAAATTCTGTAAAAAGAAAGGAAAGAAGAGGAGGAAACCTAAAATTTCAGGAAGGAAGAAGACAGTAAGGAAAACTATCAGTAATAAAATAAGTTTCCCTTATCCCATTGATTTTTCTAAGTTATGTTTAATGTTACAAGCAAAGTCATAACACTGCTTAATGTTCTTCTAAATGTATGCAGAGGAAATATTCAGGAAACTATATATGTGAGAGAGTTAAGTAACATAAAAGTTGTTAGTGCCTACACATCAACAGAATTAGTAAAACAATGAACACAATAGACTACTGCACTATATAATATATATACATAGTAATACACAGTATAAAATGTTTTATGTAATATAATGGTAAGTATTATTCATTGTATATTGCTATTATATATACAATATACTATATATACACTGTATATACGTTATACAAATATATATATATGTGTGTGTGTATATATATTACATGATACTATATATACAAAACCCTAAAAGGTCCACACAGAAACTACCAGAGCCGATTGAAGAATTCAGCAAGGTAGCAGGTTACAAGATTAACGTTTAAAAATCAGTTGCACTTCTTTACACTAACAATGAATCAATAGGAAAAGAAAGTAAAGAAAAAAATCCCCTTTAAAATAGCACCTGAAGTAATACAATAACTAGGAATAAATCTAACCAAGGAGGTGAAAGAATTAAACACAGAAAACTATAAAACACTGATGAAGGAAATTAAAGAAGAATTTAAAAAATGGAAAGATATCCCATGCTCCTGAATTGGAAGAAACAACATTGTTAAAATGGTCACAATGCCCAAGGCAATCTGCAGATTTAACGCAATCCCTATCAAATTACCCAGGACATATTGCACAGAACTAGAACAAATCATAATGAAGTTTATATGGAACCACAAAACACCTAGAATTGCCAAAGCATTACTGAAAAGAAAGAAAGAGGCTGGAGGAATAACTCTCCCAGACTTCAGACAATACTATAGAGCTACAGTCATCAAGACAGCATGGATTGGTACAAAAACAGACATATAGACCAATGGAACAGAATAGAGAGCCCAGAAACGAACCCACAAATTTTGGTCAACTAATCTTTGACAAAGGAGGCAAGAATATACAATGGAATAACGACAGTCTCTTTAGCAAATGGTGTTGGGAAAACTGGACAGCAGCATGTAAAGCAATGAAGCTAGAACACTCCCTTACACCATACACAAAAATAAACTCAAAATGGATCAAAGACTTAAACTTAAAACAAGATACACATAAATCTCCTAGAAGAAAATAATAGGCAAAACATTATCTGACATACATCTCAAAAATGTTCTCCTAGAGAAGTCTACCCAAGCAATAGATATAAAAGCAAGAATAAACAAATGGGACCTAATGAAACTTACAAGCTTCTGCACAGCAAAGGAAACCATAAGTTAAACAAAACAACTTACAGAATGGGAGAAAATTTTTGCAAATGATGAAACTGACAAAGGATTGATCTCCAGAATATATAAGCAGCTCATACAACTTAATAATAATAAAAAAAAAGCCCAGTCCAAAAATGGGCAGAAGACCTAAACAAGCAATTCTCAATGGAAGACATACAAATGATCAATAGGCACATAAAAAAATGCTCCATATCACTAATTATCAGAGAAATGCAAATCAAAACTAAAATGATGTATCACCTCACACCAGTCAGAATGGCCATCATTCAAAAATCCACAAATGACAAATGATGGAGAGGCTGTGGAGAAAAGGGAACCCTCCTACACTGCTGGTGGGACTGCAGGTTGGTGCAGCCACTGTGGAAAACAGTATGGAGATTCCTCAAAAGACTAGGAATAGAATTACCATATGACCCAGGATACCTGCTCCTCGGCATACAGCCAGAAGGAACCCTACTTCAAAAAGACACCTGCACCCCAATGTTCAAAGCAGCAGTATTTACAATAGCCAAAACATGGAAACAGACTAAATGTCCATCAACAGATAACTGGATAAAGAGGAAGCAGTATAGTTATACAATGGAATACTATTCAGCCATAAAAATGACAACATAACACCATTTGCATCAACACTGGTGTCCCTGGAGAATGTCATTCTAATTTAAGTAAGCCAGAAAAAGAAAAATACCATATGAGATCGCTCATATGTGGAATCTAAAAAAAAAAAAAAAGATACAAAACGGAAAGAGACTCATAGACATAGAATACAAACTTGTGGTTGCTTTGGGTGCGGGGGGTGGGAAGGGACAGACTGGGATTTCAAAATGTAGAATAGATGAACAAGATTATACTGTCTAGCACAGGGAAATACATACAAGATCTTGTGGTAGCTCACAGCAAAAAAAAAATGTGACAATGAATATATGTATGTTCATGTATAACAGGAATGCTTATTTCTATTGGTATTTAGAAGTTTTTTAAAAAGAAAATAATAAAGTAATTTCCTTGCAGGAAACAAACAAATTAATTGAAATGATACTGGAATTTAAAAAACCCACTAGTGTTAATCCTGCCTCTCCCTTTATTCTTGCCTCATCTCCTCTTTTACCTGAAAAGCCTAACCCAGACACTTTTTTCTCTCTTCTGTTAGCTCTGCCTCCTGCTGCTTCCTTTCCTGCAATAAAGGAGGTACTTGCCTTCCTCTCCCTTTGCCTTTAAGACATAAATGTTCTACTTGATCTAAGGCATTTTGTTCTGTGATCTGAAATCTTGCTCTCTGCCATCCCGAAGGTACACATATGGTGTACATTTGGAAGCCAGTTAAATAGACTGAGAATATAAGCAGTCTTTTTGTCTGGCTGTGGCAACTCTTAGGGAAATTCATCATAAGGGGTCCCAGCCCATAAGGGGCCTTTGTCATCTCAACCTTTGCTGCATCACTTCCACAAGTCCTTTATTTTCTTAGACTATTTTGGTGAGTAAACATTCTTTACCTTGTGAAGCCTTGCACACTCTTGTGGGGATATCTCTTGCATCTTACTGGTTTGAGTTGCTATTAAGATACTATTCATCAATGGCCAGACAATGGACCCTTTAAATTGGAGGAACTTCTAAATTGGTACATTTTAAGAGTTATCATTATAAACAGCTGTTATATTAGTACAAATGAAAAGACTAAATTATAAAGTATATATAAAAATTATATTGGCTAACCTTAAGGACCTCCTTAATTTAAAACAAACAAACAACAATTTTAAAAAAGGGAAGCCTTATCTGTTGTGGTCTTGGCTTTTTACAAATGGGTCTTACAAATGCTAATAAAAAATTAGATTAATTAATGTTAATTAGGTTAACAGGAATTGAAGAAGATGAGGGAAAGTCAAGAGGCTTCTTCACAACGAGGTGGACATTATAAATGGACTTGTCCCAGTAGAATGGAAATCTCTAGATAGTTATTAAAAATGGGATAAATAAAATAGATGTTAGTGGGATTAAAACAAAGCTTTTAATACAACACTACCTAAGGTTGGATGGACCAAAGGAACTCCCTGTCAGTCTCCTCAACATTAAAGGGCCCTAAACAAGTCTGCTCTATTTACCCAAGTTCAAAAAATATATTTGAAAGCCCAGAAAAAATCACACTGAGATACCTGACCAGTAATTGCTTGAGGCAAAAGTTAGGTCAACTAATCAAATTAAAGACTGACAAAAGGGCCTCAGTCCCTTAGCTCGACCCCTTACTATAGTCATACAAAAATAGATAAAACGGCCCAGGGATAAAAGTACCTGGGATTCCTTGTAGGAGTAAGACTTGTTGATGGGGTTTTAATGGAAACAAAAATTAAAGGTATAAGAGTTGATAGAAGTGAATAACAGTTTATAAAATTGGTATATTTAAAATGGGCTTTATGTAAAATGGATACATGTGTTTTGCCTAATTATATTATAGTATGGACATTATGTCTCAATAGGCACTGCTTCTCCTGCCTGGTATTATATGACAGGGCATATAAATCTTTCTCTCAGATGATATTGATTAAACATATAAAAGGAAAACCAGTAGGGTTACCTGAGCCCACACAGTATGAAATAAAAACTGGGAGATAATATTCAGAGGCTACTAAAAGAAATAATGGAAGTATTTTTACCCCTAGGGTAAATTACTCTGAGTTTAACTTGTACACTCAGAAAGAGAGCCTTTGTTAAATGCCTGGTACAAATTTTTGAAGGCATGATAAAATAAACCTTAAACTTTTAAAACATAGAACTCTTGATTCCCAGTTTAGCTGGAAATCTCACTGATATTTAAAAAGGCAAATTAAAGAAAGTATAGTTGGGTAAATCAATCTTCAATATCATTTAGGGGCAGATCAGTTCTTTGGGGGAATTAAAAGCAAAGGTCTTTGTATTGTATATCTTTTACAAGTCAGAAATGTAAATATGGCCCACAATGACCTAAGACTAAGCCTAATTAGCTCAGTCAGGTAGAATCTGAAACCAAAAGTGGTAAAAAAGGAGGAAAAAGTGCTTTTTAAACTTAAAATGTTGGAAAGGATTCCTCACCCAAAATCTAATTCACAGCCTCCATAAGGATTTATCAAGGACAAATACAAATTTCAAAAGTCTTTTCCACAGATAGTAAAAAGCCTTAGTCACCTGAGCAATTCAATTTGACTTACTACAACTATTATTTATAAACTAGCAAGTTTATATTGCAATACGTGATTCATGATTAAGTTTTAAAATGAAGCTATGAAATCTCCTGTTATGCCTGTTTATATGTCTGTGTGTACGTTATACATATGCTATGTCTCTTCTTTCTGATAGTATTATGAAAATTAAATTTATAAAAGAGCTCTGTTTAATTGACTTAAAAGTAAGCACTTACATATTATTTTTAATGTAACAGAAACTAACCTAAATGAATTGCAAGTTCACATGATCTGGGAAAAATTCAATGTTAAATTAATATTTGGTATTAAAATTCAAGTTTTTTGGTTGAATTAATACAGCTATGTCTTACTTTTATTGAACTTAGGCTTACTAAAAGTCAAATAAGGTCATATTATCTCTGTTATAAAATTTATCAGGAAGAAAAAGAGCTTGGGATGGCTATTTTGGCTTACTTGGAATAATTATACTTTATGATATGCCTATTTAAAAATAGCTTCTTCAGATTTTTGGTAACTTGCAACTTTACAGTTGTGCAAAGTTAAATGATAAAAATTTATTAAATACCTACCTAGATCATTCCAAAATTAAATAAGATACTAAAACATTAATTACTGAACAAAGGCTTCCTTTTACAGAGAAAAAAAGATATTTAAAACTAAGAATAAAAATGTTTGGTATCACATTTTGTTTTTCATTGTGAGCTACCACAAGATCTTGTATATATTTCCCTGTGCTACACAGTATAATCTTGTTTATCTATTCTGCATATGCCTGTCAGTATCTACAAGTTTTGAAATCCCAGTCTGTCCCTTCCCACCCCCCACCCCATAAAAAAAAAAAAAAGTTTGGTATCACACTGAACATTTTTCTATAAAAAGCACTGTTTAGAAATTATAAGTAATATTTATAAGTTTGTCAATCTACAGAATGCTAAACTAAAAGTTCATAATGGCTTACTTCTCAGTTTTCACCAGAAATTAAGGTTTTTAAAGTTAAGAATTCTACTGATATATGTAACTAAACTACTAAAATTAATAAGGAAAACATATGTGTACAAAAGGAAAAGGATATAAGGAATGGAAGTGAATTTTGTTAAAAGAAAGTAATTTTGTCCTGGAAAGATAGAAAAAAGGAAAAAGCATAGGACAAACTCTGAAAGTAAAAGAAGTTATAGAAGGTTTGTGGAAAAGGAACCCTGAAAACAGAGTTTGTGCATGGTCATGATGGCTAAGATTAAAACAAAATTTAATTGAATAAACAAATATCAATAATATAAGTAAGCTGTTACAAAACTAGAATTTGTTTTTCTCTCTGTGTTAAGAGAACCAAGTTTTCTTGGAATACTGATCTGCTTTTGATAACAGATTGACAAGTTTTTGTACCTTTTAAATAATCTGTTGTAACTTTCTGTACTTTCCTTTAAAATATTTTATTGTCACTTTGGTTAAGTGAATAAGTATTTTTTACAGTGACCTATGATTCTATCTGAATAAGTGTTTTAAAATCTTTTAACATCTCGACAAAACTTCCCAAGTCTAATTCTAAATGAAGTTCTTTTAATCTCTAGATAATTCTGGGTTGCTTCGAAAGGCCCTGAAACATTCCAAAGTGTGCTATTAAATTAATTAGGTTTATTTGGTATGTTAAATTACATGGGAAATATTGAGAAGTAAGTGGTGAAAAGCCTTCTTAGGTTATATTGTATGGGTAAATGTCATTAATACAGATATTCTAAAAATTATGTGAAATTTATAAAAAAAAAAAACAATCCTAGTGTGCATTGCTATAATATGTCTTAATTCTATTATCTTAAAATGTTGTATGCCACAGAAACAACCAAGTTTCATTGTCAACTGCATTGTCATTATATCTTTAACCATAACATTTTTAAGTCCTTTGTAGTTTATAGGCATTGTTTTACTCTGATCCTTAAACAAATGAAGATCTTCATGAAGATCCATAAAAAGAACTTTCTCACAAATATGTTTCCAATGACTTTTAATAATACAACTGAACTAGGTAAAAGATTCCAAAACTCCAAAGGAAAACCTGAAAACCTGATCTGGCTTCATCCAGATCAACAGGAATTAATTACATGGGTCTGAAAAAACTGGTTAATACGATTTATAATTTTATGACTTTTTCTTTAAAGTATTACTGATTTTTAATCTTCATCTTCTGGAATATATTTCCTCTTATGCTAATTATGAATAACATGGAAAATCAGATTTCTGCCTTAAGTGAGGTCTCCTAGTCTTGGTGATCTTTTATGGAGCTGGATTGGTTCTGGAAACTCATGGCTTAAATCCCTACTGATGACTTTATTAATGTTAGTAGCTGTATTACTTATATCATGTCTATTATATAAGATTATTGTCTTTTGCATCCCCCAATGTGCAACCAAGTCTCCAACAAAATTGATGATGGCTAAATGTCTTGAGACAATTGATCACATATATACCTCTCTATAAAATTAACTGCAATAGTGCAACTCTAGATATGGGAAAAAATAAAAAGGGAAGAACATTTCTTGGACAATAGACTAGTAAAACAGATGACCTGGAGATTTTGGTTATTAACAGGGACTAATCCAGACATAAATGGCCTATCACTGAGATCTTGGTCTGATGCAGTAATGAGACCTCCTAGTGCTATGGGACAGATTGGTCATGAAATGGCTCCCAAACCTTGGATGGGAATTTATGACCAACAGGGGGCACTATAAACAAAGAATGCTGCCTGCCATTCCAGTAAACAAAGAATGTCATCTACCATTCCAATTCTACAAGGATCAAGCCATTAGCCAAGACAGTCTCTGATCAACTGTGCACCCTGAAGGGAATTCAGGATGGAGAAAACTAGGAAGCTTTCTGTGCTTTGGATACTGACCCTAGATAGTTAAGATGCATATCTAAGGAATCATTTCAATTAATCCAAGTCCTTGCATCTTCCCATACATAGAAAAGCACTAATATCATTAAATTGAGATGTCTCTTCTTTGTGATCAGCAATAATCTTCTGATGTTTGACTACATGATTTTTCCAGCAAAAAATTTAATATGTATCCTGGATCCTCCCTTACCTCTTCAGAGCAGTTCCTCAGAGCTATCTGAAAGTCAGTCTCCTAGGCTACAATCCTCAATAATATCCCTGGATAAAACATAACTTGCAACTTTTAAGTTGTACATTTTCTTTGGTTAACAAAAATAATAAAGATCATTGTGAAAGAAAATGAAATAGAGATTTAAAAGTCAATAGAAAAGATCGATAAAACTAAGGGCTGATTCTTTGAAAAGATAAATAAAATTGACAAGTCTTTTGATAGGTTCATTGAGAAAAAAAGAAGTCTGATAAATACAATCCAAAAAAAAAAAAAAAAGAGAGAGAGAGAAGAAGAAATAATGGATACCACAAAATAAAATAATTATAAGAGAATGTGATAAACAGCTATATGCCAACTAGTTAGACAACAAAGAAATGGACAAATTTTTGGAGTCATACATGCTTTAAATACTGAATCATGAAGAAACAGAAAATCTGAATATAACAATCATTAGCAAAGAGAATGAAATAGTAATGAACTCCCTACCCTTCAAAAAAGCCCAGGACCAGACACTTTCACAGGTGAATTCTAGCAAACATCCAAAGGAGATTTACTACCTACCTTCCTGAAACTTTTCCAAAAAAAACTGAAGAGGAGGAAACACTTCCTAACTCATTTTAAGAGGTCAACATAACATTGATATCAAAACCAAATACAACACAAAAATGGAAGTTACATGCCAATATCTCTGATTAACATAGATGCAATATTCATAAAAATATATTAACAAATCAAATACAACAATGTATTATAAGCATCATGCACCATGATTAAATTGGATTTATTCCAGGAATGCAAGGATGGTTAGAGGGAACAAATCAATGAACACAATACACCATTGGAGAAAAGGGAACCCTCCTACACTGTTGGTGGGAATGTATGTTAGTGCAGCCACTGAGGAAAACAGTATGGAGGTTCCTTAATAAACTAAAAATAGAGTTGACATATGATCCAGCAATCCCACTCTTCGGCATATATCCAGAAAAGATGAAAACTGTACTTCAAAAATATGCATGCACTCCAATGTTCATAGCAGCACTATTTACAAGAACCAAGACATGGAAGCAATCTAAATGCCCACTGACACATGAATGGACAAAGAAGATGTTGTGTGCGTGCGCACACACACACATACACACACACACACACACACACACACACACACACACACAGGACTATTACACAGCCATAAAAAAGAATGAAATTATGCCATTTGCAGCAACATGGATGGACCTAAAAATTATCATACTAAGCGATGTAAGTCAGACAGAAAAAGACAAATATCATATGATATCACTTATATGACCAATGTAAAAAGGTGATACAAATGAACTTAGTTATAAAACCAAAATAGACTCACAGATATATAAAACAAATTTATGGTTACAAAAGGGGGAAAGAGAGGAAGAAATTTAAAGTTTGGGATTAAGAGATACAAAAACAGATAAACCACAAGGTCCTACTGTACAGGACAGGGCACTATATTGAATATCTTGTAATAAACCTATAATGGAAAAGAATCTGAAAAAGAATATATATGTGTATATACATATATATATATATATATATGTACAACTGAATCACTTTGCTGTAATCTGAAACTAACATTGTAAATCAACAATTAAAAAATACATTACACCATTTTCAAAACATGAAGAATAAAAACCATTCAATCATCTCAACAGTGAAGATAAAGTATTTGATAAGATTAATACCCATTTATAATAAAAACTCTCAATAAAGTGGGTACAGAAGGACTGTACCTCAATTTAATGAAGACCATAAATGACAAACTCATAGCTAACATCATATGCAATGGTGAAAAAGTGAAAGCTATCACTCTAAGGTTAGGAACAAGGCAAAGAGGCCCACTCTCACCACTCTTAATCAGCATAGTATTGGAAGTCTTAGCCAGAGCAATTAGGCAAGTAAAATAAATAAATATAAAGCATCCAAATTGGAAAGGAAGAAGTAAAACTGTTCATTATTTACAGATAATACAATTTTATTTACAGAAAACTCTTAAGATTCCACTAAAAATCTATTAGAAATAATGAAAGAATACAGTGAAATTGCAGGGTATAAAACCAATATACAAATGTTTGCTGTCTTTCTATAAACTAATAATAAGCTAGTAGAAAGTGAAATAAACAATATCATTTACAAGTGTAACGAAAAGAATAAAATACTTAGGAATAAATTTAACCTCAGAGGTAAAGGACATACAACTCAAAATTATAAGGCACTGTTGAATGCAACTGAAGAAGGCACAACAAAATGGAAAGATAATCTATGCTCATGGATTGGAAGAATTAATATTGTTAAAATGTCCATATTATGTAATGCAATATACAGATCCAAGGAAATTTCTGTCAAATCCCAAGGACATTTTTCACAGAAAGAACTAAAAATTCTAAAATTTGTGTGGAAATCCAAAAGATCTCTAACAGCCAAAGCGATCTTGAGGGAAAAAAATAACTCATCTGGATTTGTCACCCTCCCTGATTTCAAACCATATTACAAAGCTCTACTAATCAAACCAGCAAAGTATTGGCAGAGAAACAGGAGCATAGATCAGTGGAATAGAACTGAGAGCCCAGAAATTAACCCACACATATATGGACAATTAATTTACTACAAAGGAGCAAAAGCATACACATTGGAAAAAGTACAGTCTCTTCAATAAATGGTGTTGGGAAAACTAGACAGTCACATGCAAAAAAAAAAAAAAAATGAAACTATACCACTATCTTACACCATACATAAAACTCAACTCATTAACTAAACTTAAAAGTAAGACCTGGAAACAAAATTCCTAAAAGAAAACAGGCTATATGATCTTTGATATAGAATTTAGCAAAATCTTTCTGATTAAGTCTCCTCAGGCAAGAGAAACAAAAGCACAAATAAATAAATGGGGCCACATCAAACTAAAAAGTTTTGCATAGTAAAGGTAAATTAACAAAACAAAAAGACTGCATACTGAATGGGAGAAGATATTTGCAAATGATATAACCAATATGGGGTTAATATCAAAAGCATACAAAGAATTCATACAACTTAACATCCAAAAAAAGACAACTCAATTAAAAAATGAGCAGAGAACTTGAATAGACATTTCTCCAAATAAGACATACAGATGGCTAACAGGCACATGAAAAGATGCTCAACATCACTAATCATCAGGGAAATGCAAATCAAAACCACAATGAGATATCACCTTAAACCTGTGAGAGTGACTATTATCCAAAAGGAAACAAATAATAAGTGTTGCCAAGGGTGTGGAAAAAGAAAATATCTGTGCTCTGTTTTTTGGGAATGCAAATTAATGCAACTATTATGGAAAATAGAATGGGGATTCCTTTAAAAATAAGAATATAAGTACCATATTATCCAGCTATCCCAGTTTTGCATTTTATCCAAGGAATATGAAAACACACTTTCAGAAAGATATATGCAATCCTATATTCACTGCAGCACTATTTATAATAGCCAAGATATGGAAACAGTCTAAGTGCCTATGAACTGATGAACGGATAAAGAAGATATGAGATACACGTACACAAACACACACAGACACACACAGTGGAATACTACTCAACCATAAAAAGATGAAATCTTGCCAACTGCAAGAACCTAGATGGACCTTCAGGGTATTATGCCAAGAGAAATAAGAATCACTCATATGGAAAAAGAAAAACACTATGATTTCACTCATATACTCATATATGGAATACAAAAAACCAATCAAAGAGCAAGATAAATGAAAAACAAAACAAAACAAAACAAAACAAAACAAAACAAAACAAAAGTACGTAAATACAGAATGGTTACCAATAGGGCAAGCTGTAGTACATACAGAAGAAGGAATGTAATGTTGTATACCTGAAACTCACATAATGTTATAAACTAACGTAATCTCAATAAAAATAAATAACTAAAAAATATGGCCCAAGTATCTGTAGTCTACAACGAAACCACTTCAAATATAGGCAAGTTGAAAGTAAAAGAATGGAAAAAGGTATAACATGGAAACATTACTGAAAGGAAAGCTGGAGTGCCTGTGTTTGATGTCAGATGAAGTAGATATCAGAGCAAATAAAACACCAGAGACAAAAAGGAAAATGATGTAGTTGTAACAAGGTCAATTCACCAATAAGACACAGCAACACTAAATATCAGTGCACAAAAAAACAGAGCTACAAAATATGGGAAAGAAATAAGAGATCTGAAATGAGAAATAGACAAAACCACAAGTATAACTGGAGAGTTCAATATATCTCTAACAAGTGAGATAGAATATAAGCAAGGATATAGAAGACTGCAAAAAATCTTATCAACCAACAAGAATTAGTTCATATGTATTTAGAACACTACACTCAAAAACAAGACTGCAAGTTCTTTTGAGGTGCCAATAAAACATTTATCATGGTATTCCATATCTTAGCCCATAAACAAACTTCAAATTATTTAAAACTGAAATAATAATAATAATAATTTCATTTAATAATTTAAATAATAGGTAAACTGTGTTTACCAATCACAATGAAACCAAACTAGAAATAACAGATAACAAGAAAATACATAAACAATTGAACATTAAATAATAAGCTGGTTCATAATTCATGAGCCAAAAAGAAATCTCAAGGGAAATGAAAACTACATTGAACTGAATGAAAATAAAAATATATTACTAAAATTGGTAACACACAACTAAATCAGGCCCAAGAGAGAAATTTACTGCATTGACTGTATCCTTTAGAAAAGTAGAAGAAACAAGCAGAACACTATGACATAAATTGCAGCAGTATTTTTTGAATGTTTCTGAAAACAATGGAAATAAAATAAAAAATAAACAAATGGGCCCTAATTAAACATAAAAGTGCATAGTAAAGTAAACCAATGACAAAACGAAAAGACAACCTACTGAATGAAAAAATAATTGCAAATCATGTGACTGATCAGGGCTAATATTCAAAATATATAAACAGCTCATATGACTCAACATCAAAAGAAAAATCAAATTGAAAAATGGGAGAACACCTGAATAGACATTTTTCTAATGAGGACATGCAGGTTGTCAACAGGTACATGAAAAGATGCTCAACAATGTTAATCATCAGAGAAATGCATATTAAAACCACAATCAGATAACACCTCACACCTGTCAGAATGACAATCATCTAAAAGAATACAAATAACAAATGTTGACAAGGCTGTGGAGAAAAAGGAACCCTCATACACTGTTGGTGGGAATGTAAATTGGTAGAGCCACTATGGAAAACAGCAGTTTGAAATGTTAATGAATAAACTTAACTAAGGAGGTGAAAGATTTCTATGCTGAAAATTACAAAACATTGATAAAAGAATTTAAATAAAACACAAACAAATGGGGTCACAGCCCATGTTCATGGGTGGGAAGACTAAATATTGTTAAAATGTCCATACTATACAAAATGTTCTTCACATTAAATGTAACCTCCATCAAGATTCCAAAGGTATTTCTTTATAGAAACAGAAAAAAATTCAAAATTTATATAGAATCATAGAAGACCAAAAATAGCTGTCAGTCTTGAGAAAGAACAAAGCTGCAGTCATCACACTTCCCAATTTCAAAATACATTATGAAAGTGACATCATCAAGATGGTGACAAAATCACTCCCTATTTCAGTCCCCCTCACAAGAGAACCAACTAGAAACTATCCATAGAAAAGACATCACTGTGAAAATCCCAGAATACAAAAATGAAGATGAGGTGCTACCCTCTACATCTCAGAGACTGAAAATGACCTCATTAGAAAGGTAAGAGAAATGGCTACATGCTGGCCACACTGCCTCTTCCCCAGTCAAAGGCCCCCACTGGGCCCACAATTATTCCAATTGGAACAACAGAACCCAAAGTAAACATCCAGCTCCAACAATATTACAGGATGTTTTCCAGCAGGCTCACTTGGGTCTCACCTCACAAGGATCACAAGAAGAGTCTGTGTGGCTTGACCAACACAGATCAAATTGGAACAAATAAAAGGTTTACAGAAACCAGAACTGGGATCTTGGCAGACAGTTCTTCCTCACAGCAGCACTCAAATAGAGATACTAACCATTGGTCTGCACAACTGCAGAATCAAGCTGGTGACCCCATCTGGCCAAGCTCAGTGCACATTTCTGCCTGATTTGAGTCCCCAGCCAATGAGCTGTACTGGCCATGTTGCATGTTATAGCCACACCTGGGCTGGGAAGGCAATGTGATGCACTGCCAATGACTGAATGTAGCTTCTAGCTCTGCCCAATCCAGAAGCCTAACCAGAGCACCTGGGAATTGACAAAGTCCATCCCAGAGTCCTGTTTACAACATCACAAGCAGTGAACCAAGCCACTGGCTTTGCCAATGAGCAAAACTGAACTGGTGACCCCATCTGTCCAAGGAGCTTGGAAACAGTTCTTCCTGACTTGGGCTACCAGTCATTGAACCATAATGGTAGTGGAATTTATTCTACAGCCCTTCCTGGGCAAGGAAATAAACATGCAGCCCTGCCCAACTGCTAAGTATAGCATCCATTCTCACTCAATTAGGAATCGTGATCAGAGAATCCAAGCAACTGTGGAGCTAATCCTTCAGCTATACTTAATCAAGGAACTAAGTAACAAATACATACAATGTTCTTAGCCAGCAGCAAGCTTCTTGACCTCAGAACAAGGCAGTGCTTTCACCAAAAAAGAGACCCTGACAACAAGTCCCACTTGTCCAAGGATGCAACAGTTAAGCATACAGAACCTCAAGCTGAGGTGGCTGGTGAATAATTATCTCTGATGAAGTGAAGCTATAAAGCTTAGAATAGGAGATTGCCTACTTAAATGCACAGATACTAACTCAAGGAATCAAGAATCATGAAGAATATGGTAAGAATGACACCACTACCAAAAGAAACAAATAAAACTCCAATAACTGACACTAAATAAATGGAGATCTTAAAGCTGTTTGACAAAAAATTTAGAATGATCTTCCTAAAGAAGTTTAGTGAAATACAAGAACAAACAACCAAACAAAATTATGGGAAATGTGCATAAACAAATTAGAAGTTCCACAAAGAAACAGAAACCATATAAAAACTAAAAAAAAATCCTAGAGCTGAAAAATACAATGACTGAAATAAAGAATTCAACAGAAAGCTTTAAAAAATGGCTTCAGCCAACCAGAAGAAGAAGTCAGTGAACTAGACAATTAACTATTTGAAATTATCTGGTCAGAGAAGACCAAAAAAAAAAAAAAAAAAGAAAAAGTGTGAATAAAGCCTATAACAATTATGGGACATCGTTAACAGAAACAAGATATGCATTATGAGAATGCCAGAAAGAAAAGAGAAAGGACAAAAAATATATTTAAAGAAATAATGCCTGACAATTTCACAAAGGTGGGAAGAAAAATGGACATCCTGATTCATGAGCACAAAATGCCCCTAAACACGATGAACCTCAAAAGGGCTACACTGAGACATATTATTATTAAGTGGTCAAAAGTCAAAAAGACAGTATTTTGATTTGAAAGCTAGACAAAAGCAACTCATCACATACAAGGGTACCCCAACACGACTATGGATAGATGTCTCAAAAGAAATTTTGTGGGGCAGGAGTGGAATGATAAATTCAAAATATTGAAAAACAAACCTGTCAACCAAGAATACTATACCCAGCGAAGCCGTCTTTATGAAATGGAAACATAAAGACATTCCCAAGCAATCAAAACAGGGAGTTCATCACCACTAGATCTGTCTTACAAGAAATGTTAAATGGCATTTTTCAATCAAAAATAAATTTATGATAATCAACATCATAGAATCATATAAACGCATGTAGAAAATTCACTGGTAATGTTAAACATATAGACAAAGGCATAATCTCCTATATTGGAATAGTGGTGCACAATTCACTTACAATTCTGGTTTAAAAGTTAAAAAAAGAAATGTATTCAAAACAACCATATCTATAATAATTTGTTATTAGACATACAACATATACATACATATATACATATATATAAATTATAACACTAATAACAAAATGTGAGGAAGAGGATAAAGTTTATTTATGATATTGAAGTTGTTATTAGCTTAAAATAGGCCATAAATAGAACAATCCTAAAACTTATTTGCAACCACAAAAGATTCTGAATAGCCAAAGAATTCCTGAGAAGGAAGAACAAAGCTGGAGGCATCACACTTCTTGATTTCAAACTATATTATAAATCTACAGTAATCAAAACAGTATAGTCCTAGCATAAAACAAACACATAAGCCAACAGAACAACACTGAGAGCTGATATTAACTTCATGCTTAAATAATCAAATATTTGACAAGTAGCTAAGAACACTCATTGGAGAAACTCTCTTCAATAAATAGTACTGGGCAAATTGCCAATAGGCACATGAAAAAACGTTCAATATTGCTAATTATCAGAAAAATTCAAATCAAAACAACCAATGAGGTATCACCTAACATATGTCAGAATGGCTATCAGTAAAAAGTCCACAAACAATAAATGCCAGGGAGGCTGTGGAGAAGAGGGAACCCTTCTACTCTATTGGTTCTAATGTAGTTTGGTGCAGCCATTATGGAAAACAGTATAGAGATTCCTTAAAAAAACTAAAAATAGATTGACCATATGATTCAGTGATCCCACTCCTGGGTATATATCCAGAGGTAACTCTAATTTGAAAAAATACATGCACCCCAATGTTCATACCAGCACTATTTACAATAGCAAAGACATGGAAACAACCTAAATGTCCATCAACAGATGACTGGAGAAAAAAAGATATGGTATATATATACAATGGAATACTACTCAGCCATAAAAATAATAAAATAATGCAATTTGCAACAACATGGATGGACCTGGAGATCATCATTCTAAGTGAAGTAAGCCAGAAAGAGA
The DNA here is from genome assembly GCF_048773025.1 of Camelus bactrianus. Classification (NCBI taxonomy): domain Eukaryota; kingdom Metazoa; phylum Chordata; class Mammalia; order Artiodactyla; family Camelidae; genus Camelus; species Camelus bactrianus. The sequence goes on from NC_133575.1 coordinate 47,257,709, forward strand.
CAGAAAAATACCATATGATATGACTTAGATGTAGATTTTTTTTAAAAGACACAAATGAACTCATTTAGAAAAGAGAAACAAAATAACAGATATAGAAAATAAATGTATGGTTACAAGGAGGGAAGGAGGTAGGAAGGGATAAAATTGGGGGTTCAAGATTTGCAGATACTAACTACTATACATAAAATAGATAAACAACAAGTTTCTACAGTATAGCACAGGGAACTAAATTCAGTACCTTGTAATAACCTATAATGAAAAGGAATATATAAATGTATATGTATGCCTGAAACATGTTGTAAAGAGACACTGACACAACACTGTAAACCGACTACACTTCAATCAAAAATGTTTAAAAATGGTACTGGGAAAATTAGATATGTACATGCAAAAGAAGTAAACTAGACCCCTATCTTATGCCACTCAAAAAATTAACTCCAAATGGATTAAAGACCTAAATTTAACACCAGAAACTATAAAATGCCTAAAAGAAAACATAGGAAAAAAGCTTCTTGACATCAGTTTGCTCAGTGATAATTTGAACATAATACCTAAAAGCAAAAGTAAGAAAATCAAAATCAAAAGTAAACAAGGGGCATATAACAAAGTAAAAATCTGCACAGCAAAAGTTACAATCAAAAACAAAAAGGCTGCCAATTGAGTAGGAGAAAGTATTTGCAAACCAAATGTATAAGTTGTTAATATTCAAAATATATATGAAATGCATGTAACTCAATAGCAGAAAATAATAATCTAATTAAAAATAGGCAAAGGAAGTGAATAAACATTTTTTAAAGAATATATTCAGATGGACAACATGAAATGTACATGAAAAGATGTTCACCATCACTAATAATAAGGGAAATGCAAATCATTATCAATGTGAGATATCATCTCAAACTGCTACAATGGCTACTATCAAAAAGAAAAGAGACAAGTGCTGGTGAGTATGTGGAGAAAAGGGAACACTAATACACCATTGGTAAGAATATACATTTTTACAGCCACTGAAAAACAGGACTGAGATACCTCAAAAAATTAAAAATAGAAATACCATATGATTCAGCATTTCCAATCCTGGGTGTATATTCAAACAAAACAAAAACACTAATTCAAACATATATACACACTCCAATGTTCCTAGCAGCATTATTTGCAGTAGTCAAGATATGGAGGTAACCTAAGTGTCCATCAACTGATGAATGGATAAAGCTGTGAGATATTTACATATACATATATATACATATGTATACATATATGCATATGTATAATATAGAATATATAGAATTATACATATATGGTGTGAGCTGGTCTTGAGGTGAGTTAAGGCCGTGGGACCCAAGGCCATGATCAGAGCATGTTTGTAGTATGCAGTAAATAACTGCTCCATGCATGTGTCAATTATATAAGATTTAGAACAAAGAAAATAGAAGTACACATGTGCTAGAGATATTCTGTAAGCCTAATGAACAAAGAAACTCAAATTGCACGTGTGTTGGCAGAAAACAGATAAAAGCAGGACAGGTGCATCATAGGCGAGCATCTCTCTGTGGCAACAAAGTGTTGTTAACCCCATGGTGTCTCCGGCTGAAGTCTGTCCAGCAGTATGGCAACTCCACGTGCATTTTTTCGTTTGGGCCACTCACATCCTAGAACCACATGTCAGCCTCCCTCAGCTGACATATGGAATATTGCTCATCCATAAAAAATGAAATTTTCCCATCTGTAACAACATGGATGGACCTGGAGGGTATTATGCTTAGTGAAGTAAATCAGATAGAGAAAAGCAAATATTATAAGCTTTCACTTACTGTTTGAATCTAAAAAAAAAAAGAAAAAAAAGAATGAATATAACAAAACAGAAACAGACTCAAATATAGAGAACAAACTAGCGGTTACTAGTGAAGAGAGGGACAGGGTGAGGAGCAAGATAGGAAAGCAGACTAAGAGGTACAAACTTCTAGGCATAAAATAAATAAGATACAAAGATGTAATGTACAGAAAAAGACATATAACTAATATTTTATAATAATTTTAATGGAGTATAACCTATAAAAATATTGAATTACTATATTGAAACTAATAAATCAGCTGTACTTCAATTTAAAAATAAATAAAATAAGGGACGAGGCCAAGATGCCAGAGTGGTAAGATGCTCATAGCTAACTCTATCCCACAGATACACCAAGACTCACATCCACAGACATACTCAGCCAACCAGAGCACCTGCAGGACTCTGACAGAACATGGTCCTCTTCAAAAGACAAACACACCAAAAATCTGGTAGGAGAAAGGAAAAAAAGAAAGATGAAAAGGCAAAACAGTGCGGGAGCAGTCCCGCGGGGATGGAGCAGCAAAGGAGGACTGGAGCCCGTTTGCTGAGCCTCCCCCTCTCCAATGGGGAGGCCAACAGGATGGAGGGGGAGCCTCCGAGGCTTGGATCTGTACGGAGCAGCCCTTTACTGACAAAACTAAGTAAAATGGGCACAGAGGGTCCCTGCGACACCCAGTCTGAGACCCGAGCTGGGAGCTGGGGGCCAGGACAGGCTGCCTGAGATGGGCAGAGGACGGGGACAGCTACACTGAGGCAGCCCTGGGGGACTGAAGGGTGCTGCACAACATGGATGAGAGGGTGCACAGGGCAGAACAACCTGGGCCCTCCATGAAGCAGAATGGCTGATGTGCTCTAGGGGTAAGGGTGCATACCCTCATCTCTGAAAACCCAAGTAAGGTTTTCGGCAAGGAGAGGCAGGGCTCAGGCGCGGCCGCCATATCCTCCAGCGCTTGGCACCCAGGTGAAGGCAGGGGAGAAACCCGAATCCGCGCCTAGAGGCTCAGCAGCCTCAAAGGCCAGTGACATGTTTGCAGCCCCAGTCAGATAGGATACTTCCGCCCTGGTGCCTCACAAAGTTCACGCCGCCAGAATAAACAAGGAGCTGAGTTTGGGCATGGAGCAGGGGCGGGACTGTTCTGCGGTCTTCCCGGGGCATGCCTGCAGAACACCGAACCGGGGTGGAGCACGTGGCAGCGAGCAGCTGCAGAGCTACCAGCACTGGGAGAGGGCGGGTGGCCCCCCGGCCCAAGGCAGAGCACGCAGCGGAACATACCCATGGAGCGACCTGTGAAGGAGAGGGCAGGTGGCTCCCTGCCTTTCTGGCAGGAACGCTGTGCTGGGAGGGGGCACGGTCTGCTTGCCAACAGGCACTGGGACCAGCACAGACAAGGGCGCCAACCAAGGGCCTCTGGAAAAAGCAAGCTGAGTTCGCAAAACAGGGTGAAGACAGAAAGACAACTCATTAAGAGCACATAGTCTCCAGGAGAACACCCACTCCCCCCCATTTTTTTCTTTAAATCTGTTTTTACCTGTTGTATTTTCTATTACCTTTTTAATTTTTACATTTTAAACAATTATATATCCTCACAGTTTTAATCCCTTTTAAACATTTTTTAAACAACATTATTATTCTAAAAAAATCTACATTATGTCATTTTTATCTCTCTTGGTTTTGATCTCCTGTTATTTCTTATACACAGGTTTCAAATTTTTTTCCTCTTTACTCATTTTATAAAGGTTTTTAAGAGACGTCTCAACCCGATTGCTATTCTGCTTGAACTTGCTCTTCAATTATTCATTATACACTGATCAAATATTTTTTCTCCACTTTTTCAAAATTCTCTCTTCATCATATCTTTCTTTATCTGTTCTATTTTTATTACCTTTTTAATTTCTACTTTCTAAACAATTGTATATATTTCTAGTTTAATTCCTTTTTAAATTTTCCTTTTAAAGTAGTTATATATATTTTTAAATCCACCTGATTTCATTTTAATTTCTTTTGGTTTTGATCTACAGTTATTGATTATGCATAGGTTTCAAATAACTTTTTTTTAATATATTTTCCTTTATTTTGAAGGGTTTTTAAAAAAAGACATCTCAACTTGAATGCTAGTCCGATTCAAATTGTGCTTCTATAATTGATTATACACTTTTCAAATCTTATTTTCTTCCTTCTTTTAAAATTCGCTTTCTCTCTTACTTCTTTTTTTTTAAGTTTGATTTCTACATAGGCATTCGATAGATAAATAAATAAACTCCATTAAGGACCACAATAGATAACTGATACTCTATAAGACACAATGCCAGAGAGGTATGAGCAAGATGAAGAAGCAGAGAAACCATTCCAAATTAAAAGAACAAGAGAAATCCCCTGAAAGAACGATCAATGAACAAGACATCGATACCCTACTACATCAAGATTTCAAACAAGGAGTGATTCAAGTACTGAAGGAAATAAAAGAGATAGCGTTTAGAGATATAAAATATATGAAAAATGAAACTGAAGCTATAAGGAAGAGCCAAGTACAATTGGTAAACTCATTGGCTGAGATGAGGAATGATATAAAGGCTGTGCAAAGAAGACTACATAATTCAGAGGAACGAATAAGTGACCTAGAAGACAGGAAAACAGAAAGCACCCAATCAGAACAAGTGCAAGATAAACAAATAAAAGCAAATGAAAGCAAGATAAGGGACCTATGGGATAATATAAAGCATGTCAATCTTCACATAATAGGGGTCCCAGAAGGGGAAGAAAGATCAAAGGGGATTGAAAGGTTTTTAAAGACATCATGACTGAAAACTTCCCAAACTTAAAGAAAGAATCAGATATCCAAGTACAGGAAGTTCAAAGGGTCCCAAACAGGAAGAACCCAAAAAGACTCACACCAAGACATAATATAATCAAGATGGCCAGAGGCAAGGATAAAGAAATGATCATAAAGGCAGCAAGAGAAAAGCAAAGAATGAGTTACACAAGAACCCACATAAGGCTCTCAGCTGATTTCTCTACACAAATACTACAGGCCAGAAGGGAGTGGCAAGATATATTCGAGGTCCTGAATGAAAAAAGGATGCAGCCTAGGATACTTTATCTAGCAAGGCTATCCTTTAGAATAGAAGGAGACATAAAGAATTTCACAGACAACAAAAAAATACAAGAGTTTGGCAACACTAAACCCATGATAAAAGAAATACTGAAAGGTCTACTCTAACTAGAAAAGCAGCAGGATGCTACAGAAATGAGAAACTCATAACTGGAAAGGTGATAACTCATGAAATACAAATAAAATAAACACGAAATTATAAAAGAAGACATCTAAATCATTAAGAGTGGGAGACGGAAGCAAGAAAAAATAAAGTATTTTCTTTTCTTTTTTCTTTTTTAATTTTTTTGTTTTCAGTAGCATGCGTTCAAGATATACTAATGGGCTAATAGACTTACAGAAAAGGGTAACCACAAGCCAAAAACTTACAAGGGAGTCACAAAAATTAAATACAATCCATGATAATACAAAGGAAAATTACCAAACCACAAAAGGAAGAAGAAAGGGCCAAAGAGGATATACCAATTCAACTGCAAAGATAAGTTCAAAATGGCAATAAACACACATCTATCATTAATTACTGTAAATGTTAATGGACTAAATGCTCCAGTCAAAAGACATAGAGTGGCAGACTGGATAATAAAGCAAGAACGTTCAATATGCTGCATACAAGAGACTGACTTTAGGCAGAAGGACACATGTAGATTGAGAGTGAAAGAATGGAAAAGGATATTCCATGCAAATGGAAAAGCCAAAAGAGCAAGTATTGCAGTACTGATTTCAGACAAAATAGACTTTAAAACAAAGGCCATAAAGAAAGATAAAGAAGGACATTTTATAATGATTAAAGGAGTGATACAAGATGAGGATATTACACTCGTTAATATATATGCACCCAATATAGGAGCACCTAAGTACATACAAGAATTACTAACAGAGATAAAGGGGGATATTGATGGGAATACAATCATAGTTGGAGATTTTAACACTGCATTAACATCACTAGACAGATCTTCCACACAGAAAATAAACAAGGCAACAGAGAAATTAAATACTACAATAGAAAAACTAGATTTGGTGGATATTCTCAGAGCATTACACCCCCCAAAAATAGGATATACATTCTTTTCAAGTGCACATGGAACATTTTCCAGGATCGATCATGTACTTGGGCACAAAAGAAACCTCCACAATTTTAAGAAGACAAAAATTATCTCATGCATCTTTACTGACCACAATGTCATGAAACTGGAAATCAACAACAGGAAAACAAAGGAGAAAAAAAAGGAAAGCATGGAGATTAAACAATATGTTATTGAAAAAACAATGGGTCAATGAGGAAATCACAGATGAAATTAAAAAATACCTTGAGACAAATGACAATGAAAGCACAACCACTCAAAATCTAAGGGACACAGCAAAGGCAGTGCTAAGAGGGAAGTTTGTAGTGATACAGGCCTTCCTCAAAAAAGAAGAACAATCTTAATTAAACAACTTAACCCACCACCTGAATGAATTAGAACAAGAAGAACAAAAATCCCCAAAAGGCAGCAGAAGGAAGGAAATTATAAAGATCAGCGAGGAAATGAATACAATAGAGACTAAAAAAAAATAGAAAAAAGCAATCAAACCAAAAGTTTTTTTTTTTAATTAGTAAATAAAATCAACAAACCTCTGGCCAAATGGACAAAGAAGAAAAAAGAGAGAGCACAAATTAGCAAAATAAGAAAGAAAATGGAAAAATTACAACAAATAAAATAGAAATACAGAATATCATATGACAACATTGTGGAAAAGTATATGGAACCAAACCAGATAACCTAGAGGAGATTTACAATTTTCTGGAAACATACAGTCCACCAAGACTGAATCAAGAAGAAACTGACCACTTGAACAAACCAATCACTAGAAATGAAATCGAAATAGCAATAACAAATCCTCCCTACAAATAGAAGTCCAGGACTGGATGGCTTGACCGGGGAATTCTACTAAACATACAAAGAAGAACTCATACCAGTCCTTCTCAAACTCTTCCAGAAGACTGAAAAGGAGGGAATACTCCCAAACTCATTCTATGAAGCGACCACCACTCTGATACCAAAACCAGGCAAAGACACTACCAGAAAAGAGAATTGTAGACCAATATCACTGATGAACATAGATGCCAAAATCCTCACCAAAATATTAGCAAATAGAATCCAACAACACATAAAAAAGATTATACATCATGAGCAAGTGGGGTTCCTCCCAGGAACACAAGCGAGATTCAACATATGCAAATCAATCAATGTAATAGATTACATCAACAAGAGAAAAGACAAAAACTACATGATCATCTCAACAGAGGCAGAAAAAGCATCTGATAAAATTCAACACCCATTTATGATAAAAACTCTCGCCAAAGTGGGTATAGTGGGAACATATCTCAACATCATAAAAGATATATATGACAAAACTACAGCCAGCATAGTTCTCAACAGTGAAAAACTCAAAAGCTTCCCACTAAAATCTGGGACAAGACAAGGATGTCCACTATCACCACTCCTATTCAACATAGTCTTGAAAGTACTAGCCACAGCAGTCAGGCAAGAGAGAGAAATAAAAGGGATCCAAATTGGAAAAGAAGAGGTGAAAGTGTCACTATATGCCAATGACAAGTTACTATATATAGAAAACCCTAAAAAGGTCCACACAGAAACTACTAGAGCTGATTGAAGAATTCAGCAAGGTAGCAGGTTACAAGATTAATGTTCAAAAATCAGTTGCATTTCTTTACAGTAATGATGAATCAACAGAATAAGAAAGTAAAGAAACAATCCCCTTTAAAAAAGCACCCAAAGTAATAAAATATCTGTGAATAAATCTAACCAAGGAGGTGAAAGAATTTACACGGAAAACTATAAACCATTGATGAAGGAAATTAAAGAAGACTTTAAAAAATGGAAAGATATCCCAAGCTCTCAGATTGGAAGAATCAGTATTGTTAAAATGGTCACACTGCCCAAGGCAGTCTACAGATTTAATGCAGGACATATTTCACAGAACTAGAACAAATCATAATACAATTTATATGGAACCATCAAAGACCTAGAATTGCCAAAGCATTACTGAAAAGAAAGAAAGAGGCTGGAGGAATAACTCTCCCAGACTTCAGACAATACTATAGAGCTACAGTCATCAAGACAGCATGGTAGTGGTACAAAAACAGACATATAGACCAATGGAACAGAATAGAGAGCCCAGAAATGAACCCACAAACTTTTGGTCAACTAATCGTCGACAAAGGAGATAAGAATATACAATGGAATAAAGACAGTCTCTTCAGCAAATGGTATTGGGAAAACTGGACAGCAGCATGTAAAGCAATGAAGCTAGAAAGCTCCCTTACACCACACAAAAATCAACTCAAGTTGGGTCAAAGACTTAAATATAAGACAAGATACAATAAATCTCCTAGAAGAAAATATAGGCAAAACATTATCTGACATACATCTCAAAAATGTTCTCCTAGAACAGTCTACTCAAGTGATAGAAATAAAAGCAAGAATAAACAAATGGGACTTAATGAAACTTACAAGCTTCTGCACAGCAAAGGAAACCATAAGTAAAACAAAAAGACAACCACGGAATGGGAAAAATTTTTTGCAAATGAAACCAACAGAGGCTTGATCTCCAGAATATAGAAGCAGCTCATATGACTCAATAAGAAAAAAATAAACAACCCAATCCAAAAATGGGCAGAAGACCTAAACAAGCAATTCTCCAAGGAAGAAATACAAATGATCAATAGGCACATGAAAAAATGCTCAGTATCACTAATTATCAGAGAAATGCAAATCAAAACTACAATGAGGTATCACCTCACACCAGTCAGAATGGCCATCATTCAAAAATCCACAAATGATAAATGCTGGAGAGGCTGTGGAGAAAGGGGAACCCTCCTACACTGCTGGTGAGAATGCAGTTTGGTGCAGACACTGTGGAAAACAGTATGGAGATTCCTCAAAAGACTCGGAATGGACTTACCATATGACACAGGAATCCCACTCCTGGGCATATATCCAGAAGGAAGCCTACTTCAAAATGACACCTGCACCCCAATGTTCATAGCAGCACTATTTACAATAGCCAAGACATGGAGACAGCCTAAATGTTCATCAATGGATGACTGGATGAAGAAGCTGTGGTATATTTATACAATGGAATACTACTCAGCCATAAAAACTGACAACATAACGCCATTTGCAGCAACATGGATGCTCCTGAAAAATGTCATTCTAAGTGAAGTAAGCTAGAAAGAGAACGAAAAATACCATATGAGATCGCTCATATGTGGAATGTAAACCAAATCAAACAAAACCAAACCAAACCAAACAAACAAAAAAACAACAAAGCATAGAAAGAAAAGAGAAACAGACTGATAGACATAGAATACAAACTTGTGATTGCCAACGGGGCGGAGGGTGGGGTTTCAAAATTGTAGAATAGATAAACAAGATTATACTCTAAAGCACAGGGAAATATATACAAGATCTTATGGTAGCTCACAGAATATAAAATGTGACAATGAATATATATATGTTCATGTATAACTAAAAAAGTGTGCTTTACACTGGTTTTGACACAACATTGTAAAATGATTATAAATCAATAAAAAATGTTAATCATAAAGAAATAAATAAAATAAAATATTAAAAAAAATAGTGTGGTGTAAATCGGATATCCACATGTAAAAGAATCCAACTGGATCCTTCTTTTACACCATATAAAAAATCAACTCAAAATGGATTAAAGACTGAAACATGAAACCAAAAATGTTAAAATTCCTAGAAGAAGACATAGGGGAAAAGCTTTATGGCATTGGTCTTGGCAATAACATTTTTGGATATCAGACAAAAATCACAGGCAACAACAACCAAAGACTACACAAGAGAGACTACATCAAGCTAAAAATCCTATGCATAGGAAAGTAAACACTTAATATATTAAAAAGGCAACCTTTGGAATGGGAGACTATATCTGCAAACCATATAATTGGTAAGGGATTAATCTCCAAAATATATAAGACTTTTCTACAACTCAATAACAAAATCACTAATGCCCCAGTTCAAAAAAAGGGCTAAGCACTTGAATAGACATTTCTGCAAGGAAGATATAAACATAGAGAACAGCTATATGAAAAAGGGTTCATTATCACTAATCATCAGGCAAATGCAAATCACAACCACAATGAGATATCACTTCACACCTATCAGGATGTTTATAATAAAAAAATCAAATTTTAGTGATGATATGGAGAAACTTGAACCTTTGAACACTGTTGGTGGGAATGTAAAATTTTGTAACAACTACGGAAAACTTTATGGAAGATCTTCAAAATTTTAAAATAGAATTGATCCTACAATCTCACTCCTTGTTATTTAATCCAGAAAACTGAAATCAGGATTTCAAAGAGAAATTAGTTCTTGCATGTTCACTGCTGCACTATTCAGAACAGGTAATGTGTGAAAATAACTGAAATGTCAAAAGACTGATGAATAAAGAAAATAATGTATATACATATAATGAATATAATTCAATCTTAAAGTAGATGTTAACTATGTAATATTCAACAATATGGGTGGACTTTGAGGACATTATGCTAAGTAAAATAAGCCAGACACAGATTGACAAATACTGCATGGCTCTGCTTATATGAGGTATCTAAGATTGCCAAATACATAAAATCTAAGACTGGAATGGTAGTTACCAGCGGCTGAATGTAGGGGGAAAGGGGAGTAATTATCCAACAGACATAAAGTTTCAGTTAAGATCTATAAGCTCTAGAGATATGCTATACAATATTATATCTATAGTCTGCAATAACATACCGTACACTTAAAATGTATCAGAATACATCTCATGCTAAACGTTATTGTCACAATAAATTTTTTACAATTTTAATAAACCTTAAACAAGGGTGATAAAGAAAAAACAAAAATTACCAACATCAGGAATGAAACAGTATATCACTACTGACCCTGTAAATATCAAAATAGTAAGGTATTATACATGATAAACTCTATATATGTAAATTACACAACTTAGTGGGGAGGGAAATAGCTCAATGGTAGAGCACAGGCATAGCATGCACGAGGTACTGGGTTCAATCCCCAGTGCCTCCATTAAAATAATAAAATAATAAAATTTAAAAAAATAAAACAACACTTTAAAAAATTCACAACGTAGACTAAATGAACCAACTAGTTAAAAAACTATCACAACACATCCAATATGTGATAGTTAGAATAGCACTATAACTATTAAGAAAATTGACATAATAATTTGAAAACTCCCCCAAAAGAATTCCAATCCAAGATGATTTCAGAGAATTATATACCAAATATTTTAAGAAGAATTAACAAGAATTCTTCACAATTTCTTCCAGAAAGTGAAAAAAACCCCAACACTTTCCAATTCATTTTATGAAGCTAGTATTACACTGACACCAAATCTAGACAAAGCCAATACAACAAGACAACTACAGAACAATATCCTTCATAAACTTAGACACAAGAATCTTTTACAAATTATTAGCAAATAGAATTCAGCAGTATATAAAAAAGAATTATATATCACAAACAAGTGGGGTTCATTCCAGACATACAAGTTTGGCTCACTATTAAAAAATAAATCAATGTTATTCACAATATTAACAGACAAAAAAGAAAAATTATATAATTATAGCCATCAATGCAGAAAAAGTATTTGCCACCATTTAATACACATTTATGAGAAGAAAAACTATCAGAAAACTAGGAATACAGGGGAACCTCCTCAAATTGATAAGGAACATATATAACACCCATATATACTTGTTGCTGAAAGATCAGCCCCTGTCCTTGATGAGCCAAATAACTCAGAGACAGCGTCTTAGAGTTTAGAAGAAAAGAAACCGCTTTATTGCTTTGCAGGGCAAAGGGGACTCACCTCCCACATTTAGTGGTGAAAGACTGAATGCTTTCTTCATACAATTGGGAACAAGGCAAGAATATCTGCTCTTACCACTCTTATTTAAACATACTGCTAGAATTTCCAGACAGTGCAATAAGGTAAGAAAAGGAATTATAGATTGGAAATGAATAAATAAAACTAACCCTATTATGAGATGACATGATTGCCTATGTAAAAAATCCCAAGGAATATACCAAAAAAAAAAAAAAAAACCAAAACAAAGACCTCACAGACATTAAAAGTGAATTCAGTGAAGTCCCAGAATACAAGATCAATATAAAATTAAATGCATTTCTATATACTAGCAATGAATATGTGAAAACCAAAATTTAAAATTTACAACTGGTCAAAGGAATGAAATACTTAGGTATAAATCTAATAAAATATATACAGCAGTTGTATGCTGAATATACAATGCTGATGAAAATATCAAAGATCTAAATAAATGGAGAGACGTAAATTCACAGATTGGAATATTTAAGAGTTCTCTCCAAATTGATATACACATTTAACAATTTCTATGAAAATCCTAGCAAGAGTTTTGGTAGATGTAGGCAAGATTATTCTAACATTTATATGGAAAGGCAAAGGAACTAAAATAGCTATAACAATTGTGAAAAGAATAAAGTGGAAAATTCACTCCACCCAATTTGAACATTTATTACCTAGCTACAGTAAACAAGATTATATGGAATTGGTGCTGAGATAGATAGGTCAATGGAACAGAAATAAAAACATAAATATGCCCAACTAATTTCTGACAGATGTGCAAAAGGAATGATGGTTTTCAACAAACATTCCTGAAGCAATTGGGCATATATACACAATAAAATGAATCCTGACCTACATTTCACACCTTATAGCAAAGTTACTCAAAATGAATAAGACTTAAATGTAAAACGCAAAACTATAAAACTTTTAGAAAAAAAAACAGAAGAAATTATTTAGGCTCTAATACTATGCAGTTCTTAGTCTTGACATCAAAATCACAATCTATAAAGGAAATATCATTAAATGGATTTCATCAAAGTATAAAACTTTTGCTCTGTCAAGTACTCTGTTAAGAGGATGGAAAAAAGCTACAGACTTAGAGAAAATACTTGAAAACTGCATATCCAATAAAGGACTAGTATCTAGATATAGAAAGTACTCTAAAATCTCAACAGCATATAAATTTAAAGTAACTATTATTGAAATGTTGCACAGAATATAGTCTAAGCAGTGTGAAGTGTAAAAATATGTTAAATTTATAAAAGGACATTTGAATACACAATAAAGAATCCTCATCTCTGTGCTTTTATTACTAAAAATGGGACTCCAGTTAGATGCTAGAAAATGCCCCACAAAATCTAAAATTAATAAGAATGACAAATTATAGACATTAAGATGTTTACAATTAAGAATTCCAAATTTTCTGACAAAGGCAGTGAAACAGAATATGGGATTACCACCATTAAACGTATACTAGACTGGAAAATAAAACAAAATTAATCAAAATTAGAACGTTTTACATTAAAATATTTGCAGGACAATTTTAGTGAAATTAAAAAAAATAAAACATTCCTTTTAATATACAAGAACTTCAAATTTTCTAAGAAAAATACACTAGAGAAATCTCTCATGCTCAATAGAAGAAATTGAAAACTATAATGAAATTATGAGATCCAAAGTTCAAACTACTTCCACTTCCTCATTCCTCTATCAGCACTCTGACGCATAAGAGATTTAGTAACCAGAAATAGTGAGTCAGTCCATTCTTATCAGAATGAATACTATCTTCTCTATTAGTTGCATACATTGAAATCCAAAAAGTGATAGAAATGTCTTTGACGATAAAGCTCTCAAAATTAAGATGAATAAAATTTGACATGTTAGATTTTAATAAAACACCTCGAAATTTAAAAAAATCCAAGTAGAACATGGGTGAAAAACATGGAGAGACATTTTAGTGAATAAGAAATACAGCTGGCAAATAAATACATGAAAAGTTGTTCAATATCAATAACCACTAGGGAAATGCAAATTAAAAGCACAATAAGATATCATGACACACCTATCAGAAGGACTTAAAAAAAAAAGAATAGTCCAATAAAAGCATGAAAAGATGCTCAGCATCATAAGTCATTAGAGAAATGTAAATCAAAACTGAGATACCACTTTACACTCAGTAGGGTGGCTATTAACAAAATGACAGCATATAGCAAGTATTGATGAGGATGTGTAAAAGGTGGAACCTTTATGTATTTCTAGAGGGAATGTAAAATAGTGTATCTGCTTTGGGAAACAGTCTGGAAGTTCCACAATGAGTTCAATATAGAGTTACCATGTGATCCAGCAATTCTCTTCTTAGGTATTTACTCATGTATGTTGACACAATAACTTTTTTTTTAATTGAAGTATAGTCAGTTTACAATATTGTGTCAATTTCTGGTGTAAGTATGATGCTTCAGTCATACATGAATATATATATATATATTCATTTTCATATTCTCTTTCACCAGAAGCTACACAAGATATCAAATATAGTTCCCTATGCTATACAGAATAAACTTGTTTATTTATTTTATATATGTACCAGTCAGTATCTGCAAATCTTGAACTCCCAGTTTATCCCTTTCTACTCTCTTCCCTTCTGGTAACCGTAAGTTTCTTTTCTATGTCTGTGATTCTGTTTCTGTTTTGTAAATAAGTTCATTTGTCTTTTTTTTTTTTTTAGATTCCCCATATAAGTGATATCATATGGTATTTTTCTTTCTCTTTCTGACGTACTTCACTTAGAAACATCCTCCAGGGCCATCCATGTTGGTGCATATGGCATTATTACATTATTTTTTATGGCTGAGAAGTACTCCATTGTATAAATATATCACAACTTTTTTATCCATTCATTGACACAATAACTTGTATGTGAATGTTCACAACAGGATAATTTATAATCACCAAAAGGCAGAAACAACTCAAATGTTCACCAACTAATGAATAGATAAACAAAATTTGGTATAGTCATACCATGGAATATTATTCATTCATAAAAAGAATGAAGTACTGATACATGCAACAAGATGGATGAACCTTGAAAACATCACACTAAGTGGAAGAATCCAAACACAAAGAGTCATAACATTTAAGATTCCATTTCAATGAAATGTCCAGAATAGGCAATTTTTTCAAGACAGGAAGCAGTTTAGTGGTTGCCTAAGGCTGTGGAAAATGGGGTAATTAGTGGATGAAGACAAACGAGTGTGCAATTTTTTTTGGAGGTAATAAAAGTGTTCTAAAATTGATTGTGGTGATGAAATCACTACTCTATACCAAGTCACTGAATTATACACTTTAAATGGGTGAATTGTATGATGTGTGAATTATAACTTAGTAAAGTTGTTTCAAAAATAAAATACTGTGGTGAAAACAACAATAATCTGGTGATATGTTTTAGTCAGTATGTTATCTATCAATGCATTGAAGGAGGTAGTTTAGTTTTAATTATACTAGCACTTTGATTAGCTAAAACTTCAGGGTCCTACAATGGCTTGATCTCCGAATATATAAGCAGCTCATACGACTTAAGAAGAAAAAAAAAAAACAATCCAAAAGTGGCAGAAGACCTAAACAAGCAATTCTCCAAGGAAGAAATACAAATGATCAATAGGCACATGAAAAAATGCTCAGTATCACTAATTATCAGAGCAAAGCAAATCAAAACTACAATGAGGTCTAATCTCACACCAGCCAGAATGGCCATCATTCAGAAGTCCACAAATGACAAATGCTGGAGAGGCTGTGGAGAAAAGGGAACCCTCCTACACTGCTGGTGAGAATGCAGTTTGGTGCAGACACTGTGGAAAACAGTATGGAGATTGCTCAAAAGGTTAGACCATATGACCCAGGAATCCCACTCCTGGGCTTGTATCCAGAGGGAACCCTACTTCAGGATGACACCTGCACCCCGATGTTCATAGCAGCACTATTCACAATAGCCAAGACATGGAAACAGTCTAAATGTCCCATCAACAGATGACTGGATGAAGAAGATGTGGTATATTTATACAACTGAATACTATTCAGCCATAAAAATGACAACATAACGCCATTTGCAACAACATGGATGCCCCTGGAGAATGTCATTCTAAGTGAAGTAAGCCAGAAAGAGAAAGAAAAATACCATATGAGATTCCTCATATGTGGAATCTTAGAAAAGAAAAAAAAGAAAAGAAAAGAAAAGAAAAGAAAGAAAAGAAAAGAAAAGAAAAGAAAAGAAAAGAAAAGAAAAGAAAAGAAAAGAAAAAAGACAAATGAACATAAATACAAAACAGAAACAGACTCATAGACATAGAATACAAACTTGTGGTTGCCGGGGGGAGGGGGGTGGGAAGGGACAGACTGGGAGTCCGAAATTTGTAGATAATAATAAGTATATATAGAATAGATAAACAAGATTATACCGCATAGCACAGGGAAATATATACAAGATCTTGTGGTAGCTCACGGTGAAAAAGAATGTGACAATAAATATATGTATGTTCACGTATAACTGAAAAATTGTGCTCTACACTGGAAATTGACACAACATTGTAAACTGACTATAACTCAATAAGATAAAATTAAAAAAAAATAACTTCAGGGTCCTAGTTAATCAAAGTGCTAGTATAATTACTGAAGTACTGGCACAGTGATGAAACTGGAAGCTTTAGGTAAAAACTGGGGATAACCCAGAAAACCTTGACATGTATATCCAAAAGCTACATATCTTATGCCTACAGACCCTCTCTTATCTGGCCTCTTTGCAACTGCCCACCTATATCCTTACCACCTCATAATGGACTACTAAGATTTCATAATTGGTCTTTTCCCTTTTTAATTTATCTCCCAATGTGATTCAAATCATATTTATAGCCATATTTGCACATTTCTACTTCACATCCTAATGTATTAAAAAGTTCCAATGGCACTCTACTCTTAACAGCTAAAGTCTACACATCCAAGCCTGGCATTTAAGGTCCTTCCTAATATGGCCACCACTTACCTTTCTGCATTTTCTTTATCTATGCCCTAGGTGAGATCACTGACTCTAATTGTTTTAACTACTACCTAAACAACTAATGGCATTCAAATCTAGTCTTAACCTTTATTCTGAGTACAAATATCCATGTTCATTTGAATGTCTCCCACAAGCACTTCATGGACTCTGGAATCAGACTGTGTTTGAATTTCACCTTCAGCCCTTGCAATTTGTGTGAACCTGGAAAAATTATGTAGTCTCATCTAAAATTGGGGATAATAATAATTGCACCTACCTCACTAGGTCGCTGTGAGGATTAAGTTAATTAATACATGGAAATTGCTTAGGATAGTGCCTGTTATATGGTAAGTGCTTGACAAATGTTATTGGCTAAAATTATCATTCACTAAGCTGAATATATCATCTTATCTTATTTGGTCCTTCTCCTATGTTCCTTGCCCATCATCCTGCTAGCTGCTGTAGCCAAACACTCAGGACTCCTAATTCCTCCTTCCTTTTCTAATACGTATTAAATCAAGAGCCAAGGTCTGATTATTTTACCCATGTATAATTTTTAGTTTCATTTTTCCCACTTTCCCTATTACCTATATACTATTTCAGGCCTTCTTCTAAAAACTGTAATAGTCTACTACACACTCCACTCTCCCTTCCTATGATCTTGTCTTATTTAAATTACCACTGAAGCAATATACATAAAAGGTAATTTAGAATAAACTAATAAATGAAATGCTAACTTAACCAAGTCATGCCCCTATTTATAACTCTGCAATGGCAATTCATTATCTATGTACCAAGCACCTCAGGTCCAAGCCCAATGCCCATAACATCTCTCTCTACTTATCTAATTCATTAATATCTACTAACTTATTTACTTCTTTAATTTCTAACTTTCAAAACTATTAATGATTAGCAAATACCTATAAGACTTTCTGTAACATTTATAGCCCTCGGTTTATATTACCTTGAAGTTCATTTCCTTATGGAAATACCCTATTACCCCAATTGGGTGTTATCCTCCTCAAAGTCAAGGACCTTGGCTTATATCTTTTTAGATCCTTTACCTCATTATTTTTTAGACAGCAGATCACAGCCAATAAAATCAATTCAGTGGGTTGCAAAAAAATGGAAAAAATAAAATAGAATAGGAAAATCAGAGAACATTGAACATAGTAAGGATAAAGTGCTTTCAATTCATTGCTTTCAGTTTCAATTGCTCTTCTCAGCTGGTGACAGAATATGTGGCCAGCAGCATGCAGCACCTCCTCATGATAAGCTTCCTCATGATACACCCTTAGGTGTGGAGTGCCATAGTGTGGCTCCTTCCAGTAAAAGGTTTCCCAAACACACCCAAGCAGTTTTCCAGCTAATGTTGCTGGTGTGGCACCTCCCTATGGATGGCTTTCTCTGTTATGTCCTCAGGCAGCTTTGCTATGAATTTCAAGGTACTACACCTCCTCATGGATGACTTCCCCTAGTATTCCAGAAAATAATTAACTCAGCTTCCCTGGGAATCACTCCAGTGTGGCACCTCAGCTAAATTCTACACAGTCCGGTGAGCCACAGCCATGCCTTTTCCAACAAGGTCTGGATTCTCTGTCAAGGGCAGAGGGAAGGAGGGTTTCCCAGATTTATTCCTTCCTTGGGTGCTCTATCTCATCCCTAAGAGTAGAAGCTGCACTTTGTATCTGCTATTCCTATATTCATAAGAGTTCTATTTATCCCTTACTGGCCAATCACCCACTACTACAATCCCTTGTTATAATTAAAAATTCTTTCTACTAACCTTCCTTGTTCTGGTTTCTGTCTCTTAATTGAGCCCTACCACGGGAAGTATTGTCTTTTGAAACTTTCATTTCAGTTGTGTGTGTGTACTAGGTCATAACTGTTGGGCCAAATGACGTCCTTCAAAGTCCAAGGACCCTCATTTCTGGGTTCTCAGTTGCCTGCCTGTGATCCTTCAACAGATAAAGTACATTCTTTACTGTGCATCCTTCCCCTAACAAACTAACAGCCCTAGGTAATGCCTAACCTCACAATAGCTCAGGCTGGCTTGTTTCAGCCCACCTTATCAGAGTCATAAACCCCACCGCCCTTCACAGACCCTAAACCTCTTACCTAACCTACAACCAATCAGAGCCTTATGTACAAACTGATCAGGCACCTTGTGACCCTACCTTATAAAACACCCCAACAACTGGCCCTGGGTGCTCACACAGGCACCTCTCGATTGTGTGTCCCACTGTTGTCTATGGCAGAGTACCCCTAATGAACTCTTTTTCTGTTTCCACACTCTATCTCTGGTAAATTCTTTTACCAACCCATGTTTCACTGGCTCACCGACTGGCTGCCACATTGTGGCCCACAACAATAATCATAAGATCCATTCTCAAAGATCTACCACATGGATAACGGGCATTCAATCAGTGAAGTGAAAACAGGCTCTAAAATTTGGTTAAAAAAGGAAGGGTATTTCTCAAAAGCAAAATTTTGAAAACGATCATTTAATAGGATCTCCATAAGAAAAGCATGCTTAAATAAGCCATTATGACTAAGCAAATAGTTCCTTCAATTCTTTAATGAAGTCAGACTTAAGAAAATGTATTAAGGATGGAAGAGGAGGCATTTGACAAAGGATGAGTATGTAAAACTGAAACCCAGCCCCGCTAAAACTTGAGTTCCTCTACCAAGTTTGATTAACCTCTCTATTCAAAATTTTATCCCTTTCTTGCCCAACATCTGTTCTCTTCAAGATTGAGGAATATCAAAGAAAGGGGGGGATTGAAAGGGAGCAGGACCCTGTGGGCCCTCCCTGATACAAATCCTTTCTGTCCCCCATTTGTCTTTTGTAGAAAATAAGCTTCATGCAGTCTCCTTGACCTTCCCTTAGTTCCAAAGAGTAGATTCAAAGAGTTGCTAATCAGGGAAGGGAGGAAATGCATAAACTAGGGAGGAGCAGTCAAGAAATAATAGTACAGCCCTGGAGCAGGGTCCTGGTTCCTCCTCAAGGAATATACATATCTTTAAGCTCTTCTACAAGAACTAAGGCTCCCCCTACCCCTGACTCTTGCTTATGGTTGAGCAGAAGTTTCAGAGACCATTGTTTGGGGGGAACACTAGGTCCACAAGATTGCTGGCATTCTGATTAAAAGCAACTGTCCTTTTTGTTACCAAGGCTGTTGCTCCGGGATCATACCCCTGGCCCCCCTTCAATTAGAAACCAATTACTCTTATCTAAGTCTCAGGAGGAAGCTGCAATGAGAAGAAACAAGAACCGGTTAGGACCAATGGAGCCCAAGATGATGGAGGATTTGACTTCCAGTGGACCTTGAGCCTCATATGTTCACTGTAATGTAGTAGCATGCTTAGTGACACACCCTGCTAGAGCCATGACAGTCAACAATTGCCATGACAACAACCAGAAAAGCCCATACAAGGACAGAAAAGCCCATACAAGGACTGATTGGCTCCATCACATGCAGGAGGACCTGATGGCAGAAACCTCTCATAAAAATCTGCATAGCCCCGACCCAGGCCAGAACTGTCTCTACTGGCCATCTTGGCTGATGGCTCCCTGCACAAGTGCTTCCTTCCTTCACTTGAGCACTTTTCTTTCCTTCTCACTGCTCAAGCACTTTCCTTCTATTTCCCCTTATGAGCAATAAAGCGGCTGTTCACTTAGTCCCTCTGCCTCTGATGTGCAAATTCTTTCACAGCCAGCAGCAAGGACCCACAGTTTGGTGGGCTTCCTAATTTAGGAGTCCTTCTATCCACTAACAAAACCAATAATCATAAGAATTGCCTTAGAAAGACTACAGCTCATAGAGAAATAAGGGATACAAAAATGTACAATACAAAATGGCTCATTAAAGGTAGGATCAGAACAACAACAAATCCCACATAATAGGTTCACTCTTTGGGAAATATCCTATCATAATCAGATAAGAAAGCAGAACTGCTTAATTTCTATTTTGTTCTATTTCCTCTTTAAAAAGAATGATTATCTAGCTAGATAGGGTAGACAAACATGGTTATGAGAGAAATGAAGTGCATTATAAGTAAGGAAAGACTAACAGAACAACTAGCTGTTCTAATGTTCTGAATGTGGATTTTATCAATATTAACTATATTAGGACTGAGAAAAAAATTAACTTCTAATATATTTAAAATAGCAATAATAAACCCATTATATGGTAATATAAATAATATAGTTTATAAAAAAATAACTACCTTTAAAAATAATTATATTTTACAAAACAAAAAATAATGGGAAAAGTAGCACTGTTTTACACTTCTGCAAATCTCTTAAAATATGGCTTAACAGAAAACAGCGAGATTCTAATATCTGCTTCTCCATTCAAATCTGCTGCAAAATGTTGTTCAGGTTGAAATTTATGAAGATAAGTCCAGATATATAACTGGAAAAAGGTGGAATATTTTAATATCCTTTTCAGATAGTTCTGGGTATTCTTTGATGCTATACCAAAATTTGACAAATGATAGTTTCCTAAAGGTTGGTCGCAATGAGGAACCTCAACTATACCAATTACTTTTTTTTTTGAAGGTTAAAAAATATTTTATTTAGAAAAATGTTGAAATGATTGTATGATAATTTGAACAGCTAGACGGTACAAACAATAAATAGAAAATTACCTTTTGATGTCTTCCAACAGTTGCATTATATGTGCCTTCTTTCTTCAGATGTGAAAAAAAGTATACAACTGATCTTTTAACAAGTGATTATTTCTCCTTTTTCCATATTTAGAAATCCTTATGATTCCTCAGACAGTTCCTTTTGTAATAAACTTTTCTTTTCTCCCTCAGCCAGCTCCAGTGGGTTCACCTTTATAGGACCTGAGATCAGGATAGAAGGGAAGTCATGTAAATGTTTCTTTACTGGGATAAATGACCTTTTATTGCTCTAACACATTAAAATTTGTTGATCTGTCTTACACTTTGTCTCATGTATTTTGAAGTTCTGATGTTAGGCACATACATAATAAGGACTGTTATGTTTTCTTAGAGAATTATGTAATGCTCCACTTTATCCCTAATAATTTTCCTTGCATTGAAGTCTGCTCTGTCTGAAATTAATACAGCTATTTCAGTTTTCCTTTGATTAGTGTTAGTCTGGTATATCTTTCTCCATTCCTTTACTTTTAATCTCTATGTGTCTTCATATGAGTCCATTTTCTCTCCTTTATTAGCCTATCAATTACACTTCACTCTTTTTAGTGGTTGCCCTAGAGTTTGCAATGTGCATTTATAACTAATTCAAGTCCACTTTTCAAACAACACTCTATGGCATCACAGGTAGTACAACCATCTATTTAGTAATTCACTCCAGAATTTTACTGGGATTTCATACTACTTTTACCATTTTAGGAAGTAGTAAGAAAATATTCCTAATTCATTCCCTTCATTCTTTGTATCATTGCTGTCATTCATTTGGCTTAAACAGAAGGTATAATCAAAATATATTCATTGATATTATTATTTTTGAACAAACTGTTATCTATTAGATCAATTAGTTGATCTAATTATTTTTCTTTATATAGATCTGAGTTTCAGACCTATACCATTTTCCTTCTTTCTGAAGAACTTCTTTTAGCATTTTTACCAGGCTGAGCTAATGACAACAAATTTCCTTAATTTTTGTTTATCTCAGAAAGTCTTTATTTTTAACTTTTGAAGGATAAGTTTGAAGGAAATAGAATTCTAGATCTGTGGTCTTCTATCAACACTTAAAGGATTTCAATCCTTTCTCTTCTTGGTTGCATGGCTCCTGACTACAACTCTTACCTTTGTTCCTGTATTGGTCAGGTGTTTTTCCCCTGGATTATTTTAGGATTTTTTTCCTTATCTTTGATTTTCTGCAATTTGAAATATGATATGCCTAGGTGTAGGGGCCTTGGGGGTTTTGATGTTGTTGTTGTTGTTGTTGTTTTTGTCTTTGTCTTGCATTAATCCTGTTTTGTCTTCTCTAAGCTTCCTGGATCTGTGATTTGTTGTCTGACATTAATTTGGAGAAAATCTCAGTCATTATTGCTTTAAATATTTCTTCTGTTCTTTCCTTTCTTCTCCTTCTAGTATTACCATTACAAATACGATACACCAGGGAGAGAGAAGCAAAATGGCAGAGTAGAAGGACGCTTGTAGCTCACCCTCTCCCACAAATACACCAAAACTCACATCTACGGACCTAGTTAGCCAACCAGAGCACCTGCCGAACTCTGACAAAACATCACCCTCTATGAAAGATAAAAACGCCAAAAATCCGGTAGGAGAAAAGGAAAAAAGAAAGAAGATAAAGCAAAACTGTGCGAAACCAATCCCATGGGGAGGAAGCTGCAAAGGAGGACTGGCGCTTGTTCACTGGGTCTCCCCTCTCCAACAGAGAAGCCATTGGGATGGAAGGGGAGACTCCAAGGCTCAGATTTGCCCCAAGCACACCTTAACCAACAGAACTGAGTTAAATGGGCACAAAGGGTCCCCACGACACCCAGCCTGAGATGTGAGCTGGCAGCTGCAGGCAGGGACAGGCTGCCTGAGCCAGGTGGAGTACTGGGGTGGCTACACTGAGGCAGCACCGGGGGACTGCAGGGTGCTGCACGCCATGGCTGGGAGGGGATACAGAGCAGAACCACCTCGGTCCCCCATAAATTGTAAAAATAAGCAAAGCAGCAGGGCTGGTGTGCCATAGCCTTTATCTCCTCAGACCTGCACCGCCATTACTGGCACTTCTCCTGAGAAGAGAGGCGGGGCTCAGCAACAGCCACCATCTCCTCCAGTGTGCAGCACCCGGGCGGGGGTGGGGCTGAGACCTGAATCCGCACCCTGGGGCTCCATAACCTCCTACACAGGACTGAGACTTGTTTACAGCCTGTGGCAGATAGGATCTTTCTGCCATGGCACCTCAGAAAACTCACACTGCCAAGACAAACAAGGAACTGAGTTTTGGAACAGAGCAGGGGTGGGGCTGTTCCACGGACTTCCCTGAGCCAGCCTTTGGAGTGCCGACCCGAGGTGGAGCAGACAGCTGCACAGAACAGCAGAGCAACCGGCACCAGGAAAGGGCAGGGAGCTACCCGCCTTCTTGGCAGGAACACAGCACCTGACCATGGTGCTGGGAAGGGGTGCAATCAGCCCATCTGCCTCCCCAAAGTGCAGCATCTGACTGCGGCATCAGGAAGGGGAGAAACCCGCCCGCCCACCGGGTAAGAGCTCAGCACCAGACCCAGTGTTGGGAAGGGGCGCGAACTGCTAGCCAATAGCCACTGGGAGCAGCACAGACAAGGGCGCCAACAGAGGGCCTCTGGAAAGAACAAGCTGAGTTTGCAAAACAGGGCAAAGACACAAAGACCTCTCGATAAAATCATTAAGAGCACACCATCTCCAGGAGAACTAGATAACTGATACTTCTTAAGCAACAGTGCCAGAGAGATATGAGCAATGTGAATAAGCAGAGGAACCACTCCCAATTAAAAGAGCAAGAGAAATCCCCTGAAAGCACAATAAAGGAAATAGACATTGATGGTCTATTAGATCAAGATTTCAAAAAAAGGCAGAAGAGAGAAGATGGCGGAGTAGAAGGATGCTCGCTCACCCTCTCCCACAAATGCACCAAGACTCACATACATAGACCCACTCAGCCAACCAGAGCACCTGCGGAACTCTGACAGAACATCGTCCTCTTCAAAAGACAGAGATGCCAAAAATCTGGTAGGAGAAAAGGAAAAAAGAAAGAATAAAATGCAAAGCAGAGCGGGATGGGTCCCACGGGGAGGGAGGAGCAAAGGAGGATTGGCGCTCATTCCCTGTATCTCCCGCCTCCAACTGAGAGGCCAGCAGGTCAGAGGGGGAACCTCCGAGGCTCGGATCTGTACAGAGCAGCCATTGACTGACAGAAATAAGTTTAACAGTTACAGAGGGTCCCAATGACACCCAGGCCGAGACATGGGCCAGCAGCTGGGGGCAGGGCCAGGCTGCCCAAGCCAGGCAGAGGATGGGGGCTGCTGCACTGAGGCAGCCCCGGGGGGATTGCAAGGGGCTGCACACCGTGGCTGTGGGTGCACAGGGCAGAAACTGGGCCCACCATAAAACAACACGGTTGATGTGCCCTGGGGGGAAGGGAGCATACCCCCATCTCTGAAAACCCGCAGAAAGTTTGTGGGGGAAGAGAGGCGGGGCTCAGGCACAGCCACCATATGCTCTGGCGTTGCTTAGCATCCAGGCGGGGGCGGGGGTGAAACCTGCATCTGCACCTAAGGGCTTAGCAGCCTCAAAGGACAGACGGAGACTTCTCTACACCCCGAGGCAGTTAGGATCCTTCCATCCTGGTCCCTCAGAGAACCTGCTCTGCCAAGACAAACAACGAGCTGGGTTTTGGCCTGGAGCAGGGACAAGGTTGTTCCTCGGTCTTCCCCGAGCCCACCTGTGGAGCGCCAACCCGAGGAGGAGTGCGCAGCTGCACAGAGCAGCAGAGCGACCGGCACCGGGAGAGGGAGGGCGGCCCCCCACCTTTTGGGCAGGAATGCAGACACTGCCCACGATGCTTGGAGGGGCTGGGACCCACCGTCCCACCTGGCCAGTCTGAAACATCTGAATGTGGCATCATGAGGGGCAGTGACACGCCCGCACACAGCAAAGGAGAGCTGCACCTGACCCAGTGTTGGGAGGAGGTGCGATCCGCTTGCCCACAGGTACTGGGCGCAGCACAGAAGAGGGCGCCAATGGAGGGCCTCTGGAAACAGCAAGCTGAGCTTCCAAAACAGGACGAAGACAGAAAGACTTCACGTTAAAAGCACACAGACTCTAGGAGAACACCAACACCACCCCTTTTTTTTTCCTTAAGTCTGCTGTTACTTGTTCTATTTTCTATTACCCTCTAAATTTTTACTTCTTAATTCATTTCTATTTCTCTTGGGTTTTGTTGTCCTGTTATTGATTACACACAGGTTTCAAATACATTTTTTCATCTTTTCCCCCTTTTTTAAAGGTTTTAAAAGGACGTCTCAACCCAATTGAAATTCTGCTTCAACTTGCTCTTCTATTACTCATTATACACAGTTTTCAAAACTTTTCTTCTCCCTTCTTTTAAAATTTTCTCCATTTTTTCTTTTTTTCCTAAGTATCATTCCTAGATAAGCATTAGACAGATAAACTCCTTAAGGACCACAATAGATAACTGATAGTCCATGAACCACAGTGCCAGAGAGGTATGAGCAAGATTAAGAAGCAGAGAAACAATTCCCAATTAAAAGAACAAGAGAAATTCTCTGAAGGAACGATCAGTGAAATAGCATCAATAGCCTACTAGATCAAGATTTCAAAAAAGGAGTGATCAAAGAGCTGAAGGAACTAAGAGAGATAGTGTTTAGAGATATAAAATATGTCAAAAATGAAATTGAAGCTATAAAGAAGAGTGAAGTAGAATGGGTAAGCTCATTGACTAAGATGAGGAATGATCTAAAAGCTGTGCAAAGCCGACTAGATAATGCAGAGGAACGAATTAGTGACCTAGAAGACAGGACAATAGAAAGCACCCAATCAGAAAAGCTATAAGAGAAACAAATAAAAAATAATTAAAATAGCATAAGGGACCTATGGGGTAATATAAAGTGTGCCAATCTTCACATAATAAGGATCCCAAAAGGGAAAGAAAGATCAAAGGGGATTGAAAAGGTTTTTGAAGAAATCATGACTGAAAACTTCCCAAACTTAAAGAAGGAATCAGATATCCAAGTACAGGAAGCTCAGAGGGTCCCAAACAGGAAGAACCCAAATAGACCCACACCAAGACATATCATAATTAAGATGGCCAGAGGCAAGGATAAAGAAATGATTCTAAAGGCAGCAAGAGAAAAGCAAAGACTGAGTTACAAGGGAACCCCCATAAGGCTCTCAGCTGATTTCTATACACAAATACTACAGGCCAGAACGGAGTGGCAAGATATATTCAAATTCCTGAATGAAAAAAAGATGCAGCCTAGGATACTTTATCCAGCAAGATTATCCTTTAGGATAGAAGGAAAAATAAAGAATTTCACAGACAACAAAAAAATACAAGAGTTTGGCAACACTAAACCCATGCTAAAAGAAATACTGAAAGCTCTATTCTAAATAGAAAAGCAGCAGGATGCTACAGAAATGAGAAACACACAACTGGAAAGGTGATAACTCATGAATTACAAATAAAATAAACATGAAATTATAAAAGAAGACATACAAATCATTGAGAGTGGGAGACGGAGGCAGGGAAATATAGAATATATTTTTTTCATTCTTCTATAATTTTTTTAATGGTAGGATGGGTTTGAGATCATGTTACTATCAGTTTAATAAAAACAGTTATAGTAATGGGCTAATAGATTTACGAAAAATGGTAACCACAAGACAAAAACTTACAAGGGAGTCACAACAACTGAATAAATTTCATGATACTACAAAGGAAAATTACCAAACCACAAAAGGAAGAAGAAAGGAACAAAGAGAAAATACCAAATGAACTGCAAAGAGAAGATCAAAAGGGCAATAAACACACATCTATCATTAATTACTGTAAATGTTAATGGACTAAATGCTCCAATTAAAAGACATAGAGTGGCAGAGTGGATAATAAAGCAAGAACCTTCAATATGCTGCATACAAGACACCCACTTTAGGGAGAAGGACACATACAGATTGAGAGTGAAAGGATGGAAAAGGATATTCCATGCAAATGGAAAAGCCAAAAGAGCAGGTGTTGCAGTACTGATTTCAGACAAAATAGACTTTAAAACAAAGGCCATAAAGAAAGGTAAAAAAGGACATTTTATAATGATTAAAAGAGTGGTACAAGATGAGGACATTACACTCGTTAATATACGTGCATCTAATATAGGAGCACCTAAGTACATAGAAAAATTGCTAACAGAGAAAAAGGGGGATATTGATGGGAATACAATCACAGTTGGAGATTTTAACACCACATTAACTTCACTAGGCAGATCTTCCAGGCAGAAAATAAATAAGGAAACAGAGAAATTAAATAATACAATAGAAAAATTAGATTTCGTGGATATTTTTAGAGCATTACACCCCCCAAAAATAGGATATACTTTATTTTCAAGTGCACATGGAACATTTTCCAGGATTGATCATGTACTTGGGCACAAAAGAAACCTCAATAATTTTAAGAAGATTGAAATTATTTCAAGCATCTTTACTGACCACAGTGCCATGAAACTGGAAATCAACAACAGAGAAACAAAACAGAAAAAAACAAAAGCATGTAGATTATATAACATGCTATTAAAAATACAAAGGCTCAATGAGGAAATGAAAGCTGAAATTAAAAAATACCTTGAGACAAATGACAATAAAGCACAACCACTCAAAATCTATGGGACACAGCAAAGGAAATGCTAACAGGGAAGTTTATAGCGATAAAGGCATTCCTCAAAAGGGAAGAACAATCTCAAATAAACAATTCAACCCACCAGCTGAACGAATTAGAAAAAGAAGAACAAACAGCCCGAAAAGGCAGAGAAGGAAGGAACTTATAAAGATTAGGGAGGAAAAACTACAATAGAGATTAACAAGACCATAGAAAAAATCAACGAAACCAAAAGCTGGTTTTTTGAAAAAGTAAATAAAATCGACAAACCTCTGGCCAAACTCACAAAGAAGAAAAAAGAGAGAGCACAAATGAGCAAAATAAGAAAGAAAAATGAAGAAATTACAACAAATAACATGGAAATACAGAATATCATACAACAATATTATGAAAAACTATATGGCACCAAACTGGATAACCTAGAGGAGATGAACAAGTCTCTGGAAACATACTGTCCACCAAGACTGAATCAAGAAGAAACTGACCACTTGAAAAATCCGATCACTAGAAATGAAATCAAATTAGTATTAAAAAAAAAAAAAAAAACTCCCTACAAATAAAAGTCCAGGACCGGACAGCTTCACCGGGGAATTCTACCAAACATACAAAGAAGAACACATACCAGTCCTCAAACTCTTCCAGATGATTGAAAAGGAGGAAATATTCCCAAACTCATTCGATGAAGCCACCATCACCCTGATACGAAAACCAGGCAAAGACACTACCAAAAAAGAGAATTATAGGCCAATATCACTGATGAACATAGATGCCAAAATCCTCACCAAAATATTAGCAAATAGAATCCAACAACACATAAAAAAGATTATACATCATGACCAAGTGGGTTTCACCCAAGGGACACAAGGGTGGTTCAACATACGCAAATCAATCAATGTAATACATCACATCAACAAGAGAAAGGACAAAAACCACATGATCATCTCAATAGAGGCAGAAAAAGCATTTGATAAAATTCAGCACCCATTTATGATAACAACTCTCACCAAAGTGGGTATAGAGGGAACGTATCTCAAAATAATAAAAGCTATATATGACAAGCCTACAGCCAGCATAGTACTGAGTGGTGAAAAACTCAAAAGCTTCCCACTAAACTCTGGGAGAAGACAAGGATGCCCACTATCACCACACCTATTCAACATAGTCCTGCAGTCCTAGCAACAGCAATCAGGCAAGAGAGAGAAATAAAAGGGATCCAAATAGGAAAAGAAGAGGTAAAAGTGTCACTATATGCCGACAACATGTTACTATATATAGAGAACCCTAATGGGTCCACACAAAAACTACCAGAGCTGATTGAAGAATTCAGCAAGTTAGCAGGTTACAATATTAACGTTCAAAAATCAGTTGCATTTCTCTATACTAACAAATAATCAACAGAAAATAAAGTAAAGAAATAATCCCCTTTAAAATAGCACCCAAGGTAATAAAATATCTGGGAATAAATCTAACCAAGGAGGTGAAAGAATTATACACAGAAAATTATAAACCATTGTTGAAAGAAATTAAAGAAGACATTAAAAATTTGAAAATTATCCCATGCTCTTGGATTGGAAGAATCAATATTGTTAAAATGGTCACACTGCCCAAGGCAATCTACAGGTTTAATGCAATCCCTATCAAATTACCCAGGACATATTTCACAGAACTAAAACAAACCATAATAAAATTTATATGAACCATCAAAGACCTAGAATTGCCAAAGCATTACTGGAGAGAAAGAAAGGGTCTGGAGGAATAACTCTCCCAGACTTCAGACAATACTATAGAGCTACAGATAGCAAGACAGCATTGTATTGGTACAAAAACAGACATATAGATCTATGGAACAGAACAGAGAGCCCAGAAATGAACCCACAAACGTTTGGTCAACTAATCTTCAACAAAGGAGGCAAGAATATACAATGGAATACAGACAGTCTCTTCAGCAAATGGTGTTGGGAAAACTGGACAGCAGCATGTAAAACAATGAAGCCAGAACACTCCCTTACACCATATACAAAAATCAACTCAAGATGCATCAAAGACTTAAACATAAGACAAGATACAATAAACCTCCTAGAGGAAAACATAGGCAAAACATTATCTGACATACATCTCAAAAATTTTCTCCTAGAAGAAATAAAAGCAAGAATAAACAATTGGGACCTAATGAAACTTACAAGATTCTGCACAGCAAAGGAAACCAGAAGTAAAACAAAAAACAACCTAAGGAATGGGAGAAAATTTTTGCAAATGAAACTGATAAAGGCTTGATCTCCAGAATATAAGCAGCTCATATGACTTAATAAGAAACAACCAAACAACCCAATCCAAAAATGGGCAGAAGACCTAAACAAGCAATTCTCCAAGGAAGACATACAAATGATCAATAAGCACATGAAAAAATGCTCAATATCACTAATCAGAGAAATGCAAATCAAAACTACAATGAGGTATCATCTCACGCCAGTCAGAATGACAATCATTGAAAAATCCACAAATGACAAATGCTGTAGAGGCTGTGGAGAAAAGGGAACCTTCCTACACTGCTGGTGGGAATGCAGTTTGTTGCAGCCACTATGGAAAACAGTGTAGGGATTCCTCAAAGGACGCGGAATAGACTTACCGTATGACACAGTAATCCCATTCCTGGGCTTGTATCCAGAAGGAACCCTACTTCAGAATGACACCTGTACCCCAATATTCATAGCAGCACTATTTATGATAGCCAAAACATGGAAACAGCCTAAATGTCCATCAACAGGTGACTGGATAAAGAAGAAGTGGTATATTTATACAATGGAATACTACTCAGCCATAAAAACCGACAACATAACGCCATTTGCAACAGGGATGCTCCTGGTTAATCTCATTCTTAGTGAAGTAAGCCAGAAAGAGAAAGAAAAATATCATATGAGATCACTCATATGTGGAATCTAAAAAACAAAAACAAAAACAAACAAACAAAAAAACAAAGCATAAATACAAAACAGAAGTAGACTCATAGACATAGAATACAAAGTTGTGGTTGCCAAGGGGGTGGAGGGTGGGAAGGTATGGACGGTATTTCAAAATTGTAGAACAGATAAACAAGATTATACTGTATAGCACAGGGAAATATACACAAAATCTTATGGTAGCTCACAGAGAAAAACATGTGACAATGAATATATATATGTTCATGTATAACTGAAAAATTGTGCTGAACACTGGAATTTGACACAACATTGTAAAGTGATTATAAATCAATAAAAATGTTTTAAAAAATTTCAGAAAAGGAGTGCTCAGAGTACTGAAAGAACTAAAAGAAATAATGTTTAGAGATATAAAATAGGTCAAAAATGAAATAGAAGCTACAAAGAAGAACTATGTAGAATTAGTAAACTCATTTGCTGAGAGGAGAGCTGACCTAAAGGCTGTACAAAGCAGGCTAGATAATGCAGAGGATCGAATAACTGACCTAGAAGACAGGACAACAGAAAGCACCCAATCAGAACAGCAGAGAGAAAAGCAGATAAAAAAACAATGAAAACAATATAAGGGACCTATTGGATAATATAAAGCATGTCAATCTATGCATAATAGAGGTTCCAGATGGGGAAGAAAGAACAAAGGGGATTGAAAAGGTTTTTGAAGAAATCATGACTGAAAACTTCCCAAACCTAAAGAAGGAATCAGATATCCAAGTACAGGAGGCTTAGAGGGTCCCAAACATGAAGAAACCAAATAGAACCACACCGAGACATATCATAATCAAGATGGCCAGTGTTAAGGATAAAGAAATGCTCCTAAAAGCAGCAAGAGAAAAACAAAGAGTGAGTTAAAAGGTAACCCCCATAAGGCTCGCAGCTGATTTCTCTACACAAAGACTACAGGCCAGAAGGGAGTGGCAAGATATATTCAAAGTCCTGAATTAAAAAAAGATGCAGTCTAGTATACTCTATCCAGCAAGGCTATCCTTTAGAACAGAAGGAGAGATAAAGAACTTCAGAGACAAGCAAGAACTAAGAGTTTAGCAACACTAAACCCATGCTAAAAGAAATATTGACGGTCTACTCTAAATAGAAAAGAAGCAGGATGCTACAAAAATGAGAAATTCATAACTGGAAAGGAGATAACTTCCATGAATTACAAAAAGAATAAACACAAAATTGTAAAAGAAGACATCTAAATCATTAAGAGTGGGAGAGGGAAGCAAGGAAAACAGTATGGAGATTCCTCAAAAGACTAAAAATAGCCTTACCATATGACCCAGGAATCTCGCTCCTGGGCTTATATCCAGAAGGAACCCTACTTCAAAATGACACCTGCACCCCAATGTTCATAGCATCACTATTTACAATAGCCAAGACATGGGAATAGCCTAAATGTCCATCAACAGATGACTGAATAAAGAAGGTGTGGTATATTTATACAATGGAATACTATTCAGCCACAAACACCGACAACATAACGCCATTTGCAGCAACATGGATGCTCCTGGAGAATGTCACTCTAAGTGAAGTAAGCCAGAAAGAGAAAGAAAAATACTGTATTAGATCGCTCATATTTGGAATTAAAAAAAATAAATACAAAACAGAAACAGACTCATAGACATAGAATACAAACTTGGGGTTGCCAAGGGGGCCGGTGGTGGGAAGGGACAGACTGGGATTTTAAAATGCAGAATAGATAAACAAGATTATACTGTATAGCACAGGGAAATATATACAAGATCTTGTGGTAGCTCATAGCAAAAAAAAAAAAAATGTGACAATAAATATATATATGTTCACGTATAACCAAAAAATTGTGCTCTACACTAGAATTTGACACACTGTAAAGTGACTATTACTCAATAAAAAAATGTAAAGAAAAAACCAAAGAAAAAAAAAACGAATATGATACACCTTTTGTACTTACCCCACAGTTCTTAGATATTCTGTTCTGGTTTGTTTGTTTGTTTGTTTGTTTGTTTGTTTTTCCTCTTTGCTTTTCAGTGTTGAAAGTTTCTGCTGACATATACTCAAGTTCAGAGATTATTTCCACAGTTGTGTCTAGTCTATTATAATAAGCCCATCAAAGGCATTCTTCATTTCTATTACAGTGCTTTTTATCTCTAGTATTTCTTGTTTATTTCTTTTTAGAATGTCCCTTTCTCTTCCTGTATCACTCATCTGTTTTTACACATTGTCTACTTTTTCCACTGGAGTCCTTAGCATAATTAATCATAATTACTTTAAATTGCTAGTGTAATAATTCCAGGATTCCTACCATATCTGACTCTGGTCCTGATGCTTGCTCTGTCACCCAAACTGTGTCTTTTGCCTTTTAGCATGTCTCATCATTTTTTGTTAAATGCTGGAAATGAAGTACTGGGTAAAAGGAACTGTGGTAAGTAAGGCCTTTAGTAATGTGGTGGAAATGGGGGAGGAGGGCACGTGTTCTATAGTCCTATGATTTGGTCTCAGTCTTTTATTGAGCCTTTGTTCCTGGACTATAAATTTCATAAATCCTTTTCATTTTTCTCCTCCACTTAGGTGGCACAGGATGGTGAGAGGGTATTTCTCTTCCCTTGTCAGGTATTTCTCGTCCCTTAAGTCAGTTAGGCTCTGAGAAAAACCAGATAGATTAGACTCTATAAAACAATTTCTCTTCAGAGCAGGCTAATAGCAAAAATGTTCTGGTGTATTTCAAAATGGCTATTTTTCCCCTCCCTACTGGCAACAGAAGATTTTTCTCCAATCTTCACTCTGAGAACCTGGTAGAGCTCCCGAAGGTGAAGCTCATAATAGTGTGAGTGTGCCCCCTTAAGACTGGATCCCCCTAGAGTTTTTAAGTCTTACACTTGTCCTCACTGAACCCCCAGCTATTTGTCAATTACAGTGCAGGTTTTCCTACCCTAGTACTGATTCTCACGGAGATTTCAGCTTGAGGGTCTTTGCTTTGGTGTGTTGTGGTATCTGTATCTGTGTCTCTCTCTCCAATTTGGGGAGGTAAAGTGTAGCAATTTTCCCTGTAACTTCAAGTCTCCGGTGGCTCTAAGAAAGTTTGTGATTTTTTTCAGTTTATTTAGCTTTTTTACTTGTTAGATGAAGTGATGACTTCCAAACCATTCACATGCCAGACCAGAAACCAGAAAGGCCTGTCTTGAACTTAGAATGCATCTTTTTTACCCATGCCTGATTTTCTAACATCAAGTTTTAGTCATTTGTAGTGACTCATTGAGTTATACAGATCTTCCAAATTTTGACCTATTTCATTATACAACATAAAAATCACTTCATTTAATATCCCCAATGATCTCATCAGAAAAGTCTTTAAGTCTGGAAAGCTATCAAGCTCATAGTAATGAACACAATTTTTCCAAAATTCTAATTTTCCCTTGAAAGCACAAATTTTATCATTTGTAACAATACTTTTAGTTATTTGTCTTGAAATGGCAGGCCCACTTCATCAATTTTTGAGAAAATATCTGTGAAATATCAAAGTCTGCTTAGCCATAGATTTTTTTTTTGATCTGTTGTTCCTTCAGGTAAAAATAGTATTCCATGAAAAAACTGCTAGTTTGACTCACAACTCAATCATACAAATGCTTTTCCTCAAAACAATCATAATACTTCTTTATGTAGCATAAGTGCTTTATATGTAATTTCTACTTTGTCACAAAATACTAAATGATATATTTAGGGTCAAGAATTAATAAAATTATTTTAAATTTTCTCATCAAGTTCCTTCTTAAGTGAAACTGATTTTTTTCTGTGTGGTGGTGAAGAATACAGTAACTACTGTACAGTTTGATACCACTTCCTTGATTTGTGCTAAAATGTAACTGCTTTTGTCCTATCAGTGGAAATATTAACACAGTAGAAAAAAGGCAAAATAACATCTTAGCATTATTTTGAAAATAGTCTGATGAAAGCTATTCTGACAGGTGTGAGGTGACACCTCATTGTGGTTTTGATTTGCATTTCCCTGATGACTAGCTAGGTTAAGCATCAATTCATATGCCTGTTGGTCATCTGTATGTCTTAGGGAAATATCTATTCAGGTCTTCTGCCCATTTTTTAATTAGGTTGTTTGATTATTTGCTATTGAGTAGTACGAAATGTTTATATATTTTGGAAGTTAACCCCTTATCAGACATATGATTTGCAAATATTTTCTTCCATTCAGTAGGTCATCTTTTAATTCTGTTGATGGTTTCCTTTGCCCTGGCTCTACTTTAAATTTTTAATTAATAAATTTTATTTTTAGAGGAATTTTAGGCTCAAAGCAAAGTACAGAGGGTTCCCACATAACCCCTATGCCCAAACACATACAACCTCCCCTACCCCAAACCTGTATTTAAAGACTAGATGCTAATTATATGATCTTGGACAAATGATTTTATCACTCTGAACCTCAGTTTTCTTATCTATATAATGGGGTTAATATGTATATAAAGTATTATCAAGAGAATTAGAGATATTATTACTAACATTATCTTGAATTACATCCATACATAGTTAGTACTCAACATCTAATAAAGCAAAAGTTCTATTTTAAAAAAATACAACAACAAAACTTGACAGGCCAGAATAATGGGCTCAAAATAACAAGATGAAACATAACAGGTATGTATTAGTGTCCTACGGCTGCTGAAATAAATTACCACAAACTTGGTGAGTTAAAACATACTTTTCCCTTACAGTTTTGTAGGTCAGAAATTCAAATTTAATTTCACTTGGCCAAAATCATGGTATCAGCAAGGCTATATTCCCTCCAGAGTCTACTGTCCTTTCTAGTTTCTAGAGCTATGTTCCTTTCATTCACTGGTTTGTGACCATTCTCTCCATCTTCAAAGCCAGTAGCGTAGCATCTTGTTTTACTTGTCACATTGCCACCTTCGTTGGTCACATCATATCTCCCCCTAATAAGGACACTTATGATGTCATTTAGGGTCTACCCAGATAATCCAGGATAATCTCCTCATCTCTAAATCCTTAATTTAATCACATCTGCAGAGCCCCTTTTACCATATAAGGCAACATTCATAGGTTCTAGAGATTGGGACTGGATATCTTTGGGAGCCATTATTCAGCTCACCACAGGTATGAATATAAAGGTAGCATCTAGGTTTAAAAAAAAAAAAACTATTTCAAGTTCAGGGTAGTTAAGAAACCTGGAGCAACAGAAGTCCATTTGAAAACAAGATTATTTGATACCATCAGTGTGATCATTGGTGTGTTTTGCTTACAACAACAACAGAAAAAATCCCTAACATATTTCAATTTTGCTCTGCATCAAAAGAAGTAGAGGGTTCAGAATAAGAACGACAACAGTCTTAGACTGCACTTGGATTACTATACTTTGTTATAAATTACATAGTTTAAGAAGAGACAATTAAAAAAACAATTAAAATTAAGAAGAGACAATTAAGAAGAGACATTCTATCCAGGAGGAAAATAACTAGTATGATGAAAGAACTAAGAAGTCTGTTCTATAATAAATAGCTAATTTCTTTTGTATGTACTATATGTCAGGCACTGTTCTAAATAAATTACTGGTCTCAACAACTCTATGAGGTAGATACTATCTGTTAATTGCCCCCATTTTCCAGGCATAATATGTAATTTTCTCCGAATCACATGTGCTAGTAAACTACTAGGCCAGATTCAAACCCAGGAAACCTGGCTCTGGAGCCCAAAATTTAGGCACCATGCTATATTGTCTTTCTAAGACATCAGAGAATGAAAGAAGTCATTTCAGGAGGTAAGAAAAAATGTTCTTAAGTTACTAAAAGATTATTAGGTAGAAGAATTAGACTTAGTCTACATCATTATAGAAGTCAAGACCAAGACTGAGGGCTAAAAGTTATACATTTGAAGAAGTTCAACAGATTCATTCTAAATCTGCTTTGTGAGATTGTGAGTCTTGGAATTGATTAAGCAGAAGTTAAACACCTGTTGAGGATATTCTAGAAACTGGATGGAGTGGTGAGGACTACAACTCCCTAAGGAAAGCTCACTAGTGCAGTCAAGGTGGAAAGGAGGCCTGTGTACTTTGCAAAAGCCCCCTAGGGGAAATCTTCCATCACCACACCAAAGGGCTTTCTTAGTACCTCCCTCTTGAGAATCACTATTACAGATGCTTTCTAAAGATAGTTTATAAGATTTAGCAGTAAACTGGACTACTTTATAAATGTTAATTTTATCCAGCAGCCCAAGAAACTTCCACAGCCTAATTCATGCCTTGCTGCCATTACTACTTTACAATATGCCTGTCATCTGGAGGCCACAGATTATATTAAGACAGTGGTCTCCAAACATTTTCAACCATGAGCCACAATAAGAAATACATTACTAATTGCAAAAGAGTTTCATAAATAACACTTACCTTTACACATATTCTAATTTTTTCTATTCTTGCCCATTTCATGTTTTTAAAAGTTACTGAGCATAACTCATGAAATTAATTTCATGATAGCACCAATGGTTTCTCACCCGACAGTATAGAAAATTTAAGCTAAGAATAGTATTTATTTGTTGTTTCCCTAGTACTCCTAAATTTTTCTAATGCTATACATTCACTGTTTGCATATAAACATTTTTCTGTATTCTCAGTTCCCTAATGGACTTCTTCACCTACAGTGATTTTTTTCCTCCACCTTACCTGAGCTACCATCTCCCATGGTCAGATCCTAGACCTTTATCTATGATACTACATCTAAAATCACATTTTCAAGCACACTACTCTCTGACCATCACCCATCTCTTTATTGAATCTCTAGAAAACCACTAGTCCTAAAATTATTTGTACATCCAATTTGTGCACTCCATCACCTCTGACTCTTATGTCTTTATGCAGCTTAGATCCCACAGTCTATCACCATACTCTTTCCTTGTATGTATCAGCTCAACTCCCCTGCCTCTCTCTCCCTTTGTCATACATTCAGCTCCCTCGTATCTGCGGGATTCACATCCACAGTTGGTTGAGACCACTGATGTGAAACCTGTGGACATGGAAGGCCAACTATATTTCTTATACTATGCCATTTTATATAAAGGACTTGAGCATCTGCAAATTTTGGTATCTGGTGGTGCTCCTCGAACCAATCCCCCCATGGATATCAAGGGACAACTGTATTTCCTTGTTAGAATACCAACCCTAGTTGAATTCAATTATCCCTTTCCTCTTCTCAAATAATTTAGTCCTAAAGCCAGTAAATGGGATAAAACAAGAAAAAGGAAGGTGTCCAAAGTGGAAAGGGTTATCTATGATTGATTGTCATGGGATGTCAAGGCCTTGACAGAGTGAGGAAGGCATCTAACCAGAGGAAATCCTGGTGTGTGAATGTCAGATCCCAAGGGGGTGAGTATAGGGATGGGTACCTGTTGTGGGGTATCAGAGCTCAAATGTAATAAGCATGGTATCCATTAGATTCAGAGAGGAGACTCAGAGCTGAAGTGTGTTGGGAAAATGAGTCCACATAGAGGGGGATGGCCAGGGCTTAGAACCAAAGCAGGATGAGGGAGGCGTACATGCCAAAGGGTAGTCTGACATAGGATATTAGAGCCCAAACATGGTGAGGTGGGCGTCCACGTGTGTTGTGGGGGGAGTGGTCTGGAATGAGAAGTCAAAGCCTGAGCAAAATTATACCATCCCCATTAGGAAGGGAATGATGGTGGAAATGGGAGATTGGTTACAAGGGGATTGCTTCATTAAAGATAATGGAAGCTTGGTTTCTTACTGTTACAAATAAAGGGAAAAATAGAATAAATCCTATGGTATTAGATTGGCTTTAGAATTCATGAGTTTTAATATTTATAGATATATAAATAAACATAGATGTAAATAACTATGTAATTTTCAAATGTGTCAAAGTCATACAAGTCAAGGAAAGAGTAGGGAACTATTCCAAGACTAAAGAAGACTAAAGATATATGACAGCTAAATGTAACACGAGATTCTAAATTATTTTTTTCCATAAAGATTATTGAGACAATTATTAGAACATGAATAAGCTCTAATGATGTGACTGTACTATAATATCATTGTGAATTTTTTATATTTTGCTGGTTGCTTTGTGGCTGTATAAAAGAATGCCTTTGTTTGTGGGAAACATACATGAAAGTATTCAGGAGTGATGTGGTATCTGGTCAGCAACTTATTCTCAAATGGTAGTTTTTAAAAGATCTTTGTACTATATATGTCCAATTTTTCTCTAAATCTGTGATTGTTTTCAAAATTTTAAGAATGAAAGTGAAACCCACAAAACCATGGTGATTTTGTTTCACTTTAAATTTATAACCACAAGCCTGAAGTGGGCAATCAGTGCTGTCCAACAGTCCTATTCTGTTTCCCTAGTTGGTTCACTCTCCCACTTGTTGAGATTGCTATTTCACATCTTATCTCTCCTCTCTCCTTCAACACTCCTCCCTTCTCATTCTAAGCTGATGACCTTTCTTTTAGTTTCAGGGGAAAAAAAAATCTATCAAAAGAGAACTTGCCTATCCTTTCACCACAAGTTCTTTATTCTACCTGCATTTGTACTGATATACTCTGCCCCCCTACCTGTTACTATGGATAAATTGTTCCTTCTACTAAGGCCAACTCTTCTCTTATACACTTGATGCAATTCTTCTTGCTCCTGTATCATCAAGTTTTCCTCTCTATTAAATAATTCCCACCAGCATACAAACATACTCTACTATCTCTCATTAAAAAGAAAAAGAAAACTACAGCTAATGTACATTTCTTTGCTCTCAATTTAGAAAATTCCTCCAAATAATTCTATTCTCCCTGACTCCATTTCCTTTCCTGACATCCTCTTAGAACCACTCCAATCAATCTTTTGAGCTCAGGGTTCCATTAAAATATCTCTCACTAAGATCACCAATAATCTTCATATTACCATCATATTACCAAATCCCCAGTCCTCATCTTGATCTCTCAGCAGAATTTGTTACAATCCATCACTGACTTTTTCTGAAAGCACTTGTTTCATTTGGCTTTCATGACAAGCTGTCTTTATTTTCCTCCTATCACATTGACTATTCCTTTTGTTTCCTTTACTAAATTCTCTACTTCCCTAACATTCAGCATTGGATTGTGCCAGGGTTGGTCCTTGGACTTCTCCTTTCTATCTACACTCATTCTGTAAGTGATTTTATTCACTTTTGTGGTTTTCAATATCACTTCTAATGTTATATCTCCATCTCTGAAATCCAAGTTTGCAAATCCACTGTGTACTAGACATCGTCACTTGAATATCTCAAATTTAACATATCTACAACAGAATCCTTAATTCTCAGTCCCAGCCTCACAAAATCTGGTCCTCCCTCAGTGTTTCCCTTCTTAGTATATGGTGTTACCATTCATTTTATTGCTTAGGCTAAAATCCTAGGGACCACCCTTGATTATTCTCTCACATGCCAAGCAAAACCCATCAGCAAACTTGTTAGTTTGGCCTTTAAAATATACCTCGAGTTGCTGGAACAAGACAGTGTAGACTCATTTTTACCCTGCTCCCTCACTCTAAATACAACTAAATACTCTGGAAATAATAAACAGACAAGAAAAAATGATTCCATAATATGGAAAGAAGGTAAACAGGATAGGGACCTCAAGCTTTGAAGAACAACAATGCTGTGAGTTCCCAGAGTTTTCATTTTACTTCCTAAATATCCCAGACTAGGCACCAGGAGGCCTGAAATCCACAGCTACCAATAGGCATATAAAAGAAAGTAAAGACAGCTTTCTTTGGCCAAGGTGCTGAGAAAGGGGAAGTCCAATAGAGACCTAGTTGGGAGCCCCAACCCTTGCTTCACAACTGGGCTACCAGAGGATGATCTGATCAGGACACAAAGGCAGCTGCAAAGCCCCTGCCAGACCCAACCACTACTCCACGACCAGGACATGAGCACGTGGGCTGATCTGCCCACAGTAGAAACTTTAAAACCCTAATGAGTCATCCTACCTTCTGCTTCACAAAAAACGATACTGGTGTCCCATGGTAGGATCATCAAAGC
Organism: Camelus bactrianus; assembly: GCF_048773025.1. Taxonomy (NCBI): domain Eukaryota; kingdom Metazoa; phylum Chordata; class Mammalia; order Artiodactyla; family Camelidae; genus Camelus; species Camelus bactrianus. The sequence continues at coordinate 47,298,972 of NC_133575.1, forward strand.
CCAAGCACAGCAACCCAACCCCAGCTCAATACTGATGGCAACTGCAAACTGGCCTGCCTGCAGTGGAAGCAGTAATCCACTAGGCCAAACCAATTCCTGTTCCACACCTGGGCACCACCATGTCCCAGTCCTCTATCCAGTGGCTGAAAAGATACAGTCACGGTGGCTTCTGCCTTAACTCCTGCAGAAGAAGGTGGCCCAGTGACACCAGGTAGCCTAAGAAAGTCTTATGCTCTGGCAGGTGGTACCAATGTGGAATGAACAGGAGCTGCAGCAGCATTAGAAAAACAAAGCAGATCAGAATAGCATTGAAATGACTGACAACTAAAATGTCATAGGACCTAAAGTCCACAAAAACAGGACCTAAACAGACCTAAACAGGATGACTGCTGCTAAAATAGAAGATTTAAATAGGATCAAAAAATTCCTAAAATAGTAACCAAAATGTCCAAGTGGCAATCAAAAATCACTCCTCATACCAAGAACCAGGAAAACCACAATTTCAATTAAAAAAGACAATTAACTGACACCGATACCAAGATTACTTAGTTGTTAAAGTTACCCAAAAACAATTTCAAAGTTGCTATCATAAAAATGCTTCAACAGACAATTAAAAATTATCTTGAAAAGATGAAAAAAATAAAAAAATCTCATTAGAGAAAAGGAGCTTATTTTTGAAAAGAGTCAAATGCAAATTACAGAACTGAAAAAAAGTTAAATGACCAAAAATTTTTTTTAATTGCTAGATGAATTCAATACTAGAGTACAGATGAGAGAGAATAGAATCAGTGAACTTGAGGACAGATCAGTACAACTGACCCAGTCTGAAAAGAGAGAGAAAATAGAATGGGAAAAAAGGGAAAAAAAGAGAGAGAGAGAGAGAGACTCAGGGGTCTGTGAAACAATAATAAAAGACCTAATACCTATGTCACTGGAGACCCAGAAGGAGATGAAAAAGAATGTGGAGGTGAAAAGATATTTGAAGAGCAAAGAAAAACAGGGAACAAACAGAAAACAAATAATAAAATGGAGACAAGTTATATCACCAAGATGGTGGAATAGGAAACCCCAGATCCTCCTTCCCAAACATAGATAAGCCATTTCAAAAATATACAGATAAATACACTTTGTGAGAAATCCAGAAATTAGTTAAAAGGCTCCTGCATTCTAGTTCAGTGTGAAATCATTTGCATCAAAGGCAGTAGGAAAATCTGTGTCACTCATTTACCATAGTCCCTCTCAACTGTCTCAGGGTAGTGCAAGTGAGAGAAAACTCCCAGCATTTGATTTCTTCCTGAGAGAAAGAAGGCAAAAACATATATCCAATGTTTAGAATTTTCAGGGAAATACCCAAGGTACAAGTTTCTGTATTGCATGCATTTGGGCACTGGTGAGAACAGGTATCAGGTTGGGGCCCACTGGGCTTCACCCCAGGGTGAAATCTGGACTAGCATGTGTTCACTCACTGTAGGTCCCTGCATTCAGCTCAAAACAGAGCAAGGGGGAGAAAATCCTGAGCTTCCAGCTTCTCTTTGAGGAAGAAAAGAATCGGAGCATGTGTCCAACATTCAGGCCTTTGGAGGGGCTGGTCGCTAGCTCACTTGTCCCAGAATGCTGACAGGACCTGGCATACACTAGATGCCTGAAGGTTGCTGAGAACAAAAGAGTGCTGCGTGGTTTGCTGCTGCTCTAGAGGCCCACTGTACAGCAGACAGATTGATACAGCTCAGAGGCCCTCCCTACCTCAGGGCAGGGGGAAAGAGAGAAGACTGGAGCACATACTATTCTAGCTTTTTGTTGGGGGGCTGCCCCAGGGACTGGTTTCTGTTTCACCAGACTCAGAACACTGATGGGACCTGGCATACTCTAGAAGACAGGGGACCACTAAGTACAAAAGAGAGCTGGACAGCTTACTGTATCTCTAGAAAACTTGCAGTACCACAGACAGACATTAGGAGTAAGAAATTATCTCCTGAAAAAAAGAGTCCAGCAAATCTCTCTAATAGGGAATTTACATGTGTAAGTCCAGAGAAAATATATCCACAGAAAATACTTGAGAGACTACCAGAATCTCTAGCTGGACTGATTGATAAAGGTCTTTCATTGTACAAAACCAATTGATAAAGACTCAGAGAGGCTGTTTTTTCAAACGTGCATTTTCCAACACAAAGTTACAAAGGTACACAAAGAAACAGGGAAACATGGCCCAATCAAATGAAAAAAAAGAAAAGAAATTGACCCTAAAGAAAGAGATTTATATGAATTAACTGACAAGGAATTCAAAATAACCATCATAAGAATATTCAACAAGCTAAGGAACCTATGCATAAATAAAATGAGAATATCAATAATGAGAAAATATAAAAATGAACTAAACAAATTTCAGAGCTAAAGAATATAATACCTGAACTGAAAAATTCACTAGAGGGGTTAAAATGCACACTTGATCAAATAGAAGAAAAAATCAGCAAATCAAAGAAAAGTCTCTTAAAATTATCCAGAGGATAATAAAAAAAAATGAGTGAAGAAAGCTTAAGGGACTTCTTACAACATCAAATGAACTCATATATTCATTATGGGAGTCCCAGAAGAAACAGGAAGAGAAAGGGGAAGAAAGCTTATTTGAATAAATAATGGCAAAATTTCTCAAATCTAAAGTGGGACATGGACATCTACATTCAGAAGCCCAGTGAATTCCAATTATGATGAACTCAAAGTAATCTACACTGAGACACATTATAATCAAATTGTCAAACATGAAAAAGACAAAGATTTTGAACCATCAAAAGAAAAGAGACTTGTCAGGTAAAGGGAGCCCTTGTAAGACTACTGGCATATGTTAGCAGAAACCTTGCTGGACAATAAAAGTGGGATGATGTATTCAAAGTGCTGAAAGGCAAAAACTGCCAATCAAGAATATTATTTCTGAATAAGGGAGATAAGTGCAAAATTGCTGTAATTATAGTCTCTAAACGTGTGTGGTTCCAGATACACTATATCATTATACAGGACATGCAAAGCCGAAATAAACACTGGGCTTTCTGAGCACAATGCCTACAAAACAACTAATTGCAATTTACCTTTGTTCTACTTGGGGGGGTTTGTCTTGGTATATGCCAACTGACTGCTTACACTGTATAAAGATCCTTTAAAAAAAAAAGATTTACTTGTGTCAAATCTGAAAAACTACAGTAGTCAAATAAAGGTATATTTCAGCTGACTGCATTTGCTTTAGTGAAAGCATGACATGAAAGTGGAGATTTAAATTAAAAAAAAAAAATCCACAGTCTGATGAACTGATCAGTACCAGAGATTTTAAAGTATTTTTTTAAAATTCTGTCCTTGGAACTTGTTATTCTTTGTGGATTTTAAGAAAAAAAAATCTGTTCTGGTTTGGACATTAAATCACTTGTGGGGAAAAGAAGCCATGGACTGCAAATTTCAAAAGTCTTTAGAAGGACAGAATAAGACAGTCAGGAAAACTGGCAGCAAAGTGGGAGCAGGATGGGCTACATGTGCGCACCAAGAAGCGGAGACTGGACATGACCACTTGCAAGATGGACACAAGAAGGGCTGTTCAGTGCAGACCTTCCCATATTTGAGTGGCAAGAAGCCCAGTTATTCCTCAACAGCTAGAGGTCCAGCTTGGGAATGAGAAGTTGTTCACCCTTGCTTTGCCACTCTTGTTAATGGTGGAAAGGGTTCAAGCAAGTGTCAGGGGTGTGTGTGTGTGTGTGTGTGTGTGTGTAGCCAGGGATGCTGTGGGGCAGGTAGTAGGAAGTGACTAAATTCAAAAGTTTGGGATATGTATCAGAAATAGTATATGAGAGGCAATAAGGCATCCTTTAGAATGTGACCAGTTGTACCCTAGCTGAACACCATGCAGAACAGAGTGATTAAGAACGGGGGTCTGTTCATAGATACTGCCAATGTTGGGGGGGGCAGTATAGTAATGGGGAAGAGGGAGGTACAAACTATTGGGGTTAAGATAGGCTATAAGGAGGTATTGTACAACACAGGGAATATCACCAATATTTTGTAATACCTGTAAATGGACAGTAACCTTTAAAAGTTGTATAAAAAATTGTGGTAGCTCACAGAGAAAAAAATGTGACAATGAATATATGTACATTCATGTATAACTGAAAAATTGTGTTCTAAACTGGAATTTGACACAACATTGTAAAATGACTATAACTCAATAAAAAAAAAGTAAAAAAAAATATTATTTCTGGCAAAACTATCCTTCAAAAAGGAAGGATAAAGACTTTCCTGGATAAACAAAGGCTGAGGAAGTTCATTACCACTAAACTTGCCTTAAAATAAATGCTAAAGTGAGTCCTTCAACATGAAAAATGAGTATGCTAAAAAGCAATATGAAGCATAAAGCTCACTGGCAAAGAGAAATATATAAACAAAACAGAATATTTTAATACTCTAATGGTGGTGTGTAAATCACTTAATTGTGGTATAGAAGTTAAAAGACCAAAGTATAAAAAGTATAACTATGAAAATGTGTTAATGGATACAGAATACAAATTACATAATTTGTGACATCAATAACAAAAAGTATGGGGGAGAACTGAAAGAATAGACTTTCTGTATGTAATTGAAATTAAGCTGTTATCAGCTTAAAATAGATTATTATAACTATAAGATGTTTTATATGATTCCCATGACAATCAAAAAAAAAAAACCTATAAAAATACACAAAAAATGAGAAAAGAATGAAAGCATGTCACCACAAAAACAATCAAGGAAACACAAAGGAAATTAGCAAGAGGAAAAGAGGGACAAAAGAGCTAAAAACTAGACAGAAAACAATTAGGAAAATGACAATTGTAAGCTCTCTATCAATAATTACTTTAAACGTATATGGATTTCACTCTCCAATCAAAATACGTAAGAGTGGCTGAATGCATTTTAAAACACAAAATCAAATATATACTGTCTACAAGACACTCATTTTATATTTAAGGCTACATATAGGCTGAAAGAGAAAAAAAGGAAAAATATATTCCATGGAAATGGTTAAAAGAGTAGAGATAGCCATATTTTTATCAAACAAAATACACTTTAAGTTAAAAACTGTCACAAGAGATAAAGAAGGGCATTTATAATGATAAAAAGGTCAATTCAGCAGAAGTATATAATAATTATAAATACATATGAATCCAACATCAGAGCACCCAAATATATTAAGCAACAATTGACAGAATTGAAAGGAGAAATAGACAGCAACACAGCAGCAGTAGGAGATTTCAATACAACAAGTTCAATAATGAATACAGAAGATCAATAAGGAAACAGAGAACTTGAACAACAGACCACTTTAGAACACTGTGGATCTGACAGACACATATACAACTCATAGGAACATTCTCAGGGTAAATCATATGTAAAGTGACAAACATTGTCTTAACAAGTTTAAGATTGAAAACATAACAAGTTATCTATTCTTACCACAATGGAATAAAACTAGAGATGAATAGTGCAAAGAAAATTGGAAAATTCACAAATATGTGGATATAAATAAGCACACTCTTAAACAACCAATGCATCAAAGAATAAATCAAAAGAGAAATTAGAGCATCATGTGGTGTAAGACATTCCTCCTTTTAAATCTCTCCCTTTTGACAATGGATTAGACACCTATCCATGAATAAAAGAATTGTTGTGGGATCTAGCACCATACACCAATGGACCCAGGAGGAGTCTCACCCACCTGTGCATCTAGTAAATAGGCAGAAACACCTCGGTACAGGCTTTGGAACCTACAGAGCCAGCAAACAACAAACCAGCCCAGATCCCTCTCACGATGCTCAGGAAAAAACATGGAGCGTGCTAACTTAGACAGCTTCCCACTCACAAGAGAGAATTTGCAGAAGTCCAAACTTCCTGAAAGGAGATTCCAGCATGGTATTGAAGAAAAAAAAAGTGTTCCCTCCACCAAGGATATGCTGCATGGGGCTTATTTATCTGGCTGCAGTGATTTCTCCCTCAGGGGAAAAGGAGAGCAGCAAGTGAGTGTGGCTCCCCCAGTTGTATGGGATGCAGCTGGTGAAACCTATTTTTCTCCAGGAGCATCCAAAGTACTGAGGTGAGACTTCCATGACTAGGAGGAAGGATATTGGGAAAGAGGCAGGTAAGAATTTCAGAGGGCATTAAGGGGATTGTGCTCAGCAGAAAGTCCCCATATGAGCCTTTGGGAGTACCACACCGAAGGATTTCCCTTCTGGATCCACAGGCACCCCAACATCCTGAGTGCTAAACCCACACCTCTTCCCACTCTGAGGCCAGTTCCTGTATGTGTGCCTGTGCAATGAATGATACAGAACTCCAGTAGACAAGGGAGTGCGCACAGAAAACAGGTCCCAGGGAAAGGGAGAAAACACAAACTTTAGCAATAGTTTCACTTTCTAGAAAATAAAACAGATGTTTCCAGTAGCCAGTCTGATGAGTTGTAAGAGCCAGAGAAGACAAAAAGCTTAAGAATTCTGCCATAAGAGAACAAGAAAAGTGGTGCAGGTATACTGATAGAAAAAACAGAAAAAAAAACAACCAGATAATAACACCACCATCAAACAGAATACCCCACCTGAAGGTAACTAGCAAAGATTTAAGGAGATATCTTCTACTTCAAATGCAAAGTCAACAATAAAAAACTACAAGGAATGTGAAAAATCAAGGACACATATCATCAAAAAAGAAAAAAAATATCTGCCAATAATAGAGCTCAAAGGCATGGAACTTTGTGGTCTAGCTGATAAAGAGGTCAAAAGTGCTTTTTTAAGGGAACTCAATTAGCTACAAGAAAACTAAGACAATTCAAAAAAAAATTAAAATGGCATTTTTTTTTTACCAGTGAGATAGGAATCATATAAAAGAACCAAAAGGAAATTCTAGAGCTGAAGAATATGATAAATGAAATGAAAAGTACAATAGAAAGCATATGAGTGGGGCAGAGTAAATGGAAGACTGAATAAGTGAGTTAGAGGATAGGTATTTTGAAATAACCCAGTTAGAGGTAGACAAACAGAAAAAGAATGAAAAAGAGCAACAACAACAAAAAAAGCCTACTTGATATATGGATTCCAATAAAAGAACAAATATTAGAAAAATCAAGAATCCTAAAAAGAGAGGAAGAAGGGAGCAGAAAATTTATTTAAAGAAATAGTAGCCAAGAGCTTCCAAACCTGGGGAGACAACAGGACATTCAAATACATGAAACTAATACAGGCATAATTTGTTTTATTGTGCTTCACTTTACTGTGCTTCACAGATCTTGTGTATTTTACAAATTGAAGGTTTGCAGCAACCTTGCATCAAGCAGGTCTGCTGGTGCTGATTCCCCAGCAGCAATTTGCTCACTTTGCTCACTTTATTTCTCTGTGCCACATTTTGTTAATTCTTACAATATTTCAACCTCTTTCATGATTATTGTATTTGTTATGGGGATCTGTGATTATAATTGTTTTGGGGCACCACAAACCACACCCATGTAAGATAGAGAACTTAACTGATAAATGTGTGTATTCTGACTGCTCTGCCATCCAGCAATTCCTGCATCTCTCTTCCTCTCCTCAGGTCTCCCTATTCCCTGAGACACATCAATATTTAAATTATATCAGTTAATAACTCTACAATGGCCTCTAAGTGTCCAAGTGAAAAGAAAAGACATATATCTCTCATTAAAAATCAAAAGCTAGAAATGAATAAGCTTAGTAAGGAAGCTTAGAGATAAGCCAAAGAAAGCTGAGATAAGCCAAAAGCTAATCCTTTTGTGCCAGTTAGCCAAGTTGTGAGTCCAAAGAAAATGTTCTTGAAGGAAATTAAAAGTACTACTCCAGTAAACATACAAATGATAAGAAAGTGAAACAGCATTATTGTTGATGTGAAAAAGTTTTAGTAGTCTGGAGAGAAGATCAAACCAGTCATAACATTTCCTTAAGCCAAAGCCTAATCCAGAGCAAGGCCCTAACTCTCCACAATTCTGTGAAGGCTGAGAGAGGTGAGGAGGCTGCAGAAGAAAAGTTTGAAGCTGGAAGAGATTGATTCATGAGGTTTAAGGAAAGAAGCTATCTCCACAACATTAAAATGCAAAATGAAGTAGCAAGCGCTGATGTAGAAGCTGTGGCAAGTTATACAGAAGATCTAGCTGAGACAGTTAATGAAGGCAGTTACCTAAGCAACAGATTTTCAATGTAAACAAAACAGTTCTACACTGGAAGATGTCTTTTAGGACTTTCATAGCTAGAAAGGAGAAGTCAATGCCTGGCTTCAAAGCTTCAAATAATAGGTTGACTATTGTTAGGAACTAATGCAGCTGGTGACTTTAAGTTGAGGCCGATTTTCATTTACCATTCCAAAAATCGTAAGGCTATAAGAATTATGCTAAATCTACTCTGCCTGTACTCTATAAATGGAACAACAAAGTCTGGATGACAGCATATCTGTTTACAACATGGTTTACTAAATATTTTAAGCCCAATGTTGAGACCTACTGCTCAGAAAAAAATATTCATTTCAAAATATTACTGTTCATTGACAGTGCACCTGGGCATCCAAGAGCTCTGATGGAAATGTACAATGAGATGAATACTGTTTCCATGTATGCTAATACAATATGTGTTCTGGATCCTATTGATTAAGGAGAAATTTCAACTTTCAAGTATTGTTATTTAATAAATACATTTCATAGGACTATAGCTGCCATAGATGGTGATTCCTTTGACAGAACTAAAAAAAGTCAATTGAAAGCCTTCCAGAAAGGATTCACCATTCTAGATGTCATTAAGAACATTCATGATTCATGGGAAAAGGTCAAAATATCAACATTAACAGGAGTTTGGAAGATATTGATTCCAACCCTCATGGATAACTTTGAGGGGTTCAAGATTCAGTGGATAAAAATAACTGCAAATGTGGTGGAAATAGCAGGAGAACTAGAATCAGAAGTGGATCTTGAAGATGTGACTGAATTGCTGCAATTTCATGAAACAACTTTAGCAGTTAAGAGTTCCTTCTCATGGATGGGCAAAGAAAGTGGTTTCTAGAGATGGAATCTAATCCTGGTGAGGATGCTATGAATACTGTGGAAATGACAAGAAAGGATTTAGAATATTACATAAACTTAGTTGATATAGCAGCAGCAAAGCTTGAGAGGACTGACTCCAATTTTGAAAGATGTTCTACTATGGGTAAAATGCTATCAAACAGCATTACTACAAAGAACTTGTTCACAAAAGAAAGAGTCAATTGATGTGGCAAACTTCACTGTTACTTTAAGAAACTGTCACAGCCACTCAATCCTTCAGAAACAATCACCCTGATCAGTCAGCAGTCATCACCAGACAAGACCCTCCACCAGTAAAAAGATTTACTTGCTGAAGGATCAGATAATGATAAGCATTTTTTAGCAATAAAATATTATTTAGTTAAGGTATATACATTTTTTAGACATAATGCTACTGCACATTTAATAGACCACAGTACAGTACAAACATAACTTTTACATGCACTGAGAAACCAAAAAATGTGTGTGACTTGCTTTATTGTGATACTAACTTTATTGTAGTGGTCTGGAACTGAACCTATAATATCTCTGAAGTATGTGTAGAGAACACTCTATTATCTTAATGAAAAAAGACCTTCTCCAAGACACATTACAATGAACTTGTCAAGAATAAAGAAAGCATTCTAAAAGCAGTTAGGAAAAATAATAACCTACAAAGTAGCCCCCATTAAGCTATCTGTAGATTTCGCAGTAGAAACCCTTCAGGCCAGAGGAGAGAGGAACGACATACTCGAAGTGTTGAAAGATGAAAAATGCCAGCCAATAATACTTCATCAGGCAAAGTTATCCTTCAAACATGAAGGAGAAATAAAGACTTTCATAGACAAACCAAAGCTGAGAGAGTTTATCACCACTAGACTTGCCTTGGAAGAAATGTTGAAAGGAATTTTTCAAACTGCAATGAAAAGACATTATTAGTAACATGAAAACATGTAAAAGTGTACAACACACCAGTAAAGGTAAATATACAGTCAGATCTAGAAAGTTCTAAATATGAAATAGGATGATGTGGTTTACCACTTAACTGTAGTATAAAGGTAAAAAGGAAAAAAAAATACTAAAATAATTATAGCCATTACAATCTATTAATGAATATACAATATAAAAGGAGGCAAATAAGGGCAGCAAAAATATTAAAAGTTGGGAATAAAATGGTGAAACTTTTGTACATGATCCAAGTTCAGTTGCTATCAGTTTAAAATGTACCGTTTTATCTATAAAACTTCTGTAAACCTCATGGTAACTACAAAGCAAAAACCTAGAGCAGATGCACTAAAGATAGACAGAGGGGAAACAAAGCATACTACCAGGGAAAATCACCAATTTATAAAGGTAGGAAGAAACACAGGGGGAAAAACAATGGAAATTAAAAAAAAAACTAAGAAAACAACTAATAATATAGAATTACTAAGTCTTTATGTATCACTAATAACTCTAAATGTAAATGAATTGAATTCATCAATCAAAAGGCACATAAGGCACAGAGCAGCTGGATGAATTTTTTTAAAAAGACCCAACTATATGCTGACTAGAAAAAACTCACTTCATTTCGGATACACATAGGCTCAAAGTGAAGGGATGGAAAAAGATATTACATGCAAGTCGAAACCAAACGAAAGTAGAAACAGCTATACTTAAATCAGACAAAATAGACTTTAAGCCAAAAACAGTAACAGGAGACAAAGGAGGTCATTATATAACAGTAAATGGGTCAATTCATCAATAGATATAATAATCACAAATATATACACATACAACACTGAAGCACCTAAATGTATTAAGCAAATACTAACAGATCTGAAGGGGAAGTAGAAAACAATACAAGAGTAGTAGGGGACTTCAATACTCCACTGTCAACAATGGATATAACATCAGACAGAAAATCAAGAAGAAAATGATGGAATTGAACTGTAACATTAGACCAAATGGATCTAATAGACATTTATAGACCATTCCATCCAACACAAGCAGAATACATGTTCTTCTCAACTGCACACAGAATTGTCTAGGATACTAGTATAACAGGACACAAAACAAGTCTCAGAAAATTTATGAATACTGAAATCATACCAAATATCTATTCTGACTGCATGGTATGGAAGTAGAAAACAACAAAAAGGAAGCTAGATCTACAAATATGTGAAAATTAAAAAAAAAAACCACTTCTAAACAACCAATAGGTCAAAGAAGAAATAAAAAGTTAAAACAAAAATATCTCAAAACAAATGAAAATAGAAATACAACATGCCAAACCTATGCGATACTGTAAAAGAAGTTTTGAGAGGTAAGTTTAGAGTAATAAATACCTACATTAAGAAAATAGAAGCATCCCAAATAAACAACTTAACTTTACACCTCAAGAAAGTATAAAAAGAGGAAAAAACTAAGCCCAAAGTTACCAAAGATCAGAGCAGATATAAATGAAACAGAACAGGAAAATAATAGAAAAGAAAAATCAATGAAACTAACAGCTGTTATTTTGAAAATAATTAATGAAATCGACAAACCTTTAGCTAAACTAAGAAAAAAAAGAAGATGCAAATAAAATCAGACATGAACGAGATATTATAACTGATATCACAGTAATACATATGATCATAAAAGACTATTACGAACAGTATATGCCAACAAATTGGATAACCTAGAAGAAATGGATAAATTCTCAAAAACATACAAGCAAACAAGATTGAATCAGGAAGAAATAGAAAATGTGAACAGATCAATAATGAATAATGAGATTGAATCAGCAATCAAAAATCTCCCAACAGAGAAAACCCCAGACCAGATGGCTTCACTGGTGAATTTTACTAAGCATCAAAAGAAGAGTTAATACCAATCATTCTCAGACTCTTTCAAAAAATTGAAGAGGACAGAACATTTCTAAATTCATCATACAAGGCCAGAGTCACCCTGATACCAAAGCCAGATTAGGACTCCACAAGAAAAGTAAACTATAGACCAATATTCCTGATGAATCTATACACAAAGCTTCTTCACAAAATATTAGAAAACTGATCTCGATAATACATTAAAAGGATTATACACCGTGACCAAGTGAGTTTTATTCCTAGGATGCAAGGATGGTTTAATTATGCAAATCAGTAGATGTGGCATACCATATTAACAGAAAAAAATAAAATTATATGATTATCTCAAAAGATGCAGAGAAAGCATTTGTCAAAATACAGCATCCTTTCATTTCATTTCATTTCATTTTGATACCATACTATAGCTATGCACCATAACACTAAGGGAGGCTGGGTGAAGGGTACACAAGATCTCCCTAGATATTTATTACAACTTCCTATGCATCTAAAATTGTTTCCAAAATTACACACACACACACGTAGTTACACTGGTCTCCTTGCTGTTCCTTGAACATGTCAAGCAAGCTCTCACATCAGAGTCTCTGCCTGAAATGTACATCCTCTTGATATTCACATGTCCTGAATCATTCAGGTCTCTGCTAGATGTCACCTCATCAGATGCAGCTCCCCTGACCAGTGTTATCTAAAACAATGCCATTTATTATTCTTTATCCCCTTATTTATCTTGGCTTATCAGCCTCACAGCCCTTATCACTCTGACATTATATATTATATATCATTTGTTTATTCACTGCCTGCATCATTCTCTACAATGCAAACTCCATGAGTGCAGGAACTTTGTTCTTTCCACCACTATATCCCCAGTGCCTAAAACAGGGCTAAGCATATAGCAGATACTCAATAAATAAATGTTAAATGAATGAATAGATCAAAAGGGGAAAACCAGATTTAGTTGATAATCTAGATTTCCCAGTAGCCAAAATATCATATTTATATGACTATTTCTTTAAGTCTAACAACATTAAGCCAGATAGTCCAGTTATTTGTCTGTTCTTCAAAATCACTGTTTTTATACTTATTTTAAAATGTTACTTTTGAAAACAAATGGATGCTATCCATGGACTTCTGATGCTTTCTGCTTCATTGTAATGACATTGGATAATTATTTTGCTTTTTCTCTGCATTCATTTTGATTAGACAAAAATATTAATCAAATATTACTTTATATTTTATGAGGTCTCTTTTAAAGTATATTAACATTTTATTATATACTCTGGTTACTTGGCTGGTAGTATTTCGGAAAAACTGGAAACCACAAACTTAGGATTCTAGTCATAGCTTCTCATGTGACCTTTAGTAATTTTTTAAAATCATCTCTGGGCCTCAAACTTATTCTCCTTAATATGAAGAGACTAGATAATATGATATCTAATGTTCCTTCTTATTCTATGAATGAAGATAAGCATATGGCTAATGTGCTCTATTTCTAATTACACTCCATGGTACATACCATTTGAGATTCTGTTCAGCCTACAGCCTCACTTTCTGTAAGAACTTTATGTCCATTCACTTAGAGTTGAGGTCTAATAGCCATACTTATACCACATGATCATGCCTCTCCAGCTGTAGATAATAAGATAACTGGGTTGACATCTGGTCCAAACTGGGTCAATCAGAACTGGAATTTAGAAATGCTAATGAGTCTCTGCTGAACACCTGAATTTAGAATACATAAATTTGGGAGTTCTAGGGTAAGCCCTGTTTGGCTAGGTGCTGAGTTAGTGAGAAAAATAAAGCAGAGAAGCTGAAAGAAACAGAAATAAACTGGAGACCCTATGGCTCCAGGAAGGGGAGGGAGGAGAGAAAGAGGGCAGAAAGCTCCCCTAGCCATTGACAGCTTTTCAGTCCTAGTTATTATACTCCCTCACATGCTTGGGCTATATTTTCTGCCCTTGGGTTCCATGAGAACCTCGTGTAACCTTAATATAAATTTATTTTTTGTTTCCATTTAGTTTGAGGTAGATCTTTGTTATTTGCAACCAAAAATCCTTAATCAACACAGACACAATTGGGTCAGCGGTCAACAATAAAAATTATGCACAACAAAGCTCTAGACACCTTATGCAAAGCATCCTTGCCCCAGTTCCATTACATACTTGAATTAATCCTTAGTTAATTAGAAAATTCATTAACCAAGATACTTTATTCAATAGCCTTTAGTTAACTGAAGTCGCTGGGACCACCCAGATTAGAAATGTTCATATTCAAATGGAAATACAATTACTTTCCAAAATCAAACAGTTTTAAATTTTTTCCTAAGCTTCTGCTAGCACAGGCTACTAATTAAATAGATTTTGCTAATTCTTATTCTGCATTGGATCCTTGGCTATGAGAAAAGTGTTACGTGAATACTTAGTCTTTCTTCCTCTCATCCATAATGGCAAAGTGGCATGAGAAAAATTCCAGAGAACTAATTTTTTTTATTCTACTTGATCCAATAGCCTCTGTGTTATTGCTTCCTTTGCTCTTACTCCTAAGATCTAAGACCTATAAATGAAGAGCAATGAGTTACACAATAGAGGTGAATTATCATTACTGTAAAAGGCTTTGAAGCAGAGAACTAGGTTTTTTTCTTCTTCCAAAAGAGAATCAATAGTAAATAACAAGCCTCTAGCAACTCTATTGTTAGATGTAGCTGTGTTGTCTCGGTTAACTTTGACATTCACTTCAGCTTCTTGTTAGAATTTCATTCCATAACACAAGAAATTCTGGGTTTTAGAATTTATTGCATCATAACATAAATAGAACAAATCTGCATCCATTTGCATGTATGTATTATATGAACCAGTGAAGGAGGACCTGAAGTTTTACTACTTTCAGAGCTTCTGCAACATCATTAACATATTAATACAACTCAGTCAACTTAACACTTTACTTTCTTACTCTGATGAATTAAAAATCTGTACCTGCAAGAATTTATATGCAAATAATACTGCTACTGCAGTTTTTAAAACACCTAAAAGCACTTCACCATAACTATTGCTCTAAATTTGTTTAAACTATTAACTGATATTCAAATCCCTTTTCTTGTGAACAAATGCTATTAATATCTTAACTCTCATACATTCAATAGAGCATTTAGAAGACTTCTTACATACATAAGGCCTAGATATTCCTACGTTCATTTTAGTACTTACTTTAATGAAATATCAGTACTTGGTAGCCAGTAAATAAGATCTGATATTTCCTAATCTCTGATAGGATTTTGATTGCTTCTCCTGTAGGGTGTAATCCATCACCAGCATGGGATAAGCACTCTAAAAAAGATATTTTAGCATGACTACTACATTCAGGCTATAACAAAATTTTGATTAGGGGGACCTGGATTAAGGAAATTTTGTTTCACTGTAATTTGGGCCCCAATGATTCAGAATTTGTGATAATTCAGACAGGGGCTGAGATTAAATCGACTTTAGTATTATTTATGAACAAAGAGTTTGCTAAGCAAACTAACAGTGTAAACAAGATAGTAGAGAAGATATTAAACTACTTAAAAGAAAAACTGCTTACACCTTTAAATACCTTAGAAATATCTCTTTACATATAATTCATTGATATACTAACTACAAATCATTCCCATCTATTTATTAAAGCAAGATATCTAACACTTTGTTAATCTAATTCTGGTTACTACATGCACAAGGAAGCCATAAAAACTGCAGCTCATAAAAAATATTCTAAACTTCAAAACTTCAACCATTTTAGACCTATTCTACCAAAGTTACTGCAAATTAAGAAAATTTTGAAACATATAAATACCCATTTTCTTATACACTTACTTTTTCCCTTCTATGGAATCACAGGTATCTATACAAAATCCATGATAATTAAATCTACTGATGATAAGCAAAAACAACCCAACCCAGTTAATAATGACAGCCTTGAAAGTACACAGGAAAAGAAACAATATAAGTCTGTGTGGGTATGAGAGGTTAAATGCAGCAAGAACAATTAAATGAATTAGTATACGATATATGCCCAGCCCTGTAAAGGGCAAAGAGCAACTAATAAGTAATGAAACTAATAAGACTGGCTTACATATGACCTGCGGAATCAAACTTATTACTTGTGTCACATCTGATATGTCAACTAGTTTTCAATTTGAAATAAAAAAAAAAAGAAAAGTAATTTCAGGTGGATGGTAAGAAATGTCACAGAATGTAAAAAGAATGCTTTGAATTCCTCAGTTGAAAGACACTGTATAAAGTCTAACAATAAGACAGAATGGAAAAATAGGGAAGATATTCCTTTTTATTCTATTTTTTTAAAAAATTAAGTATGTATGTGTATATATATACACACACAAACAGTTTAGATGATAAAAATGTAGTGAAGAACTCTGAATCAATCTGAATGAAATGATCCACACTTTTGTTCCAGAAGTAACTAACTTCTGACTTTTTCCTTCTTACAATAAAGAAAATTATTTTTGAAGTAAAAATCTAGTGATGCAAAAGTTGCCTGAGATAGATACAGTATTTTAAAATAACTTGGGCTACTCTTCTTGTTGCTACTTCCAGTCATATCAACTGGTTTCAAATACAGTTTATCTGATATGGATCCAGTTTTTGAGACTATGACAGAAAATCTTTCCTGGATAACTTTTTAAAAATATAAATGTATTTTATAAAACTCATTTTGGGGCCACAGAAGTAGCTCAGAACTGACAAAACAAACCAATATCCACAGTGGTTAGGAAAAGTGGAAATATGATATAGAAAGTGAACGTAATGAGGACCCATATAATTCAGGATTGTGAAAGGTTACAGAGATACTAATACTGTATAACAGTTTTAATGAAGATTGTTAGAAAATGTCCATTTTCCTCATTATTAATTATATCAAAATTCTATTTCAGGTTTTTCAGTTAATATTTATTGCATTTTCAAATTGCTACAAAAAAGCTTCTTTTTCAGTAACAGTCTCACCATCAAATCCCTGAGGTACATTTGTCATTAGGAAAATAGGAATGAATTAGACCACAGGGAAACTTTTGGGTGTCAATAATCCAAGGAGAGTTAACAATTCATAACATAAGATGGGATATTAAGAGAATGATAACTGTGTATGAGACAGTTCCTGTAAATATTAGTTTATATCTTATATATGAAGGTTTTGTTTTACTTTGTTTATAGGTACCATACTTTAAGAAGGAATTCTACTCTCCACTTTTCCTCCTACATTTTCCACTTAATTAAAAAGGTTATGCTCCAGAAAATATGCTCCAAAAATAGTTGTTGGGTAAAAGACATTTTCTTCCCATAAACTTCCACAATAAAATCTAGAGATGTACTCAGCTGGGAAATTTTTCAATCCATTGACATAATAAAGATCATACTTAAGACACATGGTAACACTTTTAAAAATACATATGTAAAGAAAATTATAACTTACAGATGTATCATTGATACTCAGTGTAATGCTGCTCTACCTTCAGACTCAGTAATACGGTGGTAAAAATATTGAGTTACCTATTATTTAGTAACAAAATGGACAATTCCTTACCCTATTTCATATGCTGCTACCAGTCAGATTTAACAATACACCTAAGATGTGTACCTGCCTTAAACCACCATAATACTTAGAACTTGACATACATAAGGTAATTTTAATTTTCTCAACAGCCTCCCCATCATTTGAATTCACCAGTTCTCTTACCAAATACCTTTCCTTTTGATATCACATAAGCAGCTAAGAACAGAAACGTGCAATAATGCTTAGCAAAGGAGACTAACCCCAATGTCTTCTGAAAATATTTTGTTATCTGTTAACTGGTTAATTTCCAACAGTGATCAGATATTCACTGACTGTGTCTGTGTGGATCATCCTGTTGTCTAATTAATAACTTATTTACTTAACTAACAGCTAATATCCTAAGCAGAGGATGCCCAAAACAATTATATTTGTTGAAACTATTAGCTACATTGAGTTAAAGTTGATTAGTAATAACTATAATCAGAGAATACTATTGCTGGCAGCAAAAGATACCAAATGAAAGATACAATATGGTCTATAGAAGCCTCAAAAAATTTCAAGCTTGGGTATTTTGTTCCTTAGAGTAAATTTGTGAATTACCTCAAGAATTCTTTGTGTTTAGAATTTTAATATGTGAATTCCTGTTGGGGAGAGGGGCATGCCTTTTTTTTTTATGTAACAATTGCAGTATATTTTCCCATTATTTTTTATATAAAACATCAACTTACAATGGTTGACAAAAATCCAGAAGACTCATCACATAACTAATTCTCAAAACTGCAGACAGTTGTTAGAAAAGAACTATAAGTTTTGCAGAGGTTTGTAATTGCAGTTTAAACACTGATGTTAGTTGCCAATTATTAACACATGTGCTATTAATAACATTATTTTAGAACTTAGACATCAATTTGCAGGACTGTAATACACCCTGCTTGGTTTTCAGAAAATCATAGAAATAGCAGTACAAATTAGCAGTACTAAAAACTAAGCTATCATATATTTTAATGGACCAAAATTCATGTTGTTTATAGAATTTCCTTAATTTACTTTATCAAGAAATAGTCTTTGGAGCATATTAATAATCTAAAGTTGTACTAATCAGAACAGTCTTGTACAAAACACAGATTTTAAACATCCTGAGAGACAGTGAAAATCTACAGGTTATAAAAATATGTGAACCTAATAATCTATCTATATCTGCTTAGAAAGCATTCTTACTTGCCCCAGATAATACTATGATTATTTTAAGTCTGATTTCTATAGTACATACATTTGAAAAATTATTTACATTTAATTTAATAATTTAGTATGTAATTTATTATTTAAAAAAACCCTATGCCCACTATAATGCAGTTAATTGCCACCAATAGTCCTCTCCTTTTTTAGGTTTATCCAGGAGAGTAATATTTACAATGATTAGAAAATCAGGTGCCTTAGGTCATGGTATGAACTCCTGCCCTTCCATTAAAGCCTACACTTCTATCAAATCAAGTCTGACTTTCTCTATAATGCCTTCTTAGATGAACACCAGCCTTCAAAGATCTCCTTCTACTCTTAATTCTTTTAGTTCTTATTCTGTACTATTCTATGTTCCAGTTGTTGATTGCAATATCTCATGTATCTATTTTCTTTCTCCAATGGGTAAGCAATTTAATTCCTGGAATCTGTTTCTGTTCTATTCTCCATAGCATCTAGTATAGTAATGAGTACTTTAATGAAGCTTGAAAGTAAAAGCTTGTTGAAAGTCAATTTTAAAAAACCTAACTCATTCCAGAGTTCACTGGTCAAGTGCCTTGCAAAATGAACTATTAATATTATCTTATAATATGGTTATGACAATCTGGATAAATGCTCTTGAGTATGTGGCACCTTCATAGCCATACTCATTACAACAGAATTTTAAGCTGGATCCAAATTACTGCCTGGTTCTAAAAGTATGTGAAAGTGAACAGCAAGCATCCACATGGTACATTATTATTTCAAATAATTCAGACTTGAATTCATCAAGAACTTTTCCAAAACAAAAACTTTGGAATCTAGCACCTAAAAGCCTGTCAGTTTGCCAATTCACAAAACAAACAATACTAATTGAGGTCCAAGATGATTTTGAAGTGATACCAGAATTATATTGTGTTTTAAACCATACCCAAGAGAATCTCAAACAATGCGAAAGCTTCTAAAGCAGAACATTTTACCCAAAACTATCACAGTTATCAGTCTTGACTGATTCATTAGATAAAGTTATCTAATCAAAATTGGCATCCCATATTCTTTTAAAAAATATTTAGCTTAAAAGCTTTTACCCAAAACTAAATTTAGCTTTTCCATTATTTCACTTCTTCTTCACTTCTTCTTTTTTGAATAAAAGAAACCTGAAATGGCTTAAAAACCAGCAGGGAGGGAAGGGAGCCAAATAAAAGAAGGAACCCATCTTTCATTGTCTGCACACAGAAGTACCTTACAATCAAAATTACTAGTTAATCTAAATTGTCTATTTTGAAAGGGATCAACTGTGAACTGCAACTTTTTTCAACCATTTTCTTTTACAGAAATTTCACTCCTTAAAGATAATATTGCTAATTTTCAAGAAGTACCTTATAACTTTATATCCTCATCGAATCACCCTGCCAGAAAAATCACTTCAGGTTCCTCATGTCAAATGCTTTTTGAAGCAACTATTCTCAACTACAGGCTACCCCTGGAAGAATAGATAGATCATAACACATCCTAGTTTTTATTAGGGACATTTCACGTTTCCTCATCATTATCTATTTTTAAAAAGGTATGTCATTCCGGATAAAGAGTAGTTAGTTTGTAAAACCTGTCTGGCCTGTTATCAATCAGCCACTCTTCCCCTACTACTCTTTAAGTTTGACTCCACTTTGGAAATCAAGTGGAGTTTGTGTTTGCTAGTTTGTTTTATTAGTATTATTTAATATAAGTACTGTCTTCCTAACTTTTACACATCAGGAGTCAGAAGCCAGGCACACAGCTTTTAAAAACTCTCAGCACACGAGTAGCAGAAAAACAAAAGTAAGAGGCCATGCTAGCTGCCTATCAAGCTTTAAGGCATGGAGCGACAGCAGCCTGAGAATCGGCTCTTGAGAAGCCTGCGGTTAGGCTGAGCCTCACGAGAGAAAGAGCGAGGGAAAAGGGACGAGCATGGCTCTGGGAACGTCTGTTTCCAAATCGGGGACTAGGCTGCATGATGGTACGTAGAATTATCAACATCTATGGCATCTAAGAAGCAAAGCCAGGCCTTAAGCACCGACCCCGCGTTCCTAGACGCCTGGGTTGAGACCAGAGAGTGATGCTTTTTAGATGGAAGACTACCTCGAAGGGAATGGGAAGCCGCAAGCAGATGTAGGAGAGGCATCAGAACCTTCTGCAGGAGAAAGCAACGGTTCAGGCGCCTCCCGGGGCCCCGGAGGCCAAAAAGGCGCCCCAGCACCGGGCGAGTGCGGGACCACTACTCACCCCTACTCTCCTACGGTCCCGTCGTTGCCCAGTTCGACACAGTCCCTGCAGGGGGAAGCCCCTCCCCCGCCCGCCGCCAGGGGTGGGCTCAGCGGGCTAGAGGAGGCAGCGGCGCAGGTGTCCGTGAGCCAGAACGAGAGACGCACCCCAGAAGGAGCTGGGTGCAACGGAGGCAGCCTGGTGCCTTGCACTCCCTGGCGCTGCCAACTTCACCACCATCGACGTGGAGGGGCGAGGGGAGGCAATGGGGGGGAGGCCCTCGCCCAAGGGCCCGGACCCACCCCGGGTACTAGGCCCGAGCTCGGGCGGGACCGCCGCCCCCGGTCCCCTCAGGGACGCGACCCCCGGGAGGCCTGATTCCCGTCCCTCAGCCCCCGCGGCCACAAAGCAGCAGCGGCTCCCTCTCGGGGCCGCGGTCGCAGCGACATCCTCGTGCTCCTCCTTCTCTGGAGCGGCTGCCTACACACACAGCCGCGGCGCCCCGACCGCCGTTGCTTAGCAACCGCGCGCATGCGCCCCACCCCCGCTGGCGAACACCGTCACCGCTGGCGCTGCTGTTGGTGCTCAGTCCGCGCGACCTAGAAAAGTGCGCAAAAGCCCGCTTCCTAGGGCCTGGAAGGGGCTACGTCAGGGTAGGGGTGAGGTGGGGAGAGGTTAGGATGCTGTGCAAATCGCAATAGGCCAAAGGATTTTGGTTATGACTGTCTCCCGGCCCCTCCACAAACACACTGATGGTTGAGAGTGACAGTCCCAACAATCTCCTAACTTATTGTCTCCCTTCCTTCAATCCATACTTCACAAGGGCTTCCAGAGCAATTTTCTAAATAACTTACCTGACCATGTCACTCGTTTGCATAACTCTGATTGTTAGGCTTAATAGGGCCTAACAGTTCTTGACTACTACTGTAACAGCATCCTCCCTGGTCTCCTTGCCTTTAGATTGTCTCCCTGCAATCTGTTCTCATATTTCTACCAGAGTGATTTTTGTAAAACATAGATCTATTCTCACTTCCCACTGGTTTAGAGAATGGGCTTTGGAGTTAGAGCCAATTTTTAATTTCTGCCCCACCACCGAGTAGCTATGTTTCCTTGAGCTAGGGTGCTTAACTTCTCTAAATCTGTTTCCTCATGGGGATAATTATAGTGCCTATAGACTAGTTATGAGGATTAAATGAGAGAGTACATGTAAAGCATTTAACATACATAGCTTACTCTGGCACAGAGTAAGCACTCAGTAAAAATTAGAGCTATTTTTCAGTAGATCTTGTTGCCTATAATAAAGTACAAACTCCCTAGCTTAGCATTCAAGGTCTTCTAAGATCTTTCCTGTATTGTCCTAGCCCTAGCTACTTTTCACTCTCCCTTGGTCACCCAGCAACAGACCATTCCCTGCAGTTTTTGAGACACATTTAGATCTAGAAAGTGCTTAGATATATTTCCCCAAGGTTCATTTGGGGAAGAATTCTACATAAACCCTCCAATTAGTGAACATGTATCCAGTGGTCCTTCCCAAATTACACATTAATTTTAAACTATTGACACTGAGAATTGACATGTAGGTAGTGACTGTCACAAAAATTGTGGGTTTCTGGGGGCTTATTTACTTGATCTTTTTGAAATTGGGCTTAGAGTTTCTGTAATGTGTAATGACTAAAAATGTCACCAATTTTGAACTTAATACAATGCATAAACATATTTACAAACATATTGTGCCCTTCTGGATTTTTATTTAATAAAAGTTTTAAACATTTTAGGAAGCATAAAAATAGCTGTACCATGTGTAAGAAGTTTGAGAGGCCCCAGAAGAATTGCTAATGAAACATTAGTGGAATCTCAAATGGAATATAAGACTAAATTGCAACTTTATGAGGACCAGACATCCAGAAAATATTGAAGAAAGAGAAAAACAATTGGAAAGGTGAAAAAGAGTGACTCCCTCCAAGACTAATTAAATGGAAGTACCAGATTGAAAAAAATCGATAAACTAATTACCAGGGAAGACTATAAGATAGGGAATATGTATTACAACTGTGAATATGGCAGTGAGCTTGGATAGAGTTCTCACAAAGATCATACCTTTCCTTTCATATGATATAGACATGCCTTTCAGGTTCAAAGGAAGATAATTCTTTAGTGTTTGTCCTTTTCCAAGAGCCATCAACAAATCACAGCAACAGACTTCTAACACAATTTGCTTAGGTCTTCTAAATCTTTATTAAGTCACATAAAATCTTTGTTCTCTGTTAACTTATTGAACTCATTACATTTTATAGCACACATTTATTATATTTACAGTGAAACAGAGAAATATTCACCTTTGATTCTTCCATTCTAGATACAGAACTGTGTCACTGCAGCACTTAAACTCTTTCAGCATTTTTCCTGAGGTTTTAATATAAAATCTGAGCTCCTTTTGTACACATCAATATATCTGTCTCAACAATGCTGGCAAAGAAAAAACTCCTATCAACAAAGAGACCTAGCCACATCAATACGGAAAGAAATAAAACATTCATTATTGAGTAAGCACAACATAGTACATACATATAGGTAGCCCTTAAGAGACTGCAAAGTCAGGATAAAGTTCCACACAACTTATACAGTAAAACAATACAAAATTTACTTGGGAATTGAGGTGGCTATTTGTCTAGTTAATTGAATTCCTCCAAAAAAGTAATAAAACTTCTATCTCCCCAAAATATACCTTGAATCTTCCTGGAAGACAGTTACACTTGGAGATGTGCTCCCATATTAATTCTGTCTTTACATTTCAAAGGGGAATATTTCTCATGACCTTAGGAACATGTCTACATAATAAAACAGGAGAGTGAGCTAGTCCCTGGAAAGATTTACCTACATTCCAAAAGTTAGAGAAAGGATTCATGTCCACTATATCCCCACAAAAGACACTCTAAGAAGTGAAGGGGAGGAAAACAGCCTTTTCCTCCTTTACTCACCTTTATTTTCCTTTACAGTTCAGTGAGTTCTTCAAAAACAACTCGGTGTTGACACAGTAGATGGTACCTAGCAGACCATGAGAAAGTCTTTCTTAAATAAATAAGAAAGTCACAGAAGAGGTGGCATTCATTGCTTTGGGTGTTGATGGATGAGTAGGAGTTTTCCAGAAGGGAATAAGTATAGTCTATGCAAAGGAAAAAGTATGTTCACAGGTCCAGAAAATGTGAAAGTACATGATATGTTTAGTGAAAGTAGAAAAGTTTGACTTAACAAATACTATATCTGTATTTAGGAGCTGAGCAGCATAAGCTGTAATGGAGTTGAGTATAGAGAAGTAGATTGGAGACAAATTGTGAAATGCCTTTAATGCCATGCCAGAAAGTCTGGAAAAGGTCTATATCTGATGGCTAAAATAGGGCAACGTACTAATACTGATTTGGGGATCTGGCACAAATATTAGACAGTGCTCCAACCCCAAAGATCTGGATGCAAGAAAGCAAGATAATAATTAACATAAATGAAATACTGTAAGTTGACAGACATATTTGAAGGGGAGGATATCGGATTGGGGATAGACTTTAGATAAAGTTTCTGAGAAAGCTCCTTGGAGATTCCATCTGGACCTATAACTTAAGGGGACTCCTTTATTGGAGTAGTTCCTGGAATTCCAGATACTTGAACCCTGTGTATTAATATGCTTTATCCCCTCTAGCCTCGTTCCCTGTTTCCATTCCAGCTTTTCTGAATAAAATCACTCTGACCTTTTAATGTAAATTGATGCCACCACAGATTTAGTTTCTCATCTCACTACTTGGCACAACTTGGAAATCCTTTCATTTTTTCTTGGTTAGTCCCTCTCTAATTCTCCTCAGCTGCCATTCCAAACCTTAAACATTCTCCACTATAACTGATGAATTCACTCACCCATCAAACCCCACCCAACTGACTACTTTATCACCTACCTTCCTTAAAAAATGGAAGCTATTAGGTGTTTTTCTCATCCACAATCTGCATCTGCTCCCATATTATACTTCAATCCCTGCAGCTTCACATAGACTGTGTAAAACTGTATCTTCATCTGAGCTCCCGATCTTTATCTCACCCATCTCCTCAGAGATCTTGCTCTATCACTTTTTCTTTCTGTCTTCAATACCTTAATCCTCTCCCTCTGTGACTCATTCCCCTCAGCTTGTAAGCATACTCAAACTCTTCCATCCTTAAAAGAAACACTTTTCTTTTATCCTGGAGTTTCCTCTAGTTTCCATGAAGTGTTCCTGTTATCCTATCACTTTTCCTTCTGACCTAGAGGTCTCAAAACTGGTTATCTACACTACTGCTTCTATTCCTTCACTTCCAATTCACCTCTAAACCATTGTAATAGGGATTTTACCTATACCTTCCAGCTGAAACCTCTGTTGTTAAGAACACCAATTACTGACAAATTTCTCTATGCAATGGGCACTTTCAAGCCCCTTTCTTTTGGACCTCACTGCCACATTGATAGTATTGATTCCTTCAGTTTGCTTGAAATTTTCTACTCACTTCACTTCCAAATACAAGTTCTCTTTGTTGTTTTCTTCCTCTTTGGCTTTTTCACTTATGTAACTTTCACAGATTCCTCTTTTTCTATCTACTTCTTAAATGTTTATGTTCTCCTACGGTTTTGTTCATGGCCTACTTATTTTGTTCTACTCTCCACAGTCTATTTTCTATACATAGATGACTTTCAAATCAATATTGTTAGTTTAGACCTCCCTCCTGAGCCACTTGTCTACTAGACATCTTCACCTGGATGATCCCGAAGCAATTCAAATTCATTTTGTCCATAACTGAATTCATCATCTTCCAATGTTAATATGTTCTTCTTTCTTGTTAAGGGAGATACCCAAAAACCTCATCAAAGGGAGACCCTGTTATTATAACACAATAATTTCACCTTCTTGGAGAAACAGATTAAATGGCTAGATTATGATCATTTTATGTGAGATACGTCAAGACTGCTGTACCTTTTCCTGAAAAATAAACTGCATATATGCACATAGTAGTAAGTTGTATCACTCAAAAGGAAGCTCCATGAGGACAGGGATTTTTGTCTGTTTTGTTCACTCTTCTATCTTCAGTGCTTAGAATAGTACCTGGGACATAGTAAGCCCTCAATAAATTTATGAATGTCCATATCCCCTGCTTAAAAGGCCTTCATTTAGGAATTCTGCTAGATTATAGAATAATATATATATTATGGAGGGAATGTATACATTTTGTATCTGAAATAAGGTGAAAGGAAATTACAGCTGCATTTCTGCCCAGGTGAAGTAAAGAAAAAGGATCATGGAGGATGAAAATACTTCATCTATCACTTGGAACAGTCAATTGACTGTTGGTTTTTTTCCAGGGGTCAGATGTGTGCTATAGGCAAAACTCCTCTGAGGTTTGCCTCCAGTCCCTGAGTGAACAATGCCAGCTCCACTCCAAGGAGAAGATTGGAAAGATTGTGGGCAATATCTGGATAACATTTGGCATTGTATACAATAGTGAATAAAGAGTATGCAAAACCCTTTGCCTTGTCTCCTGAGCCAGAAACTTGAA
Source organism: Camelus bactrianus (assembly GCF_048773025.1). NCBI lineage: Eukaryota > Metazoa > Chordata > Mammalia > Artiodactyla > Camelidae > Camelus > Camelus bactrianus. Next base: position 47,325,432 of record NC_133575.1, read on the forward strand.
AGTAACCTTAGATTCTCTTCTACAACTCCTATTTCACCACATCTAATTAAGTTAATAAGCCCTGTTGATTCTATCTCCTAAATATTTCTCATATCCATCTTTCCTTTACACTTGCACTGCCACCAATTTTGCCTTAGTTTAGGCCCTTATCTTTTTTTAGAACTATTTTGACAACTTCCTAATTGGGCTCCTTGCCTTCACTATTAACTCTCCTCCAAACCATCTTCCACACTGCTTCTTAAATGAGTTATCTAAAATTCAAACCTTACTAAATTCCTCCTTGCTTAAAAACACTTCAAACCTACTTCCAGTGCCTACTGAATACACTTCAAGCTACATAATAGTCTTTATAACCTGTCTCTTCTCCAGCCTTATCTCCTTCTATTCTCTGAATCTCAATTAATGCTCAGCATTATACTCCTGCAATTCTCCTTCGATAAACATTTGTCTTCTGAGAAATTCTCTTCCCACCAATTCATCTCAATGTTACTAGAGTTATCAGGTTATGTGATTTTTTTGCCACAGTTGACCAATCTGGGTCTACCATAGTCCTTCCTCAGAAATTTGGAATCAAGGCTAAAATATTTCAGCCTACTCTGGCTGCTTTCTTATGCTGAGTAGTGTATACTTCAAAGCTGTTGGCAGCAGCCATTTTTATGCCATATGGTCCAGGAAAGAGAAAAAGCTTGTCTGCTATGAAAGATTAAGCACACACACACACACACACACACAAAGATGCAGAGATGAGAAAATGGAGACTCCAGATAGCAATTGAGTCCCTGGGCTCCAGTTTATTCCTTTAAGTCCGCCTGCCTTATTGTTCTTGGATTCCATAAGACACTCTATCTTCATGCTAAATTTTTTGTTGCTGTTGCCCAAGCTAGTTTGAATTGAACTTCTCTTCCTTGCAGAAAAAATACTGCTCTCCCACATCATGCTGTTTAACACTCCTGTGTCTTTGCTTATTCTTTTTCCCTTTAACTGGAAAGCTATTGCTCCTCCCATGACCATTTTACCTGAATAATTCCTATTTTAGTAGCAAAGGTAGCACTCAGGCCCTCTACTTATACGAGGAGGATATTTGCCTTTCTACCCTGCCCTTTCCTTGTTCCTTCCCAAGAAGTAATACTGATATTATAAGTCAGATGGTATGACCAATATTGGGTCAGATTTAATAATAGCAGGTGGGATCACTATCTGCAAATAAGTTCCATGGCTATGCATGGCCCTTCCTGTTCTATTCCTCTCTGTCTCTGTTGTGGATATTGTAAGAGGGTCAGAACCTACATTACAGAAGTAAATCGATCTCTCTCTCTCTCTCTCTCTCAAGAATGTTGGCATTAATTCAGATTCCTGTGCTCTGTGGCTATCCAGAGAACACTAATATTTGGATTTGAGATTGGGAACAGGAGTATCACTAGAGACCTCACTTAGGTTTTAAGTGAGCCACATTTCAATCACATTTTCCCATCACTTTACACCAGGGAATATTTTGTGCAGCCCCCTGTATTTAGTAATCACATTTGCAGCTGGTATTAGGAGAAAAAGAGGTTCTGTACTGAAGTTGGAGATCCTTTGTGGAATTTAGATGGAAAAGACAGCTGCACTTCTGTTGAAGCGAGATTGGAAGGCAGAGTTCCACATGGAGAAAGAGAAGTTCTCCTTATGACCAGTCAAGAAAGGACACTTGGATAGGAAGAATTTTGGTGCACATGCTTTTAGACATTGATTGTAGGGAAAGTATCTTGTTCTACCCACTCCCACCCCCTATCTCTCACTTGGAAATGAGTAATGGCATATTTCTCCAAGACAGGTTACATCCTACTGTGGCAGGAAAATTTAGATGGCAGAAGAAAATTTTTGTTGCTATTCAGGTAACCAAATCCTGGGGAATTCAAAAACTGAGGGAAAAACAATACTTTCATGAGTCTATGTTTGATAAGTGCCTGTAATAGCAGCACAGAGCCAGTAAATATTTGAGATTCCACAGGGCTTTTAGAAAATAAATATGGAAGCTCAGTTTATCGTTTTATACACAATTTCTGCCAGTTGAATTTTCTTTAATAGTTGATAGGTGTACAATTAGCACAGATTGACAGGCATACAGATGAAGTTAAGACCAAGATTTGGGGTTTTTATTCTGTTCACCGTTTATCCTTGTTCCACAGGCAATAGGGCTAGTGAAAGTAATATGTGGAACGTTATTTCTGTGGATTGTCCTAAGCACCTGGTCCTATGTTTTATGACTGTGGGACTGAAACTTGAGAAAAGTGAGACCCAAGGGAGATGAAGTTCTATGAGCGCAACTTCAGAAGTGTTAGAAGAGTTACAATCCCAGTGAAATGGAGCCAAGTCTGTAGCTGCTAAAGAAAACCAAACTCCACCCAGGCGACTGGGTGAGACCTCCTCTGGCTGAGATGAAGAAAAATAAGAAACTGGGGAGAAAATAAATTTTGGCTTTAATTTCTTTGGGAATTTAATTTCTACAAAAGAAGCAGGTTTCCATATAGGACTCTAACTTGTGGAAACAATCTTCAAAAGTGTGCAAATTGTTCAAATGTAGGATTTTATATTGCTGTGCTGGTGTTGCATTATCTGGACTATGCTACCATGTAGTACTACTCATTGAACTAGGTTGGACAATTGTAGATATGCATAATTTGAGATGGAAAATAAAATAGTAAAATAATGGGTAAATTTTTGGCTTCCTGTGCAGCTGTGGTAGTGGAAGGATAAGTAATAGATTGATGAATGCCATGGAGATTATATCACAAAAGGAAGAGCAGAACTTCCCTGATATTCCATGGGTCTTCTCCCACAAGGAGTGATTACTATCCTAGCTGACCATCATTTGGGCTATTAAGCCCAAAGGGTTACATAGTGAATAAAATGTAGAGGAGTATAAAGAGAGAGGAGCTCCCAGTCCCTCTCCTCACATCAGAAATCTCTCTAACAGATGGTTTCCATGTGTTTTCCTATTATTTATTCATTCTTCCTAAACACAAGAAAGTGCCAAACCAATAGATCAGATGTCAAAACACTGCCTGGGTCACATTTACTTGTGAACTGAGGAATGGGAGTCACTAGACTAAAGACCAGGCAGGTGGGCATGGCCTTGTTCTCAGTTGCTCCTTCTTCCATTCTACTGGGATCATCAAAGTTCTTTCTCTTCATCTAAGTTTCCTGTGCCCTACAGGTTATAAAATGGTGGTAATATTTTGTTTACACTGAATTGGGGAGGTAGCAGCCTCTCTTAGACCTCAAACCTGTGCTATCTATGCACTTCAAATCAGGTTTACCAGAAATCTGTATTTAGACATATAAGGCCCAGATCCAACTAATAATAACATGGTGCTCTGTTTACCATTTTGTATTGTCATGCTCTCAGGGAACAAATGAGGAGGAAAAGAAGGCAAAATATGGGCATTCTTGGGTATTCCAGCCAATATCAACAGAATCTCTTCATACCCCCAATACTATTCATCTTCTAACTTTGTTGTATCAGATACCTATGAGATTATTTACTCAGAAACTCTCTCTAGAAATTCTGGTCCTCTTATCTTGTTCCTCTACTGCACCATCTACATGATTGGAACAAAAGTTGCAATATTATTACATTATCATAACTCTTAACCACAGTTGATTGGACCAAAGGTGAGCACATTATTTCAGGTAGACCTTTTCCTTGGGTCTTTTCCCTTGGTAAGAAGACAGCACGAGTTGTATCTGTCCATTTTATGAGTAGAAAAACAGCCTTCCTGAGAGCCCTTCATCTGATCCCCCCCTTATGATCATTGGCCTAAACTGTGTGCATTGGCCACCCTGACTTTAAGGAAGCTGGAAAAATGAGTATCTTGCCTGGAGCTAGTCACATTGCATCCCAGAAAAAATTTTGGAGTCTGTTGGCAAGGAAAAACAGGAGGAATGAGTACTGGGAAAATAATTAACAAGGTCTGCCAAACTAATACATTTACTTATAGATATAATACAAAAACAAATTTGCTAAATATAAACCTAACTGCCTTGCAAAGAAAGTGATCCACTTAAAAAGAGGACTCTTTGTCTGTTTATCTTTTATGCATTGGGATAGGCAAGCCAGTAGGGAAAATCCAGGACAGAAGTGCTCTGCATAATGGAGGAGGAAGTGTTTGGAACTATGGGAGCAATCTGGGAGGGAGAGGGATAAGAGAAGATATGAGAGGAAGAAAGAGAAGACAGTGGGAAGCCACATGTTTTGTGTCCTGAACTTCCCCTTTTACCTCCAACTCTTTCATGAAGTCTAGAATTTATGAAAGGATTACTGTGGATAGATTTCTTGTGAAACCTAATGAAGGATAGAACTTTATGTGTAAATTGTATTGGAATAAAACACAGATAGCATGTGTAGACAAAGAAGACATAGGCAAAAGCATGAAGAAAGCAAGGGAAAGGTTCTAAGCCACACGGTGATCACAGAAACATTTTATTTTCTATTAACCCTTTGGGCTTAATAGACCAAATGATGGTCAGCTAGGGTAGTAATCACCCCTTGTGGGAGAAGACCCATGGGGAGAGTCAGGAATTCATATATCATGGAAAAATAGAGGCCAATACCAATTATTCCAAGATCTCTGAGAAGTAGCACAGGTCCAGCAAACATCTGTATTATACATGTATCTTGTCCCCACTAAATGGTGAGCTCCTTGAGGACTGGAATACCATCATACTCATCATCACATCCCAGCACTTACTTAGGTGCCTGGAATATAGTAAACAGTCTATAAATATTTCTTTATTTAAAAAATTATTTATTATTGTATTATTTAATTATCTTATTTTGGCAGGGGGGTGGTAATTAGGTTTCTTTATTTTTAGAGGAGATACTGGGGATTGAACACAGGACCTCATGCATGCTAAGCATGCACTCTACTACTTGAGCTATACCCTCCCCCCGAATATTTGTCGAATTAAATTGGAAATTGGCCTGTTCTATGTTGAAATTCTCAATATACCTATTTTAATTCCCTTAGTAAACTAGAATCTCTAAGAATTTGTCTCAAATAACAAACGTTGGCAAGGATGTGGAGGAAAGAGAACATTTGTACACTGTTGGTGGGAATGTAAATTGGTGCAGCCACTGTGGAAAAGAGTATGGAGGTTTCTCAAAAAGTGAAAAATAGGACTACCATATGACTCAGCAGTAATATCTGGAAAAACCAAAAACACTAATTCAAAAATGTGAAGTCTAAGAGCTGGAAACTATAAAGAATACCCAAGCAGAGTTGAAGAATAAAATTACAGAAATGAGTAACACTAGAAGGAACCAAAAATAGACTAAACAAAGCAGAAGAATGGATTAGTGAGCTAGAAGACAGATTAGTGGAAATCACTACTGCAGAACAGAAAAAATAAAAAAAAATAATTAAAAGAAATGAGGAAAATTTAAGAGAACTCTGGGACAACATGAACTACACTAATATTCAAATTATAGAGGTCCCAGAAAGAGAGAAAGGATCTGAGAAAATTTTTGAAGAGATACTAACCAAAAACTTCCCTAACTTTGGAAAGGAAATAGTCACCCAAGTCCAGAAAGCTTAGAGAGTCCCACATAGGATCAATGCAAAGAGGAATACACTAAGGCACACAGTAAGCAAATTCACAAAAATTAAAGATAAGGAGAGAATATTAAAATCAGCAAGACAAAAGCAACAAATAACATACAAGGGAACTCCCATAAGGTTATCAGCTGCTTTTTCAGCAGAAACGTTTCAGGCAGAAGGGAGTGGCATGATATATTTAAAGTGATGAAAGGGAAAACCATACAACCAAGAATACTCTATCCATCAAGGCTCTCATTCAGATTTGATGGAGAAATCAAAAGCTTCACAGATAAACAAAAGATAAAAGAATTCAGCACCTCCAAACCATCTTTACAACAAATGTTAAAG